>NC_059102.1:73187158-73825658 GCF_020740685.1 Jaculus jaculus | reverse complement strand
ATCAGAAGAGTTTTGTCCTCAAGGGCTTCCAGAGATTTATACTGATATATAAATATATTTCCTATGGTACACATCTGCAACAATTTATTTTGGAAATTTGTAAGTGTTCAGCTTTGAAATCCAAGTTGCACTTTTTCTCTTGTTTTCTTGAGAATTGGAAGTCTTCCTCTCTGAAATGAGAGTGTTTCAGTATAGTCAACACAAAAGTAGTCCCCATTCCAATATTGCTTCATATTTTCTTTGAAGTTCTAACCAAGGCAAATTAACCATCTCTCATCTTTAATATGTAATACTCAAGGTAAATAATACTTTTTAAATTTTGACAGTGTTATATATTTTCTATTATAAAATACTTAAAAATCTGTAGGGATTTGGAGAGATGGCTTGGTGGGTAAAAGCACTTGCTACACAAGCAGGAGGCCCTGAGCGAGCCTGAATTCATTCTCTAGCACCTATGTACAAAGCTAGAAATGGCCACACATGCCCCAGTCCTGGGAGACTGGTGATAGGAGAATTGCTAAGGCTTGTTAGTCAGCCAGTATGACCAAAAAAATGGCAGCTCTAGGTTCAGCGAGAGACATGACTCAAGGAAACAGCTTGCATAAGTGATGGAGGGAGACACCCAGTGTCCTGACTTTCACACACATGCACATGAGGCACATGCGTTTGCATATACATGTACATGTATTACACTCACCACCTCACAATGCTACACACACACAAACACACACACAAAGGAACAAAAGGACCAATGTCATACTTAATCCAACCATATAGATTAGTATGAATGCATAGATTATTTTAATATTTACAGCTAGCACATCCTTTGTCTAGGCAGAAGTTCACTATGGAACAGAACTATTTTCAGGCAAAGACAAAATAAGGCATGCTGAATTTAAACAATAATCATCAAAACTAACATTAGGATTCTAAAGTATCATTTAGTTGGCATAGGAGCAGAGTTTTAGAAACATCCATTTTAAGTTTTGTTGGAAGGTTTCCTGAATTAAATGAAGAAAAGACAATTGCTTCAAGAGATGGTCAGCATATAATAAAGTGATATTTAAAATTCAAAGCAAGAATGTGAATATATATGTATATTCCACATAATAATATGTTTATATAATAGTCTGTATATGTGTGCGTTTGTATCAACACAACCTACATGTCTTTCATACATGTGTGTGCACATTTTGCCCCATTTGAGGAATTTGTGACCTACTATAGTTCCTTTCTGTCTCAGATACCATGGGTAAAACCCATAGCTTAGAGATTTAAACTTTCCATGAAGAAAACTGTGTGTATGTATGGGTTTACATACATACATACACACACACACACACACACACACACACACACACACACGACAAACATATGTACACATAACCTATCTTTAGTGTTATTACAAGCTGGATAATAATGTTAATTAAGTATCATGTATTTCTAATTGGGCTTGTAACATAAAGTATAATGTTATGTATTTGAAATATATGTTGTGGCTTGGTTAACATTCATGAACATAATTTTGGGTAGAATTCATAATGAGTTGATTTCATTGATATATGAGAGATATGAGGACCATGTTACTGTGATCAAGCTGAGTCTTTGTATAGTGAAATTAACATTTTATGTCAATATCCAAATTGTTTTAAATGTTAAAACAGTGGCAGGAATCCTTAATAAAATACTCTGGGATAAAATGCTTTTTTAATCATTCAGTTTTATTCAAGGTAAAGTTATAAAATTTGTTGAAAGCTATAGGAAGATATACTTTAGGACTGTGAATGAGGTTACCTTTAATTGTGACAGGATGAAAAGAATCACAGGTAATGGGCAAGATTACTCTTCTGCTAAAGTGACTCAGGTCCTAAGTGGAAATATGAGGAGCACTGGGAAAACATGCTTCAGTACAAAAGAAAGCTATAGTGTGATTAGCAGTATCAAGATAACTACACACAACACACGTACACCACACACACACACACACACACACACACACACACACACACACACACGTACCTTCATATTATTAAAGAAGAGTAGGAAGAAGGATTTCAGAGTGCTAGGAATGACCACTGGGCAGCAGAAGGATTCTTCCTGTGCCCCAAACAGCTGCACCAGCTTCTTAACTCTACCAGTGTTCCCATGAGACTTCTCTATCTTCCACAACCCAAGAGAATCTCACTATTGCTTTGCTTCCCTCTTCAGCAGCCTTGATAAGTCTTCAGCTGAGGTTTGCATGAATACAACTCCACACTTAATATAGATGCAGGAAGAAAATTGTATATTTGAAGCAGAATTGGTCTCTAGCTGTGGTGGCCTCTTGCATGTGTGAAGTTCTTCTGTAGCAGTACTGCCTCAGAAGGACAGAGTCAAGAGTCCAGGACAACAAAGGAACCAAGTGGTTTATTTTCAGGGATAAAGTGAATTATGGACCTGGAAACCTGGCTCTTCCAGCTAAGCCAGTGCCTTTGTTTGAGTTAGTGTCTTTTGAACCTAAATACTTACAGAAGTAGCCTTTGGCCACTTACTCATTATGAGTAGTACATTGAGCATATGACCCAGCCTCACCTCTTGGGGAAATGTTTTCTTTAGTCCTACATTTTCTTCTGAGTCAAATAGGAGAAGGCTCTCCTGCCAACAGTCCCACCTGGAGAGAACATACTGAGAGATTCTTTCACCTCTTGGTGACTTTTGGGATGGCTGTGACTAATGAGGCTTGAGCCTCTTTGGGTCAACTTTCTCTACTGGGTGGAGATAATATACAAAAGGTCCCTGCTTACTTGTCCTCCTGCTTCTTCTCTTTCTCTTTCTCTCTCTCTGTCTTGGACCTGTTTGGGGACTTCCAGTCTCTATGCCGTAAACAGACACAACAGGACCTGCCCATGGAGGGATCAGCCAAGAGTAATTTCTCCACGTTCCGACCTTGCTCTGTGACTGGGTGGGTAAGTTTGGTGAGCCTGCCTGGGGTCTCAGCTGCCATCACTTCAAAGAAGAAACTTCACTTGGCCCTCACGCTTCAGCTATGTTCTCCCATCCATTAGTAAAGCTGATTTGAACCATCTTCTAGCCATTGTGTCTTTTATTTACTGGGGATTGTGAGAAATATGTAGAATATAACCTCCAATGTTAGAACTAGAATAAGTAAAGAAGGCTGATTTTGGCTGAACCTTGGGCATTAGATGACATCTGTCACCAATGGGCCCTTACAGGCCTTCCCAATAAGAGTGGAATCAACATTAGTAACTGGCAGAGTGTTGGTTGGAACTATGTATCTCTATGCTATAGCTTTAGTTGATAGCTCTGGAAATATCCGTCTCAAAAGGGAACCAAGACCATTTTCCTGGTTATAAAGGAAAACTCTTAATTGGATAAAGAGAAACTTTTTGTGGGTTCCAAGCATTGTAATACACCTTGCAACTTTCAGCAGCTTCTCCAAATAGCACCTATCACTTTGATTATTCTCATCAACAGAGTTATGATTATGATCATTGACTTCCCAAGGAAACTACCTTTCAAGGGAGAGAAGTTACTAATAAATCAGTGTTAGTTTACACTGTGTATATCAGCTAATTCTTCAGAAGTTGAAAGCTCAGGGTTCAATCTCCTGCACTTTTCTTGATGTGAATCTACTCTCTTTTCTTTGTCAGTCTGAGTTTCCTGGCATGTTTGAGCTTCGAGTTCTTCAAAGGTGGCAAGTAAGACCCTTGATCACAGTGGTAACAACATTAATGTAGTGTCCCCTGGTCAGAGATTTACTTTATAATTCTAAACCAAGACCCCTTTGACAGTGAAAAGGGATGTTTTGTATGATTATTTCATATAACTACCTCACAACAACAGGACTTACCTAGGACTATTCTGGATATATTGCCTATAAGAGAGCCTCATATACTAGATGTCTTCTTTCAACAACTCCACTAGCACAATTCTCTGTAGTAATGACAAAGTGACATAGGGAAGGGCTGTTGCCCTTACAGTTATGGTTCTCAAGTTATGGGTCGATGGTTTACTTTAATGGTAGAGGGCTTTATTACTGTGTGTTTTCAATGATTGATTTCCAGCTGTTGGAAATTGAGATGTGGAGACTTGCGAAAGAAGAGTGTTCCTGGGGGTGGGTTTTGGGATGTTGTATCCAGCTCCCCCCTTGCCAGAGTTTGGCTCACTCCTGCTGTTGTTTTCCACCTGCTGTGGCAGAAGTGACATCCAGCCTCTGCTCTGCCATGCTTTCCCCAGGAATCATGAACCTTCCCCTCAAAAAAAAAAAAGTAAGCCAAAATAAAATGTTTCCTCCCATCAGCAGCTTTTGGTTAGGTGTTTTATTCCAGCAATGAGAAGGTAATTGCAACACTTACTATTTCAAGGCCTTGACTGTACAATCTACCTTCAGCACCAAAAACTTAAAGAAATGAAATTCACATGTATATTTTTGCCCAAGATCATAAATTCCAAGGAAATAATTTTAAATGAAACTTCAGGCATGAAATATAAAATGCTACAAACTCAGTTTGTTTGCCATTGATATAATGTGTAATTTCTTATTTAACTTAAGGTGTTGTGGCGGTTTTAATGTGAAATATATGTTACCTATCACCTCAGGGATTTTTTTTTATTAAGGATAAGCTTCCTACTTACATCTCCAGCAGCGTGCTAGAGGATGTATCACCAGGGACAGATCTTGTACTAGTTTTGAGATTTGTCTGTTCATGCTTGGTGGTATCTGTCTGCTATGGACCTGTGGAAGTGAGCCAGCTTCTTCTGCTGTGATGGACCTTCCCCTAGATTCTGTAAGCCTAGAATAAACCCTTTTCTCCCATAAGCTGCTTCTGGTTTGGCATCTGTTTCAGCAACAAGAAAATATCTACAACCAGTATATAGAGGGAGCATTGAACTGATCTCAGTGCTGTTGTTACCTCCATATTTCTGAACTTGACATGCCTAGCACAGGTCAGCTTAACTGTGAATAGTTGATTTATACTAAACACATTCAAGAGTGAGTTTCACAGAAAGTCAACTTGATAATTTACAATGAGACATTTCAGTTGCCTGGCATTAGATACTGCAGGCTCGATATATGCTTGTCCCAGAGAATATGCTGCAATGAATAAAACAGCATTGGTAAGTGCAACAAATTACTCATGTGTTCAACTGTAGAGGGCTGCTTCCATGGATGTATGTCCCATCTGACCCAAGTTTCTTATATCTATGCCTATCTTGGAAGAGCTAGAGACAGATGTGGTCTACACATTTTATTCCAAACTTCCCATTTTTTTGCATATTTCTTAAGGTGGCTTGTAGCTGATTGTCCAGTTCATTTCCTCTTCATTCTGGCCCTGAACTAGACTACATTTCCAAGCCTCTGTAGTCAAGATAGCCATATCTTTAAAAGATACTGTTTAAATGAGAAGTGGTGTTCATTGCTTCACAACCTTGAACTAGGTAAGAGCCTCCATTTGTCACTGGCTGTCAACACCTACAGTGATTTTCAAAACACCAGTTGATGCTGTTCGAGCTGCCAGGAACTTGTATCCTTGAATGACTTTGTGCATAAGAGCACCATAAATCCCACCTTAAACTGGTTCCTGGAGACTGTCACATGAGCAATAAAGCTTCACCTGGGTCTCTTCCAAGTCAGTTGCTGTCAACATTCCTTTTCCTAGTTTTCAGTTGGCTACTACTCTGAAGAAAGGGGAATATGTCTGAAAGCAGGTGCTTTCCTTAGATTTTAAGGCACAGTACAATAATTCAAAAATAGACATCTTAAATTATATGCAAAACATGAAACTTAGTTTCTTTTAGTGGGCAGCAGTTGCTATGACTCAAATTTAGGGCTGTACACATGCTAGGGAAGTACCCTACTAGAGAGCTCTAATCCAAGCCTCCATTTTTTAGTTTCTTGTAAAACATACACATTTTACAGGAAACATTGTAATATGTCAGAAGAAATGTTGCAATGCCATTACATAGGTTGATATTTAAAACTAAACTCAACCTTACAAAAATTTACTTGTGGGGTTGGGAAAATGGCTCAATGGACAAAATGCGCACTGCTTAAACCCAAGTGCCTAAGTTTCTTAGGTGCCACTAAAAATTTGGAAGCCATGGAAGATTTCTATAATCTCAGAATTATAACAGTGGGATGGAAGATGGAGACAGGAAAATTTCTTGGAGTGCAGCAAAAAGAAAACAGCAAAGCAAGATCGAGAAGAACTTTGCTTCAAATGAGGACTTGTAAGGATGGAAAGACCTGATAGTTGTCCTCTGACCTGCACTCTGAGGCATGAACACACCTTCAATCACATGCACAAACATAGATACAAACATATACAACCATGGCTTAGTGGTTAAGGCATTGGCCTATGAAGCCTAAGGACCCATGTTTGACTCTCCAGGTCCACCTAAGCCAGATGCACAAAAGGTGATGTGAGCATGCAGGGTCACACATGCGCACCACGTGAAACATGCATCTGAAGTTTGATTACAGTGGCTGAGGCTTTTGCATGCCCATACTTTCTCTCTCTCACACATAAAAAAAGTTAAAACAATATATCAACAGCAGAGAAAGATTCAGAGAGCAAATCCCTGCCTCATATGAGATGAAAAGGAAAAGGCTGACCCAGAAGTTTCTTCTCACCTCCACATACATGCTGCCATGTCATGCCAGCACCTGTACTCACTCACATGAACATGTGACACATATAATATGTTTGTAAAAAACATAAGTATTCTTAAGAAAAATTGTGTTTGAAGAATCACCAGATCTAGATGTACAAATATCTATTTCAAAATAATTTTCAGAAATGTATCCTATTCTCATCCTTAACAGTTCTAGTGACAGTTACATCATCAGACAGATCCTTCTCAAAAATCAAAAATTTCCTCAAATTATTGATGTTTATCACTAAAGACTGATTGATGTCGATTTCAGTTCTATTAGTGAAAAATAAAGCTATTGAAATAAATTTTAGCAACTCAATAAATGAATTTTCAATAAGCTGGTCAAAAGTAAATTTTATGTGTAATCAAGATATTTATATAAAGACATGTGTATAAAAGTACCATTACTTAATATATCCAATAATGACTAACACTCTAGCTTTTTGTAATTTGTGCCACTGCACATTACAATATAAATGCTAACTCATATGATTATTTTAACAATAAAATTCTTTTAAAAGAAATCTATTGTACATATTTATTGGAAATTTTAAAATATGTATGTATTTTGAGCATAATTCTCTCCCATTACCTTCTCTTGGCCTCCTCCTCATCCCCTTCCTTCCCAGCTGGTACCACTTCTGCTTACCTCTCTCCCTCTCTTTCTGTGTGTCCCACTGAGTCTTACTAGGGTTGCCTGCATGAGCACGAGTACAGTATGACTTACCACAGCGTGCATAGCCTATCTACACCAATTCAGAAATGTCTCTGCTCCCCCAGAAACCATTAACTGCCAATAATTCCTCAGGGAAGGATGGCGGACTTATGCCTTCCACTACCATCAAGGACACAATGTTGATGAGCTCAATAATTTAACAGTCACTGTGAGGTCATGAGTGTAATGGCCATGTCATGTCTGGAAGACAGAAAACTTTTTTTTTTTTTTTTTTTTTTTTGGTTTGTCGAGGTAGGGTCTCACTCTAGCCCAGGCTGACCTGGAATTCACTATGGAGTCTCAGGGTGGCCTCGAACTCATAGCAATCCTCCTACCTCTGCCTCCTGAGTGCTGGGATTAAAGGCGTGCGCCACCACGCCCAGCTGGAAGACAGAAAACTTTTTAGATCTTACATCCTTAATTTTATGTTTTCCCTTTGATTTTGAACCTGAGTTCTACATTTTCATTTCTCATAAATTCCTACAAACTGTATACCTATCTTAGAGGAAGGGAAGATGGGGGGTACAGAGAAAATCCCTTGAATCTCAGAAAAGATGACTTAATTTTGAAAGGAAACGTTTGATACTTTACAATTCTGTGAAGAATTTAAAGCAGTTTAAGTAGTGACAAGAATTTCCAGTTCCATCTATGTTTCTGAGAATTTCATTTTTTTTTTTTTTTTTGAGGTAGGGTCTCACTGTATCCCAGGTTACCTGGAATTCACTATGTAGTCTCAGGGTGGCCTCGAAATCATGTCAATCCTCCTACCTCTGCATCCTGACTGCTAGGATTAAAGGTGTGCACCACCACGCCTGGCTCATAATTTCATATTTCTTGATGGCTGACAAAACTCCATGTATGTGTGTGCTACTTTTTCAATCCTCAATGGAATTGTGAATAGAATGTTGTGAATAGAGCAACAATAAACATAGATGAGTAGGTATCGCTAAAATAGAGTACAGAATCCTTAGGGTATAGCTGGGTCACATAATAATTCTATGTTTAGCTTTTCTGAGAAACCTCTTCACTGACATGCATATGGTTACACCAGTTTGCACTTTCAATAGTGAGTAAGGGTTCCTCTTTTCCCATGTCACTTATTCTCACTTCTTTTCTTTTTTGTAAACATTATTTTTGTTTTATTTTTATTTATTTGAGAGTGACAGACAGAGAGAGAAAGCAGCAGAGAGAGAGAGAATGGCCGTGCCAGGGCCTCCAGCCACTGCAAACAAACTCCAGACGCATGCAGACCCTTGTACATCTGGCTAACGTGGGTCCTGGGGAATCAAGGCTTGAACTGGGGTCCTTAGGCTTCACAGGCAAGCACTTAACCACTAAGCCATCTCTCCAGCCCATCACTTCTTTTCTTGATGATAGCCATTTTCACCAGAGTGAAATGAAATCACAAAGGAGTTCTAATTTGCGTTTTCCTAATTCCAGAGGGTTTTAAAATCTTTTAAAAATGCTTACTGGGGAAGTATATTGGGCTGGGGAAATGGCTCAGAAGTCAAAGGTGCTTGCTTGCAAAGTCTGACAATCTGGGATCAATTCCTTACCACTTATGTACAGCCAGACACAAAAAGCTAGACACTGCAAGGTCTTGGATATCAAGGCCAATTTCTGTCCGGACAGTTGTATGTAAGGAGTGGTACCCTTCCTTTTGCTCTTACATTCTTCCTGCCACCTCTTCTGCAATGGATCCTGAGCCTTGGAGGATGTGAGATGTTTCAGTGTTGGACACTTCTCCATCCCTTCTTCTCAGCACTCTGTTGCCTTTTGGGTCATCCCAGTGGTTATTGCCATCTGAAAAGAGAAGCTTTTCTAACCGGAAATGACATTAGCATTAATATATGAGTATGAACATTAAGTGTAGTGCTTTCAGGGCAATGTGGTGAGAGTAATATAGGCATTTATCAAGACAAGAGCAGGCTCTTTACCCCTAAGTCTCATGTCCACTCCTGCCATAGGCTTTTGATTAAGTTTTCATTACCAGGCATGTATTCCCTCCCGGAGAGCACATAAGACCCTCATAATAGGAGAAAAAGATGATGACATCAAGTTAAAAGAGACACTAATGGAGAGAGGAAGGGCATATGATGGAGAGTAGAGTTATGAATGGCAACGCAGAGGAGGGAAGGGAAATACCATGGTTTGTTGTCTGTAAGTATAGAATTTTCTCTCACTCTCTCTCTCTCTCTCTCTCTCTCAGATAAGCATTGTCAAATTAGAGATATTTTGATGGTTATAGCCTCACTTTAGCCAAAGATTAGTGGGAGTTTCTCATTGGAGTCCATAATCTTTGTCTTTATAGGTTTCTAACTTGTTTCACAGTTCCAGCTATAGGTTGTTTTCCAGTGAGAATATGGATCTCTTAGGCATTTTGCTGTGTCACCAAGGCACAGATGTGTCCATTTTGTCAGGCTGTTTGCTTTCACAAAGCAGTGTCCCTTGCTTGCTCACAACATTGTTGGCCATTTTCCCCTAGCAGCTTATACACTTGTCAGCATTATATGGGTTAAGCATCTGGGAACTGGCTTCTTTCCAGATTCAGCCAGATCTCTCAATGTTTTGCATTGGCAGTATGTGGTATTTTCAGCAATAGGCTCTTAAGTTTTACCTCAGGTACATAATCCAGTGCTTTGACAGAAGCTTGTCTTATTTCAGGGATCTCATAGGTCTCTCCAATTGATGCTCATCATGGGTTCTGCTACTGGGAATTACAAGCCAGAGCCAAATGTTTGAGAGTTAGGCTTCAGCTGACTCTCTCCAAGGCCATTCTTACCAGAGGATACTATCATGCTCCTACTGAGGATTATATCTTTTAATCTGCTATCCTGGAGGATGGTTTCTATGGTACTGATTACTTTTGGATTTAGATTTGTGTATTTCTCCCATGTCCTCTCATTTCCTTTCACCCAAACATCCATTCCTATTATCTGTTCCTTGAGTTGCCTGTCAGGTATGCCTACAACTCAAACTGTTCCAGTTTTGGAATCACAGATGAGGGAGAACATGTGACTTTGTCTTTCTGTGCTTGTATAAGTTTGCTTATTATGTGTGATCTATTCCAAATCCATCCATTTTCCTACAATTTTCATTTTATCATTTTTTCTTACTGCTGAGTAGAATTCCACTGCATTCTGTACCACATCTTCATTAGCCATTCATCAAATGACGGGTATCTGGGTTGATTCTAGTCCTGAGCTATTATGAATTTAGCAACTATAAACATAGTTGAGCAAATATCTCTGTGGTGAAGAGTGGAGACTTTAGGGTAGATGCCAAATAGAGGAATAGCTGGGTCAGTTGGTAGCTCTATTTTCTCCATATTCATTTCTATAGTGGTTATACAAGTGGTTCGCCAGTAGGGCATGAGGGTTCCTCTTTCTCCACTTCCTCAGCAACATTTATTGTTGTCTGATTTGTTACTGATTGCCATCCTTTCTGGAGTAAGGTGGAATCTCACAGTTGTTTTATTTTGCATTTCTGTGGTGGTTGATGGTGAACATTTTCTTCAGTGAGTGTTAGCCATTTTCGTTTCTTCCCTTGATAATTCCCTATTCAGTTCTTTACCCTTATTTTTTTATTGTACTGTTTGATGTTTTTATTGCTTAGGTTTTTTTTTTTTTCAGTTCTTTGTAGATTCTAAATATTAGGTCTTTGTCTATGGCATAGATGGTAAAGATTTTCTACCATTTGGTGGGTAGTCTGTTGCATCTAAGTTCATCAGGAATATAGGCCTATGGCTTTCTTTTCTTGTTTCAACTCTGTCTGGATTTTGTATTAGGATGATACATACTTCGTAGATGGAGTTGGGAAGCATTATCTATTCTCCGTGTAGATCAGAGAGACCTATGAGGTCCCCAACACAGTACAGACTTCTGTCAAAGCAACTGATTATTCACCTGAGGTAAAAGATAAGACCCTATTGCTGAAGATATCTCATGCTGCCAATGCAGAACACCAAGAGATCCTGTTGAATCTGGAAAGAAGCCAGTTCTAAGATTATAAGTCCATATAGTACTCAAAAGCTCTACCTGAGCTGATGGGGGGAAATGGCCAACAATATTCTGAGTAAGAAAGAGATACTGCTATATGAAAGCAACCAGCCTGTCAAGATGGACAAACCTGTGAAATAGTGGAACACAGACTAGGTGGGGAACCAATGGCTCTCATATTTGCTATGAGATCTTCTCAGTGGAAAGAAGCCCATAACTAGAAGTAGGAACCAAGTCAGAATCCCATGAAGACCAAGGTTATGAACTCCAATGAGAAGCATCTACTAATGTTTGTCAAAGCATGAGGATATACCCACCAAAATATCTCTAAATTAACAATGTGTACCTTATTTAACCTAAGTTGATCTAATTCTCTGTTGGAGAATCAGTTTTTCTTTTGCATAAAGCAGTGAGATTTGAAGAAGGACAACCAAAATTTATCAACAAGACAAGAATAGCCAATTTCCTGGTAGTAGATGAACCATCCCTCACAGCAGGTAGGGCCTATGAGACAACACAGTGGAATTGGAGGGATGAGTAAGAGTACTGCGCCCATGGCCAGCCTGAAAATCTGGGCCACGGTGTTGGAGAAATATACTGAGAATGTACCAAAACAGAAATTCAGAACCTGCTGAGAGCTCAACACTAATGTAGATTTAAAGCACTCCAACCAAGGCCCAGAGAATTTTGTGGAAGGGGAAGCAGAAAGAATGTAAGAGCCACAGGATGTGAGGGAATTTCCAGAGATATTCCTCCCTCCCATAATGACTGATTGCTGCTGTCACATCTCATAACCCTGAACTCCATGGTGAATGTCAGCAATCCCACTGAGGACAGCCCTCAGTGAAGTGGGGATAGGGAGAAGGGAAATTATGGTACTAACATATTATATATCCAAAGTTTCAAAGCTTGAGAAAAGGTGGTTTCAGTTCTTCAATGAAGGTTTGTTAGAATTCAGTTGAGAATCCATTGGATCCTGAAGTTTTCCTTTTGGAGAAGTTTTTGATTACTTTTTCAATCTTGAAGGATGTAATAAGTTTGGTTAGGAGGTTTATCTGCTCTGGATTGAGTTTTAAGTTTTTTAAAAATATATATTTTATTTTCTTTTATTTATGAGAGAGAGGGAATGGGCACACCAGGGCCTCTAGCCACTACAAACAAACTCCAGACTCATGCACCACCATGTGCATCTGGCTTATGTGGATTCTGGAGAGTAGAATCTGGATCCTTAGGCTTTTCAGGCAAGTGTCTTAACCACTGAGCCATCTTTCCAGCCCACTTTTAAGAAAAAATGTAGACTTTATTTTTATTTATTTATGTGTGTGTGAGAGAGGACTGAGTTTTGGTAGGTGGTATGACTCTAGAAATTAATCCATTTCTTCTGGGTTATCCAATTTTGTGGAATAGAAGATTTGGAAATATGTCCTCATGCAACTTCCAATATTATTTCTGTCTCCTATGACCTCTCCCTTTTCATTTCTAATTTTTTAACTTGAGACTTCTCTTTTTTTGTTTGATCAAATTGGCCAGGGATTTATCAATCTTGTTTATTTTTTTTTTGAAGAACCACATCTTGGTTTTATCAATTTTCTTGTTTTCTTTGTCTCCAACTCATTAATTTCTGTTCTGATCCTAATAATTTCTTTCCATCTGAAACTCTCAGGATTGGATTGTTCTTGTTTTTCCTTGTTTTGCCTGTGAAGCAAGAGCCTTAACCATCAAGCCATCTCCCTAGCCATTGATATTCAATTTCTGTTGTCTCCTTTGTATTTTCATTGGAGACTTCCATTGTGAGAATGGGCAACCATGGTGGAGATCTCTCAGTTTGCTGCCTTTTCTTTTCTTTTCTTCTTCTTCTTTTTTTTTTTCTGCATTGAAGTCTACCCATATTGGTCTAAAATTCCATTTTATTAAGGAGAAAGCAAGTATTTGCTCTTGTATGATCTATAGTGAGTGCTCTCTTTTGGGTTTGAACCAGATTGGAGTGGGATGCTGTTGAATCCACAGATGCATGGGGTTTTGCAGGCTGCAAGTGGCTTGCAACTCTGGACTGGTGGCTGATATGAAAAATGTGGTTGGAGGTCTGGAATCTCTTCAGCCACCATCACAGCTGTGCCTTGCCTGCAGGGTTCAGGGGCAGTAGCATTTGCCTCTGCTCCCCTATTGCACCCAGGTTATAAAGGATTCACCCCTGGTAAGTTGTTGCCAGATAGTTCTGTACTCCCAGTCTGGGGTAGGAGTGATGTCCCAAGGGACCACTGATAGATGGATTCCAGGAGTAGGTGGATAGTGGCAGCAAGGGAGGACAGGTCCATTGAATTAGCCAGTTTAGGAGAGTTGTGAGTGGAGGCAGCATGGATTGGCACAATCAGAGGAGGTGACTGACGTCCAGATGGTCTGCTGAGGCAGGAGGCATGGGGTGGGGAGGCACAGGGTGGGCACACAGGCCCCAAACACACAACAACTCCTACCAGCCCAGAAAGCACAGGCCCCAAACACACTGGCACACAGAATGCACAGGCCCCACACATGCAGTGCTTTCACTCACCTGGAGCGCATAGACCCTATTATAGTCAGTTTCACGGTGCTGGGATTAACTTCCAAACCCAACACAGGAATGGGAGGAGTGGATTATATTCATGCTTCCAGATCCATGAGAGGTTCTATAATGGGGAAGAAGCTGGACACCTCTCACAGGTCCATGCAGAGACAAACCACCACCACCACAAGCAAGCACATTCCAGGAACCCCAGACAGAACTCAAGCACTCTGCATATCTTAGGCTGGAATTTCAGATCCACCCCAAAACCTTAGGGCTGGACCATAGGATCTATGCACAATCGTCAAGCCAGGGCTGGAAATCTGTTACAAGCTTTAATAAACTGAATCTACTGGAGGACATCCATTCAAACTACCACAGGCCCCAAACAAATTGTTCTCCTTATCCAGATAGAGCTCACAGGTCCCAAAGATGCCTCACCAGCCTGGAGTGCACAGGTCTTGAGCACACAATGCCCCTCACCCTCTTAGACCTCACAAGCAGGCCCCAAAGAAGCATGCCCCAAACAAACTGAGTAGCCAAAGGTACTGAGCATGATTAGAGGTGGCCAATGCCCAAAGGATATGGTGAGGCAGGAGGCATGGGTGTGGAGGTGGAACTGCCTGGGTGCAGGTAGCACAGAGTGGGCACACAGGCCCAAACACACCTCACCTACCTGAAATGCACAGGCCCCAAATACACAGTGCCCCTCACCAGCCCAGATTCCACAGGCCCCAAACACATGGGTATCACTCATGCACAGGCCTCATACATGCCAAACACCTCACCTGTCTGGAGAGCACAGGCCCCACACCCTCAGCCCCTCACCATCCCAGAGTTCACTGGCCCCAAAGATTCTGGTTCCTAGACCACACAGGCCCCCCAAACTGTGCCCCTTGCCCACCTGTAGCTGACAGGTCCTAAAGATGTCATGTTAGTCTGGAGGGCACAAGCCCCAAACATGCCATGCACCTCACCTTCTCTCAACTTTTTAAAATATTTATCACCCATTTTAATTTCTTCTTTTGCAAATTCCTTTTGATTTGGTTGTTTGATATTTATTGTTTAGATTTGGGGGTATGTTATGTGTTCTAGACATTACGAATCTGTAAATGTATAGCTGGAAAAGAAATTTTCTACTGTGTATTCATTTGATTCACAGCTTCCTTTGCTGGACAAAAGCTTTTTAGTTTCATTTGTTAATTATTGGTCTTACATTCTGAATGACTAAAGTCCTATTCAGAAAGTTCTTACTTAAGCCTATATCCTGAACTATACACCATTTTTTCCCTCTAGCTATCAAATTATATTACAGAACCCCAGTAATAAAAACAGCATGGCACTAGCAACAACAACAACAAATACACAACACACTCACACACACACACACACAGATCAAAGGGAGAGTATAGATGATCCAGGTATAAATTCATGTAACTACATCCACTATTTTTTGACAAAGATGCCAAAACTACACATTGAAGAAAATATGGCATCTTCAATAAGAAGTGCTGGGGAAGAAAGTGCTGGATTTCTACATGTAGAAGAATGAAACTAGGTCCTTATCTCTCACCCTGCATAAAAGTGAGCTCCATATTGACCATAGACATTTACAGAAGACCTGAAACTGAACTAGCCACAGAAAAAATCAGGAAGCACATTTCAACATGTAGGCATAGGTG
Source organism: Jaculus jaculus (assembly GCF_020740685.1). Classification (NCBI taxonomy): domain Eukaryota; kingdom Metazoa; phylum Chordata; class Mammalia; order Rodentia; family Dipodidae; genus Jaculus; species Jaculus jaculus. The sequence continues at coordinate 73,810,067 of NC_059102.1, read as the reverse complement.
AACACTTTCTGAATAGGATTCCTGTATCTCAGGAAGTAGGGCAAATGATCCACAAAACTGATATCATAAAACTGAAAATCTTCTTTACAACAAAGGAAATTGTCAATTAAGTTGAGGCATCATTCAGAATGGGATAAAAGCTTTGCCAGAAGATTAATATCTAATCTTTCATCCACTGATGAATATGTAATGAAAATGTGGTATACGCATGATGAATGTTTCAAGAAAATTGATGAAAGGGAAATATTTTATACTGAGTGCAGTAACTAAGGCTCTAAAAGACAAAATCATTTTCAGATCTATCCATTCAACTTGGAGTGTCTGATGAGACCACAGAGTTAGGAAAGAGCCGAGGCAGTTGATGGAAATCAGCAAGAGAATAGGCTAATAAAAGGAAATAGTGAGGATAATACTGTGGTTTGGAAGGGTTAAGCATGGATGAGAACAGGGAGATGGGAGAGAGAAAAAGTATGGGGAGAGTTAGCTAGAGCTTATGAAATGTAAAAAAGCCATATGGAACCCTACTATTTTTAAGTAAATCATAATAAAATTTGAAAAACAGTAAGAGAGTGAACATTGTTTTTGTACATGAATGCATGCTGCTGCTCTCAGAAGCTATGCTTTATTAAATGGACTAGTGCCATGTGTGGGATACCTGTTTATGAGTTGTTGATCACTGAAGCTCCAGAGTGCCCCAAAACAACACAGGTTATTTCCATTGCTCTTGAATGCCTACCACAACTGAATTGCAAGACCTTATTGCTGAGATCACAACACTTTTTGGCAGCAAGGTAGACAACTTGAGCTGGAAGCTTCCTCACTACTGACTTGTTTTCATAGTGGTGCATTGTGCTATGCAATCTTCTGAGTAAGAAAATTTATCAACAGTTTCATCCAGTGGTGGACCCTACATACTATAATACTTTCAGGTAAAATGTGCCTATTGGTACAATAGTGGCAGTTATGGAGGTAATTAGCCACTTTCTGGATTTTTGGACCACTTCTCAAGAAGGAATTGATGTCTGGTACTGTAAAACAAGTCAAAAGCCATTGTCTGGAAGGCCATGGGCCTAGGAGGTAACATAATATAGTTGTTTTACTAAATAGATGTATAGTCAAAATACCTTCTAAATATTTGCATTTATAACCCAAATTAAAGTTGTTCTCACCCTCTGTCAAAAGAGTTCTTTTGTTCTTTAGAGTATGAGGTGCTTAATGCAACTGATCCCTAGTGAAAGTGCTTGAGAATAAGTGACTGTTGAGTGTTCAGTCCTATGGGATGGAAGAGGGCTACAGATTTCTGTCATCAGGACATGACATAAACATTGCAGCCATTCATTCACAACAGCTGTGATTTCTTGTACAAGACCTGTACACAGTAGAACCAGTTAACATTCCTTCATGCATAAGGGAGAGGTTCATGCGGCCTCAGCCCTAGATGAGGAACTAACATCAGGTAATGAGTGCTGAGGGAGAAATCATTCTCCTTCATATTGTAGTCACTAGTAAATGGGAAGAAGAAAGAGTTCAATGGGTGTGGGATGGACATAAGGGAGGGTAATGGAACATATATGATGAAAATTAAATATGTATTATAAAATTTCCAATAAAAATAAAAAAAGAAATGAAAAAACTGATTGTGGATGATTTCAATACCCCACTTTCACCAATAGGTGTGTCATTGTAGCAGCACATAAAGTAACATCTGAGATACATGTCATTATTGATCAAATGAACCTAGCAGACATCATCATCTACAGAACATTCCATCTAAATACAGCACAATATACATTCTTCTCAGCAGCACACAGAACTCTCTCTAAAATAAATCATGTAATAGAGAATGAGACAAATTTTAACAAGTGAAGGAAATTTGAAATAATTTCTGATAATTTATGTAATCACAATGGAACAAAACTATAACTCAGCAGCTAGGTGAAAGTACTGAACATAAACCCATGGGTAGAGATTGAACAACACATTCCAAACTTCAAAAGGGTAAACAAAGTAAAGAAGAATGAACAAAATTCAGAGAGTTAAATGTAAACATAACATAGCAAACCTATAGGATACAATAAATGAAGTTCTAAACAGGAAGTTTATAGTGACAAGTACCCAGAGTAAAGCATCACACTGATTTTAAATGAATATCAAGTTTTATTATTCTAGTTACCAAGATCTTAGGTTCTCACATTCTGTATCCTACACAAATTGCTAGTATTTGTGTGACATCCTTTTTAAGAAGTAAGTTACAGAATATTACACAAAAATTCAGAATATGTTTTTCCACAGACTGATAATATCTTAAAGCCCACTCACCCTAAATTTCTGCCATTGCCATTAGGGACCTGAATATGGATAAAAAACCTGAGGTCTAAGCTGCTCAGAAGCAAACAACATAAAGTGATGCTCACACAAGTGCAATAGTGACACACAGGCATGGTGGGTAATGAACTGCTTTCAGAATGGCTAACAGATCTGCCTAATGGAAAGGATCCCATACATGGAACTGGGAAACAAGTCAGAATCGTATTCTGACAATAATTTTGCTCTCCAATATTAAGTTCCCACTAATCTTAGGCTATAAAAGGAACTATACCCATTAAATTCTCTCTAAATGGATAATATTTATATAATTTAACCCGTGCTGACTTCATTCTCCGTTGGAGATTCTGCTTCTGTTTTTCAGATGAGAGCAGGACCTGAGGAGATAAACCACCTATCGCACTTCAGCCTGGCCCCAGCTGAAACCACAGAGGAAGTGGGGAGATGGGCAAGAGTGCTACTTTCTCTGTTCACCTGGTATCAGCACCAGGGTGAATGAGATAGACCCTGAGGAAACACAACTCCTTCTAAACCAGAGATCCAGAGGTTCCTAAAAGCCAGTCTCTGAAGTAGACTTAAAATACCCAACATGAGGAAATTTTGCCGATGAAGGGGTGGAAAGGTTGTTAGAGCCACAAGTTGGGACATTATGCACAGAGACATTGCCTTTCCCCAATAACTACTGCTTCCAAAATGCATGACCCAAAATCCACATAAGGATGACCTGTGTCCCCAGTGAGAAGGGCTCTTTCAGAAAAGGAGCAGGGATGAAGGAGAGGATAGTACCAACATGTGTTGTTTCCATACTAAGTTGCCCATAACTAATAAAAATAAATTTACAAAAAAACCATCCTCCCATAAGCTACTTCTGGTCTGGTGTTGGTTCCAACAATGAAAAGGTAACAGCAGTAACCCTCCTTTCACTTAGAAATGGGCTCAGTCATCTCTCAAGCGGAAGGCAGTAGTGCCTATTTTCACAAAAACAATGTTGGCAAGCTTTAGGTCACAAAGATATAAAGTAGTTGTCAAGATACAGCCAATGAATTTCCACTTCTGTGAATCTAGATTTAGTTGTAGTTTTGCCTATTCTTGGGAAGGACAACTGAAAAAAAAAACCTTACACAATTTATATGAAACAAATATAAAGCCATTTTAAATGATGGTGAAAGAAGATAGATAGAAAGGCAAAAGCACTCAAGTAGAAGGAAAGGCATGGCTATGAGGAATTTTCTTGGTGTCCAATGCCTCATATTTCCTAGATTAGGAGCAGAAAATGCCAAATGGTACTCACCAAAGTCAAAATATTGTTGACAAAAACCAAATCTTTACTACAAAATCACCAAGAAATAACAAGAATAAGAAACTTAGCTGGGCATGGTAGCACAAGTCTTTAATCTAAGCATTTGGAAGTCAGAGGTAGGAGAATGACTGTGAGTTCAAGGCCACCTTGAGATGACATAGTGAATTCCAGGTCAGCCTCAGCTAGAGCAAGACCCTAAGTTGTAAAACCAAAAAATAAAAGATAAAATTAAAAACCAGAGAAACTTAAGATGAGTTATTTACTAGTCTGTGCCCTGTGGGTAGGGTCGGTAGGATCAGACAGATAGTGTTTGTGGGCCTACCAAAATGCAGAGCCACCCTCCATCCTCAAAATGTTGCTTGTAAAACAAAGTCTTTTACCACAAGGCACAGTGTGAAAAAAACAGTTGTACACAATATGGAGTAACTTAAGGCAGGTGACAACATGATTTCAGCACTATTTCAGGAATAATTCTCTCAGGCAAAAATGGAGAGAGTAATACTGTAAGGAGTGGGGGATCCATCCACTACTAAGAATGGGGAGACTTCTATTTCCTTCAACAAAATAAACCCTTCAGAATCTGAGAGTTCAATGCCTTCAGCCTCATCAGAGTTCCCACACAACTCCCGTGTCACGTTACAAATTCTTACTACTCTTCAATCAGTGCCTTCCCTTTAATTACTAATACCATTTAAAGATGGCCAAGGCTGGAGTTTGGTTTTGGGCAACTTCAACCTGACAGCTCCTGGAGAGCAAATTCTCTCTTGGGGCATACTCAAAAGCCTTTAGCTTGTTTATGTACATCTGAAGTTAGGGAATTTTGTCTCAAAGCACATCCTACTTCTTTTATTCAGAGATGCTAGAAACAAACAAGAAGTTCTTTTATTTCTTACTTTTATAGAAAATGTCAAAAGTTTGTATAGGGAGTGACTAAATTTCTTGTTCCACACATAGATTTTTAAGCTAGTCTTCAATCCAGTGTCAATGATGGACTGGCGTTGGCAGGAGCAGTAGCAGGTACAGATATGCTAAGGAGAAGTGAAGGCAAGCAAACAAGTAGAATTGATTTTTCTGTGGTACCTGCTGAAAGGTGCCGCCCCCTCTAGTGTTTCATGCCTCAGTTAATCCTTTCTGGAAAAGCCTTCATAGACCTATCCAGAAGTTTACCTCTTAGTAGATTCCAGATCATGTCAACTTAACAACAAGCAAGATTAGTATTGCAGCAGGGAGGGGTCTTTAAAATTATGGAGACTCTTCTAATTAAAAAAAAAAAACTTTTAAATTCTATGCTGTTTATGAAGCACTGCCCACAGGTCTCAGTAAAGGAGACAGCATTGTGGAAGCCCAGAAGGAACATGAAAGGTTCCAGATGAGAGCCAATAGTCAGGCATGTCAGTTTTCATATCCTATATCTCCACTGAACTCTCTGCCCCTCTATGCCTGTTCTATATGAAACACCCAGAGTCATTTTAGCCAGCCAACTTGGACTTGCTATGTTCTTGCCCTTTATTGCTTGCTTGTTGCTATGTTTATTTTGTTTGTTTTTGCCTTTTTTCTCCTATGCTTTCCTTTTACATTTTCCTCTCCTTGCCCCCCTTTTAAAAAAAAAAAAAAACACTCTGACTTGGTTTGCAGAATGCCTGTGCCTCAGCCTCCAGAGAGATGAGGTGGCATTATTTTACTTGTCGGATAGTGTATCTTCCTTCCCCCTCTTTCCTGAACATCCGGAACACTCCCACTAAAAGCAGAAAAGTGATCTATATTTTTAAATTCAATCACTGAATGAATTCCAGATGCACAGGTAACATGACAAAATATATGGAATAAGAAAAACAAAGAAACATGAAATCTATGAAACCATATAGTAATGGCCCCTGATTATAGGGACTCAGATGAAATTCCACACAAAGAATTCAAGGGAATGATGACAAATACATTAAAAGAAATGAAAGAATTATGCAAGAACACAAATAATCAACTGAAAAAATAAGGAACTCAATAGAAGAGATAAAATGGAATTCAATTAAGAGATAGCAACAACAAAGGAAAACCAAGCTAAAATTCCAAGTTTTAATCTACATGTCTATTTTTCTACATTTGTAATTATGTTATAGTTATTGTGCAACTAAGTGTCTGCAATATTCTTCACTGAGTTTACTAAGATAATTTCTTATGTAGAATATGGGGATGAATTTACAAAAACGATTTCTCAGATTGACTAAAACATAGCAAAGCTCCTTGCCAAATCCTATAAAGTTCACTGATTTTTCCATCACTCATCATTTGTGTACATGCTGCTCATATGAGGAATAATTTTACTAGTTAGGGCTACATAAGACCACTTCCATATATGTATATAATACACTGGACATATTCTCTCCTAACCCTGCTTCTTTCTTTTTTCTCACCCTTTTTCTTTCCCCTTCATCCTTTTTCTTCCCCAAAAGACAGATTTAGTACTTCCATTTTTATGCCATCTGTGTATATGTTATTTTATATCTATAAAATCTACAATCTGCAAATGAGAAAAGACATGCAGTACTCTTTCAGAGACTGAACTTAATTCTTTTTTTTTTAATTTTTATTTATTTATTTGAGAGCGACAGACACAGAGAGAAAGACAGATAGAGGAAGAGAGAGAATGGGCGCGCTAGGGCTTCCAGCCTCTGCAAACGAACTCCAGACGTGCGCACCCCCTTGTGCATCTGGCTAATGTGGGACCTGGGGAACCGAGCCTCGAACTGGGGTCCTTAGGCTTCACAGGCAAGCGCTTAACCGCTAAGCCATCTCTCCAGCCCTGAACTTAATTCTTTAATATGATTCTCACACATTGCATTCATTTTCTTATAAATGATTAAGGTCATTGTTTATGGCTCCAAAAATTCCATTATGTGCATATACCAATATATTCTTTGCAAGCAAGTGCCTTTAACTGCTAAGCCATCTCCCCAGAAGCCCTGTCATTTGGTAAGATAATTCCTTCTGTTTTTTGAAAGAAAGACCAAGTTCTTTTCTTCGGCTTCCTACCATACTGTCTTATAGTAGTGTCTCTACCATTCTCCTCTTTGGTGTGCTAATTCTCTAATAAAGCTCTAATTCTAAAAAGATAATTTTCCTCAGCAGTCTCTTATTGAGCCAGCCTGAAGTTCTCCCTCTCTTCTTTTATTTATCAGTGGAGACCCAAGTGCCACTCTCCTGCCGCTGCACAGGGCACTGCCCCTGTGTGAGGGCGAGCACTACACGCAGCTCCAGGTGGAATGCTCATGCCTGAAACCTCTTCTGGTCCTCTAGGGAGTTACACCTGGGCAGAACGCCTACTGACGTGATATCTGCCCCAAAGTTCACCGGACCACCAGATAGAACTTATGGGACCCATGACAGTGTTGATGGGCCGCTCCATCAGGTTTCTGGTTTGGGAAGAACAACAGATGGCTCTGCCAAGAGAACAGCAAGCACAGCCCCTTCCCACCGCTGCTGCACCCTGCGTGTCCACAGGTGTGCTTCCCTGCTGGCTCTGCTGTTGCCAACTTAATGGCAGCCTCATTGTCTATGTTGCGTGCATCCTCTCCTTCTCTTTCCACACTCCTGGAATGAAGACTGTGCTGGGAGCTCCTAACTTGTCAGTGTGGCAGTTGTCTTCCATGAGGGAATGGGCTCTTGTCCAGTGCAGCTGGTTCTGAGAAGAGCCTGGCTGGACGCCTTCTCCAGCAGGGGAAGGAGTGTTGATTGAAAGCCTGGTTCCAGACCAGCTTGGCACCAACCATTTGGCTAGTGTGCACAGCCCCTCTGTCTGTCCTTGGGTGGAGAAACAGGCAGTAGTCCCAGAGTGGTGGCCCTGGCTCCAACAGGAGTAGGTGACACAGGAGAGTCCTGGCATTCTCTGTCGAGGAAAGGCCATTAACAAGAGACCAGAAAATGGAACTGGCCCAAGTTTAAAAATTTTCACACCATGGTCCAGAAATTTCAAACTGTTAGCCCCTAAAGAATTTGATGTAACCTGACACCTTAGAGCTGCTGGCATGATGCTTTGAACCAGTACTAAACTTTGCAAGCAAGCCCCTTTAACCACTCAGGGACCTCCCAGCCCCCACTACTAAACTTTAATCAAATGGGATGAGCATTTTTTTTTTTTATGGCAGAGAGTGCACAACTGGAAATCACATGCACATCAGCTCTTGCAAACCTCCTAGTGCTCTATACCATCATCATTTACATAGCTTGAATTACATTCCAGAAAACCTCTATAAGAAATTCTCCCTGACCAAACTTCTTCAGAATAGTGACCATCCCCCAATCTCGGGCAGTATTCTAATTATTGTCCAGCCCACTGCTCTCTTGCAGTGTACTCAATAAACTTCCCTTTATATCCAGTCTACAGGGTAAATTTATTCACCCACATCAATTCTTTCCCCACTGATGTCACACAGCTTGGCTCTAGTCATGTGGGGCAGAGACAAAGCACAGGAGTAAACCTATTTAGCAGCCAGTGTTACTATAAAAGTTTAAATAAGGAATATACATGGTTCCAGGAATACAGCTGGCAAAATCTCAGAAAGAAAAATAAATAAATAGCACCACTGAGAGGGAATGGATCCTTTTATTTATTTATTTAATTTTTAGCCATACCTGACATTGTCTTATGGACCTTTGCGTGGGGTATTTGAATAAATAAGAGGTGGGAAGCTCACTATCTTGATAGGAATTTAATGTTTTCAAACTATATAAAACTGCTTCAAACTGAGAAGGGGCATGAGAGGTTACTGGCTGGCACTTACTAGTGGTCACAGGGCTGTAGGAACTATAGTCCTTGCATGACACTAGAAATTAAATCTGGCCATTATCAGACCAGAAGGACCAGAGGAGCCCAAAGTGAGGAATAATGTGTTATGTGAGTAGAGTGGCTACCTCTGAGTCCTCTTCTGCTTTAGTGGGAAATGCCTCTCTCCACCCAGTGAAATTATCCACTGAAACTAGCTGATCTTTGGGTTCTTTGCATGAGAAAAAGCAAGTGAAATCTATTTGCCAGTCTTCCCCCTGTATCCCTGTATCGTTAGTTCCTTTACACTGGACGGCTGTAAAGTGGGAGGGGGTCTGAGGGTTTGTTCAGGATGGACCTCTGAAAACAGAGGGGCCATGCCTTGGCAGTGGACTGCGAAGTCTGAAGAATGTCTGTGAAGAGAGTCTGAATTCGAGTTGGAGGACTCTGGATTCAGATGCCTGGTAAGAACTTTTAAGGATCTCTTACTGGGAGATTCAGCGAGCAACAGTTTGTCTTCTGGGCTATTTATCTGCCCTTGTCCTATTGTTGTCTGGCCTGTTGCAGTAGCAGATTCCCAAAAGATTATATGCAGTTCTGGGTTGCATTTGCTGCTGCAAAGGAAGGGAGAACACTGAGTCCTGCTGATAAGTAACTAGCTGGCATTTGCACTGCCAAATTCAAATGCCTTCTGTTTTATGTTGTTTTGAAAAATCTTCTGTTACGGGCTGGAGAAATGGCTTAGCGGTTAAGCGCTTGCCTGTGAAGCCTAAGGACCCCGGTTCGAGGCTCGGTTCCCTAGGTCCCACATTAGCCAGATGCACAAGGGGGCGCACACGTCTGGAGTTCGTTTGCAGAGGCTGGAAGCCCTGGCTCGCCCATTCTCTCTCTCTCCCTCTATCTGTCTCTCTCTCTGTGTCTGTCGCTCTCAAATAAATAAATAAAAAATTTAAAAAAAAATCGTCTGTTACCTTTTGCTTTTCACATCAAGAAATCACCCACCCCCCTGCCTTTTGACTTGTCTCCCCCTAGTGCCTGAGAATATTAGACTGAGAAATGAGAAGTTACTTGGTTAAGCCTATAAAGAAGACTTGACAGCACATTGTACCATGTTGGACAAACATAAATACTTGGCATGCGCTTACCACCAGTAGAATTCAACCACTGCCAAGCTTGATGAGTCCATGACTCTAGTTGTTAGTCAAGAACCTTCCAGAGCTTCCCACTTGAGACAAGGTGGCATGTTGTTTGAGAAAAAAACTTCTGTTTTCTAATTATGATATAGTGGTGAAGAAAGAAAGGCTGGTAGCTGGAATGAGAAATAATTACTGATGTTTTGGAATTTGAGAGAGTAATCGGCTTTGGCGGAAGAGAGTCATCCAGATGTTAGGGTGAACGTAAGCCAGCTAAGAGGAGATGTGGTAGGTGATGTGGAAGCCTCTGGCATTAATCTTACTGGAGGGATTGCTGGCAGAGTGGAAGCTAGAAGGAATGATTATTCAGTTGCAGAAGCTGCAGAATCCAAAGTGTAGTAGAGCATGTAATGTCATTCAGGAATTCCTAGGACAGCAAGTGACTAACCTCTAACGTTGTTCTATTATATACCTCGAAGAGGTGATGGGGACAAAGTAGAAATGGGCTGAATCACAGTGCTAGTCAAAGGTTATGTAAGAGAGAGGGAGTATAACATACTAGCCAGGACCAATACATGGGATAAAAGGCCTACTGGGAACCCATATACATTGCCTCATATACATGCTTTCATACCACATTATGTAGTGTCTCCCCCAAATCTTCTTTCACATACTTGTTACTATGACTACTAGGGCAGAATACTTGAGACACTGGGATGTATAAAATTCATAGCATATGTGAAATTAGGAACTAAGAATGAAATGGAAAGGCTCATCTTCTTTCTAGAATAGAACTCTGCTTCCTCTTCTGTTATGCTCCTCTCAGAAAGCTTCCTGACCTGATAAGCTTAGGATAGTAGTTTATATGGAATGAAACATGAAATCATATAGATGTCATATTATGGGAAACTCCCATGACAATAATCTTTCCTAGAATCAGTAGAGAAGGTCCAGTGTTTGTTGATAATATTAACAAGCCTCACATGCATGTAGATTTATTTATAAATTACTGTCATAGTTGTGAATCCACATGATACTCTAAATCACCAGGTGAACCACAAACGAGAATTATTTCTAAAAGAGTAGTTTGACCACCAAGAAATTAAAGGACCTATTTTATCAAATAAGACAGAAGTTCTGACTCCAAAGGAAATGATAGTCCTTGGATATCTCATGTTGTTGTGGGGTTGAGATTTTGGGGTTCTGGGTGGTCTTAGAACTCCTCAGACCAATGGCTCTCAAAGAACTCCCCAAGCCACCAAGCCAGTAACTTTCAAGTTAGCAAAGAATTGAAAAACATAGACATCAAAAAGGTAAGTTATAAATATTTTTTAAAAAGTGTGTGTGTGTGTGTGTGTGTGTGTGTTGGTTCAGACTGGAGTCTTGCCAGGGAAGGGTGGCATCCATATTCTTTTGGAGCTGTGTCACCTCGCTGACTACCTGTAAGAGAAAGTTACCTTGCTCCTAATCCATATCAATGTGGCCAACATGTTGGTGCCCACTGCCTTGGACCATCATTGCTTCATACAAATAAGTGGGAATAGCAAGGATTTTAAGTAGTGTCTCACGTCTATTTTTCTTATTATGAGTGCTCTGAGGGCTCTGTTTTCTGAGACACTGCCTTCCAATTGTCATCTTCAGTCATGAACCTGGGATCTCATAGAAGGAGTAGGAGGGCAGAATTTGAAAGCTTAGGTCAAACAGGCAAAAATATACCTTTTAATGCTCTTTTCTTTCTTTTCTTCCCTGTCACCAAGAACGAAATACAATGGGTTGGAGGGTCTGAGACTCACTTCTATTACTCCTGTTTGTAGGAAATTCAGATCTCCATCCATTAAACAATAAATATTATTTCATCCATTAAATTATTGAGATTTTCTTCCTTTTCATTAACTTTGAAGGTGATCAAATGTATTCAATGTTTTTCTTCTTTGAACATTCAGAGGAAAATTTTGTTCATGAGATTTTCACTTTGGGTTCCCTGTCAGAAGTACTTTTCTTGAGGCACCATAGAACTCGGAGCCTCCAGTCACAGCTGTGAGCCTCTGGTGGACCCCATGTCTGCAGAAGGATCTCAGAGCAAAGGCTCTTCTGAGAGACCCTCAGAAGTCAGCACGGTTTTTCTAATCAGCAAACATGGAGGAAGGCTGGCTGAAAGGACATTTGATAAGGGAATGAGAGTCAGGATCAAGTTCTCCATCAAAGAATACATGATCTTTAGTTAAGCCTAAAGGACTAGTAATCAGTGTTTGGTGCTATCCTTGACTCTTCCCACTTTTGGAGACACCTTTCTCCTCCTTGATGTCCTCCCCTGCCAGGCATCAGCATCCTATCTCATGGATCTCTCTGAGATAAGTGAACTTACCTAGTAATGTGACAGTGGAAATGGGAAACAACAAGAATAGTTCCAACTAAACTAAAGAACATAATCATGTCAACACCAGTTATCATTATTAGAGGCGGAGCACAGCCAACACAAAGGTGGAGTTGGAGCAGTGTTGTATGAGGCAGTTCTGTAGAGGAACAGAACCTACAAAAAGAATGTCTTACAAATGTCTGATTTTTTAGATTGGCTTACATGCTACCAGCTGGGTAGCCCAACAATGATTGTTGCATTCAAAAGCGGTTGACAACCCAGTAGCTGCTGGATGCCTCAGAAGTTCCAATCTGGTGCTGAAGTCCTGGAAGTTTCCCCGAGAGCCACTGAGGAGTCCATCCATATTGGAAGGCTGAAGAAACAAGGTTCCCATATCAGCAAAAGGTGGCCACAACAGAGCAGTTGCACTTACCACCAAGACGCAAGGGCAGGCAGGCAAAACTCACTGCTCGCCCTGGAACCTCTTCATAAACAAGCTGCTGCCCCTGAAGGGTTGCTCACTCCAGGGGAGGTCTTCTCTCCTCAGCTAACCCTTCCTGGAAACACACTCGCAGACCTACCCAGGAAGGATGGTCTCTTGATTCCTGAGCCAATAATGTTGGCAGTAGAGATTAACCTCAATAAATATCAATAATAATATTAATTATAATAATAACATAACAATAATACAATCAACATTATTATTCTCATCCATAGCACAGTGGAGCTATTCAGAAAAGAGAATACTCTTTGTTATCAGATTAGCAGAGCTATATGGGGTAACTATGAGCTATGAGTCCTGTCAAGACTCAGTCACTTTTGTTTGGCCTACTTGTAGTTAAATGGAATATGAGTAATAAATTTAAGATAAGCAAAAGGGTTCACAAGTTCCTCATGTTGTCACTATGCTATCAGGACAAAGAGAAGAAGCTGAAGTATAAATATCACAATTTTTGGACAATGTCCTTTAATAATGGAAGGCTTTTGTTGCTATCTATAAAAATCTTCAGAATATTTAACAAATCCCCAAATTTACATATGTCTAAGTCACAGACAATGATGCATTCACTTGATCATTATGGCCCAACATAAACTCCAGGCAACAATATAAAAAGGTGTGTGTTCTGCAGCTTCCACATTTAAGTAATCACTAAGGATAAAAGAGCTAAGATAATACAATGGCCATAAGGCTTTACATGCATCATTGTCAATAAGCTGACTTCATCAGACCCAAGAATTTTTTAAAATCAAACAGACACTTCTAGTGAGTACAACTTAATATTTTTAATTACTATGGATCACTGTGGTGGTTTTATTCAGGTGTCCCCCATAAACTGAGGTATTCTGAAAGCTAGGTGCCCAGTTGATAGGGATTTGCAGATTAATGCCTCTTGGAGGCAGTGTATTGTTGGGGGCAGGCTTATGAATATTATAGGCAGTGTTTGACACACTCTCCTGTTCCTGTTGTCCACCTGATGTTGGCCAAGAGGTGATGTCCACCCTTTACTCATGCTATCATTTCCCCCTGCCATTATGGAATTTCCCTCTAGTCTGTAAGCCAAAATAAACCTTAATCTCCACAAGCTGCTCTTGGTCGGATGATTTCTGCCAGCAACATGAACCTGACTGCAGCAATAACCTTCAGCTTTTATTAATTCTTTATGGTGAGCACATTCAAAATTCTGCCTTTTAACCATTCTCTGATATGTGATGAACTACTATTACCTTCCTTACCCTGCCATAAAACATTAGGACTTATTTCACCTGGAACTTAGTACCCATTGTCCAACCTCTTCCCATCTTCCTTTCTCCTTACTTACCATGGCCACTGGTAATCACTGCTCAACTCCCAACTACCATGAAATCACACTCTCTAGATATCACATCTAAGTGAGATTATGTGATGTTTGTATGGCAGTGCCTCATTTATTTCGATTAACATGACGTCAGTGTTTACACAAGTAAGATTTGTGCTTTTATAATGACTGAATATTGTTTAATTTGGAAAAATATATATATCAGACTTTGTCCATTGATGTATACTTATTCTATAATTTGGCTGTTGTGAATCATGCTGCAATCAGCATGGGAATACAGACATCTTTTTGACACATTAATTTCTTTCCCTTATAAATGCCATAAGGGGCATTCTAATCTATTTTTTATTCAAATTTTGAAGGAGACAACTAATTTTTTTAAAAGCCTCATGGAAAATAATATTGTCTTCATTTATTCTATTTGTTGTTGCAATTCTGGGGATCAAACACATGGCCTTATAAATGCTAGGTATGTGCTCTATCACTAAGCTACATCTCTAGCCCTTTCATTTTTTTTTAACATACATATTTTTATATCATATTACTGGAAGAAAATCAATACAACATTTCCATTTACAGTAACTACAAAAACTAAAATAACCAAGAATAAATTTAACCAAACATTTGAAAGAACTCTACAATAAAAATCTACAAAAATATTGAAGAAATAAATTAGAAAGGATGCAAGTAACAGGAAATAAATATTGTATCAATGATTGTAAGAACTAATGTTGCTAAAATGTATATGTTACTCAGAGTGATCTAAAAATTCAATGCAGTTCCCATAAATATGCCAACAAACTGAGAAAAACAATTCTAAAACATGTGCAAACAACAACAAAAATGTCTCAAATAGCCAAGTTACATTGAGCAAAAAGAATGAGACAGAAAGCATTACACTGCCTAACTGTATAAAAATTAAATATCATTTCTGACCCAGCTGGAGAACTCAATTAGTTCAGCTTTTGAGACTGATATGGAGTTATCTGCAAGGGGCCTAGATTTTATGACCTCTCTCACACCCTAACAAGCTGTGTCCTGTCACCATAAAGCTACTTCCATCTGTGAACCAGCTTTCAGATGGTGCAGTACCATTACAGGATTCAAAGTTTGGCAAGATTTCACAGTGAGCCCTAGAGTTAGTCAGAGGAAAGTCCAATGATTGTTGATTATAATATCTGAGAGCCAATAAATGGCCCTTGAATTGAGAGTTTTGAGGACATGGTAAGGTTTTAATTTTAATTTATTTATTTGCAAGGAGAGAAAGAGACAGGCAGAATGGATATGCTAGGGCCTGCAGCCACTACAAATGAACTCCAGATGCATGTGCCACCTTGTGCATCTGGTTTATGTGGAAACTGGGAAACTGAACCCAAGTTGTTAGGCTTTGCAGACAGGCGCCTTAACTGCTGAGCCATCTCTCCAGCCCTAAGGTTTTAAACTTAGTTGAAGCTGGTTAGTTCTTGACTGCTCTGGTAGGGCTTCAAGAGAGCTTAGCTGACTCAGCTGAACCAGGTCAGAATAAGAATACTGAACAGGGATTGTTAGAATGTTTTTCATAGCATTATTATTTTTGGTTATATTATCAGGTATGTGTAAATGGATTATGTCCTGTACAACATAAAACGTCAAGAATGGAGGCTTTTTCTGCTCACTATTTGAGAGTGCACTGCTTTTTCTTCATACTCTTCACTATTTCCTTAGTTGTCCGTGAAAATTAATAATTTTCTTCAACTCTTCCTGGCTACATTGTATTGTGCTTACGATCCTAGTACACAGATTGATACAGGCTCCAAATATTAGCTCTATCACTTCCTGGCTAAAAAGCATGGGAGTGGGGTTTTGATTAATCCATAAGAATCAGTCTCGTCGTAAAAACTGGGGAAGGGCTGGAGAGATGGCTTAGTGGTTAAGCGCTTGCCTGTGAAGCCTAAGGACCCTGATTCAAGGCTCGATTCCCCAGGACCCACATTAGCCAGATGCACAAGGGGGTGCATGCGTCTGGAGTTTGTTTGCAGTGGCTGGAAGCCCTGGCGCACCCACTCACCTCTCTCTCACTCTGCCTCTGTCTCTCTCTGTCTGTTACTCTCAAATAAATGAGTAAAATTTTAAAAAAATATTAAAAACTGAGGAAAAGGAATGTCTACATCAGTGAGTAATTGTGAGAATCTAACTAAATAAAGAATCACAAGAACCTATAATATAAATATAGTGTGTACTCATGACCAAATAAATGCTTATTCCTTTGTTTCTAAACACACTCTCTACTCTCCCAAAGCAGACACTGAAAAATCAAACGGAGTCCACAAGTTTATACCACGCCACCTAATGGGAACTTCTTAGAAAAGTCACCTACTCCAGGCGAGGGCTTTCCAAAAATAAAGCAAGTTCTACACGACAGTTGTTCTGCTAGTCACTATCAGGAAAATGAATGTGAGAAATGCTTTGCATTGTAGCCTTTATCTGACATACAAACTAACTTGCTAGAGTTTTCAAAAAAACCCACACAACTAAGAAGTGCATCTAATCAAGTATTTTGCACACATACTTGACTATGGTTCCTTTTCTTCTGTAAATCAACTTTTATTATACCAAGGGACATATGAGACCTACTGACCTGGCACTAATCATTCCAGCCCACTCACTCCTTCTCAGCAGTAGTTCATGATTTGGAAGTTTGGGGGAAGTGCTTCCTAAGCTAATTTAAAATGAACTCCTCTTACTTACTATATGCCATGCTTGCACAAATGCAAAAATCAGGTCTACAAACAACCTATCTAGATAAGGTATATTAAATGTGTGCATTATAAGAGACCCATAAACAGCCCACACCACTGAACAGAGCTTCTCCTGAGCCTGTAAAAGAGGTGGAGCATCCCAACTCTATGGCCATAAAGGTTCATGCTAAGAAGATTCTTTTAAATGCAGAAGAGTCCCACATCAACCCAGGCTTACCTGCTGCTGTAGGTGGGTAGATGTAGCCAGTGGCCCTTAAGGGCCCAGCCATATTTGAGTGTTGTTTATCCATGTAGAGCCATGAACTGTTTGTATTAATCTTAAATTCTCTATTTCCAACTAATGGGTAAGCCTCAGAGCCCCAGGAAACTTATGGTGCTAAGAAATAGTAATAGTATTGATTAAATTAAAATTATTTTGCTTCCGGGCTGGGAGATGGCTTAGAGGTTAAGGTGTTTACCTGCAAAGCCAAAGGAAGCAGATTCTATTCCTGGGTACCTATGTAAAGCTGGATGCACAAAATGAAGCATGCATGTGGAGTTTGTTTGCTAGGGGCTCTGTTGTGCTCATTCTCTCTCCCTCTCTCTCCCAAATAAATAAATAAATAAAAGATGAAGAAAGTACTTTGTTTATTAGAGTATTTCTTTTGCTCACCATTAAAAAGAAGCTGTTGGGGCTGGAGAGATGGCTTAGCAGTTAAGGCACTTGCCTGCGAAGCCTAAGAACCTAAGATTGATTCCCCAGTACCCATGAAAGCCAGATGCACAAGGTTGCACATGCGTCTGGAGTTCATTTGCAATGGCTAGAGGCCCTGGCATGCACATTTTCTGTCTCTCTCTATCTACCTCTTTCTCTCTCAAATAAATAAAATATTTAAAGAAAAGAAGTTGTAAAAGTTTATGTGTGTTTGTGTGTTTCGGTATGATTTCTTTCCTTTATGCAATGCAGACGAATATATGTGAATTTTCTAGTA
This sequence comes from Jaculus jaculus, assembly GCF_020740685.1. Taxonomy (NCBI): domain Eukaryota; kingdom Metazoa; phylum Chordata; class Mammalia; order Rodentia; family Dipodidae; genus Jaculus; species Jaculus jaculus. The sequence goes on along the minus strand of NC_059102.1, from coordinate 73,792,671 downwards.
ACTTTTTCCTAATATAATCCTTTCAAATCCCTGGATAGAGTAAATGACCACAGACTGAGAGATGTGTTAGCTGATACACATGTACTCTCCTCCCAGAGAACCGTTCTGCTCTACCCTCTCGGATCCTAAGTGCGAACCAGGAATTAGGACTAAGAGCTTCTTCATGTAAAAAGCAAGGTGTGCTACTTCCCCATTCCTCTGAGGGGCCATCTCTTCCGACAAGCAAGTTCTGTTTTTAGGATCAGGCCACATGAAGGAAAAAATACACCATGTTCACTACTTTCTGGCTTGAATGGGAGTGGAGGGTGAGGCTGCCACCCAGTGGTACATTTTCAGATAGCAGCGATGTTTCCAGTCAGTTCACATGATAGCTCAAGGACCTCAAAGGTCCTTCAGTCACCACCCTATCCCCTAACTGGTAAGCTAGTCTTCGTGCTTCTCCAGGTCACAGATGCACACTTCCTCCCACAGCGCAGGGAAGTGGCTCCACCTATCATTCAGTTTCTGTTAGTACCAGAGCTATGATTTCTACATTGCCTTAGGAGATTCATTTCTGGTCGCTAAAAGGAGAGTTTGAGACTTAGCTTTTAAAAACAATAAAGAAAGAAGGAAAAAATGAACGAAAGAGATTAAGAGGAAGAAAGTAACCAGGTATCATACAAAAGATTACCAAAGATCACAAAAAGATACTTAATGTTTTCATTCATTCGTTTATTTATTCACTTCTTAAAACCAGGACAATGGCAGTGCTAGGAAGACTTTGGGTTAGACAGAAGGATGTTTTCGGTGTGGAATGAAACAAAAGTACCTAATTAACAATCTAAGACTGTAAGTCAGTAATGAAAGATAAAAACAAAAGGTGAAAGCTGGGTTTGGTGGCATTGCTTGTTATCTACTTAGTTGTGAAGGAAAGGCAAGGAGGTTTCTGTCTGAGCTACACCACAGTCTGTCTGTGAAATTAAAGACTCAAATAAACCAAATAGCCTTAAGAATATTTTTTAAACTCCTATCAATTAAAAAAGGAAAGAACAAGTGTGGCCATGCCCATTGTTACCACATGGCAGGTGGAAGCAGGCTTGCCAGGGTGACATTCCACCAGAAAATGTGGGTTTGTTGTGCGGTAGATAATTCCCAACAGTCCCCCACATCTTCTTAGCAGTTTGTACCTTAAAATTGGTTCATTTGGGAGGTTTATAAATACACAAATCTCTAGGTATTATTCATTTCTTTTTTCTTTTTAAGACAGGGTTTTATGTATAACAATGTACACAGACCAGGTTTGCATTTACTTTGTTTTCCCTGTCTCCCAGTTATTACATAATTGTTATATGCATGTGTACATAACACACATACACACACACACACATATATATATATCACAGCCTCTTCCACTCATTATTCTATAATATAACTGTCAGATTGAAGAGAAATGTTCCCCCCATATTGGGTTGTCCCTAAAATTACAGTCATCCTCAGAGGGGAAAGGGTATGCAGATTTGTGTAGCCATTTCTCTCCATAGCTCCCTTCTTCTTGGTATTCTCTTTTCTTGTGTGTGTATGTTGCATGCATGTGTATATTTTGGAATGCACGTGTTTGTGGGCACATGAATGAGGAAAGCAGAGGTTTATATTAGGTGTCATCTTCAACTACTCTCTACCTTACTCTTTGAGACAGGGTTTTTCACTGATTTTAGGATTCACAGGTTCAACTATACTAGCTAGCCAGAAAGCCCTAGGGATCCCTTATCTCTGATTCTCAAGCACTGGGATTATAGGGGTACAGCACCAGTTCTTGGTATTATGTAGGTTCTGGGATCCAAATTCGGGTCTTCATGTTTGTGCAACAAGCACTTTACTGACTGAGCCATCTCCACTGTCTGCTCCCTGGTATCCTTGCCTGGCAAATTTTATTCTCTTTGGCTTCCTCCAATCTACCTGTTTAGAGCAAGAGAGCAAATCTGGAATAATTCCTTATTTCACAAATACTTTCTAGTGTATTCACCTCAATCAAACTATTTCACTCTCACTCGCTCAGCAAATAATGCAAACCACTTAAATCATTAGGACATCACAATACAAACTTTGTTTTCAACAATTTTATGACTTAACAACAGATATACCACAGAGATATTGTACAGGATAGATTGCTACATGTGCCTTAACAGTGGTATACACAAGAACCTACAGTTGTGTAAAAGAGAGATCATTCCTGGTTCAAGTGATTAGGAAAATGTCAGAGAAAATGTATCATTTGCAGAAGTTAAAAGCAAAATGGAGGGAGGCAGTGGCAGTAAAATTGCCACCACACCTGCCAGCTCTTCTCCACCCACAGCCTGGCAGAAGGATCTGACCTGGGCAACAAGTTCAGATCATATGACCCTATAGCTTATTTTTGTTATAGAGTTAATATGGGGTTAAGAAGATGGTTAAGTAGATACAGTGCCTGAGGACTGAATTTGGATCCTTAGTAAGAAGGGCTTCTTGGTGTGGTGGTCAATAGATTTTAACCAAACTGCTTTTAGTAAATTTTCCTGGAACCAACTAGACATCTTACAAGTGTTTGTCACCTGGTGAGAGTAAACCAACTCCTTTGAATCCAGATTTATTTCCTGGCCAACTTCTGATCTCTGTGTCACAATTGAAATGTGAGAGAAATGTCCCAAGGCTGCTATCTCTGTCATGTGGAATACATTTCTAATGAGTATATGTTTAAAGAATTGCAACAGGAAAAAATAATTTTATTGCATGCTGGACAAACTGTCTACACAGAGCTCCACCCCTAGCAACATTTACAGTTTTGACAAGACTTTGAGTTAATCTTCAGTTGATATTCTACAAAGCTACCTTACATCTTACTGCCTTTATAATCAATAGCCTTCTGTGGCCCTCTTAAATTCCTCCCTGAATAAAGCTGCAGGGATCAAATGAAGAATGATGAGATGCTGATGCTCTCAGACTTGGGTGATGGGATGTCACTCTCTGTAGTACTTTGTACTTGTTCAGTTTCTCACAATGAATAGTTTCCAAGTACAACTTACCTATTTTTAGATGAAAATTATTATTTTCTGGGGCTGGGCATGTAGCTCAGTGGTAGGGATCTTGCTAGTATACTCAAAGTCCTGGGTTCTATTACTAGGACCACCAAGCAAAATAAATTTGAAAACCCCTCTATTTTCTCTTGCTATCAATGTTTAGGGAAAGAACTGGACATTCACTTGGTAGCTAACTTGGTAGAGTGTTTGTCCAGGGATGAAGCCCTGGGTTCCATTCTTATCATTACATAAACCAGATATCCTTGTTCACACCTGCAATCCCAACACTTGGGAGGTAGAGGCAAAGGATCAGAAATTCAAAGTTGTACTTGACTACATAGAGACTTTGAGGCTAGCTTAGGTTACATGAGACTACATTTCAAGAAAAAAAGACAAAAGAAGCTGATGAAGATTAAACATAATTCACATAATCCCGAGTTTACTTTGGTCCTAATGTACACAGTTAACCTGGTTATATGGGTACAATTTATTTCTTGTTTTCTTTTCATTGTTTGGGTTGTGGTTTGAAATAAGTTCCTGGTGTCCATAAATTTGGTTTCACTTTTGTTTATTAACAACTTCCATGATTGTATGTAATATCCCATGGTAATTTCCTCCCTCCCCCCACTTTCCCTGTTCCGTTGAAACTCCACTCTCCATCATGTCCCCTCCCCTCTCAATCAGTCTCTCTTTTATTTTGATGTCATGATCTTTTTCTCCTATTATGATGGCCTTGAGTAGGTAGCATCAGGTACTGTGAGGTCATGGATATCCAGGCCATTTTGTGACTGGAAGAGCATGTTGTTAGGAGTCCTACCCTTCCTTTGGCCCTTATATTCTCTCCACTACCTCTTCGGTAATGACCCCTGATCCCTTGGAAGGTGTAATAGAGATATTTCAGTGCTGAGTACTCCTCTGTCAGTTCTTCTCAGCACTGTGGTGCCTTCTGATTCATCTCACGGACACTGCCATCTGAAAAGAGAAGGCTTTCTAACCAAAAGTGAGAGTAGCATTAACATACGGGTATGAACATTAAGAGAAGTGTTTACTGGGCACTTTGATGAGCATAGTAAATACATTCAGCCAGACATCAGTAGATGTTATACCCCTTGGGCTCATGACTACCCCTGTTGTAGGCTTTCAGTATCAGGGATGTATTATCTCCCATGGAGTGGGTCTCCAGTCAAATTAGAGGGTGGTTGGTTTCCCCCATAATATATGTGCCACTGTTGCACCCATTGGCACATTTTGCCTGGCTGGCCAAATATAAGGCTTGCTGTGTCCACTGTTGAGTATCTCCACTGGTGACTTCTCTCTCTCCCATTGAACTGCAAGTAGCATAGCTTTATCCAGCTTTCTGTATGTAATTAAGAGAACAGATTAATTGGGGGGGGGGGTGAAAAGGCCTAAATGAGGTCATGGGAAGAGAATGAGTAAAGAAAAGGTGGAGGGAGGGCTAATCAAAATCTAAGAGGGTATGAAGAAGTCATGTGGAAACCTACTTTTTTGGACAATCGAATATGCAGAGCCATAGATTGTTACTAGAAAATTTTCTCTGCCAAGAATGAGATACCTTCCAGTGAGTTGTTGAGTTGTTGGTCCCTGACACCCCCAAAACATTACAGGCCATTTCCAAGGCCCTTAGCTTCCAATAGGAATAGATGGTAAGACCCTATTGCTGAAGACTCCACTTAACTTGGGCTGCAAGGTCACTTAGCAATCCTGCTGTAGCTGAGATGCCTTGGTTTTTGTAGAGAGGGTCTTAAACTGGTGTGATAAAGAGTTATTCTCAAAACTATCTCAACATTTCTAAGGAGAAAAGTCACCCATGAACACATCCTTGATGCCAAAAATTCTAAGAAGACAAAAAAACCAAAACTTCCAGATGATCTTAATTCCCTGAGCCTCCCCCACGTTACAGGTAATTATGGTTAACCTTCCAGATCTGTTTGCATGCATAAAAGAAAAACATCTCCTCACCTCCCATGCTCTTTACATGCCTAAATACAATAGGCCCTACATACTCATAGGGAGAGTATCAAGCACAAAGGTCCAGCACAGGAGAAAATCATGGAGGTGAGGCAATAAGTGACTGGAGAATGGCCTGTAGTGGACAGGCCTCCTGACATACCTCCTAGCCCTCACCTGTGCTCCTAGGTCATGTTTCCAGGTGTGCAGTTATCATATCTGTCAGCTTCAAATGCTCCCCTCAATGCCTGTCTGTGGTTCAGATATGCCTTTTCCACCCTGCAGTTGATGCATGCTAAACTCCATCAGTAGTGGGTGCCGGCGAGACAGTGAAGGAGAAGGAACTTCGCTTCTCAGCTTCACCTACATTCCCTTACTTCCTTATTTTCTTCATTTTGGTTTTTTTTTTTTAATTGTTTGGTGGCCAACAACATGGAACATCACTCCATGGGTGGCTTCTCCTGGCATTCACCCCTCTCCCACCCAGAGCAGGTGCTCTACAAGCTTTGGCACCAGCAAGGCCACAGCCACACCTGCCCTAGGACCTGGATCTCAGTTCCCAGTTCCAGGTTTCCTTCTTCCTCTCATGCCTTGAGTATCTAGAGACACTGACTACAGGCTCTATCTGCTATTCCTGCATTCCAGAACATTCTCTTTACTTCTTGCAAGGTAAGCCGGTTAAATTAATTATCCCTTAGTTTCTCTATGTTCAAATTTCCCTGTGGGTTCTGTCTCCTAATTGGATGCTAACTGATGTCTGATCAACTAGGCCACATAGAGCAGCTTTCTTGGCATGGTGGTTTATGTCTGACATTCAATAACTTGGGAGGCAGAGGCAGGAGGATCCTGAGTTTCAAGACATCTCAAAAACAGATAAAAAGAAAAAAGAAAAGCCCAGGGGTAACAAGGCTAGCATTATATTTCCACTGAGGTATCTTGTAAGTTAATTTATAGGATAGCATCTAAGGGTAAGAAATTCTTTCTTTTTTTTTTTTCTTTATTAAGTAGAAACTTTGTATGGATACATCATGTGTTGGTACTATCATTTCCCTCCTCCCTGCCCCACTCCACTGTGGACCCTCCTTAGTGGGATTGCTGGTACTCACTATGGGGTTATGGGTTACAAGTTGTGAGAACAACTGTTAGTCATTGTCGGGGAGGCAATACCTCTAGACATTTCCTCCCACCCTGTGGACCTTACATTGTTTTTTTTTTGTTTTTTTTTTTTTTTTTTTTTTGGTTTTTTTGAGATAGGGCCTCACTCTAGCCCAGGATGACCTGGAATTCACTCTGTAGTCTGAAGGTGGCCTTGAACTCACAGCGATCCTCCTACCCCTGCCTCCTGAGTGCTGGGATTAAAGGCGTGTGCCACCACGCCCAGCTTGACTTTACATTCTTATTGAAGCCCCCTTCTGCAAAATTCTCTGAGCCATGGTGGGTGTGCTTTAAGTTTACTTTAGTGTTGAGCTCTCGGCAGGCTCTGGGTTTCTGTTTCAGTATGTTTTAAGTGTCTGTCTATGTCACTCTGGTGCAGGTTGTCAGACTCACCATGGATGAAGCACTCTTGCTCATCTTGCCAATTCCTCTGTGGTTTCACATGGGTCCTAGGTGCTGTACCAGGTGTGGTTCATCTCCTGCTAGCTATCTATTCATATCTTGTTGATAGATTTTGGTTGTCTTTGGTTCTCACTGCTTTCTGGGGAAAAAAATAAAACATATTCTCCAAAAGAGAGAGAGATCATGGAGAAGTTAAAGGGGATAAACTGTTAAGTTAGATTTTGATGGGTGCAGTCTCACTGTTGACCAAAGACTACTGGAAGCTTCTCATTGTAGTCTATAATCTTGGTCTCCATAGGATTTTGACATGGCTTCTAGTTCTGTAATGTCATCTGCAAATGGAGCTAGTTTGACTTTCTCCTTTCCTATTTGTATCCTTTTGATATATTTCTCCTTTCTTATTGCTTGGGCTAGGACTTATACTACTATGTTGAAGAGCAACAGGGAGAGTGGGAATCCCTGTCTTGTTCCTGATCTTATTGGGAACTCCTTGAGTCTTTCCCCATTAAGTATGATTTGGGCCTTAAGTGCTTTGTATACAGCCTTTATTTTGTTGAGATATAATCCCTCTATGCCTTTTCTCTCCAGTGTTTTGATCATGAGGTGGTGTTGTATTTTGTCAAAGGCCTTCTCTACATCAATAGAAATGATCACATGGTTCTTGTGTTTAAGGTTATTTATGTGGTGTATTACATTAATCAATTTCCATATTGAACCATCGTTGCATCCCTAGGGTGAAGCCTATATGATTGAGGTGGATAATGCTTTTGATGTGTTGTTGAATTTGGTTTGCAAGGATTTTGTTTAGAATTTTTGCCTCTAAGTTCATCAGGATTATAGGTCTATAGTTTTCTTGTTGTATCTGTCTATGTCTGGTTTTGGTATTAGGGCAAGGCTAGCTTCAGAGAAGGAGTTTGGGAGCATTCTCCATTCTCAAATTATGCTAAAAATGCGTGAGACAAAGTGGCTTCAGTTCTTTGATGAAGGTTTGGTAGAATTTGGCTTAGAATCCATCAGGTCCTGGACTTTTCCTTTTGGGGAGGTTTTTGATTACCTTTTCAATCTCAGTGGAGGCAATAGGTTTGTTTAGGAGATTACTATGCTCTGGATTTAGTTTTAGTAGAGGACATTGCATCTGTCTAGTAATTCATCCATTTCTTCCAAGGTATCCAATTTTGTGGAATAGAGGTTTGGGAAAGATGTCATGATGATTCTTTCAGTTTCATTGCTGTCTATTTTGATCTGTCCCTTTTCATTTCTAATTTTGTTAATTTGAATTTCTGTTTGTTTGTTTGTTTGATCAAATTGGCCAGGGGTATATCAATCTTGTTTATTTTTTCAAAGAACTAGCTTCTGGTTTTGTGAATTTCCTTAATTGTTTTCTTAGTTTCCAATGTATTAATTTTAGCTCTTATCTTGATCATTTGTTTCCATCTTGAACTCTTAGGGTTGGATTATTGTTGTTTTTAGAATGCATTTAGGTGGACAGTTAGGTTATTAATTTGAGATCTCTCTGTCTTTGTTATGAGAGTCTTTAGTGCTATGAATTTTCCCCTTATGAATGCCTTCACTGTGTCCCATATGTTTTAGTATGTTGTGTTTTCATTGTCATTCTGTTCTAGAAATCTTACAATTTCCTATTTGATTTCTTCCATGGACCATTCATTGTTTAATAGTGTGCTGTTTAGTCTTCAGAAGCTGTAATAATTTGTATTGTTCTTTTGTTAATTTCTAGCATTAGTATATTGAGGGCCATTATGATTCAGGAATTTATGTCAATTTTCCTGAGTATATGGAAGCATGCTATATGTCCCAATATATGACCAATTTTGGAGAATGTTCCATGGATTTTTAAGAAGAATGGGTATGCTATAGAATTAGGATGGAATTTTATGTAGATATTTGCTAGGTTTAATTGATTTCTGGTATTGATAAAATTTATTATTTCCCTATTGATTTTCTGCTTGAATGATTTGTCTGTTCATGATAGTAGGGTATTGAAATCCCCTAATATGATGGTTTGGGGATTTGTTTCTGGTTTGTTGTCAAGTAGGTTTTGTTTTATAAACTGTGGTACACTTGAGCTTGTTGCATATAGATTTATGATTGTGATGTTCTCTTGTTGGATCATTCCCTTGAGGAATAAAATGTCTCCTTTGTCCATTTGATTACTATTTGTTTGAAGTCTACTTTATCAGATATTAGTATATCAACACCCACTTGTTTCTTATTCCCATTTGCTTGGAAAATCATTTCTCATCTTTGCACCCTGAGGAGGTGTCTATCCCTAGTGGTGAGGTAGATTTCTTGAAGCTAGCAGATGGAAGGGTCCATTTTTCTGATTCATGCTGTTAACTTGTGTCTCTCAATGAGGGAGTTAAAATCATTGATATTTAATGTTACAACTGTGAAGTTTGATTTAATCTCTGCATTGTTAGAGGCTTTATGGGATTTGTTGACTGCTTTGTCTTGGAGAGTATTTGTACTTGCTCATGTGTTTAATATTGTGTTTTTCCTCTTGTAGGTTCTTGAGTTTGGTTGTTCAATTGGTCTGTGTGGAGTTGTCCCTGGAGTATTTTTTTGTAGGTTTTGCTTTGTGTTCATATGATCACAGGTCATGGAAAGTTTTCCATTCTCCATTTATTATGTGGAATACTTTCATTGGGTAAAATAGTTAGGGTTAGAAGCCATATTAGATTTTGAAGAGCTCCACTGTAAGCCCTTCTAGCCTTTAGAATGTACACAAGAAAAAAAAACAAAACCTGTGGTAACTCTGATAGGATTGCCTTTGCATGTAATGAGTTGTTTCTCTCTTGCTGCTTTTAGCACTCTGTCTTGTTTTTCATTATTTAGAATTTTAACTATGATGTACCTTGGAGAGTTTCTTCTTTTATCCAGTCTGTTTGGTATTCTGTCAGCTTCCTGTATCTGGATTGGTCTCTCCTTTGAGAGAGTGGAAAAGTTTTCTTCAAAAATTTTATTGAGTGTGTTCTCCATGTCTTTGCCTGGAATTTCTTCCCCTTCCAATATCCACATGATCCAGATATTTGGTCATTTTGGGGTATATGACAATTTCACATATTCTGTTCACATGACTTTTGAACTTAATCAAAGTTTCTGTACTCCTGCACCATGTCTTCTGTTTTGTCTCCAGAACTGAGATTCTGTCCTTCCCATGATTTAGTCTGTTAGTGAGAGTTTCTTGGGAGGCTTTTACCTGTTCTGTTTAATTTTTGGTTTTTGTCACAATTTTGTATATCATATCCATCCCTTTGTAGAGTTCAAATTTCAGGTTGTGGTTTGATTTTCCTAATGCATCTTAGAATTAATTCTTGCTTTCAGTCATGTCTTTATTAAGCTTAATTAGCTGTCTATTGAGGATCTCTATTTGTTGCCTCACCTTTGATTCATTTATGTCTCTTTTGAAGTCTCTCTGGTTTTCTTCAATTAAGTTAAGCTTAATGATACAAGCTGTGTGCTATAAGACATGATTCTGCTCAATTTCATTCACAATAGCATTGGTTTTTGGATGATTTGCTTCCAGTTCAGCCATTCACTTGGTCAGGGTAAATAAGCTTATTTTGCTTTTATTTTGGGATTTGTGGTGGTTTGATTCAGTTGTCCCTGTAAATTTAGGTGATCTGGATGTTATGTTCCCCAGGTGATGGCAATTGGAAATTAAAATCTCCTATAGGCAGTGTATTGTTGGAAGGTGGGCTTATGGGTGTTATAGCCAGTTTCCTCATGCCAGTGCTTGGCACACTCTCCTTTTCCTGTTGTCCACCTTATGTGGACAGGGGGTGATGTCCCCCTTGTGCTCATGCCATCATTTTTCCCTGCCATCATGGAGCTTCTCCTCAAGCCTGTAAGCCAAAATAAACCTCTTTTTCCCCACAAGATGCTCTTAATTGGGTGATTTCTACCAGCAATTCAAACCTGACTACAACTGGGTTCAATATCTGTTGTCTTTATGTTTTCATTGTAGACCTCTATTGTGAGACTAGGCAACCTTGGTGGAGATCTTTCAGATTTTCTCATGCATTGGGTGTCTACCAATCTTTAGGTAAAAGTTTGTTCCATTATGGAGAAAGCAAGTATTTGCCCTTGTAGGGTGTTCAGTGAGTGTCCTTTTTTTTTTTTTTGAACAGAAATTAGAATTGGATGGCATTGTATCCACAGATGCACAGGTTGTAGAAGTTGCCCATGCATCTGCAGCCCTGGACTGGTGGCTGATATGAAAGCTGTGGTTTGCAGTCTGGAATCTCTTCAGCCCAGGATCAAGTCTTTCCTTGCTTGTGGGACTCAGGGGCCATAGCACTTGCCCCTGATCCCCTACTGTACCTAGCTGAGCAGGTTGTAGTTGACTCACTGGTACCTCCTGGCAAGTGTTTGCCAGTTTTTCCTGTGTATGTCAGCAGTGGGAAGGGGAAGGAGAGACAGGTAGGGGATGTGGGACACTGGGCTTAATGGACCAATATGGAGCTGGGGTCCATGGAGTTAGCTTATATAAGGGCATTGGTGAGCACAGGCAGCCAGCAACCAGCTTGGTATGATCAGAGGACGTTGCTGAGGTCCAAACAATCTGCTGATTCTGGATATGTGTGGGGTGGGGAGGTGGACTCACTGCAGCACAGGGAGCACAGGTTCCAAACACATCATGCTCTTCACCTGTCCTGAGTGCACAGACCCCAAACACATTGAACATCTCACCCACTTGAAGTGCACCAACCCCAAACATGCCATGCCGCTCTCCCTTCTAGAGCTCACAGGCCCCAAAGATACAAACCCCAAACATACTGAGAGTCTCATTAGCCTAGAGTGCACAGGCCCCAAACACCCCACACCCCTCACCTGCCAGGAATGCCAAGGTGAAGAAATTCTGAGTCTTGATAAAGAAGTTAGTGGCTGCCCACTGTGTGCTCTTTGTCTCACATTCCACTTAGAATTCTCAAAACTGTTCCATTGCCATAATTACCACATTCAGTGTCATGTAGCAATGGCATATTGTGGTGTCACTTAAGTGGATTATTATGTCATTCTGGGGTGTTCTTATGTCAAAGTTGACCCTATGATGTCATACTGTGTCACTGCGACTTTGTGTTGCTAAAGAAATGCATTGTGATGTCAGAGTATGTTATTGTGTGGTACAATGTGGCCTAATTATGAAACAGTGGGCACTGTGGTTGTATTGTTTGGTATTTTGATCACAGTGTGATGTTGTTATGTAATAGGGGGATTGTGATGTCACAGAAGGGTATTGTGAAGTCACAAGAGGGCCTGTGGATGTTAAAATAGGGCATTTTGATGTCACAGTTTGGTATCATGGTATCACACAAGCATATTGTGATGTCACAGTGGTGCATTGCAAAGTAACAACAGGGATTATAAAACCACATCAGGTCATTGTGATATCATAGTAGGAATCAAGAAGACCCTCTGGGGATTTGTGATATCAGAGTTTGATAATGAGAAGTCAGAATGGGGCACTGTGATGTTACCATGGGGAATTGTGCTGTCAAGCAGGGTATGGTGATGTCACAATGGTAAATTATTATATCATAGTATGTTATTATGATGTCATAGCGGGGAATTGAGATCCCACAACATGGTAAACAGGTAAAAATTCAGAGTAGACATTGTGATATCACATAGGGTATTGTGATTTCACAAATAAAAATTGTGACACAACTGGAGGGTACTGTGATGTCACAGATTTACATTGTGTTGTCATAGTGTGGCATTGCACATCTGACAATAAGGTGATTTAAATATCAACACGAGGCACTACGATGTCACAATGTATCCTTGTGGCATCACAGTGGGGCTCTATAAAGTCACAGTGGTGTATTTTGACGCCATGGGGGTATTGTGATGTTACAGCAGGGCATTATAGTAACAGAGTAGAGTATTTTGATGTCACAACAAGTCATGTTATATAACAATAAGGTACTGTGTTGTCAGAATGGAACATAAGAATATTGCAATGTTACATTGTGATTGGACAGTGGAAGATTATGATATCCATGAGGTATTACAAAGTCATAATGGGGTATTTTTCTGTCACAGTGTAGAGTTGTTGTCATAGTGGGTAATGTGATGTCATAAAGGGGCATTCTGATACAGTAGGACATTTTGATAACACAATTGATGTGGGTTACAGTGTTACATTGTGATGTGATTGACAGTTATTATATTGTGAAAGAGGGGAATTATAATTTAGGGAGGTGCACTATGAGTAATAGTGGGAATTATAATGACAGTAGTGTATTGTCATGTCACAGTGAATGTTGTGATCTCACAGTAAGGTAATGTGATGCCATGATTAGAATTGTGGTACTATAATATGGTTTCACAGCTGGGATCATAATATCACACACAATAGGGTCTTCTGATGTCACATAGAGGCATTTTTTTATGTCAATGGCCATTGTACATAAATGTGAGGATTTTTGAAACATTATTGCTACTTGGATGTATATTTTTAAAAAATATTAATGTTAGATGTTAAATTTTTCAAACTGATAGTGCATAAAAACAGACTTAAAAAAAAAAAAACAGGGCTGGAGAGACGGCTTAGCGGTTAAGCGCTTGCCTGTGAAGCCTAAGGACTCCGGTTCGAGGCTCGGTTCCCCAGGTCCCACGTTAGCCAGATGCACAAGGGGGCGCACGCATCTGGAGTTCATTTGCAGGGGCTGGAAGCCCTGGCACGCCTATTCTCTCTCTCTCCCTCTATCTGTCTTTCTGTCTGTGTCTGTCTCAAATAAATAAATAAAAAATATTTTAAAAAACTTAAAAAAAAAACAGACTTTATAAGACTCACCAGTAAAGGCAAGTATATTATCAAATCCAAAAACTTCAACATTAAAGTGTTAGTCAGTAAATAATGTATATTGTCAGTATAAAGGCCACAAGGAAAAGCTATTAAAAACTACTAAAGTTCCAAACATTTTATAAGGGATGCATATCATAGAGCTCTGTCCAGTATGACTTCAAGAGCTTATGAATCATGAAAAAAGAGAAAGTAAAAGAGAATAGCTTGTACATATAATCAAAATTAAGCTATAAAGAACCTGGAGTAGTGGTGCATACCTTGAATCCCTACACTCTGGAGGTAGAAGCAGAAGACTCAGGAGGTCAAGACTATCCTCAGATACATAGTGAATTTGAAGTCAGCTTGGGCTATATAAGATCCTAGATTAAATTAACCTCTGGTAAGTTATTTAGGCCTCAGTATAACTAAAAAGCAAAGGTTTATAACGTGTACATAAAAATAAGAACATGGACTAGAGAGATGGCTCAGCAGTTAAAGTTACTTAAAGGTAAATTACAAAGCTTGATGTCCTGGGTTAGATTCCACAGTACCCACATAAAGCCAGACGTACAAAGTGGCCTGTGCCTCTGGTGTTTGTTTGCAGTAGCAAGAGAATCTGATGGACCTATTCACATTCATTTTCTCTCTCTCTCTTTCTCTCTGCTTATAAATAAAAATATTTTTAAAAAATTCAGAGTTAGAGAGATGGCTTAGAAGTTATTGCCTGTGAAGCTTAAGAACTCATGGTTGAATCTATAGGTCCCAAGTAGCCTGATGCAGTGACACAAGCATGCAGTGTCACACTTGCACACAGGGAGTGCATGCACGTTCACAGTTGCTGAAGGCCTTGGCACATCCATTCTCTCTCTGTCTCCCTTTTCTCTCTTGCAAAACGTAATAAATATTTAAATAAAATAATAGGATGGCATTGTATATATGTAAGTAGAAGGACATATTAATGAGGATAAAAAGGTCTAAGTGAGGTAGATTGAGTAAAGGAAAGATGGAAGGAGGGCTAATCAAAATCTAAGAGAATATAAATACATCATATGGAAACCTACTTTTTTGGACAATGGAACATTCAGGAGCCATAGATTGTTACTAGAAAATTTTCAGCCCCAGGGATGGGATACCTTCCAGTGAGTTGTTGGCCAGAGAAGTCCCTGATGCTCTCAAAACATTACAGGCCATTGCCAAGGCTCTTAGTTTACTACCAGGAATAGATGGCAAGACCCGATTGCTGAAGATTCCACATACTTGGGCTGCAAGGTCACTGAGAAATCCTGCTGGAGCTGAGCTGAAAACCTTCTCCATGTAGACCAGCTGACGGAAAGTTGGAAAAAGCCACATTGCATGCAGCTCAATGGGAGAGAGAGAAATCACCAGTGAAGATACTCAATAGTGGAAACTGCAAGCCTTACATTTGACCAGCCAGGCTAAATGAGCCAGCAGGTGCAATAGTGGCACATCTGTCAAGGTGGAATCCAACTACCATCTAGCTGGACTGGAGGCCTGCTCCAGGGGAGGGAATATATCCCTGATACAGAAAACTTAAAACAGGGGTAGTCATGAGTCTTAGGGGTGTAACATCTGCTTTGTCTGGCTAAATGTATATACCATGCTTATCAAACTGCCCAGTAAGCACTTCTCTTAATGCTCATACCTATATATTAATGCTATTCTCACTTTTTCA
Source organism: Jaculus jaculus (assembly GCF_020740685.1). Taxonomy (NCBI): domain Eukaryota; kingdom Metazoa; phylum Chordata; class Mammalia; order Rodentia; family Dipodidae; genus Jaculus; species Jaculus jaculus. Next base: position 73,777,610 of record NC_059102.1, on the reverse strand, counting down.
TTAGAGAACTTTCTCTTTTCAGATGGCAGTGACCTTGGGATGACTCAGAAAGCATCACAGTGCTGAGAAGTGACAGTGGAATGCTCAACACTGCAATATCTCTATCACACCTTCCAAGGCTCAGGGTTCATTGTGGAAGAGGTGGCAGAAAGAATGTAAGAGCAGAGAAAATTGTAGGACTCCTTACAACATGCTCTCCCAGACACAAAATGGCCTTAATATCCATGACCTCAAAATGCCTGGTGCTACCTACACAAGACCATCATAATAGGATGAAAAGATAATGACATCAAAATAAAAGAGAGGCTGATTTAGAGGGGGAGGGGATATGATGGAGAGTGGAGTTTCAAAGGGGAAAGTGGGGGAGTAAGGGAGGGAATTACGATGGGATATTATTTCCAATCATGGAAGTTGTTAAGTATAAACAATAAAAATGTTTTAAAAATCGAAGTAAGCCAGTCATGATGGTGTCGTTACTAGTAAATTTTAATGAATATTTAAATAAAAAATATACTTTTCAAACTATTCTAGAAAGTTAAAGGCATGAGGATTCTTGCAAACTCAATAAAAGCAGATAAGTACACAATACATGTACACAAACAGAACAGGGGTGGAGGGAAAGGTCAATATTCCTAATGAATGTACAAGTTTCAATACAACACTAGAAAACTGAATCTAATAGCACCTCAAAAAGATTATATACATCATGATCAAGTGAAATTTAACCTAGGGATCCAAAGATGGGTAAATGTATAAAATCAAAAACTGTGATTCATTGTATTGACAGAATAAAGGACAAAATCAAATCATATCTCAATAGATACAGAAAAAAAAGCATTTTGTTAAAAAAAAAGCTCCAGAAATTAGGTATAAACAGGCTACCTGAGATACCTGGAAACACTGGAAAGGGAGATGACAATATCATGTTCATGAATAAAAGCTGTCCAATTCTCATCTTCCTGGTTACCGTGTGAATTTATTTGACCCTTTAGTTTATGTATTTTAGTTATGAGCTTACTACTTGTATCTCACTGAAGGCATCACTCCCTAGTCCACTGCCAACCGAAAGGTAGACTCCACAGATAAGTCACCTTCCTACCACACATGAGTTGAGAGGTCCAGATCATGGAAGATGTGAAGTTGAAGATGCTCCCCCCTTCCTCCGTTCCAAAATAAAAAGAAAGGAGCCTATCCTATACATGTAAGAGAAGGGGTATAAGAAATTCTGACAGAATTTTTCTCAGGAGCATATTCTTCTATGATGAAAAGAAAGATATCTAGCCAAGCAGGGTGGCACACACCTTTAATCCCAGCACTTGGGAGGCAGAGGTAGGGAGGATTGCCGAGAGTTCAAGGCCACACAGCACACAGAGACTACATAGTGAATTCCAGGTCAGCCTGAGCTAGTGTGAGACCTTACCTCAAAGACCAAAAAAAAAAAAAAAAAAAAAAAGAAAGAAAGAAAAGAAAAGAAAAGAAAGATATCCCATAGAAATATGAAATAATCTATACAATTTACACATAACAAAACATCAAAGCAAATATTATTAAACCAAACTTTTAAAAATTATTTCAATATTTGTCTTTGATATTAAAGATAACCTAGTTGAAAATATAATGTGAATGTTCCCTATAATAGGAACTTAGAAAATGGAGGAAAGTTCATGTGGAAATGTGAGGCTTTTCAGAAAGTTCTGTTTTTGTTATCACCTAAATCATGGAAATACTTTTAATGAAGCAGAGGTGCATTGGCTTATTTCCAAGAAAGAAGATCAGATATTAACTTATGCAAAAACTTTAGGCTTAATGAAGCTATTTACTTAACAAAATTAATAATATAAATAATATTGCTTTATTTGTTCATTCTAGCATCACAATTTAAAGAGAATATGCATAAACATGATTTTGAAAACATGCAAGTGGAGACCACACAAAAAGGATGACTCAGCAAGAACCTTATAAGGGATATGAAGTTCTATTTAGAAAGAAGAAATGTACATGTAATGTAAAATAATAAAATGCAAATAGTTTATTTTCAATTGTATGTTGTTTCCAGATATGTTTCTTTGTAACTTGTTGAGCATAGGTTTTTTTTTTAATTAGTTGTGTACTCAGTGAATGCAGTCAAGTTGGTTAGCCTCCTTCCTGACTGCCCCCCTCTGCAGGGACCCTCCTTATTGTGGAATATGGACCATGCATTGTGGAGTTAGCATCATTTTATGATTTTGGACTTACACAATATTGGCATGCTCAATCTTGCAATAGAAAACCACAGCTGCTCTATGATTGCCATATCACAACCAAAAGACAGCATTGACAACCCTCTTCCCCATCCCCATTCTCTTCTATTCTCTTTTATTGTTAATTATGAACTTTAGTCTATGAACATATTGCATGTTGGTCATATTCCCATTAGGTCATTGGGTTGTACTTTTATATCCCTCTGCCTTGCCCTCGTTCAACTGGGGATCTTCCTCGGTGGAGTTATTAGTATTCACTGTGGGGTCATGAATGTAGCAGCTAGTCTCTATGGGAGAACAAATGCTCAGCATATTCCTTTCCACCCTGCAGCTCTTGAAATTTTTCCACCCCCTCTTCTACAATGTTCCTGAGCCTTGGCAGGTATGTTACATATCTCCTTTAGTGTTGTCCTGTCTGTACTCTATGCATTTCTGCTTTGATGAGTTTTGAGTCTTCTCAGTGTCTACCACCACATTCTGGGAAGAGACTGTCAGGTGCTGCACTGAGAGCAGCACTTGTTTAAAATGCCACTTCCTGGCTGGAGAGATGGCTTAGTGGTTAAGCGCTTGCCTGTGAAGCCTAAGGACCCCGGTTCGAGGCTCGCTTCCCCAGGTCCCACGTTAGCCAGATGCACAAGGCGCATGCGTCTGGAGTTCATTTGCAGAGGCTGGAAGCCCTGGCGCGCCCATTCTCTCTCTCTCCCTCTGTCTGTCTTTCTCTCTGTCTGTCGCTCTCCAGTAAAAAATAAAAAAGAAAAAATTAAAAAAAAAATACCACTTCCTCTGTAATGTCTCCTGGGCCTGACAGACTTGCTAGCAATTGCCTATCTCATGCTAGGCAGTTAGCTATCTTTTCTTGTCATATTGATGGATCTTGATTCTCCCAAGTATTTTCTGCCATGTGTGAAAAGAAGACTCACCAACCAAAAGTGAGAGCAGCATGTGGTAAAGGGGATAAGCACAGTCATTTAAAAGACATTTTGCTGGCTATGCCTTCTCTTCTTAGCACAAGGAAAGTAGGAACTTATCTCTAGACTTAATGACCTTCATATGCATAGGATTCTGACTTGGTTATCATTACCAGATATAAATTCCCTTCCACTAAGCAGGCCTCAAAGTCAATCTTACTTCCTTTTTTCCCCTTTTACCATGAGGTTCACTGAACCTAAAAGGTGATGGTTTATGAGGGAAAAATAGGAGCAAGGTAGTTTTTTGTTTTTTTTTTTTAATAGATAGTCATCTATAGAAAGGCATAAACAGAGGGAATAGATAGATGTCATCCACCTGCTTTGGCAAAACTGGAATTCAGTGTTTGATCCAGTCTTATCTTTCAGCAACAATGCCCTTTACTTCTTCCTCAATCTGATATAACTAGATATGCTGGTCCCTGTTGGGCCAATCCCTTGAGTCAAAGAAAAAAAAAAAAAAAAAAAACAATCAGCTTTCTTTCTTACTCAGCTGACCTGATGGTAAAGCCCATTCCAATAAGCTATAGAAAGGCTTGCCATGTGGGCAAAGAGTGTTTGTTTCAGTCTTGGCTGCTCATTCTCTTCCTGATGACTGAACTCCCAGGTCCTTGCTCTAATAAGCCTTTCCCCCATCCCACAGTGGCTGAGATGAGGGAGAAGGATTTTTTTTTCCCCTTTCATTTTGTTACTCTTTTCTAAGCTATGAGATTTTTTTGCTAAATGATTTCTTAGCTTCCTGTTTCCTGATGTGAAGGAGAAAGCATTTATACTCTCCTGCTCTACTTCCCACATGGGTGTGAATGTATCTCTTTAAATCTTTAGACTTGGTCTCTCAGGCCTGCCCTCCATGTATGCAAATATACCCATTTCAGACTTTCCATGGATATTGATTTTCCCCACATAACTCTTATAATTTAACTGCTTTGGAATCTGTTTCCTCAATTATTTGTTATTGGAATGGTGGAGAATCTGAAAGTTGGGATTCACAGGGCAGGGGGAAGATTCTCCTTGTCCCCAAAAATCCTGTAATAGTTTTGATATTCTATTTGAGAATGATCACACTGTAGTACTTATTCTAAGCTATGTATTTCTGCACTTACCTCTTCTCATTGTAGTAAGAAACTTCTGGAATAGAGCTTTCAAATAGTAATTATCTACGGGAACAAATACAGTTATTTAGAATGCAGTTTGGTATGCTGTCTATTTAGCATTTTCATAGTAGTAGTCCCCTTCTGCCCTGTTCAGGGCCTATTTCTCTAGCAGTACACTTTTAGCCAGGTTTTCAGTATGAGGCATGAATTCCCTCTTGCGGAATGGGCCTCACATCCAATCAGAAAACAGTTTACTACTCCTGTAACTCACACATCACTATTGTACCAGTGAGTATAACTTAATGGTTGGTTGGTTAGGGGGATATACAGTGTCCATACCTGGGTAGAATTATTGACTTCTCCCTTGGAGACTTACATGACACCCCCTGGTAGGAAGAAAACTAGCTGGTGGAAGAAGCTGAGAAAGCATCAAAATACAGAAAGCACCAGAGCTCAAACTGCTCTCTCCATACCTTTGGGCTGGAATTTAGATCCACCCACAAAGACCTTAGAGTCTAAGGGGCCATCCATTTAATATATTCAAACTACCACAACTCTTACCTTGTAATGTAATACTCACTTTTTCCTTTAGCATTTTTAGAGTTTCAGGTCTTACATTGATGTGCTTGGTTTATTTAGAGTTGATTTTGTGCAAAGTGAGAGATAAGTACCTACTTTCACTCTTCTACATATAAATATCCAGTTTGCCTAGCACCATTTGTTAAAGAAAGTCATTGACTTTTCTCCAATGCTTACATTTTTGTCAACAATCAGGCAGCAGAAAGGATTTATATCTATATCATCTATTCTAGTCTGTTTATCTGTGTGTCTGATTTGTGTCAATACCATGCTGATTTCATTAGTATGGCTCTGTAGTGTAAATTGAAACTTCTATGGAGTTACCAGCAGCAATATTCTTTAAGCTCATGATTGTTATGGCTATTTAAGGTTTTCTGTGATTCCATATGAAATTTAGGATCACCTTACAGAAGGAGGACAGGATTTCACAGTCATTACAAGGACAGAAAATTAATATCTGTGTAACCCCTCTCTATGTGATTACAGAGACCACATATCTATGTCTTCATTCATTTCTCTCTTTTCTTTTCACTGCTTTTTTTCAGAGCCTCCATGTGGGATCTCTAACCACTTGAGTGCCTTTCCTTGGCTCTGTACTTCCCTCAATAAATATAATCATTTGACAATTATCCTTTTCAGCCATTTTAAAATTCAAGTCTTGGATTAAAAGTAGAAATGGACCTAGGGCTTAGGGTTCAAGGACTTTCCTGGACCCCAAACACCACGTTATACTATAAAACATTGTAGTGGCCACATTAATTGGGTTATCCAGAGTACTCTTGGGTTCAATGGTCATCCATTTCTTCCTATGTCTGTGGCTGACTGAATAAAAATTTACTCTTGATTACTAGTTTTTCCACCTGGAGAAATATCTGTATGCCTTATTAGAGTAGCCCATAGCCTTTCATTAAACTCAGTAGGATGCTCATATAGGTTTTGGATAACTAATGAACATTTGGCATGATTAAGAGGATTGGAGTGGACTGTTCAAAGCTCTTCTAGAACACATGTTTGCAAATGTCTGTCTCCAATCTGCTTCTTTCCCTTTTTAAATTTCCACTCCATATTTCTAATCAGTATCTTCCAGAGGAATGACTTTAAGGACTGTGGGGAATAGAGATTGAACTATGGTCAGTTTTGTTTGTAGAGGCCTTTATTCTTGCTCTCATGACATATATAAGTCATCTCCATGTTTATAGCTACCCTTAGAGAATTTTTCATAAACCATGGTAATAGGTATTAGAAGCATGGTAGCATCCTTTTGCAGGTAGGTAGTTAGGGACACAGGCCTAAGAAACATAGGCATGAACCTGCCCTGGAGAAACTAGAAGACAACTCTAGCTAGCACAAATCCAAAACTGACTCATTATGATGCCAGTCAGTGGCAGTCCTTTGCTTTACTTCCTTGTTCTTCCTCCTTCTTGAAACCTTTCAGTGGATTATTTTCCCAGCAGTGGGAATCCATATTCCTTTGCCTTACTCTTTAGCCATTAGAAGCCCAAACATACATTCAAAGTAACCAACACAAGGATCCTGACTTGATGTCTAATTTACATCCTCAAGAGTACAAACTTTCTGGATCCAAGCCACCATGTGGTTACCCACACAGGACCTCTCCCAACTTGCAAATTTTCTGCTTTACTTTATATAAATAAAGCTTGCCCTGCTGCTATGTCTGCACTCATCACTCATTGCAAGACAAGAAATTATTTAGAAAAACAAAAACAAAACAAGTAACTCTCACTGTGGCTCACCAGAGCCAGAAGGTAATCCACTACAGTAAGGTTACAAATACATTTATGAGGAGAGGACAAGGTGACTTAGCTGCCTGGTCATTATTCCTGAACTTCCAGATTCTGATAAGCTTCCCTTTCATCTCAGCCCAGCTAGGGGTAAACCTGCTTGACTGCCTTTATACCCTCCTGCCCTTCACATGGCAGGAGCTCTCTGAACTTACTCTTCTTTTCTCTTGACATCTCTTTTCACATTTCTTCTAGACCTACATGGGCTCTCAGACCATGTGGGTATAACAATTTAATAATTAACTTTCTCAGTTTGGTTTGCCCAATTCTTTAGTTAAATACAAACATAAACCTAGAGTTTGGGTTCAAGGACTATATCCTGAACTCAGATACCCCATTTCATTATAATTTATAGTACCTTCCTACTTTTGATTACAGTATTTTACTAGATGGGTGGGAAACTGGTCATAATGAAGTTAGGAATGAGCAAAATATCCTTCAAGCCCTACTACTTCTCAGCAAAGACAACACACTATCTCTGTGTCACAGGCAGTGATCTAGATCATTATGATATAGAACGTGTGACTAAAACCAAGCATTTAACACTATATAATAGGCATCTAGTTAAATAGCTTTAGTGTTCCTGACTTTTAATTAAATCCAACTTGTAAATATGCACTGTGGTAAACATACTGCAGAGCAAGGCTTATTTATGTCATAACACACAATTACCTCCAAAATGGGTACTTTCTCTCAGTATGTGGTGTTCTTAGTTAGGTGATGGATTGAAATATAGATGTAAGGCACAGCATCACTCACTGAACTCCCACTTGCCCCTTACACCTGTCCTGTGGTCCTGCCTTCTTCCTTCTCCAATTTCTTTTTAAGCTCTTCACACAGTTATCAGTATAAAATAAAACATGTGTAATCATTTCCTTCAGTCTCTCACAGTGCCTTTGATTCCATAACTAATTATGAAGACTTTGAAATACAGAATCTTCAAAGTTGGAAAACCTGTGCTATTAACAGGTTTGTTCTTTGGCATTATTTGCCATTGATAAGGAAGTTTTAAAAATGTCAATCTAGGGGTTGTAGAGATTGTTCAGCAGTTAAGCACACTTGCTTGCAAAGCTTGCCAGCCTGAGTTCAATTCCCAAGTACCATGTAAAGCTAGATGCCAAGTGGTGCATGCATCTAAGATGCCAGTTCACCTATGACAATGGGAGGTAGAGCCATGAGAATCTGAAGCTCACAAGTCATGTACCTTGATGTTTGCAGTCTCACAGGATTCTAGAATGGCAAGAGATCCTGAATCAAAAAGGTAGAGCACAGACACCTCCGAGTTGCCCTGTGATCTTTACACATGCACTGTGACATATGCCCTCCCCAATAAATAAAAACATTAAGATAATATGTCAATGTAGTTGTGGTTATTGGAATGGATGTTCCCCAGTAGATATAATTTAGATCTCCAGCAGCCTAACTGTAGGAGTTGTCACTGTGGGCAGACCCTAGGGTCCAGCTATAAGATGTGTTTGGGGAAAGATCTGGAATTTCAGCCTAAGGTATGCAGAGAGCTATGTGAGTTTTGCTTGGGTTCCCTGATGTTTGTTTGCCAGTCTTTGTTCTTGCTTTTGGTGGTAGGTTTTCTCTTTTTCACCATTATGGAAATTCTCCTGGATCTGTAAGCCAGAAATAAATTCTTTTCCTCCTATAAACTGTGTCTGGTTTGGAAGTTCATCTCAGTAACATAAAGGTGACTATAACAGAATATTGGTACCATGGAGTGGGTTATGACTGCATGATGAACCTGACCTTGTAGATTTTGGTCTTCTGTAGCTTTTGTTTTGGAAGATACCTTCAAGAGCAATCAGCCAAAGTTTAGAGTATTCTGGTGAGAGTTTGAAAATGCTAAGTACAGGGAGAATTGTATTTGGAGGCTTTTCTTATGAAGTTTCAAAGGGGAAAGAAAGATGGCAGAGAACTTTGTTGGAACTGGACTACTGGCATAAGGGCTGACTGCATTCTGCTGCCCATTCCCAGAGAGTTTGTTCAAGGTTAAATTTGTAATGGACTGATGTTCTTGGCTAAAGATATGAACTGAGAAATGTAAGATTTACAACTGGAGAAATTCAAACAGGTTTAAAACTTACATGCATAGAGACTGGTTTTAGGTTACTGAAGCTACTTTTGTCAAAGACATTAGCAAATGTGAAGGAAGATGACCCAACTACTTTATATTGAAACAAATGACAGGATGCCTGAGGTGAATACTGACTGGTGAGAATGCAAACTCTATGGAAATTAATGAATTTGCCCTTTATGGCCACAATTTATTTTGTCCCTAGATTAAGAATATTGTGGTTCCTGGCTGCTTTTCTAGAGGCATCCAGGCAACAGTGGAGCAGGGTCTTGAGTGGCTGTGAGTGTGAGATTGGGTCAGAGGGCAGCTCATTTATTTATTGTGTGAATGGGCTTATAAGCATTCATGTAATGGCAGGAAAAGGTATGTAGTATAGGTCACAGGGGCATTGGCTGTGCAAAGGCTACTGGCTGATACCTCATTAACATATAGAGACCTTCCAGGTGAGCAGAAAAAGTCACATGGCCATGGGAAAACCAAAACCTAAGTCTTATCAGGATGTCCAGGTGCCCCTGGTGAAGGGAGGGAGCGGCCCCACTCCTGCTGGTCTCAAGGTGAAATTATCAGGGTCTAGGCCTGCTGCAACCTCCTGTAGCCTGAGGCCTTTAGCCATGCCTGACAGCTCAGGCCTACTTTATCTTCTAATGCCTGGGGCCCATAACTATGGCTGACAGGTCCCCCTTTGTTTTTATAATGCGGCAGTATCTTCACATTGAGTAGGGTCTTTGTAGTTTATCATAGGTTCAGACAGGGCTCGGTTGTGCATGAGAACCTGATTGGTAGTAACCTACCAATGTTAGTTATTTTTTGTATAAGAAATTCGATAATGTAGGGGGGGTTCACAAGTAACAGGGTTCTTATAGCCAAGAGGGGGCAAAGGAAGGGGAGGAGCCAAGTGACTAAGGGGTTAGAGAACCAGGTGGTGGGGTCCTCAAATTTATACTGGATGAGTAACTCCTTGCAGAGTTTTTTGAGGGTTTTAACATTTTCTTCAACAACATTTGATTCAGTGACAAAAAAATAGCATTCTTCTCCCAAGACCACACATGTCTCCCCATGTTCAGCAGTGATGAGGTCTAAGGTTCTGTGGTTTTGGAGAACCACACTCATGAGAGAGTTTAATTGTCTCTGAAGAGATTCAAGGTTGTTGCTGGTGGATACCATGGTAGGAGGCCAGTCGATATGCTAATGAACTTTCTTTGGTGAGGGGGCCAGGTAGAGGACTGTGGTACCTTATGTGTTGTGCAAATAAGGAAACTTATTCTTTTATGTATGAGGTTAGAGACTTTTATTAACAGCAGTGAAAGTGGATTTTCATTTAGCCACACAAATGAGCAAGTGAACCAGGGGAGCAAATTAACAGCATAAATACTATCTGAGAAAAGATTAAAGGGGACTTCTTCCTGGGGTGCCAGATATATGGCATATAGTTCCTTGTATTGTGGGGATCTATCAGGGAGTTTCCTAAAGTAGGTAGTTGGAGATCGACCCCCTGGGTGGTAGAGGATCATGCCTGCCCCTCTTTTTCCACCATCTGTAAAGATGGGGAGCACTCCTGCAATTGGCTTCCTTGAAAAGAGGCAAGGTGTAAACTATCTAAGGAGAGGTATAGCAGAGACCCAATTTTCATTAGAGTAGTTGTTATCAATTTAACTGGGGAAACCCACAAATTGGCAAATTGGGAATGGTTTCTACTTAGCCATTGTATGGTGGAGAGGGAAAGGGAGGCTTATGATAGTATTAGGCTCCTTGCCTAAAGTTTGGAGGGCTCAGTCTTGTCCAGTCTTGATCATGTCCAGGTGGACATCAATCTCTGTTAGTAGGTGTGGGGCAACATCGATGGAAGTGTGGAACCATTCCAAGACTGCTTAGGGTTGGTATAATGCTCCTATGACAGTTGAGGAGGAATTAATATCATGAATTGAACTGGCTTGTCTGGTGAATACTGGACAAGGGCCATATCAGTGAGCACACTGATTTTAGTCAATGTCTGTTTTACCTCTGGGCCTGGGGAGCAGGGGAAGATGGGTCTTTATCATCTGTTAGCATATCAAATAGGGATTGTAGGTCACTAGTAGGGATGGGTAGCCATGGTTGGAGCCAATTAAGATTTCCCAGCAAGCTCTGAAGTGAGGTCAGTGTGAACTTCTGGGGAAGGAGGTTTGAGAGGCTGAGCAGAGGTGAAGGAGAGTTCCATCCCCAGAAAAGTTATGGGTGGAATAATTTGGACCTTGTTTGGGACAATTTTGAACCCTGCCATAGTAATGGAAGGTATTAATTGGTTCCTTAGCTCAGCTGGTGAGATGGAGGAGTTTTCCATACCAAAATGCCACTCATACAATGGCAGACATTCAGACCCTGATCTAAGTGGGATTTTTTTTTTTTGACAAAATGTAACAGTTTATTTACTGAATTCTATTCCATTTCTTCTTTTTTATTTATTAGTTTTGTACTCAGTGAATACAGTCAAATTGGTACCGATGTTAGCCTCCTCCCTGACCTCCCTACTCTGTAAGGACCTTCCTTGTTGTGGAGTATGGGTCATGTATTGTGGGCTTAGCCATCAGTTATGAGTAGAAGGCAATGTCTCTGTGTCTCATGACCCAATGTGTGGCTCTGACATTCTTTCCATCCCCTCCAGCAAATTTCACTGAGCCATGTTGGGTTCATTTTAAGTCTGCATCAGTGATGAGGTCTTGGGAGCTTCTGTGTCTCTGGATATCTGGTTTGGTAGGAGTTGATTGTTCTCTGTGTTTATCGCCTTCTCCATTGTGCTGGTACCAAGTTCACCAAGAAAGCAGCACTCTTGCTTGTTTCTCTAGTTATTCTTAGTTTCAACTGGGGCCCTTTTGAGGTATTGTGTAGTGGTTCTTAGGATTTGTGTCTATCTGAAAAAGAGAAGCAAATTCTCTAATGGAGAATAAAGTTAGCACCAGATAAATGGGATAACCTTTTTTTTTTTTTTTTTTTAGAGAGAGAGAGAGAGAGAATTTAATAGGTATAGGCCCTTTTATAGCCCATGGTTGTTGGGAGCTTGATAATAGAGAGAAAGCTCATTTTTGGATATGATTCTGACTTGTTTTCCAGCTCTAGCTATGGGTTCCTTTTTACTGAGCAGATCAGGTAGCCAAATCAAGAACAGATGGTCTCCCACCATGGCTGTGTGCTGCTAATACACTTGTGTGAAGATGATGTCAGGTTGTTTGCTGCTGAGTGGCTTAGACCATGAATTGCTTGGACAGATATTGGTCATGTTCCCCTCAGTTGCTCATGTAGCACCTTTTGGCAGTAGATGTGCTAACTATCTTGGGACTGACTGTCTTACAGCTTCCAGCCATGTCACTCCATGTTACATGCCAACTGCATAAGGTGTCTTCAGCAGTAAGGTCTTACTACTAACATTTGGTGAGTCATCAAGTACTCTGACAGAAATCTGTCTTCTTTTGGGAAATTTGTAGGTCCCTCTGATCAAGAGCTCATTGTGGATGATGACCACATGCAGGTACTGGGCATTACAGGTCAGTGCCCAAGGAGAGAAAGAAGAGTGGGGCGGTTTGCCATGCCTTGGGGAAGAACTGTCCATTCAAAGCATTTAACTGGCCCTGAGTTATTGACAGAAGGGATCAAGAATGCAAAATGTTGTTGGTCTCTAGGATATAAGGGGATAGAAAAGAAGCAATCCTAATGTCAATAGCAAGGAGAGGAGTGTTGGTTGGGATGGACAATACAAGAGGAAGTCCCCCTTTAGGTGCACCCCAAATGAACATGTCCTTGTTGATGGCTCTAAGATCATGTAGTAGCCTCCATCCTACTGAATTCTTTTGAATTACAAACACAGGGGTATTCCATGGACTCTGTGGGGGGGCAGATGTGGTTAAGTTGGAGTTGTTCTGCTACTAGTTGGTGTAAGATTTCAAGAGGCCACTCTTCAACCCAGATCGGCTCATTGGAGAGCCATTCTAAGTAGGGAGTTTTGTATTCAACAGTGGCCTTTAGGATTGGGATTGACACCAGCAGAGGTACCTATCATACTCTTCTATTTCAATGCATTCTCCTTCTATAGTGCTGGTGATGACTAAGTCTAGTGCTTCAAGGATGTCTCTTCCCAGCATATTAGTAGTTACATCAGCCACTAGGGGTCTGATAAAACCCGTAATTCCATGTGGGTTCTTCCATTTGAATGCCTCCTTGGTAACATATCCTTGTGAAGGGCCTCCTATCCCCATTAATTGGGGTCCAGGGAGTAGTTCCCAGTGTTGGGGGACCTCAGATTATTTTAGAATTGCATTATCTGCTCTAGTATCAATCAGGCACTTGAATATTTTGCCTTCATTCTCTAAGGGCCTTAGATGGGTCCCTTGCTTGTTACCCAATGTGTGTTATGGGTGTTCCTTTTGTTATCAGGGCTTCCCCTTTTGAAGTTTAAAGGCTCCAGGGGTTTGCCATCTTTGTCTTATCTCCAATGAAATCCCTCGCAACATCTAGGGAAAATCATTTTTGGAGAAGTGGATGAGCCTGAACCTTTAGTGGGCTGGTACTGAGGACATTTCCATTTCCAATGGCCTTTCTTCCACTATTGAAACATTTTCCTTTAGGCCTCAAGGCTACAGAAACTGCCTGTGCTAAGGAGGCAGCCTTATGTGAGTCAGTCCTGATATCCTGGGTAGCAACTATCAATTTATCATAATGTTCATCCTTAAGGCCTTGACAGATCAGTATATACTCTGAGGTCATGCCCTCCCAAATGTTGTTTTTGAGGAGGAGGTCCCTGGCAGTTGGGTTGGGAATTTTTCTTTCTAGGTTTGTTTTTGTTCTTCATATAAAACCAGAGAGGGTTTCATATGGTTTTCTTTTTTTTTTTTAATTGTTATTAACATTTTCCATGATTATAAAATATATCCCATGGTAATTCCCTCCCTCCCCACCCCCACACTTTCCCGTTTGAAATTCCATTCTCCATCATATTACCTCCCCATTACAATCATTGTAATTACATATATACAATATCAACCTATTAAGTATCCTCCTCCCTTCCTTTCTCCACCCTTTATGTCTCCTTTTCAACTTACTGGCCTCTGCTACTAAGTATTTTCATTCTCACGCAGAAGCCCAGTCATCTGTAGCTAGGATCCGCATATGAGAGAGAACATGTGGCGCTTGGCTTTCTGGGCCTGGGTTACCTGACTTAGTATAATACTTTCCAGGTCCATTCATTTTTCTGCAAATTTCATAACTTCATTTTTCTTTACCGCTGAGTAGAACTCCATTGTATAAATGTACCACATCTTCATTATCCACTCATCTGTTGAGGGACATCTAGGCTGGTTCCATTTCCCAGCTATTATAAATTGAGCAGCAATAAACATGGTTGAGCATGTACTTCTAAGGAAATGAGATGAGTCCTTTGGACATATGCCTCGGAGCGCTATAGCTGGGTCATATGGTAGATCAATCTCTAGCTGCTTTAGGAACCTCCACACTGTTTTCCACAATGGCTGGACCAGATTGCATTCCCACCAGCAGTGCAGAAGGGTTCCTTTTTTTCCACATCCCCGCCAACATTTATGATCATTTGTTTTCATGATGGTGGCCAATCTGACAGGAGTGAGATGGAATCTCAATGTAGTTTTAATCTGCATTTCCCTGATGACTAGTGAAGTAGAACATTTATTAAGATGCTTATATGCCATTCATATATCTTCCTTTGAGAACTCTCTATTTAGCTCCATAGCCCATTTTTTGATTGGCTTGTTTGATTCTTTATTATTTAACTTTTTGAGTTCTTTGTATATCCTAGATATTAATCCTCTATCAGATATATAGCTGGCGAAGATTTTTTTCCCATTCTGTAGGTTGCCTCTTTGCTTTTTTCACTGTGTCCTTTGCGGTGCAAAATCGTTGTAATTTCATTAGGTCCCAGTGGTTAATCTGTGGTTTTATTGCCTGAGCAATTGGGGTTGTATTCAGAAAGTCTTTGCCAAGACCAATATGTTGAAGGGTTTCCCCTACTTATTCCTCTAGCAGTTTCAAAGTTTCTGGTCTGATGTTAAGGTCTTTAATCCATTTGGACTTAATTCTTGTACATGGCGAGAGAGAAGAATCTATTTTCATCCTTCTGCAGATATTTATCCAGTTTTCAAAACACCATTTGCTGAAGAGGCTGTCTCTTCTCCAATGAGTATTTTTGGCATTTTTATCGAATATCAGGTGGCTATAGCTACTTGGGCTTACATCTGGGGCCTCTATTCTGTTCCACTGATCTACATGTCTGTTTTTGTGCCAGTACCATGCTGTTTTTGTTACTATGGCTCTGTAGTATAGGGTAAAATCAGGTATGGTGATACCACCAGCCTCTTTTTTGTTGCTCAGTATTATTTTAGATATTCGAGGTTTTTTGTGATTCCAAATGAAGTTTTGGATTGTTTTTTCTATTTCCATGAAGATAGCCTTTGGAATTTTGATAGGGATTGCATTAAATGTGTAGATTGCTTTAGGTAAGATTGCCATTTTCACGATATTGATTCTTCCAATCCAGGAACAAGGGATGTTTCTCCACTTTCTAGTGTCTTCTGCAATTTCTCGCTTGAGTGTTTTAAAGTTCTCATTGTATAGATTCTTTACTTCCTTGGTTAGGTTTATTCCAAGGTATTTTATTTTTTTTTTGATGCAATTGTGAATGGGAGTGATTCTCTGATTTCATCCTCTGTGTGTTTGTTGTTAGCATATATGAAGGCTACTGATTTCTGTGTATTTATTTTGTATCCTGCTACATTGCTGTAGGTTTTGATCAGCTCTAACAGCTCGCTAGAAGACTCTTTAGGGTCCTTTATGTATAGAATCATGTCATCTGCAAATAATGATAACTTGATTTCTTCCTTTCCAATTTGTATCCCTTTTATGTGTGTCTCTTGCCTTATTGCTATGGCTAAGACTTCCAAAACTATATTAAATAGAAGTGGGGACAGTGGACACGCTTGTCTTGTTCCTGATTTTAGTGGAAAAGCTTCCAGTTTTTCCCCATTTAGTAATATGTTGGCTGTAGGCTTGTCATAAATAGCCTTTATTATATTGAGATCTGTTCCTTCTATTCCCAGTCTCTGTAGGACTTTTATCATGAAGGGATGTTGGATTTTGTCAAATGCTTTCTCTGCGTCTAATGAGATGATCATGTGATTTTTGTCCTTCAACCCTTTTATGTAATGTATTTCATTTATAGATTTGCGTATGTGGAACCATCCCTGCATCTCTGGGATAAAGCCTACTTGGTCAGGGTGAATGATCTTTTTGATATACTCTTGTATTCTGTTTGCCAATATTTTGTTGAGAATTTTTGCATGTATGTTCATGAGGGATATTGGTCTGTAATTTTCTTTTTTTGTTCTATCTTTGCCTGGTTTTGGTATCAGGGTGATGCTGGCTTCATAGAAGGAGTTTGGTAGAATTCCTTCTTTTTCTATTTCCTGGAAAAGCTTAAGAAGCAATGGTGTTAGCTCTTCCTTAAAAGTCTGGTAAAATTCAGCAGTGAATCCATCCGGGCCTGGGCTTTTTTTGTTGGGAGATTATTGATAACTGTTCGGATCTCCATGTTTGTTATAGGTCTATTTAAGTGATTAATCTCATTTTGATTTAATTTAGGTAGGTCATATAGATCAAGGAAATCATCCATTTCTTTCAGATTTTCATACTTTGTGGAGTATATGCTTTTATAGTATGTCCATATGATTTTTTGAATTTCTCTGGAATCTGTGGTGATGTTACCTTGTTCATCTCTGATTTTATTAATTTGTGTCTCTTTTCTCTTTCTTTTGGTCAGATTTGCTAAGGGTTTATCAATCTTGTTTATCCTTTCAAACAACCAACTCTTTGTTTCATTAATTCTTTGGATTGTTCTTTTTGTTTCTATTTCATTAATTTCTGCCCTAATCTTTATTATTTCTTCCCGTCTACTAATTTTTGGTTTGCCTTGTTCTTCTTTTTCCAAGGCTTTAAGGCGAAGCATTAGGTCGTTTACTTGCGCCCTTTCTAATTTCTTAATATAGGCACTTAAGGCTATAAATTTGCCTCTTAGAACTGCCTTCATTGTGTCCCAGAGATTTTGGTATGTTGTGTTCTCATTATCATTTGACTCTATAAATTTTTTGATTTCCTTTTTGATTTCTTCATTGACCCACTCATTATTTAGTAGTGTATTGTTTAGTTTCCATGATTTTGTATATGCTCTATAGCCTTTCTTGGCTACTGATTTGTAGTTTAATTCCATTGTGGTCAGATAGAATGCAAGGAATTATTTCAATTTTCCTGAATTTGTTAAGATTTGCTTTGTGTCCTAATATATGGTCTATTTTAGAGTATATCCCATGTGCTGCTGAAAAGAATGTATATTCTGCAGCCTTTGGATGAAATGTCCTGTATATATCTGTTAGGTCCATTCCTTCTATGACCTCATTTAGTCCAGATGCCTCTCTGTTTATTCTTTCCCTGGATGACCTGTCAATTGATGAGAGTGGGGTGTTAAAGTCACCCACCACCACTGTGTTTGGTGTTATCTGTGACCTTAGTTCTAATAGTGTTTGTTTGACGAATTTGGGAGCCCCCATGTTAGGTGCATATATGTTTAGGATTGTAATGTCCTCCTGTTGGAGTGTGCCCTTAATCAATATAAAGTGACCTTCCTTATCTTTCTTGACTAATGTCGGACTAAAGTCTACCCTGTCTGATATTAGGATAGCAACCCCTGCTTGTTTTCTAGGCCCATTTGCTTGAAGCACCGTCTTCCAACCTCTCACCCTAAGATAATGTCTATCCTTTGTAGAAAGGTGAGTTTCTTGGAGACAACAAATTGTAGGATCCTGCTTTTTAACCCAGTCTGCAAATCTATGTCTTTTCGTTGGGGCATTGAGACCGTTGATATTAAGAGATATTATTGAAAGGTGTGTATTTATGTTTGCCATTTTTGTGTGTGTGTGTGTTTGTTACTGGTTCTACCTGTGCTTTCTTCTGGTAAATGGTATTTGAGTTATAGCTTGTTTTTTCTAGGTTCCTTATATGTGTGCTTTTCCTTTTGTTCAGCATGGAGGATTCTATCAAGTATTTTCTGTAGAGCTGGTTTTGTCTTCAAATACTCCTTTAACCTGCTTTTGTCATGGAATGTCTTTATTTCTCCATCTATTTGAATGGATAACTTTGCAGGATAAAGTAACCTTGGTTGACAGTTGTTATCTTTCAGAACTTGGAATATATCACTCCAAGTCCTTCTGGCTTTAAAAGTTTGTGTTGAATAATCTGCTGTAATCCTGATGGGCTTGCTTTTGTAGGTAACTTGATTTTTCTCTCTAACTGCTTTCAATATTTTTTCTTTGGTGTGTGTGTTTGGAAGTTTGATTATAATATGGCGAGGAGAGGTTCTTTCTGGGTTTTGTCTGGCTGGGGTTCTAAAGGCTTCCTGTATCTGTATTGGCACCTCTTTCCCAATTTGGGGGAAATTTTCCTCTATGATTTTGTTGAAGATGCCTACTATGCCTCTGGAGTGGAGTTCTTCTCCTTCTACTATGCCCTGAATTCTTATATTGGATCTTTTCATAGTGTCCCGAATATCTTGAAATTCCCACTCATACTTTTCTATAAGTTTGTCTTTCTCTTGTTGGACTGCATTAGGTCTGCCACCTGATCTTCTAGCTTAGATATTCTGTCCTCTCCCTCATCCATCCTACTGGTGAGATTTTCTACAGAGTTTTTTATTTCATTAACTGTGTTCTTCATTGCTAGTAATACTGACTGGTTTTTTTTTTATTATTTCTATTTCCCTATTTATGTATTGTATTGCCTTCTTTATTTCATTAAATTGGTGTCCTGCCTCTTCTTTGATTCCTTTGATTTCCTCTTTGATTTCTTCTTTGATTGTTTTCATGTGTTCTTTGACCTCTTTGAACATATTTATAATTATTCTTTTGAACTCTTTCTCAGGCATTTCTCTAACTCTTTCTTACTGGAGGACATTTCTGATGCATTAATACTTTTAGGTGGATTTATATTGTGTTGCTTTTTAGTGTTTCTTGTGTTATAATGTATATATTTTTGCATCTTGGATTAAGTTAATGCTTGGATTTTCTAGCTAGCTGTGTATTCTTAGCTGTATCAATTGATTTGATGTAATATATTTTCAGGGTAGTACCTTAAGGTGTTAGGTGTGGCTCTTAAGACTCTCAGAGTATCTACAAAGATGTTCTTAGGGGTTGAGTTTCCCTGCTATAGGAGTATTCAAGCAGGCTGAGTGGAATAAAATACAGGTAGATTCTAAAATTTAACTAAACACTGTACACATTCAATCAAAAACAGCCCCAAGTATGTATGCAAGAGTAGTTATTATAATGACCAGATCCTCTATCAACAAAGAGGTTTAGATTTCTGGTCTGTTGAGGGATCCAAGTCAGCTTGTGACCAAGTGAGACCCTTCCCTGGTGCAATCCCAGTTACCTTGGGTGATTTTGGTCTCAGTCAAGTTGCTGCCTGGGTTGTCGGGCTGGCTGTCCTGATTTCTGGAGCTGGGCACTTGCTTTTCCTATGGGGCGAACCGAGCCGCTGCTGCTGCCTCTGCTGCTGCCGTAGCTGCCACCACTGGAGCCACCACCGCTGCTGAAGCTGCCGCTGCCATGTCCACTGCCGCTGTTCCCCCCGAAGCCGCTGCTGCGGGATCTGCCGCCGCTGCCGCTCCTGGGTCTGCTGCTGCTGGGGCCGCTGGTACCGGTGCTGGAGCCGCTGAAGTTGCTGCCTAACTCTGCTCCTGCTTGGGTCCCGCTGTCAGCCCAAGTTGGCGTGGCCGGGTCCCGGGCCGCTGCTGTGTTCGCTGGAGCTGGGTTCAGGCATTGGGGGAGGGGAGAGAGCCGCGGCTGCTCTGGTTGTCTCACTGCTCCACATGTTCTTCTACCTCGCGGTCTTCTCCTCTGCTGCTCGCTGCCGCTCTCCCCTCACGTTTCCCGAGTTGCGGAGAGTGCGGTGTGAGGGGAAAATCCCGCACCTGGCTTTTCCTGCGGCTCGAGCCGAGAGTCTGGTGGCTTTCTGCTGCACCGTGGTGCGGCGGTTGGCCGAGCTGCCAGAGCCGCTTTTCCCGCCTGTGCAGGCTCTGGATGCTCTATAACTCTTCTACTTCTCCGCTGCCGCCTCAATTTCCTATACACCTCACTTTTTAGTAAAAGTGTGTATTTTGCTGAGTTTTTTTTGGTCTTTTTCCCCCCTAGGCTGCTTTGGCGTGGTACCTATGCCGCCATCTTAACCACTTCATATGGTTTTTGATGGAGGAACAGCAAGGAGGAGGTGTTATCTTGGGAGATAATTCTGTCCCATGCTTTAGCCTCCAGTGTCCTGGGGCCCATAACTATGCCCAACAGAATATGGTTGTATTGGGCTGGAGAGATGGCTTAGTGGTTAAGTCACTGGCCTACAAAGCCAAAGGACCTTTGTTCTATTCCCCAGGACCCATGTAATCCAGATGCACAAGGTGGCACATACATCTGGAGCTCTCTCTCAAATAAAATAAATAAATAAAAAACAGAATATGGCTGTGTCCTGCACACCTGGTATTGTTTTTGGAAGCATGAAAAATGTGTGGAGTGGGTCATGAAGTGCAAACAATTCCAGGAGTCCCTGTTGAGATGCAGCATGAGGCAGGGTGTCATGGCCCAGATAAAGAAGCTGGTGAAGTCATTAGAAGATGGACTGTGGTTTGTAATGGAGACCTGAATATATCTTGGATATACCAGAACTATGCAAGTTCTACCATGGACTGCTGTTGGCTAGGGATAGAAGATTGCCCTAGCTACTTATCACTGTAGGGGCAAAAATGGAAGATCTAGAGACTTGTCAGTGGTCACTGATTATTGATATCTGACTTGGACATCAGATGCTTGTCTATTGGCTTTTGAGTTTGCATTGGTTCAGTGTCTCCTTGTTGTGCCTTATAACAGTTGGAAATGTTTACTTTGTGCCATTATATGTTAAAAGTGTGTAACTTGTTTTGATTTTAAAAGTCTTACAGTTAAGAGGCCATCTTAAGTCTCAGAGGAGACTTCGGATGCTGGAACTATCTTAAATTGGTAAAGATTATGGGGACGTTTGAAGTTGAACTGAATGCAATTTACAATGTGAGATGGTTATGAATATATTGGGTCCCAGTGGCAGAATGTGGGACCTTGTATGGATGTACCCCAGTGGATTCTGGAGTGTATTAAAGCTTATGATTTAGATCTCCAGCCACCTGGCTGGAAGAGGTCTTACTGTAGACAGATCCTAGGATCCTGCCCTGTGATGTATTTGGGGGCAGATCTGGAATTCCAGGCTAAGGTATGCAGAGAGAAGTCTGAGTTCTGCCTGGGTTCCCTATTGTTTGTCTGCCAGTTTTACCCTTGATTTTGGTGCTGGGTTTTCTCCTTTTTGCCATTATAGAAATTCCCCTGGCTCTGTATATCTGAAATAAATTCTGTTCCTCCTATAAACTATATCTAGTTTGGAAGTTCAATCCACCAATGTGAAGGTGACTATAACATAAAATTACATAGTTGAGTAATCAGCCAATTGAACAGTTTTTAATTATATTCAGTGTTTGAAAAATTCTTGAGCAATAGAAATTTTTTATGGGATGAAATTTAACTTTATTCTCATTAAGGAAAATTTCAAATTTGAAAACTGTTGTGATTAGGTAAGACCTATGCTACTATCTCTTCCTTCTCCTTACCTCTGAATCATTCATGACTATGTGTTTCAAATGTAAACCCCAAGCTCTTGTTACAAGAAAAGTTTTGATTCCACAGCCTAGATAGAGCCTAAGATTCTGTGTGTGGCAGGACTTCAGGAGATAAGGACACTGTTGGGTTTTGGGATCACACTTTGCACAGCAATGTCACAGGGTCATTTGTCATCATTGCAACTTTTAAAGCTTTGTATCTGGTTTTGTCTCTTTTTCCCATTTAATTGGCACACATCAAGAGATGCTTTGTAGATAGTGTGGCATTAGAAAGTTACTGTCTTTCCACTGCCAGCATTTAATTAAGGTCATTTCATAAAATGCCCTAGAGAATCCAGCTCAAATATTTCTCATGTCACATTCTAATTCAGTAATCCATTCCTATGCATAGATATGTCTCTGTCAGAAGTGACTTTTTATTCCTTTAAACTCACATGAACTGGTTTAATGTCTTCCTTTTCCTTTTCTCTGTGAAGCTGATAACCTATGAAAGCCATGGTTTTCTAATTTGGCATAGACAGATTATGGACAGTGACATGGTACCAAGTTCTTAACAGCTGTGGCTGTGGCTGGGAGGTTCTGAGTAGTCCATGTGCACTAGGACTCTATTTTCCTTCCTGTTGTTTTCATTCAGTCTTGATGTGGTTGTTGTAATTATGTATCACCTCTTACCAACCATATTCTAATTGCTCCATTTATTGCTAGAATTGTGTGGTAGTTTGATTCATGTGTCCTCCATAAACTTAAGTGTTCTGAATGCTAGGTATCCAACTAATGGCAGTTTGAGAATTAAAGCCTCCTTCTGGAGGTTGGAGGTGGGCTTAGGGGTATTTTTAACCAGCTTCCTTTGGCTTACGTTGTCCATCTGATGTTGGCCAGGAGGTGATATCCATCTTCTGCTCATGCCATTATTTCCCCCTACTTTCATGGAGCTTCCCCTTGAGTCTATAATCCAAAATAAACTCTTTACCACAAGTTGCTCTTGGTCAGGTGTTTTATGCCTGTAATGTGAACCTGACTGCAATATTTTGAATCAGTAAAAAATATGTGTGTTGCAAAAGCATGAAAAACTGAGTTTGGAGCCCCAGAACCCGTGCAAAACCAGATGCTCTAGTATGAGTATCTTTCATCTCATTGCATTTATAATAGGAAGGAAATCAGAGACCAAAGCTCATGGGCCATTTAACCTGGTAGAAATGTATAGGAAATTTGAGGTGTTTTGAGGGTGATGTAGTCATTCTTGGGGTTCCAGACACTTGTGTTCAAGCAAGACTTCCATTGAATTAGTGAGCTCCGTGATTTTATCTCATGAAATTAAAGAATGGCATCTGTGGACCAGAGGATGAAGTTTAGAAGTATTTTGTTATACAGATTATCGAGCTTAACAGAAGGAAAGAATACAGCAAGCAGGAGGTTTGGAAAACTGAAAAATCCATCTAGAGACCCTGATTGGTGTCTTTTAGGAGAGTTTTTTGGTTGGGCCCTATTCTAGTTTGATCTGTGTTTCCATCATAAACTTACGCATTCTGAATACTAGGTCCCCAAATGGTGGCAATTTGGAAATTGACGTCTCCTGGAAATAGTGTATTGTTGGGGATGGGCTTATGGGTGTTATAGTCAGCTTCCCCTTTTCAGTGTTTGTCACAATCTCCTGTTGCTGTTATCTACCTGATGTTGGCTAGGAGGTGATGTCCACCGTCCATTCATGCCACCATTTTCCCCTGCCATCATGGAGCTTTACCTTGAGTCTTTAAGCCAAAATAACTCTTTCCTTCCACAAGCTCCTGTTGATTGGATGTTTCCTGCAACATAAAGCTGACTGCAACAGTAAAATTTGTATTGAGAAGTGGGGCCATCGCTGTAAGAAACCTACTTGTGGCTTTGGTCATTTGGTATTGATTTGAGGGAGGAATATGGGAAGATTTGAAACTTTGACCGGAAAACAGCAGTGCTGTAAGTACAACTTGATGAAGATTCTGGTCAGAGATGAAAGACCTGAATGTAGTAAGGAATATGGACTATGAGGTTTGGCTTATGAGGGCGAGAAAGATCTTCTCCTAGACTAGGCTAGAAGCAGTTTGTGTAAGAGGATTGCTCTTATGCTCATGTTCTTGGAACTTATGAAGGGTTGCATTGCATAGAAATGGACTGGTGTGAGCAGAGGGATATGGAACAGAAAAAAATGATATCTTTGGGCTGAAACTGCTGCCCATTCAGCTGAAATTTTTTGAGAGATTTCAACTATTGAGATTGGACAAGCTGTCCTGCATTGAGATAATAGGAAGAGTGCAGACTCTTTTGAAGTGGCCAATATGGTGAAGGAGTGTCCTGTTCTTCAAAGTCTGTTTTATTTCCCCTTGAATTAACAAGTTGGTAGGCCACCTGGTACTATGTAGTATAAGAAATGTAGGGAAAAGAGGGTCATTGAATTCATAACACAGTTTTGGTTTTTGGAAATGACCATGGGCAGTGTGAAGCAGACTTATTTGAATTCCTCTGTGGAGGCCTGCTGAAGCAATGAGAATGAATCATGGGCTACTGTAGAGACCTGATAGAGATGTCAGTACTATGGAATGGCTTGCAAGGAGAGCTTCAAGCAACAG
The DNA here is from genome assembly GCF_020740685.1 of Jaculus jaculus. Lineage (NCBI taxonomy): Eukaryota > Metazoa > Chordata > Mammalia > Rodentia > Dipodidae > Jaculus > Jaculus jaculus. The sequence goes on along the minus strand of NC_059102.1, from coordinate 73,753,508 downwards.
ATGAAGTTTTCAAGGACTGTGTATAGCCTAGATAGAGGGGTAAAATTGGAACTCCAGAGACTCTTCACTGGTTTGAATTATCAGGTTGAAGGCTTGTCACTGACTAGAGTTGTCAGACTTGGAGCTACAGAATTTGATGTTTGCTATTTTTGTTTTGAATCTTTTTTTGTTTGTTTATTTTTATTTATTTATTTGAGAGTGACAGACAGACACACACACAGAGGCAGGTAGATAGAGAGAGAATGGGCGTGAAGGGAAGCCACTGCAAACGAACTCCAGATGCATGCACCACCTTGTGCATCTGACTTATGTGGGTCCTAGGGAATTGAGCCTTGAACTAGGGTCCTTAGGTTTCACATGTAAGTGCCTAACCACTAAGCAATCTCTCCAGCCCTATTAAAAATCTTTTATTGGTTTAATATTTCTTTGCTATGCCTGATGCCATCTTTTGCAGTGTAAATGTTTATTTTGTGCCATTATGGGTTGTTCTCTCTTTTTGGTATTATAGGTCAGTTAGAAGATCTTGGACTATGGGAAGGTTTGAATATTATTGGAATTAATAAAAGACAATTGGAACTTCTAAAGTTGAACTGGATGCATTACATTCTAAACAAACAGTAATAACTAGTGTTGACAAGGTTTCAGAGACACAAAGATTCTCGTATATCACTAATGACAATGTAAAATAGTATTTATGCTCCAGAAAACTTCTGTGCTTCAGGAGCAGGGAAAGTTCAAATTGTCCCCCAGAAACTCAAGTGTTTTGAATGTTTGGTTCTCAACAGATAGAAATATGGGAGGTGGAACCTTGCTGGAGGAGGTATGTTGTTGGGGGTGGGCTTAACAATGTTGTAGCCAGTTCACTCTTGCTAGACTTTGGTTCATTCTCTTACTGCTGTGTTTCACCTGCTGTTGCAGAGGTGATGTCCAGGCTTTGCTCAAGGCTCCAGGCCAAAATAAATTTTCTCCCATCGGCTGCTTTTGGTTAGGCACTTTATCACAGCAATGAGAATGTGACTGTAGTAGAAAATTGGTACTCAAAGAATGGGGTCATTATTGCTAGAAGAAAGATGGTGTGGCTTTTGGCTTTTTGGAACTGACTTGTGTGAGAAATGTGGAAGCAATTGAAACTCTGGCCTAAGAGATGCCTTGTATAAAAACAGTGCTTGTTGGAACATTCTGGTTAGAGGTAAATGCAGAAATGTGGACTGTGTAGTCTAGTCTTATGAGGGGAAGAAGGAAATTTATTTGTGACTGGGCTAGATCTAGTTTGTGTAGGAGGTGGGCTGTGATGTTTCTATGTCCTAAGAACTTAAGTGAAGCTAAATTTAAAGGTAATGGCAGAAAATAGAGAAGATGGACATAGCATAAAAAGAAGTAAAAGCTAGGAAGTAGACATCAGGCTCATTCAGCTGCAATTGTTTGAAAGATTATGATTGGGCCAGTTGTTTCACATTGGGACTATAGAAAGAATGCTGACATTTTTTATAGTAGGGTAAATGAATGCTGAAGGAATGTCCTGCTGAAGAAGGCAAGTTACTGGGGGCAAATCTGATTGCAGCCAAAAGGTGTGGAGAGAGGGACTTTGAGCTCTGGTGGTGTGGGCCTGCTGGAGTTGGTGTTTTGCTTGTTGCACTTGTTATTTATCTGCTTGCATCTATGGAAGTAAGCAACTTTTTCCACTACTATTGGCACTTTCTCTGGATCTTTAAACATGAAATACACCCCTTTCTTCCCTAAACTGTGTCTGGTTGAATGTTCATCCCAGCAACAAGGAGCAGATTACAACAGAATTTGGTATCAGAAAGTTGGAGTTGCTGCTGGGATGAATCTGATCATGCAGAGTTTGGTCCTCTAGAACTTTTGTGCTTGAGGAATGTACATGGACTTGGTACACACAGCTATAGAAGTCTTATAGATTGGTAAGCCAAATTTCATGAAATTGAAATTGCTAAATATGGAGAGAATTGTGTTGGCTTATGAAGTGTCAAAGGGGAAGGAAAGACAGCAGAGAACTTTGTTGGAACTGGGCTACTGGTACAAAGCCTGGCTGTATTCTATGGTCCATGCCCAGAGATTTTGATTGAGGTTGAATTTAAAAGTAATAAACCGAAGCCGGGTGTGGTGGCGCATGACTTTAATCCCAGCACTCGGGAGGTAGGGGTAGGAGGATCGCCATTAGCTCAAGGCCACCTTGAGAATGCAAAGTGAATTCAAGGTCAGCCTGAGCTAGAGTGAGACCCTACCTTGAAAAACCAAAAAAAAAATAAAAATAAAAAAGTAATAAACCAATGTGCTTGGTGGAAGATATGGAACGGAAAGATGTATAATTTTTTAAAAAAATATTTTATTTATTTGTTTATTTGATAGAAAGAAACAGATAGAGAGAAAGAGAGAATGGGCAGGCCAGAGCCTCTAGACACTGCATATGAACTCCACACACAGGTGCCCACTTGTGCATCTGGCTTACATGGGTCCTGGGTAATCAAACCCAGGTCCTTAGGCTTCATAGTCAAATACTGTAACTACTAAGCCATTTCCCCAGTTTCCAAAGATATAATTAAATGGTGGAAAAACTAGAGCAAGTTTAAAGTTACCAGCATAGAGCCTTAGGTTGCTAAGGCTGCTATTGTTAAACAGATTACCACCATGAAGAGTGGCCAAATTGATTTATATTGAAACAATTGAAAATACATCTGGGATGAATTCTACCCAGGGAAGGTGGAATGAATAAGAATGCAAACTCCTTTGAAAGGAGATGACTGAAAGGAAGATTTATGATATGGCAATCTGCTTTTGAAAGCCACAATTTATTTTCTCCTGGTATTAACAAAAATGGCTCTGCCACTACACACTTGGCATTGGTTTTGGAAGAATAAAAAATGCGTGGAAGAGGATCATGAAGTGCACATGGTTTCAGGAGTTGCAGCTGAGATGTGCATGTAAATTAGGGCAATGTCCCTTTGTAGAGAGACCAGTGAGGCCATTGTAAGGTTGACCATGGTGGGCAATGGAGACCCAAAGATATTTATGGACATACCAGGACTGTGCAAAGGCCATTGTGGAGCACTATTGGCTTGGGATAGACATTTCCCTGTATACTCAGTCCAGCTGAAAGGAAGGAAAGAGAAAATCCAGAGAGTGTCTTCACTGGTTATGGATGTTTGACTTTACCTATAGATGTTTTATGCTTACCTTATGATTATTTTTGAAAAATATTTATTTATTTGCAAACAGAGTGATGCAGAAATAGAGTATATGGGAATGTCAGGGCCTCAGGACACCACAAAAAGTCTCAAGATGCATGCACAACTTTGTGCATTGGCTTTTATGGCACTAGAGAATCAGATCTATGTCATTGGACTGTTCAGGCAAGCACCTTTACCACTGAACCACCTTTCCAGCCCTTGTTATGCCTTTTTACAATGGGAATCTTTACTTTTGCCATTGTGTTTTGGAAGTGTTGGACCAGAGTCAGGCCTGAACAAATTAGGGCAATGTAGAAATGAAGAGAGAGAATATATGACCTCAACATCAGGCTATCTTTATTGAAGTGGAAGTGATTAGCAAATGACAGTAAGCTTTCCATGGGTTTGAAGCTACCATGTTCAAACACAGCTGGACTGGATATTTAAAGGGAAGGGACAAGCAGGGTAGAGAATTGGGAAAGAAAGAGGAAAAAGAATGCAATTGGAATAGGGTTATTTCCTTTGTTGAACTGTTTTTATAGATATGACTCTTAGGTCTGGCTCTTAAGTTCTTTTTTTAAATTTTTTTTTGTTTTTATTTATTTATTTGAGAGTGACAGAGAGAGAAGAAGAGGCAGATAGAGACACACAGAGAGAATGGGTGCACCAGGGCCTCCGGCCACTGCAAATGAACTCCAGATGTGTGTGCCCCCTTGTGCATCTGGCTAACGTGGGTCCTGGGGAATCAAGTCTCGAACTGGGGTCATTAGGCTTCACAGGCTAGTGCTTAACCACTAAGCCATTTCTCCAGCCCTGGCTCTTAAGTTCTTAATGATAGCCTGCTTGCACAGTTTGGGGAAATGGCTCCTGTGTAGCTGGTACACTGGTTCCTGTGGTGCAGATGACCTTATCAGGCTACAGTTTGGGAAGTTCTTTACAACACAAAGAAATTTCCTCTATATTAAAGTATATTCCAGGGTGATTGCTGGAAACCACATACTTACTAACCCTTACAAAAGGATGTAACTTGTTCTGACTTTACATGACTACAAGTTAAGAGAAGTCTTGAATTTCAGATGAGACTTTGGACTTTGGAATAGTCTGAAAGTTGGTAAACATTATGATACCTTGGATGTTAGACTGAATAAAATTTTAACTGTGTCATTGTCATGAGTCTATGGGGACAGGGGCATAAATTAGTACTTTTAATGTAAATATAGATCTCCCATAGCCTCAGGTATTTTTTGATTAATTTAAAACTTTCTTCCTAAGTCTCCAGCAGGCTTCTAGAGCCCCCACTGCTCTCAGGATAACAAGAGTGGGCATACACATAAAAAGTCTCTCAAATAACTATACATATCCTCTTTAATCCAAACTGCTTTCACTCTTGGTTGGTTTTTATTTTGAAGGTGGCTGAGAATTCTGAGGAGATCCAAGATCCACCAACACAACAAGAAAAGAGAGATGACTGCCTACTATGAAACATTCCATGTATATCACATCAGCTGAGGCCCAGAATATGGTGCAGAGGAAGCCAAGACATAAGTATAGCGCTCATTGCTAGTCCATTAACCAGCTCCAGGAAGATGGTTTAGACAATATGGCTAATCAAAACCCATCAAAGCAGAAATCCAGAGGCAACAGAGAACTCAACGTTAAATCAGAATGCTAATAGGCCTACCTTTGTTCAGGTAACATTGCAGAAGAGAGCATGAAAAGATCTTAAGATCCACAGAGTGGGTAGAAAAGTCCCCTCACAGAGACTGACTAAGGCCTTGCAGTCATAGTAAATACCAACAACCCCACTGAGGAGGGGCCTCAGGGAAAGGGAAGCTAGAACAAGGGAATATAGAGTTTAACCTTTTATAATAATAAAATTAAAAATCCTCACTCTGGAAAATAACTTTCTTGATGATGGATGGTTTTGTTTGTGTTTATATATTGTTCACTTGGATTTTAGGATGTCTTGTATTTTCTTCCAGCTACTGCTGAAATGATATAGGATATAGAATTTTGGGGTTCCTTGCCAATGCACTAATACTGTCTTTGGATTCTTGTCTTATTACTTCAATAAATGAAGTCCACAAAACAGAGTATAAGGTTAAGAAAGATTTTACTGTAGCTTAGAGTTTTAAAAGTAAGAGCTTTAACAGAACGAAAGCTTAAGGGAAGGCAGACATAGTTCTTGCCTAAAGAACAAGAGGAGCTTTGAAAAGCCCACTTCAGAACTCAGTTTGAGGATCTCCATGTGACCCTCCAGAATAGACAGCTGGTTTAGCCAGTTTAGTACTGACATCATATGTCTGGGGTCAAGATTTTATGGAGAAAAGCAATCTCAGAAATCTTAATTCTCTAAACAGTGCCTATTCAGAAGGGAGTGGAAGAACTTCCTAATAGAGCTAAGGAAACACCATGGCCTTTTCACTTATAGTAAAGTATAATGACCTAGATTTTTGCCTATATGCTCAAGGACAATTCCCACATTTAGCCAAGAGAAAATTATTCATTTTGGGTTCCTGTCATTCCTCCTTTTGTGACCTCTCATATCCTTCCCACACACAACTCATAAACTTTCTCTCTCATTTCAACCTGTCCCCTCATGATCACCTTTGGACCCCACTTACTTTTCCTCTGGTAAAGGAAAGACAGTAGAGGTATCAGAGCTTTTTTTTGAGGGAAAGCTACATCCTCTTGGTCAAAAGCCTTGAATGTGAGTTTTACCTCTGGCCATGGGTAGAAACATGACACCGTAAGCTATCCAAACCACAAGATTGTGGTCTTCTCTCTTAAGAATTAACCCAATTAATCCTGCCAATTTCCTGGCAAAGAAACAACCGCTCACTTTAACATTCTGAGAAAGCTGGAGGAGTATATTTTTTAATGTGATAATGTATGAAACCTCAGAAACCCCCTCTCCTAGGCAGCTGTTTGCATATCCTCACTGCTAAGCTGCCTGCTTTTCTGGTTCTAGTTCAAAAAGTACAACTTTCAGGGCTGGATAGATGGCTTAGCAGTTAAGATTCTTGTCTGCAAAGCCTAAGGACCCAGGTTTGATTCCCCAGTACCCACATAAGCCCAATGCACAAGGTGTCACATGCATTGGAGTTCATTAGCAGGCCCTGGCATGTCCATACTAGGCTTTCTCTTATCTGCTTCTCTTTCTCTCTCAAATATATGCATAAATAAAAATTTATTTTTTTAAGTATGACTTTCCATTTTCTTTGTTGCTGTCTCTTTTATTGTATCCTGACAATAATCCTAAGAATACTGCCCAGATACTGGGTATCCTCACAGTTTCTCTGAAGACACCTCTCCCCAATGCAGCTGCTTGCTGATGTTAGTAGTTGAAATTTCCTGCTTTGTAAACCCTATCTCAAAAGGCTTGACTTTCTCTATTATCCATCTCCCTCCTTCTAGCAGCATAGATGCACAGTATCCATTTCATAAGGTTTTTCTCTCAAATACGAATAAAATATCCTTGAGCTGATCATTTTATGTGAAAATTCAAGGAAATGCTATTTAAATCAAATAGGTAATATATGTCTAAAGAAAATTTGCAGACTCGAGGTCAATATACTTGCCTTGCTATCCATTCTCTCCATCATTTATCTTTGCCTTTGATACACTTGAAAAAAATATTCACTTCAAGATTTCCAAATGCTGTGTTTTCAAGGTATTTTATTTCATCAGCTTAGTACAAATAGACATAGCACCTTATTTCTGAAGGATGCTTTAAGTTCACTAATTGAGCAACTTCTACTGCCATCCAGTGAAGCAATCTTAAGAGTGAGGGATCTGGGGCCCAGCTGAAACTAAGAATAATTGGCAAAACAAGCAAGGGTATTGTCTTCTTGGTGAACCTGGTACCAGCACAAGGGTGAAGGAGATCAACACAGAGAACAGTCAACTCCTACCTAATCAGATATCCAGAGAAACAGAGGCTCCCAAGACCTCATCACTGAAGCAGACCTAAAATGAACCCAACATGGCTCAGGGAAAGTTGCAGAAGACAGGACAGAAAGAATGTCAGAGCCAGACAGTGGGTCATGATACTCAGAGACATTTCCTCCTACCCATAACTGAGGGCTTACTCCACAATGCACGAACAATATACTTCAACAAGGAGGGACCATGGGGAGGAGAGAGGACAGGGAAGAGGCTAACAATGGTACCAGCTTGACTGTATTCACTGAGAACAAAACTAATTAATAAAAAAAGAAGGTAAAAAATTAAAACAAAAAGATTGAGGGATCTTTCATTTGATAAATTCCCTAATTTCATAGGACCTCTAATTATAAAGCAGTCACCACATGTTGATTGTAGCTTCACCATTTGGAATTCTATCACTTAATATAAATATGCTCTAGCTGGAGTTTGATTTACCTAAGTTAATTTTAGCCAGGAGATCTTTCTAATCAGTGAAAAGATGGTTATCTTTACAGTCAGGAGTCTAAAGAAAAATACTAAAGTTTTGGTTCACAGAAATTTTAGAAATTACCTTCTCATTGCTGAGAAAAAAAAGAAAGAAAGAAAACTGTTCACCAGAAGCAGTTTATGGAAGGCAAAGGCTTATTTCAGGCTTACAGTTTCAAAGGGCAACTTCATTATGGCAGAGAAAACATGACAAGAACTGGAAGTTGCATCACATGTTTACTTATCAGCAATTGGGGATAAACTAATAAATATCAAGGCTCTGTCCAGGTGATATCCCTCATATATCAAAACTTTGCCAGTTCTCTCTCTCTCTCTCTCTCTCTCTTGAGTTTCTAGTCTATTTGCCATTTGAAGAAATGATGTCCATAAGCTCCTACTTCCAAGGGCAGAAGCCATTCCTCCATGCCTTCTCCACTGGAATGAACTGAAATCCACTAAGACTACAAGTCCTAACAAACATAAGTTTTTTATGTCAGGTATTCTGTCACGGTGGTGAGAAAAGTAACTAACACAGCCAGATTTCTCTTTTTGACTTCTGTTTACAGATGTGCAAATATACAACATTAACAAACTACATGTTCAATACTTATTCTCCTATGACCTTAAAAAGTCCCATTATTCAGAGCCTGGTGTGGTGGTGCGCACCTTTAATCTCAAAACTTGGGAGGCAGAGGTAGGAGGATCACTGAATTTGAGAGCAGCCTGGGACTACAGAGTTTGTTTTAGGTCAGTCTGGGCTAGAGTAAGACCCTACCTCAAGACAAATAAACAAACAAATTAAGAAAAGAAGAAAAAGAAACACTTCCATTAATCAGAGTCAAAATTAGCTGTCAAAAAATTAATTAGGGAGAATTCTGGGTAAGATGGCTGCACAGGAGTCACACCAATCCAACTAGGGAGGGATTTAAGCAAAACCACAGCAAGATACACTCTTTTGTTTCCCAAAAAGTGAAGGTGTATAGATTTTTATTGGCCAAAGTGGAGAAGCAGGAGAGACTAAGATCAATCAGAAAGGAGGAAACCAGCAAGAATCTCACTGAGGTGCTTGCTTGCCCAGTACCAGTGGAAGAAGCAGACACCAAACAAGGGGCTTTTCCAACTTCAGCAGACTCCTTGCAAAGTCAAGAAACCTGAAGGGGAGAAAACAGAAACCAGCTGAGGAGCTGCTGTAGGGGGCACAGGCAGCTGAGCAGTTTCAGCACAACTCCAAGCTTCCTGAACTCTCCTATCCCCTCAACCAACAGCACCACTGACCCTCCAGAGAAGTCATTCAGCCCTCTGTGGTAGGGAATCCAGCACAGCTTATCAGAACATCAGATTCACAGCACAAAACCAAGGGACGTGGGCACTCAGCATTGATGAGATTGGAAGCCACCCCAAAAGGTAACAAGGCCAACTAACAAAAAAGCAGGTACATAGGCCTGCACTGGAATTGTTAATCTTTCTTTACATGTCAGGGAAGGTTATGGGTTACATATTCTTGGTTGGCTTTACCATTCTCAATTCAGCTGTATTTGGAGGTTGACTGTTGCCTCTGATGCTATCAGATTCATAGGGCCTTTGTCTTTTACTTCTGTCATTATTGGGAGCAGGGTATGATTCAGACTCAGTCTGACCTGGAACCCATTTCAGAACAGAAATCTCAACCTGCCAGCTGACAGGATTAAGAATTAACACACACCCTTATGGATTTTGGCTTTATAAGGTTATCTGTTACAGTCCCCACACTTGCATATGCTGTGCTGGTTTTTGTTGAATGTATATATTGCTCAGTTGAATTTTGGAATTGGCCAGTAAATTGCTCTACCCAACCCACTAGAATACTTGAAGAACAGGCAAACTCAACACCTAGGAGTACTTCTGCAGTTGGATTAGAGTACAAGAGCTGCACTTGGCACCTTAAACTCCTACTCTAAAGGTACATACAGCTATATTTCCAAATCTAAAAGGACCACAGATAATTAGAAAACCCAAGCATCAAGTCAAGTCAGGATGCAAAATTTGCCACATTATAATACAGGAAACACAAATAATCAAGACAATATCAAACCACCCAAATTTATAAATCCATCAGAAATGGCACCCAGTGAGACAGTTTTAGATGAAATGCTGGACAAAGATTTCAAAAAAAAAAAAATGCTGTTATCAATACTCAAAGAAATCAAAGAAAAAATCAAAGGAATCAAAGAAGAAAACAAATGAATTAAAGAAGAAACCAAACTCCTGAAGTAATTCCAAGAGAATGCAAGAAACCAACTTAATGAAATAAGGAGATCATTATAAGACATGAGTAAAGAAATAGAAATACTTAAGAAAAACCAGACAAAAATACTAGCACTGAAAAATATAGTCAGTCAAAACAACAACAACAACAAAAACCTCTGCAAAGTCTCAACAGTAGAATGGATGAAGGAGAGAACAGAATATCTAAGTTAGAAGACCAGGTGGCAGACCAAATACAGTCCAAAAAGGAAAAAGGCAAACTAATAGGAAGGTATAAATGGGAATTACAATATATCTAGTACACTATGAAAAGATCGAACATAAGAATTCAGGGTATAGTAGAAGGTGAAGAATTTCAATCCAGAGGTTTAGTAGGCATTTACAACAAAATCACAGACACAGGAAACTTTTAGAACATCAAACAGACAAAAATTGGGAAAGAACCTCTCCTTTCCATGTTATAATTAAATTACTAAACATGCAAATTAAAGAAAATATATTGAAAGCAGTTAAAGAGAAATTGCAAAGCTTTTATATAGCAAAGGACACTGAAAAGAGCAAAGAGACATCCTACAGAAGGGAAGAAAATCCTTGCCAGCTATACATCTGACAGAGGATTAATATCTAGAATATACAAAGAACTCAAAAACATTAAGAAATCAAACAACCCAATTAAAAATGGGCTATGTAATTAAACAAAGAATTCTCAAAGGAAGAAATGAAGATGGCATATAAACATCTAAAAACGTTTTCTACATCCTTAGCCATCAGGGAAATGCAAATTAAAATTACTTTGAGATTCCATTTCACTCCTGTCAGAATGGCTACCACCAAGAAAGCAAATGACAATAAATGTTGGTGAGGATGCTTTAAAAGGGGAAGCTTTCTACACTAGATATGGGAATATAATCTGGTACGGCCATTGTGGAAATCAGTGTAGAGGTTCTTGAGATAGCTAAAAATAGATCTACCCTATGATACAACTTTACCACTCCTAGGTATATATCCTAATGACTCAGTACCTGAGAGATATTTGTACAACCATGTTTATTGCTGCTCTTTTCACAGTAACTAGGAAATGGAACCAGTCTAGATGTCCTTCAATAGATGAATGGATAATAAAAATGTGGTACATTTTCACAATGGAGTTCTATGCAGCAGTCAAAAAAAAGTGAAAATTTGAAATTTGCAGGGAAATGAATAAATATGGAAAGGATTATACTAATTGAGTTAACCCAGGCCCAGAAAGTCAAACATCACATGTTCTCTCTCATATGTGGATTCTAGCTACAAATATTTAGACTTGTGTCTGAGCTGGAACCAGAGGGCAGTAAGCTAGAAAAAGTCTACAAGGGAGGGAGGAGAGGAAAGGACTTTTGGGGATGGTATTGTATATATATAAGAAGAACAGATTATGGGGAGTGGAATGGCCTAAATGAGGCAAGGAGAAGAGAATGAGTAAGAGGAGGGTGGAGTAAGTGTCAATCAAAATTCAAGACATTCTGACTAAGACATATGAAAAGCCTCTTTTTTTGGTGGTGTGTGTGTGGGGGGGGTAATGGCACATCCAGAAGCCACAGATTGCTTGTAGAAATTTTTCAGTGCCAGGATGGGACATCTTTCAGTGAGTTGTTGGCCACTGAAGTCCCCGTTGCTTCAAAAACATTACAGGGTATTGCCAAGGCCCTTGGATTCCCACGAGTAACAGATGGTAAGACCCTATTGCTGAAGACTTCATACTCCTGGGCAGAAAGGTCACTGAGGAATCAAGCTGGTGTTGAGTTGAGAACCTCTTCCCTATAGACCAGCTGAAAAAAGCTACATTGTGTGAAGAAGCCCTTAGTGGTGAAATCAGTGGACACTGGAAGCTTCAAGTTTGGCCAGACAGGCCAAATGATTGAAGGTGTGCAGTGCTGGCATGTCTGCTCTGGGGTAAACTAACTGGTCTCTCATTGCACTGGAGTCCTGGTCTTTTGGAGGGAATACATGCCTGGTACTGAAAACCTAACCAAAAGCCTATGGTGGGGTGGTCATTAGCTTTAGTAAGAGACACACCTTGGTTAATCTGTGAGGGAGTTTCCAGGAAGCATTAACTGAAGGAGCAAAATCTTTCTCCAAAGTGAGTGTCCCTGGAAGTGGTAGGCTATATGTGAAAGAGAGAACTCAGGGTCTTTTGCACCACTGCCTTTGCTACTCACTATTCACTGCTGCATGCATCCATTCTGTGCCTGCTATCCTTTGCTGACATTGGAACTAAGCTTCATCTGAATAACAGTAGCTCTCCAGGAGTCCTTCATTCTTTCAGTGCTTGATTAGGACTGCAGAAGCATGTAGCCTCATGAACTGAGCATCTGCCTGATTCACACTATCCAGGCTACAGACAGTCACCAGCCCATATCATGAAAGCCAATTTAAAAATCCCCTTGAAAATATGTATTCATTCTATCCATTCTGTTCATCTAGAGAACCCTGACTAATATAACATGGCTTGAAGTAGTTTTAAAATAAATATCTACTTTCTTATTTGCCTGGTCTGTAAGTTCAAGTTTCTTTTACATACTATTTCCTTAAAGTATAGGTAATCTGAGGGTATGAGAAAACAAGAGTGTTATATGGTATACTTAGTTGAGTAGGATTTTTTTTTTTCCTGTGGAATTTCCTCTTTTTATATCCTGGAAAAATCAATGGCTCTTTCAGTGATGTTCTGTGCATACTAAGCTTTGTAGTAAGTTCTTAAGAGAGTCACCATGAAATAAAAGCATGCCTGTTGGCTCATAAGAGTGCAAACTTAGAAGTTCAAGGCTTTGTGTGTGTGTGTGGGGGGGGGGGGGTGGTGATGTGATATGGAGGGCTGTATGCACATGTGTATGTAAATTCTTGCTTGCACCCAGTGTGCATGGCTGTGCCAGGCAAAGTGATCATATTGGTCTCAATAAGATGACTTGGTCTTCTGATTTTTCTTTATTCATATTACCCAGATAACCAATATTATCTTGTCAAAGGATGAATTAGAAATGGTCACCCAGGGCTGGAGAGATGGCTTAGTGGTTAAGTGCTTGCCTGTGAAGCCTAAGGACACTGGTTCGAGGCTCAATTCCCCAGGACCCACGTGAGCCAGATGCACAAGGGGGCACATGCATCTGGAGTTTGTTTGCAGTGGCTAGAGGCCCTAGCGTGCCCATTCTCTCTCTCTCTCTCCTTCTTTTTCTCTCTGTTTGTCGCTGTCAAATAAATAAATACACAAAAAATAAAAAATAAAAAAAGAAATGGTCACCCAATTAGAATCAAGATTCTGTTTACTACACATTTATCTTTACAGACAGAGCAGTAGCCAACATCACTCTGTGGAATGATGTGGTATGTCCATAATTTAGGCAACAGTGTAAGATAGAAATGAATGGATGCATGGTTTGAGCATATGTGAGATATTTCTGTTACAGATTTGGTGAAAGAATAGATATAATTTAAATAGCAACAGCATGACAAGCCCATTTCCCAATGGGTCCATCTGGCCATATCTATACTCAGCTCTACTTTACATATTATCATCAAAGAGAATAACTGGGATAATATATAAAGTAGAGCTGTGTATAGATATGGCCAAAGAGAAGAACTGGGATGTTACAAAGCAGTTCAAGGCAGCAGAGCAGTGACAGAGGAAAAACCTAATGTAACAAAGACCCTTGAGCCAAATAACCAGAAAAGTACACAGAATTAGAGGTAATGTTTTTAAAGAATCTGATCCATGACATTACTTTCTGAATTTATTCACATCTTATGACTCTTTCCTCCACTTTCCTATAAATCAGAATTACAGAACTTCAAAGAACTATGAGAAAAATTCATTTTATGTCAAATAACACTAGTAACCTCTTTATATTACTGCTGCAACATACAGCCCAAGGTTTAGTGGTATAAGACAACCCTTTATTACCTCATAGATTCTGTCACTTCGAGTTTCTCACCATGTGTATGTGTGTGTATGTGTGTGTGTGTATGTCCATGTATGTTAGGAAGTTGTGTGTGTGTGTGTGATCATGTGTGTTAGGGAGTTGTGTGTGTCTGTGTCCATGTATGTTAGGGAGTTGTGTGTGTGTCTGTGTGCGTGTATCCATGTACGTTAGGGAGTTGTGTGTGTGTATGTTCATGTGCGTTAGGGAGTTGTGTGTGTGTGTGTTCATGAGTGTTAGGGAGTTGTGTGTGTGGGTTCATGTGCGTTACGGAGTTGTGTGTGTGTGTCCATGTGCGTTAGGGAGTTGTGTGTGTGTGTGTTCATGTGCGTTAGGGAGTTGTGTGTGTGTGTTCATGTGCATTAGGGAGTTGTGTGTGTGTGTCCATGTACGTTAGGGAGTTGTGTGTGTGTGTGTTCATGTGCATTAGGGAGTTGTGTGTGTGTGTTCATGACGTTAGGACTTGTGTGTGTGTGTGTGTGTCTCCATGTACGTTAGGGAGGTGTGTGTGTGTGTGTGTGTGTGTGTGTGTGTGTGTGTCCATGTACGTTAGGGAGTTGTGTGTGTGTGTGTGTATCCATGTACGTTAGGGAGTTGTGTATGTGTGTGTCCATGTACATTAGGGAGTTGTGTGTGTGTGTGTGTTCATGTGCATTAGGGAGGTATTGTACATCTTTTCTTCTATGTTTGGGCTCTAGAATCATCATCTGAAGGCTTCTTCGCTCACCTCTCTGACATCTGGTGAGGATTACCTTGAACCTTGAGCTCAACACTGTTAATTGCTGAACTTACCCTGGTACTCAGCTTCATGATGTGCAATTTCTCACAGCATGGAAAGTTCAAGACTGTGAGATTTCTCCAGTGGCAACTTGCCATTAAGAGTATCCCAGGAGATAGAAGGAAATTACAAAATTTCGTATGAACACCCTCAAGTCATATAGTTCCACTTTCTTATTACTTTATAGCACTGACAAGTAGACCAAGTTTTAGAGAGGAAGAAAATGACAAAAAGTTATAAAACTTAAAAAGGTTACAGATAGTTATGCTCACCAATTTAAACCTACCAAAGCAGAAGTCCAGAGGCTACAGAGAACTCAACACCACATCAGACCACTAACAGGCCTGCCATGGCTCAGGGAACATTGAGGAAGGGAAGGGGAATCTAACAGCCACAGAGTGGGTAGGAATATCTTAAGGTCCTGTGCCTTTATCCCTCAGGGACTGACTGAAAACTTCATGACCCTACAAGAAATACTATAACCCCACTGAAGAGGGCCTCCAGGGTACTAGGAGCTGGGGCAAATGGATAAAAGAGTATAACCTGTTATAATTTACATGCCATAAAAATTAAATTAAATACAACTCATGGTTCCAATTTATAGTTGAGACCTTTAAAACTGATTATAATTTGTTATGTAACATATATTTTGACTTATAATATTTGAAAAGAAAACCTTAAAGGATTCACTGATCAATATGATTATTAAAATAACAATAACATTGCTGAGCTTGGTGGTGCTTGCCTGTATTCCCAGTGCTCAGAAGGTTAACACAGGAGGATTGCAAGCTCAAGGCCAGCCTAGGCCATAACACGACTTGTCACTGTTACGGGTTATGGACATCAGATTTGACCTGCAGTTACTTGATGTGGTGGTTTGATTCAGGTGTCCCCCATAACTTAGGTGTTCTGAATGCTAGGCTCCCAGCTGATGGGTATTTGGGAATTAATGCCTCCTGGAGAGAGTGTATTGTTGGAGGTGAGCTTATGGGTATTAAAGCCAGTTTCCCCTTGCCAGTGTTTGGCACACCCTCCTGTTGCTGTGTTCCACCTTACGTTGGCCAGGGGGTGATGTCCACCCTCTGCTCATGCCATCATTTTTCCCTGCCATCGTGGAGCTTCCCCTCGAGCCTGTGAACCAAAATAAATCTCTTTTTCCCAGAAGCTACTCTTGGTTGGGTGATTTCTAACAGCAATGCGAACCGGACTGCAACACTTGATGTTTGCTTGATGGTTACCGAGTTTGCATTGGTCCAGTGTCTCCTTGTATGCTTTAAAGCAGTTAGATATTTTTACTCTGTGCCTTTATATGTTGGAAGTATGTAACTTGTTTGATTATATAGGTATCACATTTAAGAGACAGTCCTGAATCTCACATGAGCCTTAGGACTTTAGAACTATCTTAAGTTGGTGAAGACTAAGAGGACCTTTGACGTTTGACTGAACACAGTTTACAATGAGAAATGGTTATAAGTCTATTACAGCCTAAGTTATGCAGACAGCAGTCTGAATTCTGCTATTTGGCTGCTGGATTTTGCTTTTGGTTGTGGGTTTTCTCCCTTTTGTCATTATGGAATTTTCCCTGGATCTATAAGTTTCAATAAATCACTCATCACTCCAGCTGTTGTATCATGAGAACACACAGACTACAAAGGAGGCTTGCATAGTGAAGAACTGAACTATATGACTGATAGCTAGTGAGGAACTGCGTCTAGCAATCACATGAGCAAGGTTGAAAGCAATGGCTGCCTTGGACATGCCACTAGATGAGACCACAGATGAGATTGCAGCCCTTCAAACACCTTTATTACAGCCTATAAAATAGGTTGAGCCAGAATCCCTCAGTTATGCCACATCTGACTCCTGGCCCAGATATCTGCTTAGGATCATTATTATTTTGAATTATTGAATAGGGAATTAGTGACCCCCAGCCACTGCTTCTTTCAAATATCAACCCTTTTAGAAAGAGTATTTTAACAAATATGTTCCTTTGCTCTTATTATTGGACCTTTACCAAATTCTTAAAATGCAATATTTAATTTTAAGTGGTTAATTTCACCCATTTGTGTCTCCCAGTAGATCAGCATTGTGTGATCATTAAAGCATTCTTAAATTGCTTAAAGCACATTCTATGACAAAGTCACATGCAAGTTTCTTTAAAGACAAAATAAATAAGGAACCAGGAGTGTGTGTGATGTATAGGGTCATATATTCACCATCAGTCTCTATTGGAAGAGTGGCAGCATATTATTTTTATATTTTTATTTTTAAAATACCAAATTTTATGCAGATCTTACACAGGAGTGGGGAAGGGGAAAGTTGGGAGATAAGGGAAGATAAAGCAGGGAGAACAGAAGTACGCCATGTGTAGTCCAAAAACCCACATAGGCTACATGTATTCCAGGAGCCCAAGTAGCCAAAAATAGATCTTAGGAAAAAATATGAGAAAGGATTTTGAAAAACATGTGCTTCTAAGAAAGATCAAAAGTGAAGACAGTAATACAAGGAAAAAATAGTTGCTATGCTGGTGTGGAAAATGGCCAGCATATTTTGATATTGCTCAAATTATTCATTTCATGAAAATTGAATTTTGCATCTGTAAAGACAATAATTTAGGATGAAAGAATTTGCTGAGAATCAAATTCCCAATGATTACAAGAAATTGATGCCTTCTAGGTACTGCTATTTTTAGTTTGAAGTAGAGTGGGATGCTATCATGGCTGTGGTTTACTGGAAGTAACTTTATTTTCCTAGAAACATTAAAAAGTGTTCTGATTGATATATACCTTTCTAAATGTTCAAATAAACGTCTTTTGTGGTTATGTCTTCATTCTCTGGGTTTGCAATGCTGTGTATTCCTGGAATAGAGGCAGCATTGCTGTTCCTGTCAGAGTCTATTCAATTCGCAATGAAATGCTGACATGTTTCTACTTGCTGCATCACCAAGACCATCCTTCTTTCTAGTCATGTTCTATTCATTACTACCTTCATAATTTAGGCAGCAGTTGGTAGAGCAAGCTGTCAGAGTCCAGTAAGCTTTTATAAAGCATTTAAAGAAAAAGAAAGGGAGACTGCATAAATTATCTTCATTACAACTTTGAAGGGTAATTTTAACTTAGTTCCGTCTTGTCAGTTTTGTTTAAAACTATTCCACATGCACCTCTCTGTTTCTGTCTCTCTTAAGATCACTTCCATTTCTGTATCTGTTTTTTTCTGGGTAAAGCTCTCTTAAGTTTGTTTGTTAGTCCTTTAATCAGCTTACCACACATATTTGGGCTTAATTTTCAAATATGAATGAAAAATAATAAAAGGTACACATAGGATATACCTGGACACATGACCAGTTGCATTGACTTTGTCCACGGAGAAAACAACAACTCCATAAAGTGATAGAACTCATGAGGGGTGATGTTATTTTAACCCCCCAATAGTTTTCTCTGAGATAGCAATGTTGAAGAGCTTCCATGAGTGTCCTTTCTCTAATTAGGAACTTACTTTCATTTTATAAGTCAGCTGTTTATGAGATTACACCAGTAACAACAGAGAAGTTCCAAAGAGAAAACTGCTGGTACTCATTACTTTCCTTATTTTTGTGAAATTATAACTAAGAAAGGTCAACTAAAGTGAAGAAAGATTTATTTCAGCTCACAGTTTGAGGTTTTAGTCCATTGTCACGTGGAAGCAATGGCAGCAGGAGCATGAGGCAGCTGGAGCTAATGTGGGGAGCAGAGAACGTTGAATGCATGTGTTCACTTTCTCCTTTTATTCAGTCTGGAAGCCCAGCCCAAGTAATGATGGCACCAACAGTTAGAATGGGTCTCTTCATTAACAATCTAATCTAAACTCCCTCTTAGACATACCAGAGATTTGTTTCCATGGTAACTATAGATCAAATAAAGTTGACAATAGAAATCCACTATCACACTTTTCAGGAGAAGAATGATGCTAGCAGGCAGAATTAAATACTTCTAATTTATTTTGGTTTACTTTCAAAGGTAAAAATCGCACCAAGTAAAATACAGAGGAGAAAATGACTCCACTCTTGAGTTTGTTTTGCCACATTTTCAATATTGTCTGCTGTTGAGTTTCCAAACAAGGTTCTGGTAATTATGGCAGCAAACTCATTTTTACCCTGGTACTCTCTTATAGGATTATCTTGTTCGTGCCTCCTCAGTTTCTTCCATTGATATTGTATTTCCATGTTTAAATAAAACTTTCCATTGCTTCAAATGTGATTTAAAGGTCAGTTCATTGCATTACTGTTTATTGTACCCAAATTAACACTTCAGTAGTTTAATTTATAGAGAGGTGATGAAGTAGATAAATGGATGAGAGTCACCAGACACCTATGTCTTACTGTTTTATGACAATTCTTGGAGCCAGGGTCCCTCTTGAGCAGAACAAGCCTACGTTAGCAGGATCTACTCTGTTATCATAATGCCCTATAGTAGAAGGGATAGGAACTTGCAGTAGTGGCTAACTAGAGAGAAACATGATACAGACCTATAAAATCTGTATGCATGTGATCTTCCTCACATGACTGAATTTGTTTTCCTAAAAAATGAGGAAAGCACTCTCATATTTCTGAAATGCTCCATTAAAATGTTTTTCAGCATCTGTGGTTTCAATCACACAGTTTCTGTGTTATTGTTTAGGATTGGGTCAGAAATGAATAGGAACAATTAGATGAAATTAGAGCTAACAAAAGACTATGAAGAATGAAAGCAGATAATATTTTCTATGAGAAACAGTACGGTTTCTAAGTTAAATATTCAACAAAAGACACATTCATACTTACACACTAGTCTGAGCCATTTATTTTACATAATTTAGATGCTTAAATGTTATGGGGTGTGACTGACAGCCTGATTTCCTGAGCCAAAACCCAGATCAGTGAAACAATTTCCTCATCAGTAGCATGAGGATGATACTAATAGTACTGACCTTGGGATCACTGTGAGGATTTAGTGGGTTTAAATAGCAGAATCTTTAGGAACTGCAACATATAACTGTTTTTATTTATTGATAATTCTATTGAATTTTTTATCCCCCCAAATACAGATTACTCATTGTGCAAAAAAAAATCATGCTACTAATATAAGAAAAATGGTTATCATTTCTTTTAATAACATTTAAAAACAAAATGTATTCAGCATATTTGAGTTTAAGTGCATTACAAAGAATTTGAGATTTTCATAATTGTTTCAGGGAAGATGTTTCCCACAAAGAAGCAGCCTAATGGCTCATTGCAACTCAGTGAAATAATAGAATTGCAGTGTTTATGGAGGAGTGTTAGAAATGCCCAACATCTCTACACATTATCTGATCTGTATATGAAGTTAGAGAAAAGTCCATGTTAAAGATGCAGAAAGAGGTGAATATTATTTATGTAGAGTATTTAACAATGTTAAAAGGCATAGGCTGGGCTGGAGAGATGGCTTAGCGGTTAAGCGCTTGCCTGTGAAGCCTAAGGACCCCGGTTTGAGGCTCGGTTCCCCAGGTCCCACGTTAGCCAGATGCACAAGGGGGCGCACGTGTCTGGAGTTCGTTTGCAGAGGCTGGAAGCCCTGGCGCGCCCATTCTCTCTCTCTCCCTCTATCTGTCTTTCTCTCTGTGTCTGTCACTCTCAAATAAATAAATAAATAAAATTTAAAAAGGCATAGGCTGGGGGATATATGTTAGCATCATAAAAACAGAGAATTAATTTAGGGCAGTTCTGTAAGAGTTTTCTGTGCTCTTGTTATCATGATGAAATATACTCCATAATATGCTAGGTGATGCCTCCAAAATCTTTAACCCAGGAACTTTGTAATAATTATGTTACAGTACAGTGCTACATGTATTATTTTGTTCTGTCTATAAAGATTATAGTTTTTAGCTCACAGTTGAAACATGCTTTTTTTTACTCTTTTACTTTATCAGTTTTTATACAAATTTTATAAACACAGCTCACTAACTTGCATTAAACATAACTTTATATTATACAAATAAATTTCAAATATGAAAAGTGCATTATTTCAATAACATCTCTTTGCAAGCCCCAAATTCTTTGTTTTTAATAAGACTAAAATAACTACAAAGAAAACTACAAAGTCCATGAAAACACCAAACCACATATACCAAAACATTATGGCAGGGATCAAATCAAACCTCACAGTCATTATCCAAAATATCAGTGACCTTAATTCACCCATCAAGAGACACAAGCTAACAGGGTGGATCACAAAATTAGATCCCTCAATCTGTTGTCTTCAAGAAATCCACCTCACCACTAAAGACAGACACTTCCACAGGGTGAAAGGGTGGAAAATGATATTCCAAGAAAATGGGAATAAGAAACAAGCAGGCATAACCATACTAATATTAGATAAAATGGACTTCAAACAAAAAATAATCAAAAAAGACAAAGAAGGCCACTTCCTACTAATCAAGGGAACAATCCAGCAAGAGAATATTACAATCATCAATCTTTATGCACCAAACACAGGTGCAACACAATGCATAAAACAAAACCTACTCAGCAATAAAACAGAAATAACCACCAACACCATCATATTTGGGAACTTCAATACACCATTATCAGCAATAGATAGATCAACAAACAGAAACTTAAATCCGAAGGGAGTAAGCTCAACAAAACCATAGAACATTTAGACCTAATGGACATCTAAAGAACATTCCACCCCAAATTCATGGACCACACATTCTTCTCAGCAGCACACGGAACCTTCTCTAAAACAGATCACATACTGGGTCACAAAGCCTGCCTCCATAAATTTAGGAAGATTGGCATAATCCCCTGCATGATATCAGATCAAAATGCTATATTGCTGGAAATTAACAACAAAACACCAACCAAAAATCCCATTGGCTCCTGGAAACTGAACAGCACACTTTTAAACAATAAATGGGTAGTGGACAAAATAAAAAACCAAATAGAGAAATTTCTAGGAATGAATGACAATGAGAACACATCATACCAAAACTTATGGGGTGTAATGAAAGTGGCTGTCAGGGGAAAATTCATAGCACTAAATGCCTTCATGAGAAATCCCAAATCAGTAACATAACCATCCACCTAAAGGCACTGGAAAAGCAAGACAACCCAAAAAGCTCCAGATAGAAAGAAATAATTAAGCTCAGAGCAGAAATTAATGAATTGGAAACTAAGAAAACAATTATGAAAATTGATTAAACAAAAAGTTGATTCCTTCAAAAAATAAACAAATTGCAAACCCCTGGCCAATTTAATCAAGCAAATCAAAAAAGACACTTCAAGTTAACAAAATTTGAAATGAAAAAAGAAAGAACACAAAAGACTTAAGTGAAATTGGGAGAATCATCAGGTCTTACTTCAGAAACCTCTACTCTACAAAATTGGAAAATATAGAGGAAATAGATAAATTGCTAGACACATACCATCTACCAAAGCTAAACTCAGAGTACATTAATCTCCTAAACAAAACTATCACACTCATTGAAATTGAAAAGGTGATTTAAAAAACCCTCCCCCAAAAGAAGCATCCGGGACTAGATGGCTTCTCAGCTGAATTCTACCAAACCTTCATGGAAGAACTGAAATCAGTCTTTCTCATATTGTGCCACACAATTGGAGATCAGGGAAAGCTCCCCAACTCTGTCTATGAAGCAACTATCACCCTAATACTAAAACCATGCAGATATGCCACAAGAGAAGAAAACTACAGGCCAATTTTCCTGAAGAACTTAGATGCAAAAATCCTGAACAAAATCCTCATAAACCGAATTCAACAACACATCAAATCCATTATCCACCTTGATCAAGTGGGTTTCAGCACAGGAACGCAAGTGTGGTTCAACATATGAAAATCTATCAATATAATACACCACATAAACACGGCTAAACACAAAAAACCACATGATCATTTCGATAGATGCAGGAAAAGCCTTTGACAAAAATACAACATCACTTCATGGTCAAAATATTGGAGAAAATCAGTATGGTCAGTGTATATCTTTTTTTATGATGGGAGAAATAATATTTTTATTAATTAGTTTTGTATTCAGTGAATATAGTCAGGATGGCACCATGGTTAGCCTCTTGCCTGTCGTTCCTCCTCACCCTTGCCCCTCCTTGTTGAGGTATATGGGTCATGCATTGTGGAGGGAGCCCTCAGTTATGGGTAGGAGGAAATGTCTCTGTGTATCATTACCCAACATGTGGCTCTGATATTGTTTCCACCCCTCCTCTGCAAATTTCCCTGAGCCGTGTAGCGTTAATTTTAGGTCTGTATCAGTGATGAGATCTTGGGAGCCTCTGTGTCACTGGATATCTGATTTGGTAGGAGTTGATTGTTCTCTGTGTTCATCACCTTCATCCTTGTGCTGGTACTAGGTTCACCTAGAAAACAGCACCCTTGCTTGTTTTGCCAATTATTCTTAGTTTCAGCTGGGGTACTTTTGAGGTATGATGGAATGGTTCTCTACTTAGGATCTAAGTCTATCTGAAAAAGAGAAGCAGATTCTCCAACAGAAAATAAAGTTAGCACCAGATAAATGGGATAACCTTTTTTTTTTTTTTTTTGCTTGACCCAAAATCCAGGTCCTCAATTGTATTCCATTGGTCTATTCTTCTGTTTTTATGCCAGTACCATGCTGTTTTTATTCCTCTGGCTTTGTAAGATAGCTTTAGATCAGGTATGGTGATGCCATTGGAGGTAGTTCTTTTACTGAGAATATGCTTGGATATGTGAAGCCTTCTGCCTTTACATGAATTTTGATATTATTCTTTCTATCTTTGTGAAGAACAGTGTTGGGATTTTAATTGGAAGTGCATTAAATCTATATATTGCCTTTGGTAGGATTGCCATCTTCACAATGTCAATTCTGCCTATCCAGGAACATGGGTGGCCTTTCACTTTCTCAAGTCCTCCTTAATTTCTTTTTTGAGTGTTTTTATGTTTTGATTGTATAGACCTTTCACTTCCTTGATTAATGTCATTTCAAGGTGTTTTTTGGTTGTTTTTGCTATTGAAAAATTGGACCATGTCCCTTATTTCTTTCTCTGTATAATTGTCATTTGCATATAGAAAGGCTACTACTTTTTGTGCATTAATTTTGTATCCTGTTACTTTATTTATTAAAGGAGTTAATAACCTTCAAGAGTTTTGGGATGGAGTCTCTCAGGTCTCTTACATGTACAATCATGTTGTCTGCAAATAGGGCTAACTTAACTTCCTCCTTTCCACATTGTATACCTTTTATTTCTTTCTCCTGTCTTATTGAATGAGCTAGGACTTCCACTACTATATTAAAGAACAGAGTTGAGAGTGAACACCCCTGTCTTGTTCCTGATCTCAATGGGAATTCCTCCAGTCTCTCTCCATTAAGTATTATTTGGGCTTTAGGAACATTGTATATAGGCTTTATTATGTTAAGATATGAACCCACTATCCCAATTCTCTCCAGTGTTTTGATCATGAAGTGATGTTGTATTTTGTCAAAGGCCTTTTCTGCATATATCAAAATGATCATGTGTTTTTTGTTGTTGTTGTTGTTTAACATTATTTATATGGTGTATTACATTGACAGATTTCTGTTTGTTGAACCACCTTTGCATTCCTAGGAAGAATCCCATTTGAATAAGGTGGATAATGCTTTTGAAATGTTGTGGGATTCAGTTTGTGAGGATTTTGTTCAGGACCTTTATGTCTTAGTTCATCAGGACAATAGGCCAGTAGTTTTCTTTTCTTGTGGCTCTCTGCCTGGTTTTGGATTTAGGGTGATACTAGCTTCATAGAAGGAGTTGGGGAGCTTTCCCTGTTTTCCAATTATGAGGCACAGTTTGAGAAAGATTGGTTTGAGTTCTTCCATGAAGGTTTGACAGAATTCAGCTGAGGAGCCATCTGGTCCTGGACTCTTCTTTTTGTGGAGGTCTTTTATCACTTTTTCAATCTTGATGAGTGTGATAGGTTTGTTTAGGAGATTAATGTGCTCAATGTTTAGCTTTCATAGATGGTATGTGTCCATAAATTTATCCATTTCCTCCATATTATCCAGTTTTATGGAGTAGAGGTTTTTGAAATAAGTCCTGAAGATTCTTTCAATTTCACTTATGTCTGTTGGGTTCTCTCCTTTTTCATTTCAAATTTTGTTAATTTGAAGTATCTTTTTTGTTATGCTTGATCAAATTGGCCAGGGGTTTGTCAGTCTTGTTTATTTTTTTCAAAGAACCAGCTCTTTGTTTCATCAATTTTCTTAATTGTTTTGTTAGTTTCAAATTCATTAATTTCAGCTCTGATCTTAATTATTTTCCTCTGGAGTTTTTGGGTTGGATTCTTTTTGTTTTTTAGTGCCTTTAGGTAGGTGATTAAGTTATTGATTTGGGATCTGTCTTCATTATGAAGGCATTTAGTACTATGAACTTTCCCCTGAGGACCACCATCATTGTGTTCCATAAGTTTTGGTATGATGTGTTCTCATAGTCTTTCATTTCTAGAAAGTTTGCAATTTTGGTTTTTATTTTGCCCACTATGCATTTATGGTTTAAAACTGTGCTGTTCAGTTTCCAGGAGCCAATGGGATTCTTGGTGGGTCTTTTCTTGTTAATTTCTAGCAATATACCATTGTAATCTGATATCATGCAGGGAATTATGTCAACCATCCTAAATATATGGAGGCAGGCTTTGTTACCCAGTATATGATCTATTTTGGAGAATGTCCCATGGGCTGCTGAGAAGAATGTGTACTCTGTATATTTGGGATGGAATGTTCTGAAGATGTCCATTAAATCTAAGTGATCCATGTTTTTGTTGAGCTCTCTTACTTCCCTGTTGAGTTTCTGTTTGGATGATCTGTCTATTACTGATAGTGGTGTATTGAAGTCCACAAATATGATGGTGTTGGTGGTTATTTCTCTTTTATTGTCAAGTAGGTTTTCTTTTATGAACTGTGGTGCCCCTTTGTTTGGTGTATAAGATTTGTGGTTGTGATATTCTCTTGATGGGTCATTCCCTTCATCAGTAGGAAGTGGCCTTCTTTGTCTTTTTTGATTATTTTTGGTTTGAAGTCTATTTTATCTGATATTAGTATGGCTATGCCTGCTTGTTTCTTATTCCCATTTTCTTGGAATATTGTTTTTTACTCTTTCACCCTGTGGAGGTGTGTGTCTTTAGTGGTGAGGTGGGTTTCTTGAAGACAACAGACTGAGGAATCTAATTTTGTGATCCATCCTGTTAGCTTGTGTCTCTTGATGGGTGAATTAAGGTCACTGATATTTTGGGTAATGACTGTGAGGTTTGATTTGATCTCTGCCATAATGTTTTGGTATATGTGATTTGGTGTTTTGATGGACTTTGTAGTTTTCTGTGCCTTGTCTGATTTTGGTGATTGTGATGTGCTTCTTATAGGGATTTGATGTTGATTACTTGATACTTCTGTGTGGAGAATTTCCTGAAATACTCTTTGTAGATTTGGTTTTGTGTTCATGTAATTGTAAAGCTGAGTTTTGTCATGGAAAGTTTTTCTTTCACCATCTTTTATGAGGGATACTTTTGCAGGGTAACATAGTTTGGGTTGGAAGCCATAGGTTCTTAAGTTTGCAGTGTTCCATTCCAGGCCCTTCTGGCTTTCAGGGTTTCCACTGAGAAGTCTGGAGTAATTCTAATGGGGTGACATTTAAAAGTGATGTGCTGTTTTGCCCTAACTGCTTTTAGGCTTTTCTCTTTGGTGTCAGTGTTTAGAGTCTTTATGACCATATGTCTTGGAGAATTTCTCCTTTGGTCCAATCTGTTTGGAATTCTGTTAGCTTCTTCTATCTTGATTGGCCTCACTTTTGAGATTGTGGGAAGTATTCAATTATGTTGTTAAAAAAGTTCTCCATGCCTTTGGTCTGAATTTCTTTCCCTTCTAGTATTCCCATGATCTGAATGTTTGGATATTTAAGCATATCCCACAATTCCCTCATGTTATTTTCACAGAAAAATTTTAACTTATTGAAACTTTTACATTCTTGAACTGTTTCTTTTCTTTTTTTAAATTCCAGACCTGAGTTCTTATCCTCTACATGGCTGAATCTATTCTTGAGAGCCTCTAAGGAGTTTTGGGCTTATTCAATTAGGTTTGCATTTTCTACTACTTTTCTACATATGGTTTTCTACCCTTCTGTCAAGTTCTTTTTTATATCATTTTCTGATTTTCTTGATTCTTCTTGGACTTCCCCCTTGCATTTCTTTATGTCTTCATTTAGCAGTTTTTTAGGTCCTCTTTCTATTGCTTTTCTTTATAACCATTTACTCTGTTTGGACCCCTTCTATTTTTTTTTTTAATCTGTTAGGTTTAGTGTAGTAATTGCAGCGTCCACACGATTATCAGTCCTTTGTTGCTTTTGTGCAAGTTCTACCAGTAGCTTGTTCAGGGTTGCATTGCTCATTACTTCATTTTGGGTTTCTGATCCTATTGTCTTTTCTATGTTTTGGTTAGGGACTTGCATGGTAGGACTGGGAGATCTTACTGGATTTACTTGTATTTGATTTTTTATGTTATTTCTTTTACATTGTGGTCTGCCCATTACATTGTGGGAGCAGGGAGAACAAGACTGTGGTAATGCTGGGGGGGGGGCAGGTGGTGAAGGGCATGGATTGCGGAGACAGGTCTTGCAGTGTCTGGACAGAGTTGGGAGGGATAAGACTCACTTGGGGCTGGGTCAAGGTGGAGCAGGGGAGGTCTGAATTTGTAGGGGGTGTGGTCTGGGGCCCTGCAGAGAGGAGCAGAGCAGGTCTGAAGTCATGCATGTTGGGGGTGGATGGAGGGGGTCAGATTTCTCCTGGGGGCAGGGCCGAGTTGGTCAGGTATGAAGTCTTGAGGAGCATGAGCAGGGCCAAGCAGAGTGGGCAGATGGAAGACAAGGGGTGGTTGGGCCTAGTGGGGTGGATCCAAAGTTAAGGGTACTGGGCTACTTGGTGCGGGTGGAAGTTGAGGGGGCACTGGCCAGAGTGGAGCGATTCCAAAGTCACAGCGGCAGGGGTAGAGTAAGGAGGCGTGTTGTGTTGGGACAGAATAGGGAGGGTCTAGACTTACCTGTCAGTGGGATAGGATGGAGCAGAGCAGGTCTGAATTTGCAGGAGGCAGGGTTGTGGGCCAAGCGGAGCATGGCAGGTCTTACTTCTCCTGGGTCCGAGGTGGGGTAAAGCACAGGGGTTTAGAATTTGTGTGGTAATGCAGCCAAGCAGGTCAGATCTGAAGTGGATTTGTGGTGGTGGGGCCAAGTGGTGTGGGTGGAAGGAAGTTGTGGGTGGGAGGAGGATGGGACACTTGGCACTGGTGGAAGTCCAGGGGAGGCAGGGCAGAGTAGAGTGATTCACAAGATGTGGCAGGCGACAGGCAGAGGTGGGGGCAGCGTGGAGAGGGACAGAAGTGGTGGGGTCAATGTGGGGGTGATAGGTGTTTGAACACACATGGGGGCATCTGTAACCACTCAGGAGGGGGATGTGGATCCTGGCAATCGCCTGTGCGTGGAACCACTGTCCTGGGTCTCCTTGCCTGCAGTTACTGTGAGAGTAGCCTGAGGCTGAGGCTCTGTTTAGGACAGCCGCTTGGGGTGATTGGGATACTGGTGGATTACCCGAGAGTGTGGAAATCAGCCGATTCCCTTTTTGGCTCTTCTTCACCCTCCCACTGGCAATCTATGAGAGATTTCTCTCCCATAAAAGTCCCAGTGACCCTTGATTCCTTGCCGCTCCTTTCCGGAAGTTGCAGTGTGGTTAGGCGGACACCACCTTGACCGGAAGCCCACTTCTTCTTTATTTAAAAATATTTTTGTTTATTTACCTTCAAGCAGATAGATAGATAGAGAGAGAGAGAGAGAGAGAGAGACAGAGACAGAGACAGAGACAGAGACAGAATGAATTAATGGGCCTGCCAGGGCCTCCTGTTGCTGCAAACCAGCTCTAGAAGCAAGGGCTACTTTGTGCACCTGGCTTTATGTGGATACTGGGGAATTGAACTCAGGTTGTTAGGCTTTGCAGGCAAATTATTTAACTTCTGAGCCATTTCTTCAGCCCTCACTTATTCTTATAGTACAGGTTAACTGCATGAAATGGCAAGGAACCTCACTGCTTTCAAACCAGTTTGCTACCTTGAAGCATCTCTAAAATTCTTCAAGTCTAATACAAACATAATTCATCTCATAGGAAAAAAAGTGAAACCACCAGGAAAACTAGAAATTCTGGTAATGGTAATTTATTTAATATTTTTAAAAGGTAAATGTTGCCAATTATCAAACATTTTTGTGAAATTTTATCTGAATCAGCTTTTGTGGCGCTATTTTGTGATAAATCCTTCAACTGTAATAATGGTGCTTCTTCTGATGAATTGGAAGTCCTCTGTAGAAGGCTAAAAGGTTCAAAAAATACTTCCTGTTTCTTATTTTAGCCCGTCAGCAAATGTCTACTAGTTTGCATACAGTCTGCACAAAGTTGGAATGTTAACCTGTGATTCTGAGCTTGATTTCATTTTAATTTTTTCTCTAGCTAGTTTCTGTTTAGGTATTTTAAAAATTGTTTTAATTTTATTTTAGAGAAAGAAAGTAAAAGAGTGAGAGAGAGAGAAAGGGAGCGAGGGAGAGAATTGGCATGCCAGGGCCTCAGCCACTGAAATCAAATGCCAGATGCTTGTGCCACCTATTGGGCACCCGAGAGCTTGCACTTGCCTCACCTTTGTACATCTGGCTTATATGGGATCTGGAGGGTGGAACATTGGTTTTTAGGCTTCGCAGGCAAGCATCTTAACTGCTAAGCCATCTTTCAAGTCCCTGGTTAGGCATTTTTAAATATGTCTTTGAAATGTTTGGGTGTATGTATGTGTGTATATGCACATTTAAAAACTATAAATACTATCACTTTTTAAAGTAGACAGGATTTGTCAATTATATTACTTATGAATATAAACAAATTTTAGACAACTTGTTCCTTCCTAAATGTTGGGACTATTTGAACAGTTATGTTTGAGGCAGTCTTCCCAAAAATGGGCAAGGGAACTTGTTATTGGATGGAAATTCACAAGGGATCTAAGGGAATAGTTCAGAGCACAACAGCATCTGCTGCACATAAGATTAAAAGAGCATGCATACAGCAGACTGGAAGCTGAGACTGGGGTTGGCATCCTTTTGCATTGTGAATTTAGTCATCTTGTTCAATTTGAGGCTATATTTTCTTATTCATAAAATTGAGAAATATACTTCTTTTAGGCTCTTTAAAGGATTAAAATACTGTGTTAGAAGAGTAGGGAGAGAAACCTGGAGAGAGGAAACATCACACAGAGATTATGTAATTGTACTTACTATTTAGGAGCAATGGCAAGCAGGCACTTTGCCAAAGATATGGTTGTGGAAATGAGGTCATGTGGGACACTTGTAAGGAAGGCCTAATCTTTACTTGAAAGGCCACAGAAATAATAATAATGCTCAAATGTCAACACAAAAGCATAGCTTTCACATCAAAGAGAATAATAGTTTCTTCTGGAGCCAAATATGAGTGTCAGTGGCACAGGACAGGCACCTCAAAAACACCATGTTCTAAAATGCTGACAGTTTGTAAAGTTTTTATAATAACTGGTGATTTGAATCAATGCTGCTGTAAACTCATGTGTTCTGAATACTTTGTTCACAGATGGTGGTAATTTGAGAGGTGGAGCCTTGCTGAAAGAGATGTGTTTTGGGGGTCAGACTACAGCCAGCTCCCTCTTGTCATAACTGGGCTCAATCTCTGGCTGCTGTTTCCATCTGTTGTGGCATAGGTGATGTCCAGCCTCTGCCATTGTCATGCTTCCCCCTGTCATAATAGAGCTTCCTTTCTAAACTGTAAGACAAACTAAAACTTTTCCTCCCATTAACTGCTTTTGGTTGAATATTTTGTCCCAAAAATACAAAGGTAACTACAAAGAAAGTAAGTACCAGGAGTGTTGTCTTTTGCTGCTAGAAACTTTACTGTGTGCCTTTTGGACTTTTGGAACTGATTTTCAGGAGGAATGTGGAAGGACTTGAAACATTGGCCTAAAAGATAACTTGCAGTTCTGTAAACATTTTGATAGACCATTAGGATGTAAGTTTCACAAGGTAGTCAACTTGCCACCAGGTTGCTGGTTGATCACCCAGGGAATAGTGGCATATTGGAGACTTGGTGTTAGTCTTTGCGGCTTGAATATCCTGTACTCAGTATCCACTATAGCCAGGCCAGCCTTGATGAGAAGAAGTCCACGTTGTTGAGTCCATGCATATCTCTATCACCATGAGCACTTTGTTCATGGGACTATCAGACAATGACAAAGATGTACAGGAAAAAGAGGCTGACTCCTGTCCTCAGAATTAGTCATCTTATTTCCTTGATTATTAAAGATATTATCTACTGAAGTAACCTTTTAAAATTTTATTTATTTATTTGAAAGAGAGAGAAATAAAGAGAATAGGCATGCCAGGGCCTCGAGCCATTGCAAACACAGTCCAGATGCATGTAGCACTTTGTGGGTTTGGCTTATATTGGTACTGGGGAATCAAACCTGGGTCCTTAGGTTTTGAAGGTGAATGCATATAAATACACCTCTGGCTACTTTCTTGTACCAAACAGATTGAACAACAATTTCACTAACCTTAATTTTGCCCATTATGAGGATTTTCCTTGACTTCAGTCCTTCCTGGTTGTCCTAGAAAAGGACTACAATATTATATACCTTTTCACTTCTTGGATGTGGCTGAGTAGCATACAGAACCATCTGTAAATCAGGGTCTGGTCTGCCCGTAGGTAAATTTATCATAGGGTGTTCCTCATGAGGCTCTAGATACATGTTTGGGGATAGAAGACATTATAACAAGAGTAGAAACCATAGGCACACAGGCAATTTCTCCAGGTGACTTAATTTCCTCTTCATTATCTGCGATGGCCTGAACATGATCACATATGTATCACTTTCATTTGAGGATGAAATTCTTCTATGCTTGAGCAACTTTATGGCTTGGTAGGTCAGAAAATACCCAGCTCATGACAGTTAGTTTAGGTCACATGGTAGGTTGATGACCCATTTTCAGATATTCAACTTTCCCTTGTTCTGGACCCACTTGAAATTAGCAGATTTCAGAGTCACTTGGTGAATGGGGCAGAGTAACAGACCCAAGAATATGCTGCCTCCCAAAATCCACATAGGCCCACTATGTATTGTGCTATTTTTCTTAGTGGTAGGAGGGAAAAGGTATAACTTATCCTTCATTTTAGATGCTGTATGCTCCACACTGCTGGGCTCCTTGAAATTGTACTAAGGTAGAAGGCTCTTAAATTTTGGTTGGATTTATTTCCCATTCCCTGATGCACGTATGCTGAACATACAATTCCAGGGTGGTTACTACATCCTCCTTGCTTGTTGCAATAGTCATAATGTCATCAATTAACACCACCAATAAAATGGGGAAATGTGTTACCTCATTGAAGGTACAGGCAATCAAGATCCTTGCAAAGTAAGTTATGACACTGGGCTATAAATAAAATAGAAAATAAAAGGTTCACTGCTAGATTTTCCAGCTGAAAGTAAATTGTTTCTGATGTTTATTATGGACATGTATGAGGAGGGAAGCATTTGTAAGATCAGTAGGTGTATTTCACATACCATATGTGTTAGTCTGCTCAAGTTAGGAAACCACATCTGCTACAGCAACTGAAATTGGAGTTGTTACTTGATTAAGTTTTCAAAAACCAACTGGCATTCTCCATGATCCATCTTTCTTTTGCACAGGCCCAAAATGTAAATTAAAGGAAGATGTGGTTGGTACCTCCACCACTGCATCTTTCAAGTCACTGATGGTGGCACTAATCTCTCTAATTTATTCAGGGATGCATTATGGTTTTAGGTTCACTATCTTCCCTTGGAAAGGCAGCTCTGATGGTTTCTATTGAAGCTTTCCAAACATAATATCCCTGTCTCCAATTAGGGGTTTCTGCCTACTTCTAAGTATATTTATCCCAGTTATGCCTTCTAGGACTGGGGTAGTAACCACAAGATGAGTTTGGGGATACAAAAGGCCCAACATGTGACAGACTTTAACTAAAACTTCCAAGATCATCTGATTTCCTTAAGTTCCTAATTTACTGGAGTGTTATGATGCTGTTTGAGGTGTCTAGAATCAATGTCAAATCAGAGCTAGTGTCTAGCAGGAATAGAAAATCTAACCTTTTTTGTCCTCTTCCATGATCCATGACAACATCTTGATGGGCCCAATATTATGCAGGTCTTGTGTTTCAACAGCTGCTGTGAGGTTATGAATGCAAAGACCATTTTGTGTCTGAAAGAGAGTTCCAGAGCACTCCTTCTCAACCTTTAGCTCCCACATTCTTTCTGCCACATCTTCTACTATGGTATCTGAGCCTGAGAGGGTGTGATAGAAATGTCTCATTTAGTGCTGAACATTCAACTCTCAATACTTTCATGAGCTTTAGTTTACCCAGTAGTCACTGCTATCTGAATGGAGAAACTGTTTTAACCAAAAGTGAGAGCAGCACTAAAATATGAGCAAAACTATGTCAATTTGTTGGAGATTGTATAACCATTTATGCAAATAACAGTAGTACTTTACCCACTAATGTTTATGACCTTTCTAGCCATAGGTTTTTGATTAGGTTTTCAGCATCAAATATAAATTCCCTCCCGTGGAGTGGGCCTCAAAACCAAACTGAGAGCAGTTCGTTACTCCCATAACTGACATTCCACTATTGCACTAGTGGGCATATCTTGCCTGGCTGGCCAGTTGTGTGGTTCGTACAGTCCACTGCTGGGGAAGATTACTGATGTTTCGTCCCCAGCAGGCTGCATGGCACTTTTTGGCACAGAGGTGGCTTCCATCTCAGTTCTAACTTTATTCCTGCTTGATTTTTCAGTGTACTAAAACCAGCTAAAGTATATGGTGCCTTCAGCAACAGGGTCTGACCATCTATTTCATGTGGGCAATCAAGAGTCTTAGCCATAGCCTGAATTGTTTTGAGGGCTTCAGGGGCATCCCTGACTAACAAATTTCTGGGAGGTATCTCATCCCTCGCCCTAGGATTTTCCTAGAACAACGTATGGCATTAAGTTTCTTTTTTTCTTTTTTAATTTTTTTAAAATTTATTTATTTGAGAGCGACAGACACAGAGAGAAAGACAGAGGGAGAGAGAGAATGGGCACGCCAGGGCTTCCAGCCTCTGCAAACGAACTCCAGACGCATGTGCCCCCTTGTGCATCTGGCTAACGTGGGACCTGGGGAACCGAGCCTTGAACCGGGGTCCTTAGGCTTCACAGGCAAGCGCTTAACCACTAAGCCATCTCTCCAGCCCGGCATTAAGTTTCTTAATGATAGCTATTCTGACTGAGGTGAGATAAATTTCAAAATAGTTTTAACTTGCATTTCCCTGGTGGCTAAGGAAACTGAAAATTAAAAAAAATCTCTTGGTAACTTATGTTTCTTCCTCTTAGAATTGTCTTTTTCTTTTTCTTTTTCTTTTTAATTTTTTAAATTTATTTATTTGAGAGCAACAGACACAGAGAGAAAGACATATAGAGGGAGAGAGAGAGAATGGGCACGCCAGGGCTTCCAGCCTCTGCAAACGAACTCCAGACGCGTGGGCCCCCTTGTGCATCTGGCTAACGTGGGACCTGGGGAACCGAGCCTTGAACCGGGGTCCTTAGGCTTCACAGGCAAGCGCTTAACCACTAAACCATCTATCCAGCCCTAGAATTGTCTTTTTCATTAGCCCATTTATTCATTGGTGTTGCAGTCTGGTTCACATTGCTGTTAGAAATCACCCAACCAAGAGCAGCTTCTGGGAAAAAGAGATTTATCTTGGCTTACAGGCTCGAGGGGAAGCTCCACGATGGCAGGGGAAAACGATGGCATGAGCAGAGAGTGGACATCACCCCCTGGCCAACAGAAGGTGGACCACAGCAACAGGAGGGTGTGCCAAACACTGGCAAGGGGAAACTGGCTTTAATACCCATAAGCCAGCCCCCAACAATACACTCCCTCCAGGAGGCATTAATTCCCAAATATCCATCAGCTGGGGAGCTAACGTTTACAACACCTAAGTTTATGGGGGACACCTGAATCAAACTACCACAATTGGCAATTTTGTTCTTTGTTTAATTTTGTACTACTTTTTATGTTCTTCAATTTCCTTGTCATAGGAATCACTGCTAAATGTCTTCTCTGACTATGTAGCCTTTATGATGGTTCTGCTGATAAGAGTCCTATGCTATGAAGCAGTTTTTTTTAATTTCGTGGAGTTCCATTTGTTGATTTTGGGGACTATTTCCTGTGCTATTGGACACTCCTTCAGAAAATTGTTACCTGTATGTATAGCTTCCAGTGTTTGCCTATGTTTTCCTATAGTACTTTCAGCACTTCTGGCTTTACATACATGTTTTAATTCTTTTTGAATTGATCTTTGTACTGGGTGAGAGATGTGGGTCTAAACTCATTCTTCTGCAGATGTATATCCAGTTTTACCAGCACCATTTGTTGAATAGGCTGCATTTTTTCCAATGTATGTTTTTGATACCTTTGTTAAAAATCAGGAAAAAAAAATAACTATAGGTTTATTTATGGATCTTTTATTT
Source organism: Jaculus jaculus (assembly GCF_020740685.1). NCBI lineage: Eukaryota > Metazoa > Chordata > Mammalia > Rodentia > Dipodidae > Jaculus > Jaculus jaculus. The sequence continues at coordinate 73,718,328 of NC_059102.1, read as the reverse complement.
TTATTTTTATTTTTTCTTGAGGTAAGGTCTCACTCTAGCCTAGGCTGACCTGGAATTCACTGTGTAGTCTCAGGGTGGCCTCAAGCTCACAGCCATCCTCCTACCTCTGCCTCCCGAGTGCTAGGAATTAAAGGTGTGCACCACCACACCTGGGTAACAATATATTATTAATTACAAAAGTATTCTTTTGGAAAAACAGACTTGAAGCAAATGTTATGCAATGTTTAAATTTGATAGTTCTTGATGGAAATGTATAAGTGTTAAATTATTGTCTATTTTATCATGCTTTTAAATGTATCATTGCAAAGGTTGCTAAAATATTCTTCTGTGCAAAGTTTTCAACATTTTCCTTTGGAAGGAAGTTAAATTCTTACCAAATTGTAAGGCATGAACAGATATTCATGATAAATAAGAACCAAACAGGGATGCATCTTTCAAAGAGAGTTCCTGAACCTACTAATTAGTCCCTTAGTGATGAGCTATTACATGGATGGATGTATAGTCCCATTGTAAGTGGCATATTGAATCAATCTGGGTCATAGTAATTGCAGAGTTAATTAATTCTCTGACAAGGTTCTTGTACATGATGAAAACCCCACATGATTGACTACAACATCCTTCCATTTAAAGCTCTTACTTGCCAGGTGGAAAGCAGGTTACCAAGTTGGTGCTCCTTACTGTTATGGGAAGGGAAGGTGATTTGCTATGTAGCAACAAAAGGTAATTTCTTATGGGGTATTAGTAGTTCAGGAATAAAGTCTTTGAACCCCAAACCCTAGGTCTGTGTTTGTATTTGAATAATGAATTGGGCAAACTAAACTGAGAAAGATAATTAGTAAATTACTATAATTATTTAGGAAAGTACAAACCCAAGGGAAGGAAAATGAATACACTCACATGGTGTGAGATCCCATGTGCACCGAGAAGAAATGTGAAAAGAGATTTAAAAGTAGAGAGATCCTGCCAGGTGGTGGGCACGAGTGGATAGGAAGTATCAGGGGAGACTCACCAGAACCTAGAGGTTCAGGAGTGATGAATTGGCAGCTAAGAGAGCTTGCGCTGTCCTCCTACATATGTATTGCCTTACTGGAATGGGCTTTATCTTCTGGCTTACATAAGCCAGATTAAAAGTTGATAGACCTGGGCCTCTTTCATGAGACAGCCATGATGTTGGCTGAACTGGGGAATGAATTTGACTAACCATAACATCAGGGTCATATTTAAAGTCTAATCCCAGGAGGGATCAGGTTATCTGTGGAAAAACAGATCTAGGGAACTCCTTTAGGCAAGAAATAAGGAGAATCTAGCTTCTACTCTGATCTCTAGAAAAGCCCAAAGACATTCAGGCTTTTTATTTTTATGGTCCCAGTCACCCTAACTGCCTAACAAAGCTATCTGACTCCCTTTTACGTTGACTCTTTACTTTGTGTAATATAAGGTTTTTCCAAGAATATTCTTAAGAGCGCTTTCTCACTTGCTTTGTGAGGAATCATTAAAATTAGAAGAAAATCAAACCCCTAGACTAAAGGCTTTCATAGTAAAATACAATTAGGAAATATTAAGTAGCTTTCTTTATCTCATCCTAGAAGGACTTTAGTGAGTGTTTTTTTTTTTCAAATTTATTTGTGTTTTATAAACATATCTGATCCTTTCCAAGGAAATCTTTTCCCTGTTTTGAGAAAAATGACCTAGCAAAATGATCTCTGATTTTAAGCTCCTGGAGCAGCCAGGCCCATGTTTCTAGAAGTTATGGTGGTTATCCTGGGCAAATTCTTTTCCTTCCAACTCACTAGCTTTCAAAGGCTCCACTGTTATCTCCAAATCCTGGCTCACTTTTGGGAGCTAAAATAGAAAAGGAGGAACTTCTATTTCTTCCTTTCATCTGTTCTCTGAAGAAACAAAAAAAGAGACAGATTGTCAAACTTTAGTTTTCCCCTGAAAGCATTGTTAAGAGATATTCAAAAACACTCTGCTGCCTCTTCCTTGAACTGAGATAAGAACATGCTAAGTGATGTATTTTGTAAGGATCAGAATACAATGAAACTGAAAACTCTGATAGGAAAGTCAGAATTCCATTCTGCTGACATTGGGAAATGGCTTAGTTAATTGGGACAGACAAAGCTAAAGGAATTGTTTATATTTTATCCCAATAAAGAGTGTTTAGTCAATCATATGATTAAGTGTGGCTAAAGAGAGGAAGGTATGGATTCATAATGGTGGAAATATATGGTAGAGGACTTTGAATGTTCAGCTGAATAGCTTATCTTGGGTTCTCTTCTTAGTAGTAAAACTGCAGGAGGCTTTATGCTGGGGTGCTTTTTAAATCTTTGTACTATTGACATTTTTGACCAGGAAGGAGCTAGTTTTGCATCAGAAAATAAGAATCATTTTTAGCATCTATCTTCTGGATGCCAGTAGCATGTTCCCCATTTCAAACAAAAATAATCAAAACATGGGCTGGAGGGATGGCTTAGCTGTTAAGACACTTGCCTGCAAAGCCTAAGGCATCAGGTTTGATTCCCCAGGACCCTTGTAAGCCAGATACACAAGGTGGCACATGCATCTGGAGTTCGTTTGCAATGGCTGGAGGCCCTGAAGTGTCCATTTTCTTTCTCTCTCCTCTCTCTCCTTCTTCTTCTCTCTCTCAAATAAATGAATGAATGAATAAATAAATAAATAAATAAAGTATTTTAAAAGTAGACAAAACATGTCTCTACCAGGCTGTGCCAAATGTTCCACGGGGAATTAAATTAACAAATGACTGGGAACCACTGAACTGGGGAATGACAGAATAATTATTGTTAAGAACTATGGAGGAAATATGTTACAACACCTGCAGAATGGACTGCTGTTACAGTAAGGACCTTCAAAGAAGTACTTCTCCCTACAGGTTTGTGTAGTTCCCTCCCACATTGACTTAGATCTTGCTCATGACTCTAAAGTGTCAGCAAACATGACATAAGCTGAAATTTGAAAAGCACCTGTTCACAGGGACTTATCCTCTTGGATACAGAGACCATGTGAAAGAAAGCCAGTGTGGCCCAAGGTAAGCACATGGCCCAGCAATGAGCCAGCACCAATCAAGTCATCACCTAACTAGAACCACCTGAGTGACTGAGCAGTCACATACAAGAGAGCAGAAAAACCACCTATGGAACCTTGCCCAAATAGATGACAAAGCACCTACGAACAAAGAAAATGGTAGCTGTTTTAAGTCAATGTGTGTTGGTTATGTTGCTATGCAATGATATGTAACTAATGTAGCAGTTATGGAGTACATTAGTGTCAGTGCAAATAAGATGTGTGCATAAGACATTTGGAATAACATGTATTTCTTGATGACTTTTCAGTGGCGAGACTAGGGAAAAAGGAAAGCAAGTCAAAGATAAACATTCAGAAATAATGAGCATAAAGTTCAGAGGCAAAATTCAGGAATAACATCTGAACATTCACTCTGCCAAAGCAGTGAAGAAAATTTAACTCATCTGTTTTTAAAAACACAGTCATTAATGTTTAGCAGCATAACATTTTAAAAGATGCAATTTAGTAAGTACATTTGTAAAGCATTTCAGGCATTACCAAGCTAGTAACTTTTATTTTATAGGGGAAATCAGTCTTTAGAATAAACATGAAAGCACATAACCCCCAAACCAATAACAGCTTGTACTGCACTAATGACAGAGCCCATTTTAGTGAATTAGGTGTTTGACTAAATAGCACTACATTCACTCAGCAATTCAGTGGCTGCGACCAGAGTTTCTAATGGAATGTCTCTCATAATTTATCGGTTACATTTATGGGTGAAGGGTATCAGTTTTACTTACAGCTTGAATGGTGCTATGAGTTTGGATCATATTTATTTTACAACTTAAGAAGAAATTGTTCCTCAGATGTTTAAGAACAGTCACCTGGGAGGAATGTGTCAAACAATTCCATACATGATTAATAGTCCTTAAAAAATCCAAGTAACAATAAGGTTAATCCAGCATGGGAGAAAAGGGAATTAGAGTTACAGCCAAAAGAAATGGCACAAAACAAGAGGAAACCTAAAAGGTAGAGGGAATGTCTAATATGGCCAAAGTAAAAAAAAATCCAAGTGTATTTTTATAGGCCATTAGTATTACCTGTGGGGGCATATGAATCAGCTATACTCCTGAACATGGAAAGACAAGAGACATTTTATATTATTATTTTGAACAGAGTCTTGTGTAGCCTACACTAGTCAGGTATTCATTATGTAACGAAAGTAGAATTCAAAACAATTCTGCTTCAGCCTTTCCAGACCCCAGATTACAGGGTGAGCCACCATGCCGAGTTGGACGAGAATGAAGTTTTCTAGATATGCATAAGTACGTGTATATATGTGTATGATGTGTGTGTACAGGCATGCAAGCGAACGTGTGGCTGTCAAAGGACAACCTGGGGTGTTTCTCCTCTGTTTCCATCTTCTTTTGAGACAAGAGAGACTCTAGTCTCTCTCTCTCTCTCTGTCTCTTTCTTAGGTGATAGTGCTTTGCTGGCTTCTGGATTTTCCTGGCTGTCCTCCCATTGGATCCAGCTTTACCTGAATGAGGTCACTGAGAATTTAACTTGGGTTGGCAAGCTTGCAAACACTTACCTCTAACATCTGACGCCGTCTTGAAAGAATGCTGCCTATAAGTGATATTGATATTAATGTTTTCTAAGGCTGAGGAACCATACATTGGGGGATATGATACTTATATCTAATAATGGAAAGTTACATGAAAATGCTTCGATCAGAAGAAGTTAAGGGCGCTTGCTGAAAATGCTGTGATGAAACCTGTGAAATTGCAGAATGGGGTCTTCTGTATGTAAAAACGTTGATATTTCAGTGAACTTATATACGAAGGTGCCAAGTTTCTGGAATTAGAAGACATTAGAATGTAAATAACTTTGATCAATTTGAAATCTTACTCTTACTAAGTTTTTCCCCTTCCCAACTAGCTTTCTAAGCTCATGCAGGCGCCAGCCACATCTGGGTGGGGGGAACTGAGCAAAAAGCACTTTACCTGAGAAAGAAAAGATGAAGCCAGGTTGCACCTAAGCAAGCAGGCGTGGGAAGCGGAGCCCGGTGTCCCCTCCTCGGTTGGGCGGAGCTACACTGGGCTGGAGCCCGGCCAGGGCGCGGTGTCCAGTAGTGGGTCACCCAGGGTGCAGCTTCTGTCGCCAAAGGCGGGGTGGGCCTCTCCCGGCCGGCGGGGCCGCGGGGCCAAAGGGGAGCGTGCCAGCCGTCCCAGTCCCGCCCAGCCCGACGCCCCGCCCGCGCTCTCCTGCCAGGGATAGGTGGCAGAACCTGCCCGACTCGCCGGACTTGCTCCGGGCCGGCCGGGAGCTGCGGCAGGTGGCGCGGACTGTCCCGCTGCCCGCGGAGCGCGCCGCTGAGCCCCGGGGACACTCTCCGCCCGAGTCCCCGCGGGGCGGGATGGAGGCGGACGGGGACGCGGAGGAGCTGGCGCGGCTGCGCTCGGTGTTCGCCGCCTGCGACGCGAACCGCTCGGGGCGGCTGGAGCGCGAGGAGTTCCGCGCGCTGTGCGCCGAGCTGCGCGTGCGGCCGGCCGAGGCCGAGGCGGTGTTCCGGCGACTGGACGCCGACTGCGACGGCGCCATCACCTTCCAGGAGTTTGCGAGCGGCTTCTGCGGCGCGTGGCGCGAGGACGGCGCGGAGCCCGGCAGCCCCGGGAGTCCCGCGTGGCTGGACTTCCAGGCGCGCCTCGGGGACGAAGCCCGGCTCATCCCCAGGTGCGTGCGCTGGGGAGGGGCGCGCGCTTCTCCCGGTCCCCTGCTGGGGGGTTTTGGGGGAAAAGCCTGGAGTCCCGCGGCGACCGTTCTGGCGAGGCAGCCTCAGCGCTCCCCCCAGCCCCACCGGCTCACCGGTACCCACCCTTCTCAGCTGCACCCCGGGCCTGGGCTTCCGGCCAACTTGGCATCGCCTGGAATACTTTTTGCGCTTTTTGTTTGCTGGACACTAGGTAGGAACGGAAGCTGCTAGGTTGCGCGTTCCATTCGGGGATGCTTAGTGTGCGCTGGGCACTGAAGCACCGCTGTGGGAACATCCTGGGAGGTAGATTTGTCTATATCTGAAGGACAGACGTAGCAGAATAAACTTCGACTGACGTGCCTCAAGAGGCATGCCCAGTTAAGTAAAGACAGGGATTTGATTTCAGATATCCTGAAGTGACAGTTCGTTTTTATACAATAAAATAAAATGACACAATCGCCCACTATATTCTCCCACTCTATGGATTTGAGAGAACTACTTTAATACCAAGTTATTACTTTAATTCTCATTGAGGAAAGGAGTGTGTGTAGGGGGCGATTCCGGGACTGGAGATTTTTGTTGAGATTGATTGCATCAGTCCAATCCTTGGAGTCCAGCTGTTTCTCCTGTGCAGTTTCTACCCTGTTTTTTTTTTTTTTTTCAAACACTCCCAACAATTGCTACAGAACTTGTTTTTCTTTTTCTTTTCTTTTATTGCGTTGTTTTAACTGAAATTTTATTGGGTACAGGCAGTCATTATTAAGATCAGAAAGGCGGCATTTTAAATGATAGTTTGCATATCTGAGACTTAGTTTTGACATGGAATAGCCCCCAGAGGGTGTATGGCAAAGTGCCAGCATATTGCCTCACCTCTCACACTTCTTCCTCCTTCCAGCTTCTCCCTCCACTTTGGAGGGAGGAGTGAGACTGGGTATGGAACTTGCGTGACTCACTGTGGATAAGGGGAATTGCGTAGAGGAATCCGTGTGACACCCATCCGTTCTGTTTACAAGTGATTGTTTAAAACAGTATCTCTACCAAGGAAGTACAAAAATTTAAATTGTAGGCTATCTGTTCTTTCTTTGAGTCATCTTTCAAGTGTAATTTAGCTTGTTTAAAAAGAAAGGTGACCATTTAAGAATGAGTAAGTTGAGCCCCCACCCTAATAAATATATGTGTTTGTGTGTGTGTGTGTGTGTGTGTGTGTGTGAGAGAGAGAGAGAGAGAGAGAGAGAGAGAGAGAGAGACAGAGAGAGACAGAGAGAGAGAGACAGAGAGAGAGAGGGAGAGAAAGTCTTTTTACATTATGAAATTTTAGCAGATACTTGATCCTTAACCTCTCAATGCTTATATTGACAACTGATCAGTGAACAAACCAGGACTTTACAGTACTTAATGATAATGCCTTCCCAAACACCTTCAGAAGTTATTAAGTTTAATGGACATCTTTGTCATCTGGTAGACTTGAATCCTGGGCCCCACCTCCTGAGGTGAGATTAACAAATACAATATTTGCCTCCCTCCCTGCCCAGGAGAAGTGGAAAAGAACTAACTTCAGTTGATCCTCTGATTGTTACCATGGTAGCCATTGCTGTTTTGGTAAATTGGACTGCTTATACCCAACTTCCTCAAACAGCTGCTCGCCTTTCCTTCTTTCTGTCCATCCAAATGTGAACAGTCTTTTGTTATGGATAATGCTGATGTCATTATTTCAGTCAAATTGATTCCACAGACGTTTCTGAGTGTCTGTCATGTGCCAAATACTATCTTAGGCACTGTTGTTCCCAGAGACAAGGACAAGGCTAAGATATAGCTCATATCCTCAGCAAGCCCACTGTGTGGGTCAAACACTTCTCAAACATTATCTTAAATAACACTTAGACATGAGGCTTATTTATAGGAAACTCCATAAATTTTACACTTTTGCAAGTGGTACTTCCCTTTAAAGTCTTGGAATTTATTTTAATATAAAATATTATATTTTCTTCTGAGGTGTGGAGTTTGAGCTTGTGGCACAGCTGCCAACCTACATTCTATCTCACTTGGTGGCACAGTGCTCTATGCCTCTTTCAGAATGTACTTATACCCAGTTTGAGAGAAAAGATACTCGATGTAAGAACGTTTCCTTCCTGTATAGACAAAGCATGGAAGTGCTAATAGGGTTTCTATTTCAAATATATTTCAGTCAGAAAGTGACTTTGAGTTGAACTCTCTAGTTCATGATAATTACAAAATTAGAGAGGAAATAAAACTCCATTGTGGAGGGCTAAAAATGGTTATTGTGAATCGGAAGGTTGTTCTAAAGGATTTTTTTTTTTTTTTTTTTCTGAGACTTGAGGGACCACTTCCCTAACAGTCTGGCCAGGCAAGGGTCCCAAGGTGTAATCTGTTACCTTGCTCCTGGCAGGTTTCCAAAATCAGATGGGCTTTTACTACTTCCTAATAAGAAAATAACGACCTCTAGCAGATTGAAACCAGAATGGGAGGTGAGGCAAGGTGCTTATGTAAGAAAATTCAGAAAGGAAGAGGGTAACCAGGCCAAGAAACTTTTCTGGGATGGAAGGGCCTTGGCTGATGTGCTGAAGTGGGAATTGAGAGAGTAGCTGGTGTATGGCAAAATTCCTCCGCATTAATAGCAGCGAACCACTATTGCCAGTTTTATCAAAAGCCGCTGGGACAACTCATGAGAGCAGGCATGGGCAGAGTCACAGGGCCTCCACCTGAGATCTCAGGTGTACCCTATGCTAGCTGTATGCAATAGCATGAGTTCCTATGACCTCAGCAGGAGATAGAGGGCAAAAGATCAAGGAACAAAGAGCTCCATCGAGGTAGTTATTTTGGATTCTGCATGCTGTGTAAGTAAGCCCTCACCCGAAGCAGGATATAGACACGGAGCTTCTGGAAGCAGCCACAGGGAAGTCGTCATTAAGGGTAGGATGAAACTTTTCAGTGGTGTAGTTGCTCTGGGGTCCCCATGCCCTGTAAGCCCCCCTCTGTGGCTGAGGATGGAGCATCTGAGGAGTATCTTGACAGAGGGAGCCCATCAAAGTGGCTGCTTAATGAGCTCCACCTTCCTATAAACCCCGCTCAATGCTCTTTAAGTAACCCCAATAAACTCACTGGTTCACTGAACTGGTATTGGTCCAATTGTGCTTTTGCCTGTCATCTGAGCCCTATTCGTAGTAGAGATGGTGTTTGCATCTTCCCAGGGGAAGTTTCCCCTACAGTGGTAGTTCTCTCTTTAGCCCAGGTGTATCCTTAATTACCAGAACAGGACATGGTTCCAGAATCCCCAGCCTACTCTGAGCCTGGCCAGCTTGGAAGAAGAAGAGAGGAGTTGGGGAGAAAGCTCTGGGACACTTTAAGTTACAGCTCTTTTATTTACATTAAAGAAAAAAGAAGATCAGAGAGACAACTTTATGGGAAAGGGGGACATAACAAAATGCTTCTTGTGGAAGTAACAACTGAAGTTTTCAAAATCGTTTGAAATGAGAACTATTGCAATGTTTTGTGTAAGATACACAAATTAATGATAGGAACTGGCATGGTCAAAGAATTGTCTAAACTCATGACATTTTAAAACAGAAAAGGCTCAGTAAATGTGAGCCCAACAGAGTGTTGTTGCTTTTTTTTTTTAATCTTAGAGGAAATAAGATTGCACACATGACTAGATTAAAAAGAGTATGTCTAGAAAAACTATAACCCAGAATGAAGGATATCTCAGCTGCTTGTAGAAATGTCAAGTCATACACAGAAAGAGCCAAATTGGCTATTTAAATTTTTGTCTATTTTACTATTTATATGTATGTGTCATGTGTGGAGGTCAGAGAACAACATCCTTCCACATTTTCTGAGACAGTGTCTCTCTTGCTTGGGAGATTTTGGAATCTTCTGGCTCTCCCTCCCATTTCCTTCAGTGTGCTGGAATTAACAGACAGGTGCACACCACTTTGTGTCTGCATTTACATGGGCTTTGAGGAACACTGAATGGGAGTTGGCAGGCTTGCAAGCTTGTGTCTTTCTTTAGCTTCTGTGCCATCTTTTCAGCCCCAAGTTGGCAATTTTAAAACTTTATTATTTATTTATTTATTTGAGAGAGAAAGAGGTAGGGAGAGGGAGAGAGAAAATGGGTGTGCCAGGGCATCCAGCCACTGAAAACAAACTCCAGACACATGTGCCCTCTTGTGCATGTTACTTATGTGGGTCCTGGTTAATCAAACTAAGGGCCTTTGGCTTTGCAGGCAACTGCCTTAACTGTTAAGCCATCTCTCCGGCCCCCAAGTTGGCTGTCTTAAAAGACTAACATAGTTTAAGATAATTTTGGCTCAGGACCTGTAACTTTTAATTCTGCACAATTGCTGGCATTGGTAGTTGTAGTTTTAATAATGCAGGTTTGGCTTCTGAGTGTCTGGGCTTTTGATTACCTTTTGGATAGACATCTGTGGTGGTTTGAATCAGGTGTCTCCCATAAACTTAGGTGTTCTGAATGCTAGGTTCCCAGCTGATGGAGATTTGGGAATTAACGTCTTCTGGAGAGAGTGTATTGTTCAGGGAGGGCTGATGGGTATTATAGCCAGTGTCCCCTTACCAGTGTTTGGGCACACTCTCCTGTTCTAGTTGTCCACCTTATATGGGCCAGAGGGTGATGTCCGCCCTCTGCTCATGCCATCGTTTTCTGCTGGCATCCTGGAGCTTCCCCTTGAACCTGTAAACCAAAATAAACCTCTTTTTCCCTTAAGCTGCTCTTGGTAGGGTGATTTCCACCATCAATACAAACCTGACTGCAACAGTCTCCTGTCACATTTTAAGCATTTGGCAAGTGTTGTGCCATGTGCTAGGAGGCTCACTTCGTGAGGCTGAATGGGGAGGAAGGCAGCTCATCAGGAGAGAGATAATTTAACCTACATAGCCATTGTAAAGGAACTCCTGGCTTATATAAATTTATAGCAGTTATGATCTGGGTTATGTACATGTATATACATATTATATTAATATTATATGTATTTTTCCTGCATCTGACATGACATTTACATATAATACATTGTTTAGGAATATATATCAATATTTATCAAGCAACATCTGGAATACCTTGGACAATTTTAATTATTTAACATGCAAGTGATTTAAAGATCATAGGCATAATGAAACATTGTGTAATAGGCCCAGATTTCATCTATTATTTTTAAAATATGCCTTTTTCTCTTTTTTTAAATACATTTTATTTATTTATTTGAGAGAGAGAATGGACATGCCAGGGCCTCCAGGCACTGCGAACAAATTCCAGATGCATGCACCCCCTTGTGCATCTGGCTTATATGGATCCTGGAGAGTCAATGGGGATCCTTTAACTTTGCAGGCAAATGCCATAACCACTAAGCCATCTCTCCAATGCGAGTTTTTTTTTTTTTTAACAAACTAATGGTAAAGCATGCAAGATTAGCATTTGGGTATAATTTAATCATAGGTTTTACATATCTCTTTAATAAAAAAGGAAGAATAAGACCTTGTAAACCATTTTTGTAAACATTTAAAGTGGGACAGTATTTAAGAAAATCTAGTGTAATTAACAGAATCAGATGTTAGGTTTAGAGTATTGGAATTTTGACATTAGAAGCTTGATAATCTTTAATAATAATGAACTTAGTTAAAACCATTTTTAGTCTAACTCAACTTTTTGTAGTTCTATAAAGCATACCTTGACCAGAAGTTTAATAACTTTTAATATAATTTTTATTTAATCCTAGAATTTCTTAATTTTTACATATTTATTTATTTATACAGAGAATGGGTATACCAGGGTCTTTTGCCATTGCAAATGAATTCCAGATGCATGTGCTACTTTGTGCATCTGGCTTTACACAGGTGCTGGGGAATTGAACCAGGGGCTGCTCGGCTTTGCAAATAAGCCTTTAACAGCTGAACCATATCTCCAGCCCTAACCCTAAAACTCAATAACCTTTAATAATAATGAACCTAGTTTTAAATAACCATGTCACCTTTTCAGCTTAGCTCTCAAGTGCACCTTGCCAGAAATTTAATAAACTTTTTTTTTGGCTGAGTATGGTGGCATATGCCTTTATGAGAGAGAGAATGAGAAAGAGAAGAGAGAAAAAATTGGTGTTCCATGGCCTCAGCCACTACAACTGAACTCCAGACACGTGTGCCACCTGTGTGCATGTGTGATCTTGTGCGTTTGTGTCACCTTGTGCATCTGGCTTATGCGGGACCTGAAGAGTGGAACATGGGTCCTTAGGCCTCTCAGGCAGGCACCTTAACCACTAAGCAATCCCTCTAGCCAAATAACTTTCAATATTTTATTTAACCTTGTCAGAAATACACATTATATCTTTTTAAAATAAAAACCCAGCAAGTTAATTAGAAGTACTTTTAAATGATAATTTAGGAAGCTGAATCTGAAAGAAGGAATCTGTACCTTATATCTTAATAGTAAAAATACAGGTAAAACAAAACATATCAATAGCTATGTGTCTTATTAATATACAGAAAACCCACATTATGTGTAGTTCTACATAAAAATTCATGCATCTTATGTCTCATTAGCATCTTAAATCTACACCCGGCAGTGTGTCTTTTTTGTGCTATAAAGAATCATAGGTCACAGGTAGACATTCACGCCTGCAGCTGGATTTAGCCAGCCTGGTGGAGAAAGTCCCAGCTTCATTCTTTGCTTGCTAACTGATTTCTTTCCTGCAGCAGTTTTTATGCAAGGCTCAGTAACCCTACTCTGTCTTGCCTTACTGGTATGAACTGGTGCTGGTGTTCAGAGCATTTAATAGAAGACTGTCAAGGAGAACAGTTGATTAGAAAGTAGGTTATTCCGTGTGATCAGACCAGACTTTTGTCAGCTCTATCTGTAGCAATTTTGAGTGTATTTATGACCATGTTTCCTTGGTAATTTAACTTAGAACACTACTTTATCAGGAACAGGATCAAGAGAGGGTAACTGGCCAAAGTGGGGACACATTCAAATTGGTGCCTGCCTTTTAACAGGTTTTGGCATTGGTGATCCATTGGGTGGGGAAGGAAGAATTTGTTCAGACACCAAAATCAGTCCTTTGGGGTTAGCTCTTTCATATGATTTATGGTATTTTTAAAAACTCAGTAATTGAGAAATAAGAAATTTGGGGCTGGGGAAGTAGCTCAGGGGTAGAGTGCTTGCCTATAATATACCAGGCTGTGGGTTTCAACCTCAATACTGGAAAGAAAACAAAAGAAAAACAATAAATTCCAAACAAAACAAAACAATAAAACTAAGGAACTTTTTTCCTTTTTTTTTTTCTTTCTTTTTTTTTTTTTTTTTTTGATTTTTTTTGAAGAAGGGTCTCACTATAGCCCAGGCTGACCTGAAATTCACTATGCATCTCAGGCTGCTCTTGAACTCATAGCAATCCTCCCAAGTCTGGGATTAAAGGCGTGCACCACTATGCCCTGCAAAACTGAGAAACTTGAGAAAATACTATCTATGTACTTCAGCTTACCCTATAACTAGAATGATGATTACTGAACTTAAGAGGCAAGGCTCAAAAACTGCACACCAGTGCTACTTAATTGTGAAAACTTAGTAAAAAATTAGAGACAGACCTTCTTTACTGGTCTGGGTTCTCTTTGTACATCTGTTTCTTGGACCCCACTTGAGTCTCTTGCAGTGTGATTGTCTGCTTTAGTAATGGCGCAGTTACTTCATCAGCTCACTTAACTTACACTGTCTGGTGCTTGTCAAAGCGGGAAAGGAGAGGAAAGATGGAGGCAACCTGAGAGTGAGCTAGGGATTGAGGGCACAATGTAAGAGAGCTAAGGAGGACAACATACAGAAAGGTGAGGAAAGGGACTGAGGTTGATTGATTTCATCATGCTTCAGTTTCCCTTTCGTTATTGCTTGAATGTAGACTGTCTCCCATAAGCTCATGTGTTTGAGCACTTAGTATCCAACAGATGACATTGTGTAGGAAAGTTGTAGAATCTTTAGGAGGTGGAGTCTTGCTGGAGGTTGTAAAGTTTTTATTTTATTTTATTTTATTTTTATCCCTGTCCATCTTCCTGATCCTTCTCTGATTCTTGACTGTAGGTGGGATGAATGACTTTCTGCTGTTGTCATCATGCTTTCTGGACCATAATGGGCTATATCCCCTTAAAACTGTAAGCTGAAAACCAGCCCTTTCCTTCCCTGAGTTGCTACTGGTCAGTTATTTTTTTTTGTCACCATAGCAGGTATAGTGAGATTTCAACCTCGACCCAACTTGAGATGAGAGAAATAGATCTCCTTTACTTCCCTTGATCTCAGCTCTTTGGTATCTTTAACATGTGAGCATGTTGATAAATTGGAGTATGTTTGTGGTGTCTAAGGATAAATGAACATATACATAAAATAAATACTGATGCATGGACAGTAATATCTGATTTTCCTGCAGGGAGGTAGCATTTCTTTTTCTAGCTTTGGGACATAATCATTGTAAGTTTAACTTTAAGGAATAGAGTACTCAGAGATGAGCTGTTTCTTTGGCTCAAGAACCAAAAGGAAACAGGCTTTAATTGGCACAGTGAGGGGGAGGTGATGGTTTTAGATTTTTTTTTGTTGTTGTTGTTTGTTTGAGAAAGGAGAGAATCTTTAAGGAGATATTTTAAAAGAAAAACTTCATGACTCAATCCTATGTGATGAGTACTATTCTTTTTCTTTTCTGGGTTTTATGGTTACCTGTAGTTGCCTTTTTATTGCTGGGACTAAACACATGCCAAAAGCAGATGATAGGAGGAAAAGGTTTATTTTGGTTTGCAGTTTTGAGAGGAAGCTTCATGATGGTAGGGGAAAGATGAGACTTGATATCACCTACTGCCATAGCAGTTAGAAAACATTAGCAAGAGAGTGGGCTGGGCTAGCATTGGCACACTGAGGAATAATAAGCCTCAAGGTCCATCTCCAGTGACATACCTCCTCTAGCAAGGCTCCACCTCCCAAGCTGCCATCAGCTGGGGTGTAAGTATCAAAACATATGAATTTATGGGGAATTTCTGATTCAAACCCCATATTTCACTCCTGGCTCCCATCTCATGATAAAAAAAATGTATTCAGTTCAACTTTAAAAGTCTCTATACTGGGGCTGGAGAGATGGCTTAGTGGTTAAGCGCTTGCCTGTGAAGCCTAAGGACCCAGGTTGGAGGCTCAATTCCCCAGGACCCACATTATCCAGATGCACAAAGGGGTGCACGCATCTGGAGTTTGTCTGCAGTGGCTGGAGGCCCTGGTGTTCCCATTCTCTCTCTGTCTCCCTCTCAAACACTTTCTCCCTCTGTCTGTCACTCTCAAATAAATAAATTTTTTTAAAAAAAGTCTCTATACTCTTTGAAAATCAATCTTAGTGCTGCTTCAAAGTCCAATGTCTCACCTGAAACAGTCTTTTGACTGTGAGCCTATAAAATCAAAACACAAGTTACATACTTTCAGCATATAATGGCACAGTGTGAACATTCCTACTGCAAAAGATGGCATTGAGCATAGCAAGGAAATACTGAACCAATGCAACCATAGAAAACAAACAGGCCAATATCAAGTCTTAATAATTCCAGGTTTGGTATCTGGGACCTGTGATGTTATCGCTGGGATTTCAGTTTAGTCCCTCCGGTGGGTCTGCCTATCGCCCAGTGACAACTCTGTCCTGAGCCAGAAGCTCTTCTTGGCAGCAGTTCTGTAGTCCTCACATCTCTAAATTCCCAGTGTCTCTGTTGCAGTCCATGGTTCCATGCCATGGTTTTACAGGACACAGGGCACAGGGCATAGGGACTTCAACAACCCTGCCCAACAATTCAAAAACAGAACAACAGAAAAGTATACTTCAAAGCAAATGACCCTATCTTCCCTGCATTTGCATTTGTTTTACTTCCATAACCTGTACCTTGTGGGCTAAACTGCCTGGCTGTTCATCTGGGGAAGGGGGAGTAAATCCTCCTCCGTGAGAAGCAGAAACTTTGAGCATTCTTCTGCCAGGTCCCTACTCTGAAAGTAAGCATTCTTCCTAATGTCACAGTGCAGAACATTTGGCCCAACCTCAGTAGTGGTAATCTCTCAAACAGTTGCAGCTGAACAGGGCTATAGTCTACAACCTGAAACTTTTATTTTTTTCTATGCCATATCCATCTCTTCACACCAGTCTATTTCTTCTAAATCACCGATACTCAAGTTCTCACAACACAGGCAGAATGCAGGTAGCCTCTTATATAGACTGTTTTTAACCCAGTTCTGTCAAAGTTCTCTTTTCCCTCATAAACCAAGCCTCTGTAGCCCTTAGTTCTTTCTGCATTTAAGTCTTTTTTTCAGTTTTCATTTATTTTTTTCATTTATTTTTATTTACTTATTTGAGAGCGACAGAGAGAGAAAGAGGCAGAGAGAGAGAGAGAGAGAGAAAGAGAGAGAATGAGAATGGGTGCGCCAGGGCCTCCAGCCACTGCAAATGAACTCCAGATGTGTGCGCCCCCTTGTGCATCTGGCTAACATGGGTCCTGGGGAACTGAGCCTCGAACCAGGGTCCTTAAGCTTCACAGGCAAGTGCTTAACCTCTAAGCCATCTCTCCAGCCCTATTTATTCATTTATTTTTTAATTTTTCAAAGTCGGGTCTCCTTCTAGATCAGGCTGACCTGGAATTCACTGTGTAGTCTCAGGGTGACCTCAAAGTCTCAGCGATCCTCCTACCTCTGCCTCCCATGTGCTAGGATTAAAAGCGTGCGCCACTCATCAAGCTCCATTTACTGCACTGCAAGGCATCTCTTAGTCCAGTTTTAAATTCGTCCATATTTGTTCTGAAAATTAGTTCCAAAAGATTAAAAGCCACATAGTCAGGTTTCTAACAGTAAGATCCTTTTCCTCTGGTACCAATTTTATGTTATACTTACCTTCACATTCTTGGGACAAAACACAACAAAAGCAGCAATGGCAGGAACAGTTTTATTTTGGTTTACACTCTCCAAAGGAAGCTTCATTATAGCAGGGGAAAGATGGTGTACCAAGAGGCTGGACTTTACCTTCTGTCAGAGAAGATGGAAAACAGCAGTAAGAGAGTGAACTAAGCTGGAAAAGCACACTAGAGGCTAATAAACCTGAAGGTCTTCCCTAGTGACACATCTCTTCCAGCAAGGCTCCATCTACCAAACTGCCACCAGACATGGGCCAAGTATTCAAAGCACACGTGTTTATGGGTTTATCTGATTCAAATCACCACATTATTTATTAGGGTTCTCTGGAGTTCCTGCAGAAACTCCTTTTCTTTAATAATCTTTGGAGTACAATTATGTGTATTATTCATTTGTTGAGTGGGGAAAGGTGTCCAAACCTCAGCTCACTTTTTAACCATGGGCTTCCTTTTGGCCTCATGAATCTGTGAGGTTTGGTGCCTCTGCTTGCTGGTGGTGCTTACTTGTAGTTCCGCAGCTTGAGTTTAATCTCTTTCTGTTCCTCATAGTACTTTCAGTTTTGACTTCAGGGGCAGTGGCCAACTCTGCTCTCCAGTGCTCACTAGCTATTCTGAGCTTTACTCTCAGAATTTAAGAGAAAAAAATTTCTTCTGCCTTAATAGTTTGGACAAAAATAAGAAGGTATAAAGCTGAGTCACACTGGGAGGACTAAGAGCTACCTGCAGTCTTGGTTTTAGCTCTTGTTTGAACTGCACTGGTTCACTCTTTTCTCAAATTGCTGTTGAAATTCATGATTGTGCTGCTCCTTTCACTATGAACACTTAGTCTTTGTTTGCCTAGTTCATTTCTGCCTAGGTTACCTAGTCTTTTTCTATGCATAAAAATGGAAGTAGCAGCATCATGCTGGTGTGCCTTCAATGGAAGTGAATTGAAGCTGATGAATTGAAAGGACAACTTTTAAGAGGCCAGGAAAGGGTAAATTCAAATATGTTTCTTTTCTTATCAGAAGTGGGTAGATACAATGCACATCATTGCTTCATGCATAACTTGCTCCACTGGGGTTGCATTTGACAGCAGCATGCAGTTGGAAGGAAGAGATGGAAGAGACTACTTAGCTTCTGGCTAGCTCCCAGAGCAAACTTATAAGGGTAGAATTCATGTGTTACTTATACTTTCTTTGGAATTATTTTTTCAAGCAAGTTCCTTGTCTAGCTTGTTCCAACTGATGATTGTTTTTGTCAGAGTAACTATGAAAAAAGAAAAGTGAAATTTAGTCTAGAAAGATTTTTTTTTCTACACATCTTATAGAAACAAGATATACTGATGCAGTAACAAAAATGTATTTATTTAATTTTTCACTTCACTGTTGTCTTCCTTAATTTCTGGCTATTATTGAGAGTACATTGTACTAACCCTGGTTTGGTAATTTGAATGGATATCCTCCAATAAATTCAGGAGTTTTATTCAAGCTTTTAATTTGGTATCACTATGGGTTCATCCTGGGGTCCAGCCCCAAAGTGAAGGGTCACATCAGGAAATCTAGTCAGAATGTATGCAGAGTGCTTGAGCTCTGCCTTGGGTTCCTGGAGTGTGATTGATTATGGTGATGGTGATGGTGGTGGTGTTTCTCTCTGTGTGTATCTGTGAAAAGAAGGCCAGCTCCTTCCACCATCATGGAATTTCCTCGTAATCTGTAAGCTTCAAATAAATGCCCTTCTTTCCATAGCTGTGCCTGGTGTTCATCCCAGTGGTGTGAAGCTTCTACTATACCTGGCCTTCAGGAGAGCTCATGGTCTTACCCTTTCAAATTCCCAGGTTCTTTGGAGGGCAGAGTAATAGGTGAAACACCCCTCCTGGCATACCAAAGCACTACACACTGCAGAAGTGGGGTGATCCACATAATATCTTCCAAATTAGGGCCGTAGACCCTTTGGAGTATTGACCTGGATGGTTATGGATTTTACAGACAAAGCATCCTTGGTTTTGTTCTGATGGGAATATGTGGTAAGTTAATGTAAACATATTCAGAATCACTTAGATGACTACTAAATTAGAGATTCTACTATATAATTTCAAAAACTACCTTTTGTGTATATGGCGCTGTGTGGATTGTAAGGGACTGGCAAGAAAGGCAGAGAGTGGGGCTGGTTGGTGTATGGCTGCATTCCTATCAACTGAAGGTGACTGACAACACATTTGAATTTGTGTTCTCAGTAGAAAAGTGGTGAGATAACAGGTTTTGTTTATGGAAGTGTGTTGAGACAGTCACATACGGATGCCAGAACACTGGCATTAGCTCTGGTGTGGCAGTTTTAGTAGAAATGCTTCCTCTGTCAGACTAGCTGGCCAATCCTAATTCTGAATGTACCCATTTTGTAATGTGTTGGTTTTACACATGTATTGGAGCTATCAGTTTAAGGAGCATATATGCATGTTCATAGTTAATAATTGAAAAATCAAGATAACAAACTCAAATGTGGGATCCTTAGGAGCTATTAGGTCTACATGTAAATGAAAAGTGAGAGGTACTACTCTAAAGAAAGCTGAACTTCTGAGGAGCTGCATAGGCATGTGTACCAGTTACTCTATTTATTGTTGTGGCCAAATAGTTGATAAGCAGCATCAGAAAAAAATGTGATGGTTTATTCTGGCTTACAGTTTTGAGGCAGTGCATCCTATTAATGTTGTGGAAGGCTTGACAGCAGGGACAGGAGGCCAAAAATCCTCTAGGCATGTCCTCACTGAATCACTTCCTCCAGCAAAGCTTCACCTCCTAAAGGTTCCACAACCTTCCCACATAGTACCACCAGTTGGGGACCAAGTGTTCAAACACATGAATTTATAGGCAAGGTATTTTATATTCATATCACAATAGTTTAGAAATATTAGCCTCTTCCTTTTTAAAAATCACATACCACTTCCTTTTATAATTTGAGGGCAGATTACAGTAAGAGATGTTTCTCTTAAATGACCCAATCTTAAAGTGCTTTTTTCCTAATTATGAAACCCTTTAACTTTTTTCTATGATTTTTAAATTCATTTACTCATTTCTTCACCTAACTAATTTTTATAACTGTGCACCTGATACAGCCTCCATGTACTTAAAAACCATATCCTGGCAAAATCAAACTTTCTCAGTATCCAGACAGTGACAGTACTAGAAAGGATATTGGGTAGGAAAAGACAGGGGAGATGGCCTGGCTCCAGCTCTCCCTGGTGGACAGGAATCACATATCTGGAGAAGTGATTCCTTCATGTGGTAGAGACAAAGCCTGTTAACTCTTTGACTTCTTTGATGGTATTATAGCTGCCTTGAGAGAGACTCTAGGCCTTTTTCAGAAGATCCCAGAGTTTGTTTTACTCTTAACCTTCCTGAGCTCTGACTGATGAATAAACAGGACTTTTAAACCAGGAGAACCTTGTGGTAAGCATCAATGACTAGTAACATTGAATAGTAGCTTGGAGTCTGTGTCCAGGAAGAGCGTTTGGTCAGGCCCAATTAATTCTACAACTCTCAGGTCTAACTAGCTGTGGCCATAAACAATGCTGAAACAGTGGTGCCCACAATCCTGTATTTTAAGTAGATATTTCTGCATGTGCTGTGAAGATCAAACAATGTAGGCAAGGAAGGTATCATTTCCAACTTGTACACTTGGATTCCTCTAACTGTGCCCTGCATGTTTAAGTGTCAAGTATGATCTCATTTTGAAGATCTGTGTGGACTTGAGCTTCAATTTCATAGACTTAGGGCTTGAGAACTTTGAGTGGTGGTGCCTCTTGCCTTACATATGGGTCATAGCATTTAATCCAAAGGGTTTTTCTTTTTGGCTAATGAATGTCAGTGCACTTTTCAGAGTTATTTTGCTGTTCAGGCTCAACTGATATGGGAATTTGGAGTGTCTTGGAGGACATTGGAGCTTTTTTCAACTCTTGGTTGGGCTTTTAACCCAGTAGTTAGGGTGCCAGACCTAAACCTTGTAACATACTATTGCTTCCTCCTTTAACAGTTAATCCAAATAGGTCTGTCAGTCACTTGGATGGGAAATCACCCTCAGGAATGTTGTCTACAATGCCTGAAGTCATATTAAGAAGAGGCTTATTCCCTAATGTGATATATACTTATGTACCTAGAATCCCTCTTCAAGGCACTTGCTTATAGATTTTCACTGCTAAGCCTGTCTGCTTTTGTGAGTTTTAACTAAAAACATCATAGCTATTCTTTTGGCTCTCTCTTTGTTGGATTCAGATACCATCCAAATCCTAAGGCAGCTTGACTACACTGGGCATTCACTATCTCCCTGTAAAGATTCATGCTTCTTCTATGGCTAAGGAGGCTGCCCTTTGGACATGTAGCTCCAAAAACATGGCTTTCTTTCCTCCTCTTATCAATCTCTTTCTTTCTGGAAGTTTCTGAGAGCTATAGCCTGGTGCTTTGTTTTTTTTTTTTTTTTTTCCTCATCTCAGACTTCAATAAAATTGTCCTTGAACTTTCCTCTAAGTCCCTTTTTTTTAAATTTTTTTTATTTTTATTTTTTTCTAGTGTTATTATTTAGTTTATTTGCACATAAAAGACTCAAGGGACACCTGTGCTTTCTGAAAATAAGTGTTTTTAGACTTCTTTAGACGTCAGAAACAGCTAACAAATTTAAAACTTCAGAAAAATGCAAAAATAAAAAAATGAGTCCCCTTCAGAGAAGTTTCTTTTTAGAGAGCCCAGACAGAATGAATGCCAAAGTCTTTGCTTTGACCTAGGTATAATCAGTGTAAACCTATAAAAGGTTGTTTCTGAAAGTGTTTGTGTTTGTGGGTTTGGCTTTCCTTTGGAAGGTGGTGAGTTGAGCTACTACATGGAAAGCAAGGGCAGGAGGAGACGCTAGCTGCGGGGTGGGTTTGGGCCAAACGCGTCACTTTAAGCGGTTCAGTTCTCTGCGTGACTTGGGCCCAGGACTCGGACCTCAAGAGAACAGATTGTTCAAATCATTTTCGGGGTTTTCCACTTAGAACAGCTGAGCAGTTTCCGAAGCGCTCCTTAGAAATGAGGGAGCGCATCCTGGGAGCAGAGCACCCTGACTGCGCCCAGTCCCTGAACAACCTGGCCGCGCTGTGCAATGAGAAGAAGCAGTTCAGCGAGGCCGAGGAGCTTTACCAACACGCGTTAAACATCCGCAGACGGGCGCTGGCTCCGGACCACCCTTCCCTGGCGTACACAGTGAAGCATCTTGCCATCTTGTATAAGAACATGGTAAGGAGCCCTTGCCATGCCTGCATGTTTACAACATACCAGGGATGCCATGATTACGGTCAGCAAGTTAGTTAATCTTCTGATGGATAGGTTATTTTAGACGAATTTTAAAATCATGATTTAATTTTTAACAAATAGTTAAGAACATTTAAAAAAAACACTATTTCAGACTTCACAATATAAGATACTGATTGGGTTTTTGCAAATACCTTCCAAGTACAAATCCGTTCATTAGCATTCTAAATTGTACTCCCTTTTATGTCACATTTCAGGAATTTAACAATTCCAGCCTACCACCCTACCTGTCTAAAACCACCATAAACATAACAAATCACCCAGTTATCAGGGATGCAGAAGGTGTCTTAATGGTTGGCTAAATTATTATTTTCTTTCATTCTCTTCTGACTTTGTCTACAATAAGTGTGACCATTCTTGGTGTAGGAGTTAAGTTGGGAATTTTTATATCTGTTCCCCCAAAAATGCCCCCCGCCCCCGCCATCTGCTTTCCACTCTTGCAGTCACAGCACTGAACAGGCTGACCTGGGACACTGTGCCGGCCCCCTTGCTGAAGTTCATGTGTCAGTCAGAAGACAGCATTGTTGCTGCTGTTTTAGCTCAAGTTTTGTTGTTGTTGTTTGTTTTTTTTTTATTTTTTTTTATTTTTATTAACATTTTCCATGATTATAAAATATATCCCATGGTAATTCCCTCCCTCCCCACCCCCACACTTTCCCGTTTGAAATTCCATTCTCCATCATATTACCTCCCCATTACAATCATTGTAATTACATATATACAATATCAACCTATTAAGTATCCTCCTCCCTTCCTTTCTCCACCCTTTATGTCTCCTTTTCAACTTACTGGCCTCTGCTACTAAGTATTTTCATTCTCACGCAGAAGCCCAGTCATCTGTAGCTAGGATCCGCATATGAGAGAGAACATGTGGCGCTTGGCTTTCTGGGCCTGGGTTACCTGACTTAGTATAATACTTTCCAGGTCCATCCATTTTTCTGCAAATTTCATAACTTCATTTTTCTTTACCGCTGAGTAGAACTCCATTGTATAAATGTACCACATCTTCATTATCCACTCATCTGTTGAGGGACATCTAGGCTGGTTCCATTTCCCAGCTATTATAAATTGAGCAGCAATAAACATGGTTGAGCATGTACTTCTAAGGAAGTGAGATGAGTCCTTTGGATATATGCCTAGGAGTGCTATAGCTGGGTCATATGGTAGATCAATCTCTAGCTGCTTTAGGAACCTCCACACTGTTTTCCACAATGGCTGGACCAGATTGCATTCCCACCAGCAGTGCAGAAGGGTTCCTTTTTTTCCACATCCCCGCCAACATTTATGATCATTTGTTTTCATGATGGTGGCCAATCTGACAGGAGTGAGATGGAATCTCAGTGTAGTTTTAATCTGCATTTCCCTGATGACTAGTGACGTAGAACATTTTTTTAGATGCTTATATGCCATTCGTATTTCTTCCTTTGAGAATGCTCTATTTAGCTCCATAGCCCATTTTTTGATTGGCTTGTTTGATTCCTTATTATTTAACTTTTTGAGTTCTTTGTATATCCTAGATATTAATCCTCTATCAGATATATAGCTGGTGAAGATTTTTTCCCATTCTATAGGTTGCCTCTTTGCTTTTTTCACTGTGTCCTTTGCGGTGCAAAATCTTTGTAATTTCATTAGGTCCCAGTGGTTAATCTGTGGTTTTATTGCCTGAGCAATTGGGGTTGTATTCAGAAAGTCTTTGCCAAGACCAATATGTTGAAGGGTTTCCCCTACTTTTTCCTCTAGCAGTTTCAAAGTTTCCTGTCTGATGTTAAGGTCTTTAATCCATTTGGACTTAATTCTTGTGCATGGCGAAAGAGAAGAATCTATTTTCATCCTTCTGCAGATATTTATCCAGTTTTCCAAACACCATTTGCTGAAGAGGCTGTCTCTTCTCCAATGAGTATTTTTGGCATTTTTATCGAATATCAGGTGGCTATAGCTACTTGGGCTTACATCTGGGTCCTCTATTCTGTTCCACTGATCTACATGTCTGTTTTTGTGCCAGTATCATGCTGTTTTTCTTACTATGGCTCTGTAATATAGGTTAAAATCAAGTATGGTGATACCACCAGCCTCTTTTTTGTTGCTCAGTATTATTTTAGATATTCGAGGTTTTTTGTGATTCCAAATGAATTTTTGGATTGTTTTTTCTATTTCCATGAAGAAAGCCTTTGTAATTTTGATAGGGATTGCATTAAATGTGTAGATTGCTTTAGGTAAGATTGCCATTTTCACGATATTGATTCTTCCAATCCAGGAACAAGGGATGTTTCTCCACTTTCTAGTGTCTTCTGCAATTTCTTGCTTGAGTGTTTTAAAGTTCTCATTGTATAGATTCTTTACTTCCTTGGTTAGGTTTATTCCAAGGTATTTTATTTTTTTTTGATGCAATTGTGAATGGGAGTGATTCTCTGATTTCATCCTCTTTGTGTTTGTTGTTAGCATATATGAAGGCTACTGATTTCTGTGTATTTATTTTGTATCCTGCTACATTGCTATAGGTTTTGATCAGCTCTAACAGCTTGCTAGTAGAGTCTTTAGGGTCCTTTATGTATAGAATCATGTCATCTGCAAATAATGATAACTTGATTTCTTCCTTTCCAATTTGTATCCCTTTTATGTGTGTCTCTTGCCTTATTGCTATGGCTAAGACTTCCAAAACTCTATTAAATAGAAGTGGGGACAGTGGACACCCTTGTCTTGTTCCTGATTTTAGTGGAAAAGCTTCCAGTTTTTCCCCATTTAGTAATATGTTGGCTGTAGGCTTGTCATAAATAGCCTTTATTATATTGAGATATGTTCCTTCTATTCCCAGTCTCTGTAGGACTTTTATCATGAAGGGATGTTGGATTTTGTCAAATGCTTTCTCTGCATCTAATGAGATGATCATGTGATTTTTGTCCTTCAACCCATTTATGTAATGTATTACATTTATAGATTTGCGTATGTTGAACCATCCCTGCATCTCTGGGATAAAGCCTACTTGGTCAGGGTGAATGATCTTTTTGATATACTCTTGTATTCTGTTTGCCAATATTTTGTTGAGAATTTTTGCATCTATGTTCATGAGGGAGATTGGTCTGTAATTTTCTTTTTTTGTTCTATCTTTGCCTGGTTTTGGTATCAGGGTGATGCTGGCCTCATAGAAGGAGTTTGGTAGAATTCCTTCTTTTTCTATTTCCTGGAAAAGCTTAAGAAGCAATGGTGTTAGCTCTTCTTTAAAAGTCTGGTAAAATTCAGCAGTGAATCCATCCGGGCCTGGGCTTTTTTTAGTTGGGAGATTATTGATAATGGTTCGGATCTCCATGTTTGTTATAGGTCTATTTAAGTGATTAATCTCATTTTGATTTAATTTAGGTAGGTCATATAGATCAAGGAAATCATCCATTTCTTTCAGATTTTCATACTTTGTGGAGTATATGCTTTTATAGTATGTCCCTATGATTTTTTGAATTTCTCTGGAATCTGTTGTGATGTTACCTTGTTCATCTCTGATTTTATTAATTTGTATCTCTTCTCTCTTTCTTTTGGTCAGATTTGCTAAGGGTTTATCAATCTTGTTTATCCTTTCAAAGAACCAACTCTTTGTTTCATTAATTCTTTGGATTGTTCTTTTTGTTTCTATTTCATTAATTTCTGCCCTAATCTTTATTATTTCTTCCCGTCTACTAATTTTTGGTTTGCCTTGTTCTTCTTTTTCCAAGGCTTTAAGGCGAAGCAGTAGGTCGTTTACTTGCGACCTTTCCAATTTCTTAATATAGGCACTTAAGGCTATAAATTTACCTCTTAGAACTGCCTTCATTGTGTCCCAGAGATTTTGGTATGTTGTGTTCTCATTATCATTTGACTCTATAAATTTTTTGATTTCCTTTTTGATTTCTTCATTGACCCACTCATCATTTAGTAGTGTATTGTTTAGTTTCCATGATTTTGTGTATGCTCTATAGCCTTTCTTGCTACTGATTTGTAGTTTAATTCCATTGTGGTCAGATAGAATGCAAGGAATTATTTCAATTTTCCTGAATTTGTTAAGATTTGCTTTATGTCCTAATATATGGTCTATTTTAGAGAATGTTCCATGTGCTGCTGAAAAGAATGTATATTCTGCAGGCTTTGGATGAAATGTCCTGTATATATCTGTTAGGTCCATTCCTTCTATGACCTCTTTTAGTCCAGATGCCTCTCTGTTAATTCTTTCCCTGGATGACCTGTCAGTTGATGAGAGTGGGGTGTTAAAGTCACCCACCACCACTGTGTTTGGTGTTATCTGTGACCTTAGTTCTAATAGTGTTTGTTTGATGAATTTGGGAGCCCCCATGTTAGGTGCATATATGTTTAGGATTGTAATGTCCTCCTCTTGGTGTGTGCCCTTAATCAATATAAAGTGACCTTCCTTATCTTTCTTGACTAACGTTGGACTAAAGTCTACCCTGTCTGATATTAGGATAGCAACCCCTGCTTGTTTTCTAGGCCCATTTGCTTGAAACACCGTCTTCCAACCTCTCACCCTAAGATAATGTCTATCCTTTGTAGAAAGGTGAGTTTCTTGGAGACAACAAATTGTAGGATCCTGCTTTTTAACCCAGTCTGCAAATCTATGTCTTTTCGTTGGGGCATTGAGACCGTTGATATTAAGAGATATTATTGAAAGGTATGTATTTATGTTTGCCATTTGTGTGTGTGTGTGTGTGTTACTGGTTCTACCTGTGCTCTCTTCTGTTAATTGGTATTTGAATATAGCTTGTTTTTTCTAGGTTCCTTATATGTGTGCTTTTCCTTTTGTTCAGCATGGAGGATTCTATCAAGTATTTTCTGTAGAGCTGGTTTTGTCTTCAAATACTCCTTTAACCTGCTTTTGTCATGGAATGTCTTTATTTCTCCATCTAATTGAATGGATAACTTTGCAGGCTAAAGTAACCTTGGTTGACAGTTGTTATCTTTCAGAACTTGGAATATATCACTCCAAGCCCTTCTGGCTTTAAAAGTTTGTGTTGAATAATCTGTTGTAATCCTGATGGGCTTGCTTTTGTAGGTAACTTGATTTTTCTCTCTAACTGCTTTCAATATTTTTTCTTTGGTGTGTGTGTTTGGAAGTTTGATTATAATATGGCGAGGAGAGGTTCTTTCTGGGTTTTGTCTGGCTGGGGTTCTAAAGGCTTCCTGTATCTGTATTGGCACCTCTTTCCCAATTAGGGGAAAGTTTTCCTCTATGATTTTGTTGAAGATGCCTACTATGCCTCTGGAGTGGAGTTCTTCTCCTTCTACTATGCCCTGAATTCTTATATTGGATCTTTTCATAGTTTCCCGAATATCTTGAAATTCCCACTCATACTTTTCTATAAGTTTGTCTTTCTCTTTGTTGGACTTCATTAGGTCTGCCACCTGGTCTTCTAGCTTAGATATTCTGTCCTCTCCCTCATCCATCCTACTGGTGAGATTTTCTACAGAGTTTTTTCTTTCATTAACTGTGTTCTTCATTGCTAGTAATTCTGACTGGTTTTTCTTTATTATTTCTATTTCCCTATTTATGTCTTGTATTGCCTTCTTTATTTCATTAAATTGGTGTCCTGCCTCTTCTTTGATTCCTTTGATTTCCTCTTTGATTTCTTCTTTGATTGTTTTCATGTGTTCTTTGACCTCTTTGAACATATTTATAATTATTCTTTTGAACTCTTTCTCAGGCATTTCCTCTAGCTCTTTCTCACTGGAGAACATTTCTGATGCATTAATACTTTTAGGTGGATTTATATTGTGTTGCTTTTTAGTGTTTCTTGTGTTATAATGTATATATTTTTGCATCTTGGATTAAGTTAATGCTTGGATTTTCTAGCTAGCTGTGTATTCTTAGCTGTATCAATTGATTTGATGTAATATATTTTCAGGGTAGGACCTTAAGGTATTAGGTGTGGCTCTTAAGACTCTCAGAGTATCTACAAAGATGTTCCTAGGGGTTGAGTTTCCCTGCTATAGGAGTATTCAAGCAGGCTGAGTGGAATAAAATACAGGTAGATTCTAAAATTTAACTAAACACTGTACACATTCAATCAAAAACAGCCCTGAGTATGTATGCAAGAGTAGTTATTATAATGACCGGATCCTCTATCAACAAAGAGGTTTAGATTTCTGGTCTGTTGAGGGATCCAAGTCAGCTTGTGACCAAGTGAGACCCTTCCCTGGTGCAATCCCAGTTACCTTGGGTGATTTTGGTCTCAGTCAAGTTGCTGCCTGGGTTGTCGGGCTGCTGTTCTGATTTCTGGAGCTGGGCACTTGCTTTTCCTACGGGGCAAACTGAGCCGCTGCTGCCGCCTCTGCTGCTGCCGCCTCTGCTGCTACCATAGCTGCCACCGCCGGAGCCACCACCGCTGCTGAAGCTGCTGCTGCCGTGTCCACCGCCGCTGCTCCCCCCGAAGCCGCTGCTGCGGGATCTGCCGCCACTGCCGCTCCTGGGTCCGCTGCTGCTGGGGCCGCTGGTACCAATGCTGGAGCCGCTGAAGTTGCTGCCGAACTCTGCTCCTGCTTGGGTCCTGCTGTGAGCCCAAGTTGGCGTGGCCGGGTCCCGGGCCGCTGCTGTGTTTTCTAGAGCTGGGTTCAGGCGTTGGGGGAGGGGAGGGAGCCACGGCTGCTCTGGTTGTCTCACTGTTCCACGTGTTCTTCTACCTCGCGGTCTTCTCCTCTGCTGCTCGCTGCCGCTCTCCCCTCACGTTTCCCGAGTTGCGGAGAGCGCTGTGTGAGGGGAAAATCCCGCACCTGGCTTTTCCTGTTGCTCGAGCCGAGAGTCTAGCGTCTTTCTGCTGCGCCGCGCCTGCAGCGGTTGGCCGAGCTGCCGGAGCCGCTTTTCCCGCCTGTGCAGGCTCTGGATGCTCTATAACTCTTCTACTTCTCCGCTGCCGCCTCAATTTCCTATACACCTCACTTTTTAGTAAAAGTGTGTATTTTGCTGAGTTTTTTTGGTCTTTTTCCCCCCTAGGCTGCTTTGGCGTGGTACCTACACCGCCATCTTAACCGGAAGTCTCTAAGTCCCTTTTTTAAAAAATATTTTTGTTCATTTTTTATTTATTTATTTGAGAGTGACAGACACAGAGAGAAAGACAGATAGAGGGAGAGAGAGAGAGAATGGGCAAGCCAGGGCTTCCAGCCACTGCAAACGAACTCCAGACACGTGCGCCCCTTGTGCATCTGGCTAACGTGGGACCTGGGGAACCAAGCCTCAGACTGGGGTCCTTAGGCTTCACAGGCAAGTGCTTAACCGCTAAGCCATCTCACCAGCCCCTAAGTCCCTTTTGAAACTTCTTTATCTTATGAGACTACAAACCCAGAAAAAGTGGACAGACTTGGTAGTCCCAAGTAAGAACCTCTGAGATCTTGCTTCTGCAAAATAGTTGACGTCTGCTGTGGGCTAAAGCAAACCTCCAAAAGTGCCAGCCCATGAATGTTTAGGAGACCAATGGTTAGGCTGTAGCTATGTCATGTTTTCTGACAGATAAACCACAAACTACATGTAGTGTTTACAGTGCAAAATATTTTATTTTTTCTCATTGGGTATCTGATGGTTTAGCTTATACATAAGACTGGCCATGTATGGTTAACTTGGGAATGTTTTTACAAAAAAAAAAAACAAAAAAAAATCACAACTCCCACCTCAAAGGGAACAAATGCTAGTTTATTTTGGTGCCAAATATGAGTCAACTCAGCTCAGGTACACAGCTCTAGGTTACCTCAAATCCATGTTCAAACATGGTAACAGTCATGAAGTCTTATTATTTTAGTTTTTGGTTTATGGGGGTAGGGTCTCACTCTAGTCCAGGCTGTCCTGGAATTCACTATGCATTCTCAGGCTGGCCTCAAACTCATGGCATCCTCTTGCCTCTGCCTCCTGAGTTCTGGGATGAAAGGCATGTGCTACCATACCCAGCATCAAGTTTTTATAGTAGCAGAACAAAGAAATTCATATATCAAAACTGTTCTCAAATACATTGGGAAATCTGCTACAGGCCTCAGATAACAGGCCTCTCTGATAACTGTCTTAGCTTTTGGCTTTGTGGGTCTGTTGTATATTCCAAAAAGATTTACTTAATAGTCATATCATGTTAGTAAGACACAGAGGTGGCAGTAAATTATCACTTAAGGGGATATGATAGCTTAAAATAAATTGGCTCTGGACCTGCAATATTCCAACTCCTCACAGTCACCTCATCGATGTGGGATGATTAACACAGGTTGGTTTCTTTCCAAGAATTAGTTCACATGGATGATAATGAATGATGAACTACAGTGAAGCAATTTTTGATGGTTAATATTAATTGTCAACTTGACAGGACCTAGAATGACCTATGGATGATTATCTATGGTAGGCTAGCCTCTGAGAATACCTGTGAGATACTATCTTGATTAAGGTAGGAAGACCCACCTTTAACTGTGACTACACCATTCCATGGGCTCAATCCTGGATTGTATGAAAAGGAGAGAGCTGGCTGAGGACCAGAATTTATCACTATCTGGTACTCAGTGTGGGCTGAATGGACCAGCTCTGTTTTAAGTTCTTACTGCATGCCTATAAAGAACTGTAAACTGAAATAAATACTTCCTGTCTTAAACTGATTTTTTTTTTTACATGTAGAATATCATACTTTTTTTTTTTTGTTTGTTTTTTTGGTTTTTGAGATAGGGTCTTGCTCCAGCCCAGGCTGACCTGGAATTCACTGTGTAGTCCCAGGTTGCCCTCAAACTCATGGTGATTCCTCCACCTCTGCCTTCCAAGTGCTGGGATCAAAGGCATGTGCCATTGTACCTGGATTTAAATAGATTTTTGTCAGGTATTTTATTTTATCAGCAAGAAGGTAACTAAATGGGCTGGAGAGATGGCTTAGCGGTTAAGCGCTTGCCTGAGAAGCCTAAGGACCCCGGTTCGAAGCTCGGTTCCCCAGGTCCCACGTTAGCCAGATGCACAAGGGGGCGCACGCGTCTGGAGTTCGTTTGCAGAGGCTGGAAGCCCTGGCATGTCCATTCTCTCTCTCTCCCTCTACCTGTCTTTCTCTCTGTGTCTGTTGCTCTCAAATAAATAAATAAATAAATAAATAATTAAAAAAAAAAAAAGAAGGTAACTAATACCCAATTCTACTCTAGAACAGTGGATACATTGCAGAAAAGTCTTCCATTCTGACAGCGCACATAAAATGCAGGAGGAGATGGCGTGGCAGTGGTTGTGCTGGCAGCAGTGCAGCAGGAGACTGCCACCCCGTTGAAGCTCAATCCTTGGCCTCCCTGCACAAGAGAGTTTCAGGACAAGCCAGTCTGAAGAAGAGTTGTAATTTATTCAAAACAGAAAGAAAGGTGTTTGGTGAAAAAGACTTAGCACTCCTGACAGTGTGGGTATGAGCTTCTCCAAAGAGAGTCACTCTTTTGTCTCAACACTGGCATATCTTTTGGTGGCTCTCATGTTACCACTAGGGGCTTGTTAAGAACCTCCCTTCTATATTTATCTCCACTTTTTTTTAAAAATAGATCGCGGTGTGGCTCCAGAGATGCTTTCGATGGGATTATAATAAGATAAAATGAGGGTCATAAGGTTTGCACAAGGGGATTAACAACATGTGTATTTTACTGTTAACGGGGTTTCTGGTGAGATTCCTAGAAAATTTCTGGATTACATTTTGGAAAAGAGAAAGGCCATATGCACTTAGAACTTAAGCTTTTTTTTACATTCTTATTTGAAATACCTTCACATAAAAGCAGTGTTGCCTCTGCCAGCACCATTCACAGCAAATGCCAAGTAAGCCAGAGTTCTTGACAGCTGGTAAGAACCTTCACCAGCCCCTGGAGCAATGGGCTTCCTTCCTTCCGATGTCCCCATAATTTCCATTGTATTTCTTTCCTGCCACTACTGCAGACCATATCTGTACAGTTCTGGAATCAGAATATGCAAATAAACAATAATAATCTAATTAAATACTGGTACAATAAAGAAGTCATGTTAACTTGTTAACATAGAAAACATAATAGTCTAGACAAATAAACTTTATAAAATGAAAGTATAGGACTTTGTAGTCATTTTTTTTTTTTCTTAAAATGAAGATGGCTTGAGGTATATGGGTCATGCAATCTGGGGTTAGCCCACTGTTATGGGTAGGATAAATGTATACCTCAACAAGGAGGGACCAAGGAGAGGGGGTAGGTAATGGATGAGCCTAATAATGGTACCAAATTGACTGTATTCGCTGAGTACAAAACTAATTAATAAAAAATGAAAATGGATTGATAGAAGGAGCATGTGAGTTGTGGCTTCTTATTTACAGTGACAAGGACAAAATACACAAAATTCTGAAAGCACCCTGAGAAGAGAGGGGCCAGTCAAGTGAAGAGAGTCATTGTGCCCAGGACTGCCTTCATCCTCAACGTGCTGCAGCCAGCTATTTGTGGCCTTGCATTCTGTGTGTCTTAGAGGAATGTGTGTGTGTGTGTGTGTGTGTGTGTGTGTGTGTGTGTGTGTGTGTGTGTGTAAAAGAGAGAGATTGATTTCTGCTTTAGGAAGGTGCTAATTTATGTCAAAGGGACTTGCACCATAGCAGAGTGGCTCTAAGTCTGGATACAAACTCATGAGAGGCTGTATAGCAAGGCACAAAGGCAGATGATGTATTTGACTAAAATCTCACCCAACATTTGAGGTGTTGTATTGGTCTAAAAGGACAACACATTATCTGTCTCCCAAGAGAACTTAGTAAATATGTCTTCAGATTAATATTCTTTAAGCTCACAAGTTTCACAAATCTATTAGCCACCTTGTTATAGTCAAAATGACCCCTGTCTAGAATTAAAATAGGATAGTGTAGCTGACATTGGAGCCTTAGAACATGACCTTGACTGTTGAATGATGGTTGAAGTAACATTCTTACTGAACATATATTAAGGTTCTTAGCTAGCTCCTGTAGTCAATGTTAGCACATACCCACTGTGAAGGAGGTACATGTTTCTGTGTGATTACACCTGGGTAAGGAGGCAGTGACTTAAGCCATTTAAAATTTTTCAAAAAGCAGTGGAGCCTGTGTGTGTGTGTATGTGTGTGTGTTTGTGTGTGTGTGTGTATGTGTGTGTGTGTATGCACACACGTGCATGTATGTATGTGTATACATGTAAACATGCACACATGTATGTGGTGGGCATAAAGGCAAGAGTGACTGATTTTAAGGAATTGATTTCCAGGGTTGTGGAGGTTTGGGAGATCCAAAATCAATTCTGAGAGCAGGGTAGCATGTGGCAGGGACCTCTCCTTATTATTTTCTGACCTTGGAAGACTTTTGGGTTCCTGGTGATATTAGGTACCAGGATTTTATACACTATACTTCTGAATTATTGTTGTTGAACTTATGGCATTTGGAAAGATAAGCCCAGAGCATGACATTATATTATTATAAATACAGGTTATGAAGCGAGTGTTTATCTATAGGGTGCAGAGCCTATGCTGAGATAAATCTATGGAAATTTACCCCTATCGTGGGCCACAACCTTAATACTTGGAAAATTATTTCTATCCCAATTTTAGGTCTTGTGGGAGTGCTTAAAAGCCATGTACACCACTAGACAGATACTACTGCTCTGTGGATTCTTCTCATGCACTCAAGCAAATCACTACAATAATTTATTATAGTTCCCTTTAAAACATTGATTTAAAGCAGCTATTAATCATTTATTTCAATTTTGTTTAATAAAACTTGTACCATCATTACTGCCCAGAAACAAAACTTTCCAAATAGGTGAAAAGAGTGCAGCTAAGACTACAAGGACACAGAACTGATAATGAGGGGTTGAACAATTCGAATTGAGGAAAATGGAAAAAGGCACACCGATCACTGGAATTGCTTTATCTTTATCTGATGAACTGAGATGATGCATCAGTTAAGGAGGGACAGGTGTTTCTTTTTCTTTGTTTCTTCTGGAGGTTTGAGATCAGATTTGTCCAGTAAATAGTATTTGTAAATCTGAAGGGTGTTTTAGTGAGTTTGGGGAGTTCAAATGTGAACATGTTTTCAGAATTACTGATTCCTGTACATTATATAAACAAAATCAGATTTTTATTAGAATTTTTAAAGCACATTCCAGAAAGTTACCCTTCCTCCCTTCAATAAACCAAATGAAAAAAAAAATTAGACTGTTGTAAGTTTTGAGAGCAATGGACCTTCTCTTAGCTCTAGATGAGCTTAACTTTAAGGGTTACAGTGTCAGACACTCCATGGCCACTGAAACTCCCTCAGTGAGAGGCTCTTGGGCTGGCTGGCTGCCACATGGCAGGAAGGCAAGTTAAGCAAGATTTTATTTTTAGAATGTAAAGGAGAATATTGCCAAGCTGGAGGGATCTCTAGTTGATAACTGCTTGGTGACTTGGATTGGGGGTCCTTATACCCCTCAGCATCAGATCAAATCAGGGTGGGTTGGGTTGATTATTTGAAATATACATAGATGTTCTTGGTAGGTTGATGAGTTTAGTCAAATGAGCATGGGTTCCTGCTATAGTGTTTCAAGAAGGAAAAGAGGGGCTGGGGAAATGGCCTACCAGTTAAGGCATTTGCCTGCAAAGCCTAAGGACCCCGGTTCAATTCACCAGGACCCACGTAAGCCAGATGCACAAGGGGGCACATGTGTCTGGAGTTCATTTGCAATGGCTGGAGGCACTTGCCTGCCCATTCTCTTTTTCTATATGCCTCTTTCTCTGTCTCTCAAATAAATAAATAAATAAATAAAATATGTTTTAAAAAAAGAAGGAAAAGAAGAGGCTGGTGGTCAGCCTACATTTTGGTGAGTTAGTCAAGGCTTTTTGTCCCCAGGCTCTGTTCTCTAGATTTATTATGAGTGATACACAGTTTATTATAAAACCTTCATGCTTTTTAGCTCTCCCAGGACATACAGATATCTATTTATTCCTTTTGGCCCTGTAACCCTGATGGCCACCTCCATAATGGGGACTACTTACTCCTAATTCCTATCAAGACTTGTTAGTAGGGTGCAAGGTAAGTGAGGAAGTAAGTGGGCACTGGAGGAGGCTCAGGAAGCTTCCTTGTGGAAAATGTGCCTCGGGCAACTGTGAATGACCCTGTTAGTTGTTTTTTTTTAAATTTATTTTTATTTAATTTTTATTCACATTTTCCATGATTATAAAAAAAAATCCCATGGTAATACCCTCCCCCCACTTTCCCCTTTGACATTCCATTCTCAAGCATTGTACTTACATATATACAATACCAACCCTGTTAGTAGTTTTAACTGTTGAAATGCCTGATTACAGATGTCAGCAGCATTTTATTTCAAAGCAGAAATTAATAAAATTTGTAAGAAGTTTCAATGACAAATTGCATTTTGGTTTTATATTTGCATCCTTATTTAAATCATATGGATAACTTCTATCTATCTATCTTTCTTTTAAAAGATACTTTATTTATTTATTTGAGAGACAGAGAGAAAGACGTAGAGAGAGAGAGGGAGAGAGAAGGGACATGCCAGGGTCTCTAGCCACTGAAAATGAACTCTAGACATATGTGCCACCTTGTGGATTTGGCTTATGTAGGTACTGGGGAATTGAACCTGGGATCTCAGGCTTTACAGGCAAGTGCCTTAACTGCTAAGCCATCTCTCGAGTCTCTGTTTTTCTTTTTTCTTTTAAGTTGTTTTTTTAAATTTGTTCATTATTTATTTACTTATTTTGAGAGCAACAGACACAGAGAGAGAGAGAGAGAGAGAGAGAGAGAGAGAGAGGGAGGGAGGGAGGGAGGGAGGGAGGGAGGGAGGGAGGGAGAGAGAGAGAGAGAGAGGGAGAGAAAATGCGTGCCAGGGCCTGCAGCCACTGCAAATGAACTCCAGACACATGCTCCCCCTTGTGCATCTGGCTAACATGGGTCCTGGGGAATCGAGCCTCAAACCGGGGCCCTTAGGCTTCACAGGCAAGTGCTTAACCGCTAAGCCATCTCTCTAGCCCTCTTTTTCTTTTGATAAAGAGGTAGCAACAAAGGCAAGAGAGAAAACAGTGTTTTTATTTTTAATTTTTATTTATTTATTCACAAGCAGAGTGAGAGAGAGAAAAGGGGGGGGGGAATAGAAAGAGAGAGAATGGGCACTCCAGGGCTTCTAGCCGCTACAAATGAACTCCAGATGCATGTGCCCCCTTACGCATCTGCCTTATGTGGGTACTGTGGAATTGAACCTGGGTCCTTTGGCTTTGCAGGCAAGTGCCTTAACCACTAAGCCATCTCTCCCTTCAGAAAAAAGTGGTTTTTAAAGGGAAAATAGATTTTAAAAAGTTATATCTCTTTGGATGGTAACTGAGCAAACAGAACCATGTATACAAATAGATATTTCAAGCTATGTGGTCATAGAAGATGATTTCTTGCTTAATTAAAATGAGGATAGGTGGCATATTTTAAATTACATGATTTTATTAACATATTAATTGTCTTATTTGAAAATTACTTTTCTTATATAGGTGGCCTTACTAAACATTAAATTTTTATTTCTAAAATAATATAAAAAACAAGTAGACCTGGTGGTGTAGGTTTGTAATGTCAGCTACTAAGGAACAAGGCAAGAGAATTGTAAACTTGAGGCTAGCTTGGCATATGGAGTGGATTTAGGGCCTATCTGTACAATTGTGAGATGCTATCTCAAAGGGCTTGGGATGTCAGCCATGGTGAAGTGCTTGCCTCACATACTTAAAAATCTCCCTGAGTTCAATCCCTAGGATTGGAAGTAAGTACGTGTTCATGTACATTATGACCAAGAACCTTTTTATTTCATTTATGTGACATCATGCCAGTTGAATAAACAGAATTGTTTTGGTACATATTCATATTTGAATCAGCAAATTTCCCATATTTTTATGTATCTGATACTCTTCTGAGGAATATATCTTTTAGTATGCTCCTATTATGTTTTAGTTTTTCATAATATTGTTTATACTCTTCTAGTTGCATTTATGATTATTAAATTTGAAAT
Organism: Jaculus jaculus; assembly: GCF_020740685.1. Lineage (NCBI taxonomy): Eukaryota > Metazoa > Chordata > Mammalia > Rodentia > Dipodidae > Jaculus > Jaculus jaculus. Next base: position 73,681,341 of record NC_059102.1, on the reverse strand, counting down.
AATAGATTTTAGCACTTGAGTATTCTCTGTACTTTAAAAAAATACTCCTGTTTCAGTTTAGTCAGAGAGTAAATACAGGATATTTTCAGTTCTTTTTCATTTTTGGTACTGACACTCATATTAACATGTGTGAACATTTTAACCCATGATTGTCACCGCTTCCATGTTTTTGTTTCTCTTTAAAGTACTTTACATTTTTTAAAAAAAATAGTTTATTTTTATTTATGTATTTAACAAAGAGAAAGAGGGAGAAAGAGAGGGAGAGAGAATGGGTGTGCCAGGGCCACCAGCCACAGAAAACAAACTCCAGATGCATGCACCACCTTGTGCATCTGGCTAATGTGGGTTCTGGGGAATTGAACTGAGGTCCTTTGGCTTGGCAGGCAAATGTCTTAACCACTAAGCCATCCCTCCAGCCCATAAAGTATTTTACTTTTTCTCTTTTGATTTGTTTTTGGTTTTTCGAGGTTGGATCTCACTGTAGCCCAGGCTGACCTGGAATTCACTTTGCAGTCTCATGATGGCCTTGAACTCACAGCAATCCTGCTACCTCTGCCTCCCGAGTGCTGGGATTAAAGGTGTGTACCACCATGCCTGGCTTTAAAGTACTTTACTTTGACAAATACTTTGACACATATCTGAACTTTATAAGAGAAGACTTGGCACAGAAAGTGTCTTCACTTATGTCTCTTATATTTTATCATATTTAGATGTTTTAGAATTGCTGGCCTCTTCATGCTCATCCTGTTCTGTTGGAGAATATAAATCTAGACAGTGAAAGATAAGACACTGAACAAAAGATTTTTCCTGTTAAGACTTTTTTGATCATAATGACTGAGTTTCAGAGTTAAATTGTATATTGAGCTGTAATTTATTATGTTTTATTCCAGAGCTTCTACTACCTAATTTCTTCCTTTTCTATTTTATGGAAAAAATTGAGAAGTGGTGGTGTTAGTTCTTCCATGAAGGTCTGGTAAAATTCACCAGTGAATCCATCTGCACCTGGGTTTTATTTTTTTTAGTTAGGAGACTTTTTATAACTGTTTGGATCTCTATACTGGTTATAGGTCTATTTAAATGGTTTATCTCATCCTGATTTAATTTTGGTAAGTCATATGAATCAAGGAAGTCACCCATTTATTTCACATTTTCAAACTTATAGGCACATGTATCCTTAAAGTATGTCCTTATGATTTTCTGAATTTCTTTGATGTTTGTTGTAATGGTATCTTTTGCATCTCTAGTTTTATTAACTTTTGTCTCTTCTCTCTTTTTCTGGTCAGATTTGTTAAGGGTTTATCAATCTTGTTTATCTTTTCAAAGGACCAACTCTTTGTTTCATTGATTCTTTGGATTGTTTTTTGGTTTCTACTTTATTAATTTCTGTCTTAGTCTTTATTAGTTCTTCCCATCTGCTGATTTTTGGTTTGCCTTGTTCTTCTTTGTCCAAGGCCTTAAGGTGAAACAATGAATTGTTTACTTGTGAACTGTCTAATTTCTTAATATAGGCACTTAGCGCTATAGTTTTTCCTCTTAGGACTGCCTTCATTGTGTTCCAAAGATTTTCGTATGTTATATTCTCATAATCATTTGATTCTATGAATTTATTGATTTTTTTATTTCTTCAATGATCCATTCATTGTTCAATAGTGTACTGTTTAGTCTCCTTGAATTTCTGTTTGCTCTGTAATTTTTCTTACTGTAGATTTATAGTTTAATCCCATTATGGTCAGATAGAATACATGGGAGTATTTCAGTTTTCTTGTATTTGTTGAGATTTGCTTTGTGTACTAATATATGGACTATTTTGGAGAATGTTCCATGTGCTTCTGAGGAAAATGTATATTCGGCAGCATTTGGATGGATATCTGTTAGGTTCATTTCTTCCATGACATCATTTAATCCAGATATTTCTCTGCTTAAGTTTTGCCAGGATGACCTGTAACCTGATGAGAGTGGGCTATTGATGTTACCCACTACAATTGTGTTTGGTGTTATCTGTGACCTTAAGTCTAATAGTGTTTGATGAAACTGGGAGCCCCCATGTAAGGTGCATATATGTTTAGGATTGTAATGTCCTCCTGTTGGAGTGTTCTTTTAATCAGTTTATAGTGACCTTCTTTATCTTTTCTCACTAATGTTGGTTTGAAGTCTATCCTATCAGATAGTAGGATAGCAACCCCTGTTTGTTTCCTAAGCCATTTCCTTGAAGTACCATTTTCCATACTTTTACCCTAAGCCAGTGTCTATCTTTTATTGAAAGATGAATTTCCTGGAGGTAACAAATAGCGGGATCCTGCCTTTTAATCCAGTCTCTAAGCTTGTGTATTTTGTTTGGCATATTGAGGTCATTGATATTAAGATTCATTATTGAAAGGTATGTTACGGTCACCATTCTTCTTGTTTTGTAGTGCTTCCTGATATCCCTTTACTCTCTTGTTTTAACTGTTATTTGAGTGTGGTTTATTTTTTCCCTTTTCCTCATGTGTATGTTTTGCTTTCTCTTCAGCCTGAAGGATTCCATCAAGTGTTTTCTGTAGCACTGGCTCAATTGTCATAAATTCCTCTAGCCTGTTTTTGTTGTGAAATGTCCTTATTTTTCCTCCAATTTGGATAGATAGCTTTGCAGGATAAAGTAATCTTGATTGACACTTGTTATCTTTCAGAACTTGGAATACATCATTCCAAGCCCTTTTGGCTTTTAAAGTTTGGGTTGATTAATCTGCTGTTATCTTGATGAGTTTGCCTTTATAGGTGACTTGCTCTGTCTCTCTAATTCCTTTTAATATATTTTCTTTGGTTTGCATGTTTAGTAGTTTAATTATATTATAGCATGGTGAGGAGAGGTTCTTTCCAGGTCTTGTCTGGTGTTCTAAAAGCTTCTTGTATCTGCACTGGCATTTCTTTCCCAATTTTGGGATTTTTTTTCACTGATTTTGTTGAAAATGACTAATATACCTTTGGATTGAAATTCTTCTTCTTCTTCTTCTATACCCTGAATTCTTATATTTGATCTTTTATAGTGTCCAGCATATCTTGAAATTCCCATTCATACCTTATTTTTAGCTTGTCTTTCTCTTTGTTGGACTGTATTGAAGCTCCCATGTTGTCTTCTAGTTTAGACATTCTGTTCTCTTTCATCCATTGTATTGGTGAGACTTTCCCCAGAATTTTTCATTTGACTTACTTTGCTTTTCAGTGCTAGTACTTCTGCCTTGATTTTCTTCTATTTCCTTACTCATGTCTTGTAATGACTCCTTATTTGGTTAAGCTCGTTTTCTGTGTTCTCTTGGAATTCCTTCAGGAGTTTGTTTTCTTCTTTAATTCCTTTGTTTTCTTCCTTGGTTCCTGTGATTTCTTTGAGTACAGAGAAATTCTTTCTTTTTTTTTGAAATCTTTGTGAAGCATTTCATGCCTCCCTAGGCTGGTTTGGGATGACTCCTATGCAGCCATCTTACCCTGAAGTCTTGTATATTTTAATATATGTAAATGTTATGATCAAATCAGTATAATCAATATTTCCATCTTCTTATTACTTTCTGTTGGGAACCTTCAAATTCTTCTTTTTTGGTTACTTATAAAATAGGTTATTGTAAACTTTTGCCTTTCTATTGTGAACACTGGAGCTTAATACTTCTAGCTCACTGTATTTGAGTGCCAGTTATCTAACTTCTGTCTATGACCATTTCTCTTCTTACTCCCCATATACAATGTTTGTTAGTGTACTATACATAGCTAGGATTTGTGATCAAGCAAGATGTCCATAGTTGAACACTATTCAGCAATAATAAAGAATGTAGTCCTGTCCTTTGGAAAATGCAGAGGCCATTGTGTTCAGTCCAGTGAGTTAGAAAAAGACAAACATTTCATGTTCTCTTATAGATTTCTTAATTTAGTAGAAATACGATTTTAACCACAGTGATTACCATTTTATCTTTTACTGAATTTATAACATTTCTAATAAGATTGCATATTTGCCTTTGGTAGAATGAACTTCTGAAAGCTTTACATTGATTCTGTGGAATAGATGGAAAAAATCAAATCATTACTGGATTTCATACATGTGCTTCTTTGAAGCATCTTGTGGTACTAATGGAAAACCAGTAAATTTCCCTTTGTGAAGTTTCTTCTGTTAGGGAAAACCTAAATAGCTGTCACTTTACTCTTTGCATTTGTACAAGATATTTTGGAATGCAAATGCGAATTAATTGATGTGGCAGCCTCTGATCTAATGGAAGTCACATTTTGCTGATGTTTATAAATGAACTTTTTGCAGCTGCATGAATAAAGCTGTAGACTGAACAGTTTTCTGAAAGACTTGGACGTTGTTGCCTATTCAAGTTTATATCTCTGGTTTCCATGCGGTCAGGGCTACCATTGTAGCCTATACCTGTGGAGGGTAAATGTTGAACAAGTTTTTGTTTTTAAATGTAGTTTTTTTTATTAGCTCAAGATATAAAGATAATATGGAAATATAGTAGAGTTCCTGTATACCTATACTTACTTTCCCTTAATACTAACATCTTGTTTTGATATAGTATATTTGTTCCAATTAATGAATTGATATTTATTTGTTATTGCCTACTAACATGTTATTTTTTTCCACATTACCTTAGTGTCCTTTTTCTGTTCCAACATTCTACCCAGGATACCTACCATATTGCATTTTGCTAATTATTCCTCCATAGTTTCTTCTTGGTTGTAACAGTTAAACCTTGGAATGGGTTATGCTCTTATTAACTTTATTGAGGAAAGGCGATGCAGTACCTAATTTTTCATTAACAAATGAACAATGAAACTTATTCTTAATAATTATTTTTAAAAATTAAAAAAATACATTTTGATGTGTGTGTATGATACGTGTGTGCAAGTGTGGGCAAACACGTGACACTATGCACATGAAGACGTAAAAGGATAACATTCAGTGTAGGTCTGTAGGTCTGTGGGTCCTGTATTCCATTTCACTCGAAGCAGGGTCTCATGTTCTTGTTTGCTGCTGTGTTCACTGGGCTAACTGGTCCACAAGCTTCTGCAAAATTCTCCTGTCACTGCCCCCACCTCACTATCTAATGCTAGTATTTAGAAGCTCACAGGGGCTTCAGACACCTTTTTCTTTCTGTTTCTTATTTTTTTGTGTGTGTGAGTTTATTGTTGACACAGGAGTTTACTACAAAATATAAAAGCATTGCCATCTTTAAAAAGTGACATACATTCAGCAAATGTAAAAGCCATTTAAATCATTCTAGCTAGAACCCTATTAGTATTTCTCCATTTCTCAAGGTCAGTTATCTAGCTCCTGTTCCTGTTGCTGTGTATGACAACTATAACTTTTAGCTTCGCAGTGATCGGCCTCCTGGTATCGGTGTGCATCTTCCAGGAAGCAAGACAGCTGCTGCCTCTCCGGTGGGGGCTGAGGCACCAGTTTCCAGCCCTTTCTCCACCATCATCTCAGCGATGAAGGAGTTATCTGTCTCCAACTTCTCTTGTCTAGATGTAATTTAGTTTTATGAGCAAGTATTCCTGTTCCTGAAAGAAAGTTTTAGTTATAGTGTACCTGAGAAGGGTCAGGAAAGGAGAGGTGGGCTTGCCAGTGATTGTCTTCTAAGCCACCTATGAATGAGAAGTCTTTGCTAAACAGCAGTGTGTCATACACTTCCAAATGAAAGTGGAGACCCATATACTCATCTTGCCTTGAGTGCAACTGTGATAGGTTTAAATGCATATTTAATAACCTGAATATTAACTTTTTTTGTTAAAACAGGAAATTTCTGGATAAATACAGAGGGATTAAGATGTAGTACAAGAAGCATGAACTAGGGTTGTCCCAGGCAACCCTTGGAAGGTGACAGATGTCACCTAAAGGGATGGTGTGATCTTTGTTGTTTTCCTCAATCTCCATCGTTTTTTTAATTTTTTTAACTAGAAATTTTCAATTAACAATGACTATAATAGTTGACTCATGTCAGCATAAAGTAATTCCTGGAGATGCCTTCTAATTTATACACTTCTATATTAATTATGTGACATCTATAGAATGGAAAAGAGTTGATCTGAATTCAGGGGCAGAATATTAACAAAAGGCTATTTTCCTTGTTGCCCAGGGGTAAGGGAGCTCAGGGATGGCTCAGAAGTTAAAGGTACTTGCTTGCAAAGCCTGTTGGCCCAAGTTCAATTCTCCAGCCATATATGTAAAGCCAGACAGGAGCTTGTTTCCAGAAGTAAGAGACCCTGGCATGTGTCAACTAGTGTGTGTGCATACATAATCAAATAAAAAAAGAAAGAAGAAGGGTGAAGTCAGCATGTCCCTCCCTGTCCTGTGCTCAGGGGTTTATGTTAGATTATAGCAGGAGATAGCAAAGCAAGGTCCTTTTGGCCTTTTGCCTGGTTGGGTAAATAGGTTTTACTTGTTCTGAGCCAAGCTCACTCTTATGTGTCTTTCAGGACTAGCTTCTCCTCTAAGGTAGAACTGAATGGCTGTAGCACAGGTCGTCTGGCCTGAAAAGCCTAAAACATTTCATATTTATTGCTTTACAGAAAATATTTTCTCACCATTGGACTGTAATTATTTTACAACTTCAGAAATGACTCAGGTCTCATTTTTCAGTTCCAGAGAGTTCAGAGCTCTGGTGCCCAGGAGATCTGTAGCAGTTACTGTCTCGTTGCTGGGACAAAACACCTGGCCAAAAACAGTTTATGTAAGGAAAGGGTTTATTTCAGCTCATAGTCAGAAGGAGTAAGTCATCATGACTGGGAAGAATCACACAAACAGGAAGCTGGCTTATATTGTTACATATCAGTATCAGCAGGGAGGAAGCAGCAAAAATGAGCTGTAGCTAGCTAGCACTGGCAAGCATGGTTGGACTATAAAATCCCAGCTCTTCCAGCAAGGCTCCACCTTCCAAAGTATCCACCAGCTGGAGGTTAAGTATGAAGCATAATCACAAACACAAGAGACTATGGGGAACATTTGATATTCAAGCCACCACAAGACCTTTTATACCATAGGACTTTCATACCACAAGACTTTCTTCCCTCAAGCATAACAAAGGAACAGACAGGCAGCAGCCACCTGCTTCTTTGTAACTCAGTGGATAGTGGAGTCATGAGTAATGGCTGCTCATTGCAGAGGCTAACCCATTGCAGAGGCTAACCCATGCTGATAAGTGTGCCATGTGCCAGGCCTAGTGAAGTTTGGTAACACTTCAGCTTCAAAGCAACCCTAAGTGCTAGTTTCGACTGCTCTACCCACCATTGCAATGTGTGCTTGAGGAAACTGAAGCATAAAAGGCTAAGTGTTGGTTGGTACTTGCATATGAAGCTAAGATAGGATAGAGGATGCATTTAGTCTGGTCAGCCCATAATGCAATTATGTGTACCGTTTATTCATGGCTGTAGAAGCTCTTGATTCTTTTGACGCCATCCCTTCTCTAAACCTGAAGTACAATGCTTCCTATTCTTTCTATTTTCCTGCTTTCATTGGCAAACTCCCAATGCTAAATGTCAGCAGTTTTGAATATGTAGCAGTTTGTAATCTGAATTCTTCCTAGATTTTGAGTGACTAGTTACTTCTGTTGTCTTCCAGGAAGTTTTCATCTTAAACATTTGGAACAATATGGCCTAGATAAGTACTTAAGTATTAAAATGTGATTCAGGATGATACTGAGCTGGAAAGGATTTTAGATACATTTGGGAAAGGCTCAGATGAGGCACTGGTCTAATACCTGGACCAGAGCCTCCTCTGGTCAGGTGGCAACACAGCAGAGACCAGATGTCCAGCCCACTGGCATGGCTCATCTTTCTAGGGTCATTTTGAAGAGATAATTGTGCATTTTTCTGTTGAATGGAAAGCTAGATAACCTTTCCGAGATGAGTTAACGAGGCCTATTGTGAGAACATACCTGGAAAACATATCCAAAAATAGTAAGCTTGGCTTGGCAGGTTATAACAGGCAGAGAAAAATCTGTCTGGACAGCAAAGTAATTTAGTCTGATTATAGCATTTATTTCCAGGATCTAACATGGTACTCCTTGAATAGCACGAATGTGAATTTCCTGTGTGCAGATGTTAGAATTATAACCTCTTTCCTTATGACATTCCATAGTATAGAAAGATGAAGATACAGGAGTTTAATAGTTGGGTTTTGTACACAGATTACTTTAGGGACTAAGGAGATGCCTTAGTGGTTAAAAATGCTTGCTGGCAATCCTGATTGCCAGAGTTGGGATCTCCAGATCCCATGTAAAGCTGGTCACAAGTAGCACCTTAGGCTTCAATCCCAGTGGCCTATAGAAATGGAGGTGGAGTCGCTGGCATTCACAGTGGCAAACAGGGAGAGAAATTTTATCCCAAAAAAGGTGGAAGGCAGGGAATATAGTACCTGAGGACGTCTTCTGATCTTCCTGTGCTCATCTTGCCACACATGTGCCCAAACATGCACACACTCCATACGCACATGCAAAAAAGCACCTTGGGATCTATAAAATATGTATTTTGAATAACTAGATTAGCTTTCCATTCCAATGTCTTAAAGCAGCAAGGCTTGGACTCTGAGGGCTAATTTTCCTAAAAACAGTTCTGGTCCACTGTGTTCTTTGGTAATGAGTGGTGCTAATCTGTATTTTACTTTTCCTCAGGAGTGTCCTGAAGCCAGAAGGGCACCCAAGACTTCTAAATATAGCCATAATACTTTGCAAATACAAAAACAAGTACACGGTCTCAGTGACATGCTGGTCTTATGAAACTTGTGTGAAATTGAAAAATTTACATTTTATTCTTTTGAATACATCTAATTTCCCTCTTGGTCTCAATGGAAATATTTATATTTAAAAATGATGATTTCACAGGTATAATTTTAAATTTTAAGCTGTAAATCTGTTACCAGTAATCAGTAATTACTACTGTCGTTCATACCATTCACTGAACAAGAAGACAGACAGGCAAAGATCATGAACATCTTTCTTTCCCTTCTGGCACTCATTTGATACCCAAGACATACTTTAGATTGCTGTTGAAGTTAGTGGCTCTCTCATTACAGAAGTGGAATCTGCTTTTTACCTAGTGCTTGTCAGTTCCAGCTATAAACAAGTCTCCATGGTATTTATCAGTCTGAGTGTAATTGCCTTAGATGAGACCCTAGATTGTCATGAATGAAAGTGCTTTGACCACTGGCCACTATCTGGCACCCTTCCCACCAATAATGTGGCCAGCTGTGGGTAAGGTCCAGAAGAGCTGTATGCCTCCATTTTTGTAAGCCTCTGCTTGTTTAACCTTAGACTTCAGGAGCTATCAGGGGACAGTGACTGATATCCACATGAAACAGGATCACCAGGACTTTTCAAGAATCTCAGATAATTTAGCTGCTTATACAGAATGCAGCATCTAGCTGAATCTATGTAAGCATGGCAGAACTGGTATTTTCTTTTTTTTAATTGACAACTTCCATGATTATAAACAGTATCCCATGGTAATTCCCTCCCTCCTCCCACTTTTACCTTTGAAACTCCACCCTCTGTCATATCTCCTCCCCCTCTCAAACAGTCTCTCTTATTTTGATATCGTTATCTTTTCCTCCTATTATGATGGTCTTGTGTAGGTAGTATCAGGCACTGTGAGATCATGGATATTCAGGCCATTTTGTGTCTGGAGGAACATGTTGTAAGGAGTCCTGCCCTTCCTTTGGCTCTTACATTCTTTCCACCACCTCTTCCACAATGGAACCTGAGCCTTTGAAGGTGTGATAGAGATATTTCAGTGCTAAGTACTCCTTTGTCACTTCTTCTGAGCACCGTGGTGCATTCTGAGTCATCCCAAGGTCATTGCCATCTGAAAAGAGAAGGTTCTGTAACTAAAAGTGAGAGTAGTATTAATATATGGTCATGAACATTAAGTGAAGTGCTTACTGGGCAGTTTGGTGAGCATAGTATACTTTTTGTAAGACAGCAGCAGACATTACACTTCTAGGGCTCATGACTACCCCTGTTGTAGGTTTCCTTATCAGGGATGTATTCCCTCCCATGGAGCAGGCCTCCAGTCAAATTAGAGAATGGTTGGTTTCCCCTATAACAGATGTGCCACTATTGCACCAGTTGGCTCATTTGGCTTGGCTGGCCAAATATAAGGCTTGCAGTATCCACTGTTGGGTATCTTCACTGGTGATTTCTCTCTCTCCCATTGAACTGCATGCAGCATGGCTTTTTCCAGCTTTCTGTCAGCTGGCCTACATGGAGGAGGTTTTCAGCTCAGCTCCAGCAGGATTTCTCAGTGGCCTTGCAGCTCAGGTAGGTGGAGTCTTCAGAAATAGGGTCTTACCATCGATTCCTGGTGGGACACCAAGGGCCTCAGCAATGGCCTATAATGGTACTGAACTGACTGTATTTGCTGAATACAAAACTAATTAATAAAAAAAAAATTAAAAAAAGAGGAAGCTCTATTGCAAAAAAACAAAACAAAACAAAACAAAAAAACACTGAAATGGCTTAGTCTTGCTTAAACCCCAAGCCAAAGTGATTTATTCACACATTAGTTCTTTTTTCACACACAAGATTTTTTGACCTTTGCATCTGTTAGTCATAGTAGATGATGAAGAAGACATGGACCCTCCTCCTTTTCAAGCCCAGAGTCTCTGAGGAAGACAAATGGATAGATATGTAAATTACCAAAGCAGTCATTGCCCTTATGTGAGCATAAACAAAATACAGGAGTTCAGAGAATCAGTTAACCACCTGGCAGAGCCAGCAGGTGACAAGTAGAGTAGGTCTGAGTGGCAAGAAGGATCTCTGTGTGTGGTTGTGTGTGCCTGGGCATTACACGGGAAGAACAAAGTCCAACATGGTGGGTGAGCTCTGCTGGACATGCCCTCTGTCTGTTGGGAAAAAGAAGGAAGGAAGGAACATGCATTACATTCACTGGTTACAGAAGTGTCTCTGGAGGATGCTTACTGCTGAGTTTTTAAAGGAGGTGCAGGGAGCTAGGGAGATGGCTTAGCAGTTAAGGCACTTGCCTATGAAGCCTAAGGACCTAGGTTTGACTCTCCAGAACCCATATAAGCCAGATGCACAAGCTAGAGGCCTTGGCGTATCCATTCTCTCTCCTTTTCTCCCCCTCTCTCTAATGAATAAATCAAAAATAAATGCTACTCTCACTTTTGGTAGAGAATAGGTTATGTGGTTTTTTAAAAAGAGAAACATTGACATTAAATGACACTACATATTAAATGGACCTTATAGACATTTGCCAAAAATTCTGTCCAAACACTATAAAACATTCTTCTCAGTAACCCATAAAAATTTCTCTCAAGTAGATCATGTATCAAGGCACAAATCAAGTCTCAGAAAATATAGGAAATTTGAAAAAACTCCTTGTAATTTATACAGCTATGTTACAGTCAGGTTTGCATTGCTGGTAGAAATCACCCAACTGAGAGCAGCTTGTGGGAAAAAGAGGTTTATTTTGGTTTACAGACTCAAGGGGAAGCTCTACAATGGCAGGGGAAATCGATGGCATGAGCAGAGGGTGGACATCACCCCCTGGCTAACACCTGGTAGACAACAGGAAAAGGAGAGGGTGCCAAACACTAGCAAGGGAGAGCTGGCTATAACACCCATAAGTCCACCCCCAATAATACACTGCTTCCAGGAGGCTTAACTTCCAATTGACTTCAGCTGGGGAATCTAGCATCCAGAACACCTAAGTTTATGGGGACACCTGAATCAAACCACCACCAGATACAATGAAGTAAAGCTAGAAATCGACAAGATAAAGTACATAAAATAAACTCTTGGAGATTAAACAGCATACTGCTGTATAATGAATGGGTTGTTGAAGTAAACAAGAAGGAAATCAGTAAGTTCCCAGAACTAAACAGAAATGAAGACACAATGTACCAGAAACTATGGGATGAAATGAAGGCAATCATTAGAGAGGTTTGTAACATTGAGTGCCTACGTTGCACAGAGAGACCTCAAATAAATCACTTAGTGATATACGTGAAATTCTGTGATATTGCAGTACAAATCGCCAAGAGCAGCTTGTGGGAAAAAGATTTATTTTGGCTTACAGGCTCGAGGGGGAAGCTCCATGATTGCAGAGAAAACATAAGGTGGACAATAGGAACAGGAGTGTGTGCCAAACACTGGCAAGGGGAAACTGGCTATAACACCCATAAGCCTGCCCCCAACAGTACACTTTCTCCGGGAGTTGTTAATTTCCACATCTCCATCAGCTGGGAACCTAACTTCAGAACACCTAAGTTTATGGGGACACCTGAATCAAATCACCACATTCTCCCCTGTGCCCCATTAAACTGATAACCATCCATGATGTAAAATGCAATGCATTCAGTCCAACTTTAAAAGTCCCCATATATACTTTTTAATCCCAATGATGTTAATACAACCCCATAGTCCAGGGTCTTTTAAATGAGCCATAATACCAAAAAAATCCCCCCCAAAACACATAACAGCACAGAATAAACATTCACACAGCAAAAGATGGTATTGGACATAGCAAAGAAATACTCAAGCAATATACAATTTAAATAGGGCAAACACCAAACTCTGTAGCTCCAAGTCCAACAACTGCAGCCAGTGACAAGTCTCCAAGATTGATAACTAACCAGCAACAAGTCTGTGGTATTCCAATTCCGCCCCTCCAGCTAGGCTACCCATAGTCCTGGAAAACTTCATCATAGTCCTGGCATCTCCTCTGGGTCTCCACTGCAATCCATGGTTCATCCTTATGGCCCCATGGTTTTTCCATGCAGGCAACCAGCAAACCTGCTTGACGCTTCCCATGGCCATTTCCAAAACACAAGACTGTGTTGCAAATGCAATGACCCTCTCCTGCATTTTTCATACTTCACAATACCAAGTAGGGTGCCATTTTTTTAATCCAGGGGGGAATAAACAGGCTTTGAAGAACAGGACACTTCTTGAGCATTCAGACCTCTCCAAAAGAGTCTACATTCTCCCTGTTGCCCCAGTGCAGGTCAGCTAGCCCAGTCTCACAGGTTGTAATCTCTCAATTGCAGCTGAATGAGCAACAGTTCACCCAAAGATTTTTCTTTCTGTGCCATATCCCTCTTTCACTATTTCATTTTTACGCAAAGCAACCCTGCACAACTTCTCAGAACCCAGGCATAACAAGCTTCCCACACAAACTGTTAGCCTAGTCTAGGCAAAGCTCTTTCTCACTCTCATAAGCCAAACCTCACAGTCCATAGTTCTTACTGCATTCAGGTCTTTCAACTCTGACCAGAATAGTCCATTAAGCTGTACTTATAGCACTGCAAGTCATCTCTTAGGCCAAGGTTTCAAATTCTTCCATATTCTTCTTGAAAATCAGCTCCAAAAGGTCAAAGCTGTAGAGTCAGGTTTCTAGCAGCAATCCCACTCCTCAGTACCACTTTAATATTGTAGTCAGGTTCACATTGCTGGTAGAAACCACCCAAACAAGAGCAGCTTGTGGGAAAAAAGAGGTTTATTTTGGCTTACAGGCTCAAGGGGATGCTTTACCATGGCAGGGAAAAACAATGGCATGAGCAGAGGGTGGACATCACCCCCTGGCCCATGTCAGGTGGACAACAGAACAGGAGAGTGTGCCTAACACTGGGATGGGGAAACTGGCTATAACACCCGTAATCCCACCTCCAACAATACCCTCTCTCCAGGAGGCATTAACTCCCAAATCTCCATCAGCTGGGAACCTAGCTTCAGAACACCTAAATTTATGGGAACACCTCAATCCAACCACCACATCTGATAAAACAAGTACAAGCCAAACACCAAAGTTGTAAACAAAAAGGAATATTAAGATCTGGGCAGAAATCAAATAAGGACCATATTAAAAGCAATTGATAAATAATTGGTCATCTGAAAAGATAAACAAGATTGGTAAAAGGGCTGTCATCAGCAAAATTGGTTCTTGGGTATCCTGGTTCCTATAGTGGCCTGCCCAGTGGCTTTTCCAGAGTAAGGAATGCACCTTTAAAAGAGTATTATCTTCATGTTATAGGTAGGAGACAGATGGCTTTTGCTTGGTTGTGTGTTAAATGTGAACTGTCCCCCATTGGCTTATGCACTTGAATACTTAATCACCAGTTAGTGGTGCTGTTAGGGAAGCTTGTAGAACCTTGAAAAAGTATAGCCTTTCTGGGAGAAATGTGTCCTTCTGGAGTAGGCTCTGAAATGTTATAGCCCAGCTCCATTTTCTGTTCTCTCTCTGTGTGTCCTGTCTACTGATGTGATGATGTCATAACCGGCTTCCTGTTCCCATCTGCTGGTCTGCTGTGCCATTCATTATTGACTCTACCACCTGGAACTGTGAAATGCATTAAATATTTTTTCCTTCTGTAAGCTGCCCCTGGTTAGGCATTTTGTTTCAGCAATGGGAAAATTGATACAATTGTCATAGGAATAATAAAGTCATAGTGGCAGATCACTGAACATTGAATAATCCAAGTACCTTGGTCATGATTTTTAAGTAATTCAACACGTGAAAGTGTCTAGTTTCCCTGTATTAACTATTCCTCACATTTTGTGGCCTGATGAAAATTAATACAATTCATTTATACTGGTTGAGACACTTTGGATATGAAGGGGAGTGATTATTAAATCTAAACTGGGCCATAGGATACATTGATACATATATGGGATATTATTTAGGTATTCATCAAATTCCACTTACAGCATGTCTAACAAATCTGTGAGGCTAGGTTCCCACTATCCTGTTATACCATCTCCTTTATCCTTTATAAGGTTGGTTGCTCAATCTTTTGTATGATAATGACATGGCAGGTGGTTCTGTGCCCATAGATTTCTTTCAGAATGGAGTCTGGTTGCCCAAAAGATGTGAAGGATGATTATTGGGTCAGAATCATTCCTGACTTTGGGGAGGAGTGAGTGACTTGACTGAATGTTGAGTTAATCACCTATTGTCAGTGATTTAACCTGTTATACTCATGCACTGAAATCTCTTTCAAACCTGTCCCAGGGAATTTGGAGCTTCTAGGTCAGTAAATACCTAAAGGTGTAGAGAGAGCAAGTGAAATAGAAGGGATGACAGCTATTTGCTCATACTTCCCCCACTTTGCATCCCTCCCATTTGGTAGATTCTGAATTGTGCCCTTTGTAATAAAACATTAAGTGCAAGTACATTGCTTTCCTGAGATCTGTGAGGCATTCTAGCAAAGTAACAAACCTAAGCTGGGAGCATGCAAGCCAGACTTATTGCTGATTTGTTAGAAATATAGCTTTTGTGAGATTGGTGCTTGGCATCTGAGCCCTGAGCCTGTGGGGTCTGTGCCAATTCTCAATAGTCAATATCAGAATTAAATTATTTGTCACCTGATTGGTACCTAGAAAATTAGAAAACTGATAGGTGTAAGGAAAATCCACACATTCCATGTTTGAAGAATTATGAATAAAATCATGTAAATACACCCACCCACAAATACGAATTTTCATGAGGTAACATTATTTGACAATAAAGTAGTAGATATTACCACTCTTATAGGTTTAAAGACTAACATGCCTTATTAGAGATTGGTGAAACATGGAGTTAGATAATTTAGTTTTCTGTACATTTATATTTTCAAGACAAACTCATATTGCTGACAAAATAGAATCCTTTCATTATGGTTCCTTGCTTTGCATTTCCACTGGCCTTCCGGGTCACCATGTTCTTATGTGGAGAAAAATACAACTGGCTCTCTGAATTTTATCTTCTTTTTATTTTGGGTCAATCTATTGATATTTCTATCCCTGTTTCTTTAGTTATGTTTCTTTCCTAAATGTATTTGCATTTTTTCTGTTTTACTTTTTAATTGATTGAATTTAATTTTAATATTTTGACAGGAAAGAGCAAGCAAGTACCTTGTATCAAAACATCAACCTAGTGGAACCAAGACTAATTCAGCCTTATGAGCATGTGATAAGGAACTTCATTCGTGAGATCAAACTTCAAAACACAGAAATGGAAAACCTGGCCATTGCAGTGAAAAGGTATTAAGGTCATTCTTTTCTAAGGACATATAAGGTCCTTTCACTTGCTTTGTGACCTGGGTGGCAAATGAACTGACTACACTATCCTATGACTTTATGATACAAGTGTACCTCATAGGCTGGACATGGTGGCACATATGTTTAATCTCAGCACTTGGGAGGCTTAGATAGAAGGATTTCTGTGTGGTCAAGGCCAGCCTAGAACTACAGAGTGAGAGCCAGGTCATCTTAGGTTAGAAAGAAGCCATTCTTAAAAAAAATAAAACAAACAAATAAGTGGACTTCATGGACTTCATTTATGAGAGCTTCCTAAACTAATCCACACATTCTGTGCAGTCAGGTTTGCATTGCTGGAAGAAATCACCTGATCAAGAGCAGCTTTGGGGGAAAAAAGGGTTAATCTTGGCTTACAGACTTCAGGCGAAGCTTCATAATGGTAGGGGAAAATGATGGCATGAACAGAGGGTGGACATCACCCCTGGCCAACATAAGGTCGATAACAGCAACATTGGCATGAGGAAACTGGCTGTACCACCCATAAGCCCACCCCCAACAATACACATCCTCCAGGAAGCATTAATTCCCAAATCTCCATCAGCTGAGAACCTAGAATCCACAACACCTAAGTTTATGGGGGACACCTGAATCAAACCACCACACAGGGTAAGCTGTATCTGGCAGTAATTACAGGATCAAGTAGTAGGTACATTGTGGTCCAGTGATATCAACTCTTTAGGACTGATGATTCCCAAAGCCATTCAGAGATGGATCTTATATGTAGTCATTTGACAGGTACAGAACAGATTCACAAGGAGGGGAGAAAGAGACAGGACAGTTTGAAACCTAATCTTTCCACTCACAGATATGAGTTATCACAGACAGATTTCCTATTCTCCTTGAGTCTCAGTCTTGCATCTTCAAAATGAGGATGAAATATACTCTTGGGATATTGAGACTCAGTAGATGACATCATGAGTGAAGACTCTCATATGTAGGAAAAAAGTCATTGGGCATGAAGTTCATGGAAAATAAAAGTTCAAGTTTTAGTCTGATGCCTCAAATATTGCAGAGTGATAGACATATCCATATGAGTAAATTGCTACTGAAATAAACTCTGGGGTTCCAGTCACTGAAACTTTCATATCTCCAACTATTTTTTATCAAATCAGTGTACCCTAGTTCCATACAGATCTGATTTCTTAATTTCATTACTAAAAGAAACAGAAGTTTTCTAGAAGATAACTTTTATTTATATTCTACAACCACAGGGGACTAATTAGGAATAATTGATGAGATGTCTCTTTCCCTTCTAACTTTAACATATTATATTGTAAGATTTATATAATAGTATTTTAAAATTAAATCATACCACCTCTTTGCCATAAAGCCCTTCCTTTCTTCCTTTGTTCCTTTCTTCCTCTTTCCCTCCCTACTTAACCCAGGTTTGTAATTCAGTTGTAGCAGCAATACATTTTAGAATTTGTTGACAGTCTCCCACTGATTTGCTATTTTAACCTATAGTTTGTCACAATTTAGTGTCATTTAATATATTTTAATTGTCTAGTATGCAGATTTTATGTCATTATACACCCAGAGGGTCAAATTGCCATTCTTATTTTATTACATGGAAGAAATGGGGCATATCATTTAGAATCATGTGATTCTCCTTATCTACATACACTGCGGTTCAAGGTAGATCACTCTTTCTTCATGTTTTTAGTCCAGGTTTATCATAAAAATTGTGTCTCCTTTTGAATTTCAGAGCCCAGGACAAGGCAGCCATACAGCTGAGTGAGATGGAAGAAGAAATGGATCAGAGGATTCAGGCAGCAGAAAATGAGACCCGGAGAGATGTGAGTTTGCAGGATTGGCCGTTGGTGCAGCAGTGTTTCATGGAGTTCCTTTTGTGTTTGGGGCTGTGGTCATATGTTTCAGTGTCAGGGCCTAGGGACAGCTGACGTGAGCTCCTTGAGACTACCAATGAATAATTTTACCATTGGTGATTTTTGAGGATGAGTTATGGAGAATTAAATATTTAATCAAATAAATAAATAAGGAATGTAGTTCTCAGATTGTGACATGCAGCAGAGAAACAGCATAAGTGATAAACAGGGAGTGGAAAACACTTAGGTTGGAAGTCAGAGGCCTCTCTGAAAGAGGTGTCATGAGATGGAGGATTGCAGGAATTTGCAGAGCTATATTTGGTAGAGAAGATGGCTGAATTTCTACATACTTGTTTTACTGACCAAATTTGAATCAATATTACAATGAAATTAAAATTCTGCCTCA
This sequence comes from Jaculus jaculus, assembly GCF_020740685.1. Classification (NCBI taxonomy): domain Eukaryota; kingdom Metazoa; phylum Chordata; class Mammalia; order Rodentia; family Dipodidae; genus Jaculus; species Jaculus jaculus. Next base: position 73,663,054 of record NC_059102.1, on the reverse strand, counting down.
CATATGTGGTGCTTCATGATGCAATATTATTGTAAGAACTCTTTGTTGAGTTGAAAGTTATTTCCTACCTTTGGTGATTTCCTTTAAAAAATTACTGTAGTTTTTTCATTATAAAATATTTACGGGCTGGAGAGATGGCTTAGCGGTTAAGCGCTTGCCTGTGAAGCCTAAGGATCCCGGTTCAAGGCTCGGTTCCTCAGGTCCCATGTTAGCCAGATGCACAAGGGGGCGCACACGTCTGGAGTTTGTTTGCAGAGGCTGGAAGCCCTGGCGCACCCATTCTCTCTCACTCCCTCTATCTGTCTTTCTCTCTGTGTCTGTCGCTCTCAAATAAATAAATAAAAAATTAAAAAAAATATTTACTAAATGCAAAAGTAGTTACTCTTGGGATTAAAAATTCCATTTTCTTGTGTTTGTTTGTCCCAGTGATGCTGAGAGGCAGGAAGAATGCATGGAGTGTTGGTATGCCATAGTCCTTAGTATGCATCCTGGATCTGTCCTTAATCAAGGCCAGATAATGCTGGAAAAAAAATTATCTTCATTCTGAGCCCTTGACATTCCATTTTTAAGATGAGTTAATGTCACTGTAGTAGACAGCTTCAGTTGCTGGGATAAACTTCCAAACCAGAGAGAGTTATGGGAGGAGGGATTTATTGAAGCTTAAAGGTGGAGGGGAAATTCCATAATGGTGGAAGAAGCTGGTCCCTTTCACAGGTCCACACAGAGAGAGCAGACAACCCCCACCAGCACCACAGGCAAGGACAGTTCTGGAACTCAGGCAGAACTCTGGCACTTTGTGTATCTTTAGCTAGACATTCAAAGTCTGCCCCCACACCTTAGGGCTGGACCCTAAGATCTGTCCACAGTGACACCTTCTTCAGCCAGGCAGCTAGAGATCTAAATTACAAATTTTAACAAGCTCCTGAATCAATTGGGTGACATCTATTCAAATTTTCACAATCACCTACCAGCCTTAGTGAGGATTTAACATGTTGATCTATATGAAGTTCCCAGCATTGTGCCTAAAAGTGTTGTAAGTACTCCATGACTCAGTTCCTTATTGCCTCCTTTTAGATTCTTTTCCTTAAATGTCTTTACTATCACACATACAATATTGAGTCACTTTGTTTCTTTCTCATTATGAGTCTCAGGTTGGTCTTGAATATAATGTAGTCTCAGGTTGGCCTTGAACTCATAGCAGTCCTCCTACCTCTGCCTACCAAGTGCTGGGATTAAAGTTGTATGCCACCATGCCTGGTTCCTCTCTCATACTAACAAATTGAAAAATCTTTAGAGTTCATATTCCTAAGGATACATGGGTCAGGGTTAATGGCTTAGCAGTAGTGATTATAATTTGTCTTATCTTGCTAGCATGGTCCCATTGTGTTTAGAAATAATAAATCACTTTTAACCTTACAAAAATCTTCATTTTATTTAATCTGGGTATCCACTCATTCATAAATCACTTCTCAGGTCCATGTGATAACTGTATATCATCACATCTCATTGTTTCTTCCACTGCCTTCCAAGTTAGGTGTTCATAATGAAGATGTTACCTACCATCACTCACGCTAACAAGTTCATGTTTTAAATTTTTTTTTTAATTTTTTTATTTATTTATTTGAGAGTGACAGACACAGAGAGAAAGACAGATAGAGGGAGAGAGCGAGAATGGGTGCGCCAGGGCTTCCAGCCTCTGCAAACGAACTCCAGATGCGTGCGCCCCCTTGTGCATCAGGCTAACGTGGGACCTGGGGAACCGAGCCTCAAACCGGGGTCCTTAGGCTTCACAGGCAAGCGCTTAACCGCTAAGCCATCTCTCCAGCCCGAAGTTCATGTTTTATTAATGACAACATCTTCTTGGCATTTAGCTTCAGTATGGAAATGAAAAACCTATAGCCTCCACAGCTTCTTAGAGAATTTCTCCAATTTTGGATATTTGGCCAGTTAACTTCATATGCATGCATAAAATTTGCTTAAAATATGGCCTCAGCATGCCAGTCCAGGACCTCACTGCCAGCAGGAAACCTGCTTATCCGTCCTTCCTTGCACCCTTCTAATCATCATATCTTTGGAATGATATATGCTGGCTCATTGAAGGTTTTCTCTGACTTCCTCCATTCACCATGTTATCCCTCTGTTCCCCAGAGTCTTAGCTCCACTGGCTGGCTCAGTGGCATCACTGCTCATCTGTCTGCTTTTATTCCAACTATTTTCTTTGACTTGGTGTTGTTACCCTACTCCCTTCTACTTTCCTAAATCCTGAAAAAAGAGAAAGTCTCCACCTTGCCCTGATTCCCTCCCCTAGTTATCTAGCCATGGTTTCCTACATAGATTGTATATTGCATTGCTTCAGTGTTTTATTTTTTTAATAAACTCTTTTTAATTTTTTTGTATAGTTTTATTTTATTAAAGAGCAATGAAGAGAGAAAGAGGGAGGGAGGGAGGGAGGGAGGGAGGGAGGGAGGGAGAGAGAGAGAGAGAGAGAGAGAGAGAGAGAGAGAGAGAGAGAGAGAGAGAGAGAATGGGCATGCCAGGGCCTCCAGCCACTGCACATGAACTCCAGATGCATGCACCCATTGTGCATCTGGCTTATGTGTGTCTTGGGGAACCATGTCTCGAACTGGGGTTCTTAGGCTTCACAGGCAAGCGCTTGACTGCTAAGCCATCTCTCCAGCCCCCAGTGTTTTCTTTTAATATTTCACTTATTTATTTATTTGAGCGACATAGAGAGAAAGAGGCAAGTAGAAAGAGAATGGGAACCCTAGGGACTCTAGCCACTGCAAACTAACTCCAGATATGTGCACCACCTTGTGTATCTAACTTTGTGTGAGTACTGGGGAATCAAACCTGGGTTCTTTGGCTTTGCAGGCAACCACCTTAACCTCTAAGCCATCTCTCCAGACCAGTGTTTTTTTTTTTTGTTTTTTTTTTTACTGTAGTACCTTTATTGATATGTAGTGAGCATGAAATAAACTACACATGAGTAAATTATAGAATGTGTTGGATCATTTGACATACCGTGAAAACATCTTTGCAAACAAGATCATAATTTATTTTCTCATTTCCTCTTTTTTGTATCTTTTTTCTTGCTTTCTTTGTCTCTACTTTTCAGGCAACCACTGTTCAGGTTTTTGTCGCTATAGGTTTGTTTGAAGTTTTTATAATTGACTGTAAAAGGAATCTTTTAGTGTGTATTATTTATTTTCTGGAATATTCTGCTTTGTGACATAGTCATGTATCAGTATCCATTTACTTTTGTTGCAGTTACTATTGTGAAAGTGGGATGAACACCTGACCCAAAGCAAGTAAACCAGTTTATTTTGGTTTACAGTCTTGAGGGGAAGCTCCATGGTGACAGAGAAAGGGTGGCATGAGCAGAGGCTGGATATCACCTCCTTGCCATAGCACATGGAAAACAGCAGCAAGAGAGTGAGCTCCCATGCTGGCAAGTAGAAGCTGGTATAATGACTTAAGCCTGTCCCCACAACACACCACCTTCTGCAAGGCTCCATTTCCCACATTGCTATCGGCTGGGGATCTAGCATTCAGAATACAAGGGCCACCTAATTCAAACCAGCACAATTTTAATAGTGAAATGGTACTGCCTTCTATACATCTGTCACAGTGTTTATCTATGCATATGTTGAGGACATTTGAGTTCTTTCCAGTTTTCAGATGCTATGTTAAGATGCTAGTAACATTCACATATGACAATATATGTCAACATATACTTTGAGTTCTCATCAGTGAATTTTTCAAGTATAGTAACCTGATCCTCTGTGCGTTGGTGTTTATTTTTGTATGACACTGCCAAACTGATTTCCCCGAGTGGATGTGCAGTGTAAAGATTTCCTTGGACATTGCAGTAGCCATGTGTAAGAACCTGGTATGGCTTCAGTTGCAGTTCTCTAGTGACTGCTCATGTTGAGGTGCTTTACATGGGCCTATTTGTCTTATATGCATACATATGTCTATTTGCATTCTCTTCATTAAAATCTTTTGTTCATTTAAAAATCAGGTTATTTAAAAATAATTTATTTATACATTTGACAGAGAAAGAGAGAGGGAGGGAGGGAGGGAGGGAGAGAGAGTGAGACAGAAAGAGAGAGAGAGATCGAGAGAGAAAGAATGAATGGGTGCATGAGGGCCTCAGCCACTGTAAACGAACTCCAGACACATGCACCCCCTTGTACATATGGCTAACGTGGGTCCTGGAGAATCAAACTTAGGTCCTTTAGCTTTTCAGGCAAATGCCTTAACCTCTAAGCCATCCCTCTAGCCCTATTTAAAAATTAGGTTATTTTCTTAGTACTGGGTTTTGAGATTTCTTTATATACTATGAATGTAAGTCCTTTAACAGATTCCTGATTGGTAAAATCTTTTCACTCAGATGGTAACTGGACATAATCCTAACAAACTTTTGAAGAATCGAAAACAAAATAATTTGATGAAGTCTTTGACAGATGAGTTTTATTGTGAACTTGATGGGACTAGAGAGAAAGTGGCAGATAGAGAAAGAATGGACACACATGCATGTGCCATCTTGTGCATCTGGCATGTGGGTACTGGGGAATTGAACCTGGGTCCTTAGGCTTCCCAGGCAAGTTACTTAACTGCTAAGCCATCCTCCAGCCTCCTATTGTTTGAAAAACTATATATGTACACATATATATACATATCTATATATATATATATATATGTATGTATGTATGTATGTATGTATGTATGTATGTATGTATGTATATATATTTTTCGAAGAAGGGTCTTGCTCTAGCTCAGGCTGACCTGGAATTCACTATGAAGTCTTAGGGTGGCCTTGAACTCATAGCATTTCTCCCACCTCTGCCTCCTCAGTGCTAGGATTAAAGGCTTGCACCACCATTCCTGTCGTATTTTAAAATATTTGACCAAGTCAGGGAGATTTTCAGTACTTCCCTTTGATAAGTTTTGATGTTTTTGAGTTTATACTCTTGACCCATTTTATGTATGATGCAAAGTGTGGATCATTATTTTCTCTCTGTCTCTCATCTATGTGTGTCTGTGTCTAGATATTCTAGTACCATTTGTGGAAAAGGCTATTTGTCTATAAGATCTAAAGAGTTTCTAGCTTTTTATCAGATTTTTCCTAAGTGGATTATATTTTGGTATTCCTGAAAATGTTTAAAAGTTTTGATTTTTGATCTTAGTGAATCTATAGGAATAAATTTGTTTCTTTTACTAGTGGTGTTATATTCAGAGGCATTGTTTATACTCAGTAACTTTAGATATATTCCATCTGATTTTCTAGGCTGATGGTAATGTAATGAATGAATAAAGACAACTTTACTTCCCTTCTGACCTAGCTGATGCTTCTTTCCTTACTTGATTTGGTATATTATTATATATATTGTTGAGTTCATCTTGGTGAATTTTATTGATTGAATTTTTATCTGTGGGTATATATTTACAAGTCATGGGAGTTATTATTCTGTAGTTTTTGTTATGATGAGAAGGAGAAGCACAAGGTATGTGGTATTTACTAGACCCTAACTGATAAAGTTTTAATAAAGAATTACACTATAGGCTTGAACATAGCAGGTAAACTCAGAGAGAGAATGAATGAGTATGTAAATCACATCTCTGAGGGGAAATGGGATCCTTTCACACCAGCCAAGAGAAGACACCTGGACTTGTCTCAAGGGCCATTTGTGTAGGGTCTGTTTGGAGTAGGAAGGAAGTGGGCAGCTTGCTTTCTTATGAGATGGTAAATGCTATAGCAATATGTGTCCTTCCTCATACTGGCTCCTTGGCTTGAGGCATGAGGAAACATTAGGCACTAATAGTGACAAGGTATGGCAAGTTATTGGGTCAGATTCTAAGCAGTTAGAGTCTAAAAATAAGAGTGGGTGATTTGCTTTTTATTTTTGGCCTTTTATTTCTCTACGGTTCTTTTATGTTTTTCTATAATTTGGGTATTAGCTAACACTAGTCTCAAAGGGTACATTGGGATCTATTTCCTCCATTTATGTTTGTGTAGGGTTGATTTGAACTACTGTCATTTCTCACCTGTATTTACTATAATCTCCTATCTGATCTTGCAGCATCTATATGATGCAGATTAGCAATGACATAAATTAGTTATAAGTTCATTTATTGCATTTTGAGTAATTTCTTTTCTCCTGAGGTCGGGTTTTATTCTAGCCCAGGCTGACCTGGTATTCACTGTGTAATCTCAGGGTATCCTTGAACTCATGGTGATACTCCTACCTCTGCCTCCCAAGTGCTGGGATTAAAGGTGTGCACCACCATGCCCAGCTGAATAAAATATTTTTAAGCCTGATAAATTGTTCTGTTTGAGTTTGTGGCCCTGGATCCAGTTGACTGTGATACCACCAAGGTTGTAGGAATCAGTACCTCACTGTGAGGCATGAGTGTCTTTGTACAAATGTGACATGGGCAGTTCTTACTGCTTCATCTGTAAAGCTGGAGGAAGACAGGACAGCTGCTTAAGAGAAGGCAACCTTTAACGAAATGCTGCTCTTACGCCAGGAATTTCATATTGATTATATAATTTGTATGAATTATTTAATGTTCATGGGGTATTTAGTATTCATGTTTATTTAATGAGGTATTTAATTTTATCGAAATTATTTACTTTATGTTGCTTACTTAATTCTCACAATCATCCAATCAGAAAATGGAGACAGCCAGGCATGGTGATGCATCCCTATAATTATAATATTTGGGAAGCTGAGGCAGGAAGATCATGAATTCAAAACTTCTTTGGGAAATATAACAAGATGTTATCTCAAAGAGAAAAGCAAAAAGAAAAAAAGGGGGGGATATCAGTTATTTTCCCATTGCTGTGAACCAAGTACTTGACTAGAACTTCTTATGAGAGTAAAGAGTTTATTTAGCTTATATTTCCAAAGGGTAGATTCCATCTTGGCAGGGAAAGCACAGCAGGACTAGAGAGATAACTGATCACATCAGCATACAACAAGAAGAGGATGAACAGGAAGCAGGCCTGGCCTATCATATCTCACACTTACCCTTAGGACCCACTTTTTCTAGCAAAGTTCCAACTCATAAGGATTCCATGACCTTCCCAAATAGTGCTACCAGCTGAGATCCAAGTGTTCAAAGTGAGGCTTTGGAGGCATTTCACATTCAGTTACATCAGAAAGGAAATGAGAGATGAGACAGGAGAAGGGAAAATAAAGAAAATAAAATAGAGACATAAGCAACTTGCTAAAACTTAACAGCCAATAAGTGGTTAGTAAAACCTTTGAGCCCTGGCAGAATTCAGATGTATAAGCATAACTTCTGCAGAGGCCCTACCTGGCTTCTGATCACTTCTCCCTAGATTTTGATTCTTTAGTGTCATTTCTTGGAAATTCTCCTTTCTCATCAGCTCTCCCCACCCAGAATGCATCAGCTTGTATTCTCTGTCTCCTTACTTCTGCTGCCTAGAATCATTCATGGTAGATGGTAGGCTGATTGTTACTGATTGTTTATAGGGCTGAATCCAGGATAGTGATATAATTTAAGAGAACTATGAAGTTTAAAACTATATAGTTTAACCCATGGGAGCTCTGAATGGTAGTCTTGGGCCTCCTGAGGGCCTGTCATTTTCTGCCCTAAGAAACTAAAGGAACACATCTGAACTTGAGAAATCAATCATATGCTGTGTATTGATACCTTCAGCTACAAGTATGACAAGGATACCATTGATGTTGTGGCCATGGTACAGGGTGCAAAATGTTCTTTATCATGGTCATTCAGTGCCCTTATCACCTAATAACACATTTGTGAGACCCTGTCCTTGCTAAGCAACATCTAAATCTTCAAGTCTATGTAGTTAGCATAGAAAATTGCAGTTTCTGGAATTTACAGTGTTAAGGTTTGAATTAAAGCAATATACAAGTAGGCCGGGCGTGGTGGCGCACGCCTTTAATCCCAGCCCTCGGGAGGCAGAGGTAGGAGGATCGCCATGAGTTCAAGGCCACCCTGAGACTCCATAGTGAATTCCAGGTCAGCCTGGGCTAGAGTAAGACTCTACCTTGAAAACCAAAAAAAAAAAAAAAAAAAAAAAAAAAGCAATATACAAGTTATGGGATAAAACGTATAAGAAATGTGCCTTCCCAAGTCTTTAGACCTAATAGCATTTAGGCAGACACTGGATTCCCTAACTGTGTCATATCTTCTGATTAATCATAATTAACTAGTTAATTGGTATTATCTCCCAGTGTCAGAGTGCTAGAGATGTCATTTCAGGGTGATGTGTCGATGTGGCCTCTGTGATTCTGCAGCTGTTCCAAGTTCATAGGTTTCACTTCCAATACTGCTGCACACCAAATCTGGTTCTCCTCTGCCATCCATCCTTACCCTCTCCATTTAGGAGAGTTGATGTCAACTTAGTATAATGCAGATTGCTTCTCAACTATGGGGTAATACTTAAAAATTTAGGAAGCAGAACCTGTTTAAATCAATACTTGTGTGCATTTTTCCTGTAGGAAAAACGGAAAGCTGAAGAAGCACTCAGTGACCTCCGGCGACAGTATGAAACAGAAGTAGGAGACCTGCAGGTGACCATTAAGAAGTTAAAAAAGGTAAGTACACAACTTCTAGATGGTGTAGGACTCCAAGCCATAATGTTGAAAATTGAAAACTTGTAGAATTTGCATATCCATAACTTCACAAAAGCAATTCAGTTTATTAGAAAATGTACCATTTTTATTTGCTCTTGTAGCTTGAAGAACAATCAAGACATATAAGTCAAAAGGAAGATGTAGCAGCATTGAAAAAACAAATTTATGATTTATCACTGGTAAGAATTACCTCCTTTTCACTGTCAGAAACATACTTCTTGTTAAATGATATTTGTGGTGGTGTTCCTATATTCCACTAATAGAAGCTTAAAAATAAATTGATGCTATAAAGTCTTTAAAACACCTTTGAATAAGTATTATACATGAGGGGGTTTTCCTTTAATGATAGGTCAACTACTATGAATGGTGGCTTTTTAAAAATATTTATTTAAAGTAATAAACAAGATTACCTTCGATGGTTAATCCCACACAACTTGCATTGTATTTCTAGCACTATAACAGCTAGTCATATGGGAGGAATCTTCCAGCTAAGTTCCCACTTAATTTCTCATTGTCCTGTAATCAAAGCATTTAGTGTCTTCAGCAACAGGATCTTACCATCTAGTTATGGTGGGCAACCAAGAGTAGTGGCAATAGCAAGTAATGTTTTGGGAGTCTCAGGTCACTTGCTGACCAATACTTTATTGGAAGGTATCTCACTGCTGGCACTAAGGTATTCCCATAATAACATGGTATCTGAGAACAGCATTATCCCCCATGCAGGGTACTTCTGCTCAAATTCTCTTCATTTTCTAAATTGCATTTTGAATATGCTAATAAAGATGTTTTAATGTGGATCTACCCACCTACCTGCCCATACACTGACATGGGTAGACCACAGCACAAAAGAAATAACGTGAAAAATAAAATGCAAGAAAATCCAGACAGATCACCCAGTCCAACAAGGATCACAACTAACCAAAACATAGAAGAGTGTTTAGGATCAGAACATCAAGTGGAAGCAATGAACAATGCAACCCTGACCAAACTACTGCTAGAACTGGCAGGAAAGCTACAAAGGATAGATAATCGTGTGGATGCTACCATCACTAAGCTAGAGCAATATGATAAAACACTGGAAGGAATTCAAAGAGAGCTAAGAGAGTTGAGGGAGAGTGAAAAAAAAGAGGACCTTAAAAATCAGCTGGCTACTCACCCTGTAATCCAGAGTTAATTCCAGGTCAGCCTGGGATAGAGTAAACCATATATCAAAAATAAAATAAGGGCTGGAGAGATGGCTTAGTGGTTAAGCGCTTGCCTGTGAAGCCTAAGGACCCCGGTTCAAGGCTCGGTTCCCCAGGTCCCACGTTAGCCAGATGCACAAGGGGGCGCATGCGTCTGGAGTTCGTTTGCAGAGGCTGGAAGCCCTGGCGCGCCCATTCTCTCTCTCAACCTCTATCTGTCTTTCTCTCTGTGTCTGTAGCTCTCAAATAAAAATAAATAAATAAATAAATAAATAAATATAATAAGATTAGAAAAACTAAAAAAAAAAAATCAGCTGGCCACACTAAATGAAAACATAAAGAAATGCAAGGATGATTTCCAAGAATCATCAAGAAAATCAGAAAATGAGGCAAAAAGGGAGCTGGACAGAGTGATAGAAGTGATACATAGGAAAGTAGTAGAAAATGCAAACTTAATTGAACAAGTCCAAAACTCACTAGAGGCTCTCAAGAATAGAGTCAGCGAAGTGGAAGATAGAAATTCTGATCTGGAAGACAGGATGGAAGAAACAGTTCGAGAGTCCAAAAATTTCAGTAAGTTCAAAAGTTCCTGTGAACAGAACATGAGAGAATTATGGGATACACTTAAACGTCCTAATATCAGAATCATTGGAATACCAGAAGGAGAAGAATTTCAGACCAAAGGCATGGAGAACCTATTTAACACAATAATTGAAGAAAACTTCCCCTGTCTCTTAAAAGAAAGGCCCATCAAGATTCAAGAAGCAAACAGAACTCCTAACCAACTAGACCAAAGGAGAAACTCCCCAAGACATATTATCATTAAGACTCTAAACATTGACACCAAGGAAAAAATCCTAAAAGCAGCTAGGGAAAATCAGCACACCACTTTCAAAAGAAACCCCATCAGAATTACTTCAGACTTCTCAATGGAAACCCTGAAATCTAGAAGGGCCTGGAATGAAACTCTCCAAACTCTAAGAAACTATGGCTTCCAACCTAAATTACTCTACCCGGCAAAAGTCTCCCTTATAATAGATGATGAAAGGAAAACTTTCCATGACAAAACTGAGCTTAACAATTATATGAACACAAAACCAAACCTACAGAAAGTACTCCAGGAAATTCTCCACAGAGAAGAAACAAATAACCAAACACAAATGCCTACAAGAAGCAGATCACAGCAACCAAACCCAGAGAAGATAGAAAAAAAAAAATTAAATTCCATGGAAATGCCAACACACCTCTACCACCACAACATGACAGGGATCAAATCAAATCTCACAGTCATCACCCTAAACATTAATGGCCTTAATTCACCCATCAAGAGACACAAGCTAACAGGGTGGATCAAAAAATTAGACCCCTCAATCTGCTGCCTTCAAGAAACCCACCTTACCACTAAAGACAGAAACCTCCTCAGGGTGAAAGGGTGGAAAACAATATTCCAAGCAAATGGGAATAAGAAACATCAGGTGTAGCTATATTAATATCAGATAAGGTTGACTTCAAACCAAAAACAGTCAAAACAGACAAAGAAGGCTACTTCCTACTTATAAAGGGAATAATCCATCAAGAGGATATTACAATCATAAATCTGTATGCACCAAACACAGGGGCACCACAGTTCATAAAACAAAACCTACTTGACAATAAAACAGAAATAACCACCAGCACCAAAATAGCTGGGGACTTTAACACACCATTATCAGTAATAGACAGATCATCCAAACAGAAGCTCAACAGGGAAGTAAGAGAGCTGAACAAAACCATAGAGCACTTAGACCTAACAGACATCTACAGAACTTTCTATCCCAAATCCACAGACTACACATTCTTCTCAGCAGCCCATGGAACATTCTCTAAAATAGACCATATACTGGGCCACAAAGACAGCCTCCACATATTTAGGAAAATCGACATAATTCCCTGCATGATATCAGATCATAATGCTATTTTCATACTTTTTAAAAAATTTATAGCCCCTTTCTAGCTTCTTGGCCTCTATTGACTCCTATTCTAATTCATATAAAAATTTAAAACTTTGAAGCTAGGATCTACACAGGAGAGAGAACATGTTCTTTTTTTTTTTTTAATCTGATCCTGGGTTACCTCACTTAAAATGATTTTTTTCCAGATAAAACCATTTTTCTGCCAATTTTATTTTTATTCCCTTTTTAGGTTTTTATTGAGAATGGTAATATAGGAATATACGATGAATTGGTCATAGCTCCATGAGATTTTCCTATTTTTTATCCCCTGTCCCCTGCCCCCTGTCCTGAGTGGCTTCCTCAGTAGAGGAGCCATAATCACTGTGGAGTCATGAATGCTCCAGTTTATGTTCAGAAGACAGTGCTCTACAGTATGTGTTTTCACCTTGTGACTTCTTACATTCTTCCTTTCACTTCTTCTGTAGTATTCCATGAGCCTTGAAGGATGTGGTAGTCTCCTTCAGTGTTGAAGTCATGACAGCCCCTTATTTTCTAAATTAATGAGTTTTGAGTCTCTTCATTATCTCCCATCTCTGTAGAGAAGGTTCTTTGGCTATTAGGAGAGCAGCACTCATATTCAATCCCCCACTTTCTTTGCAGTGTTTCCTGTAGTGGTCCCTAGTAGGTGTGATCAAGATGGCTCTTCCAGTATTAGGCACTTGGCTTTCTCTTCCTGTCACCTTGACAAGTACTGAGTCTTTCTAGTGTTCCATCTGTAAAAGAAGGTTCTGTAAGAGTGAGAGCAGGGTTAAGCAACACATGTATTTAGGCCTTTTGGTGTATATATTCTGTGCATTTAGCCTAAGAACTGAAGCTTCTATCTGTGATCACTGACCTCCTAGGCCATAGACTTTTGATTTGGTTCTTAGTACCAGGCATGAAGTCCCTCCTACTATATTGGCCTCATATCCAGAGAATAGTTGATTACCCCTGTAATTTATGAGTCTCTATGCACTGATGGGTATTTCATGCCTGGCAGATTGCTTGTTTTTCTGACTTGAAAAACTGGGAAGGATAGGAGTGACTAGTGTATGGTTACTGCTTCAATTTTTGCAAAAATGAGAAACTCTGGGTCTAATGTTTTCATGACTCTCTTTTTTTTTTTCTCTAGGAAAATCAGAAACTCAAGAAAGAGCTTTTAGAAGCACAGACAAACATAGCTTTTCTTCAGAGTGAACTAGATGCTTTGAAAAGTGATTACGCTGACCAGACTTTGAATTCTGAACGGTATGAAAACTTGTCTTTTGCTTTTTAACCTAGGGAAACCTTCCATGGGAATAAGTTTGAGTATGTAATAATAAATAGTCACTAACTGTGCAGTATGTCCTTTGCTTTCTAAAGGTGGTATCTGCAGTGGCAGATTTCCTACCTGTGTTTGTGGGGTTTTTTTTTTTGTTTGTTTGTTTTTTGTTTTTGTTTGTGTTTTTTTTTTTTAAGACAGGGTAACTGTTTTAATTATTGGCCTTCCAGGAGGCTGCAGGGAGTAAAAGTGGTTGAATTCAATGGCAGTGGGAAGATGATACTAATGTCAGGAGTAGACGTCTGTTACAGTGCTTAACAGATAATCATCCTGGCTTAAAATATAAGAATGAGAATCATTTATTATTTTATGCTCTGGTTTTACCATATGGTATTCATAACAGAATATCATATGAGCAGAGACGTACACTTGTACATGAGAGAAATACCTGGATATTAACAGAGAAATAATAAATATAACCCTTGTAACTGTGTACTGGAGGGAATGATTTTTTTATTTGAATATTTCAGTCAGAATTAAGGTCAGTGAAACACTTACTACATATGCTATGTCTGAGTCTCTGAACTAGATAAGGAGTTATGAGTTCAGAGAATATAAATAAAAAGAAACTACATGGTTTTACTCTGAGAACTTCAAGGTTAATTGAGAAAGCCAGAATAAAAGATTACAGAGATAAGTGGCATGAGCTGAATGAGGTCAGAAATAATGCTGCCAGCAGTGTCTTGGCTGGGTTAATTGTCCTGTGATAACAGAAGCAGTTTCCCTTCCATCTAGGTTTTGTTAAAGAGGACACAGGACACGAGTGCAGAGTGGTGGTGGGGTTGGTGAGGGACGGGAGGCATGGGTGACAGCAATATCACCTGAAGATGGTACCACTGCCATCTGCCAGACACCACCCTTGGTACATGATGAGCGTTTACTACTTTGTTCACAGAACACTGTCAGGTGTTTATAATCTCTGTTCCACAGGTGGAAAAGACGCTCTCAGAGATGTCCCAGGTGAGGGAACAAACAAAGCAGAGGAAAGGCCATAGGAAAAGAGGGTCAGATTATGGGTCAAAAAGATACTTTGAATGGGGAATCAAAAAGAAGTTTAAAAGCTAGTTTAAGCATATTCAATGCTTATAATTTTTGGTTGCAAAGCTTAAATTTCTATATATAGTTGAGAAACTTTAGCTTTATTATATCTAGGGAATGAATTGACAGGTTTCTACAGATGCAACTGGATAGTCTAAGAGGTTTGGGAGTTAGTGATGGATTCACCTGCTCAACAGTGGTTCTGGAATTAAGGGACATGTGTTCTGAGTATAGGCTTTAAAGAGGAAACCGGGGACCCTCTACTAGTGCAGCCAATCAAGGAATGATACATGAATTTTCTTTAAGCCCAGATGGTTAGATTCTGTGGATTCCCTTTTAGTTTAGTCTGAAAAGGGAAGAGTGAGCAAGTATGGGTGGGGTAGAGGATGGAGGAGTCACAAGAAAGGGAAAAAGTTAATGGAGCGGGTATTTGTTGTATTTAGAGGGAACAGAGAAGGGAGAAATGAAAGGATATTATAGGTGAGCGCCTGGGAGACAGGATTCTGGTGCATCCTGGTTCAGTCCCAGTGAGGTACAAAGCTAGGTACATGGGACAGGACAGGGCAGGATGGGTGGGTAGGAGCTAATCAGTGTGGGAGGAGGAGCTCCATCCACAGTGGTAGTATCAGATGTGGGTAGAGCTTGGGAGAGAAAAAAAAATGTCAAGGGCACATAACCTTTTGGGGGGAGGGTTGTAAGAAAATTTTATTTTAGAGAATATTGAGATATGTCATTTTGGTGTTTGAGAATATTGGTTTTTTTTTATGGTTCTGGGGATTGAACTTCATGCATGTTCAATGAGCGCTGTATCACTGAGCTACATCCTCAGCCCTGGGTCTGTTTTCTTTGAAGTTTAATACAAAGTAAAGTAGATTTGCAGCATTTTTAATTTTAACTCCATCCAATACTCATGACCTTCAGCATAGCTTCTGGAGTGAAACCTGGAGCAGGCAGTTCCAAGTCTCATATGGAATTTAACCATCCCATTGCAACTGCTTTTCAGACAAAGCACAATGAGAAAAATCTGAACCATACCACAGAAACTGTCCTGAGATAACCTTACATGAGGAGATAGGGAGTAATTGTGTCCTTCATCTGGTTGTTAGCAGACATCCCAGGTCCTTCCAATCACAGAGCAGCAGTCAGCTGATAGTGAGATCTTTCCTTTCATGGGTCTTCTCACGTTGGCTACCCTTAGTCTATAACTGAGGATTTTCAGACTCTTGACCCCTCAGCTGCTGGGTGCAGTGATGACTCCTTTAATAAAGTGCATGACTTTTATGAAGGAAAAGTGTATAAACATATGAAATTTTTATTTTTAATTACTAGACTAAAATGAGCCACCGATTTTCAAGAAACTAGTTATGGCAACGTGGGTTGGTCAAGATCATCATTTTAAAATTAACAGACAGCTGAGTAGAATGATTTTACACTTGTGCCAACTTGGCCTTCCATGTAGAGAGCCCTGAGGTGTTGGATGGAGAGCAATTGCCTTGCCATGCACATGTCCCAGACAAGGTGCCCTGGATAGAAAACTGCCGTCTTATGACTAGTAGCTATACAGAGTCTGTGTCTGCATGTCTCTTTCTTCTCAGTGCATACACTGGGAGCATTGCTAACTTTTTTATGTATTGAAATTTTTCATAAATGTACATAATGTTTTTGATGATAACTCCTTATCATTACCTTCTCTTTGGCTCCCTTCCCTAATCTTCTTTCAACTGAATCTCTTTCTTTTCAAATTGTCTCTCTTTTATCTTGATGTATGTTTTCCCTCTTCCTCCATCATCCATGATGAAATGTCAGTGGGCCCAATATTATGTAGATCTTGTGCAGGTAATGACAGTTACCATGAGGTCATAAATGCTAGGGTCACTTCATGTTTAGATAGAATTTCTAAGTACTCCTTCATATCCTCTGGTTCTTACGATCTTCCCATCTCCTCCTCTTTAGTGCTGAGCACAAAGGAAACATATTTTTTGAAAAGGTAAAATAAGGCCTGGGAGAGTAGAATCAGGTAAGACAGGACTCAACACTAATTCTCATTTAAATATAAAATGTAATTTTACAGGGATCTGGAAATAATCCGAGAATACACGGAAGATCGCAATAGTCTTGAGAGGCAAATTGAAATCCTCCAGTAAGTTCTCATATAAGATACTCATTACATTTTACCTACCTTTTGTTAATAAAACATGTGCCACATGTGACATAAGCTGCCATATCCTAAAGTCCAGTTTGCAGATCACTGTATGTTTCTTCTCACTGTAGTGTATTTAGTATATCCACTACATTTTGTGATACTTCTAACCCTAAATAAATTATTCCAATTCAAGTATTCACAAGTCAGGTGACATGTCTATCATGTCTTTATTAGGCCTTTATGAGGAATAACAGCCTTGACCCCCCAGCTCTCTCTGCAGCTCTGCATATGAGCTTGTCAGGCTCCTTGCATGTGTGAGTGCCATAGGACAGTGCTTAAGCCATTATGCTTTCTCAGTCTGTGATGTTTACTAAAGGTATTTTTTTTCTTGGATTTTTTTTTTCTCAAGAAATCCTGTACCTGATCTGTTGACTTCATAACCAAGGTGCAGTAGTCCTATCCTGAAGGGTCGTCTCCACAAAACCTTCAACCCTCCTTCCTTTCACTTACACAATATTTTTTCTACTTTTAATTCACTAAATGAAATAATAGCAGGCTTAACAAGTTTTCCCTCACTGTTTTCTTTTTTTTTAGTTAAAAAAATTATTTATTTGTTTGAGAGAAATAGGGGAAAGACAGAGAGACAGAGAGAGATTGATTGAGAGTATGGACACACCAGGGCTTCCTGCCTATGCAAACGAACTCCAGATGCATGTGCCACTTTATGCATCTGGCTTTAGATGGGTACTGGGAAACCAAACCCAGGCTGTCAGGCTTTGCAAGCAAGCACCTTTAACAATTGAGCCATACAGCCTCTCCTAACGTTTTTTATTTTTATTTTTTAATGATTGAAAGAGAGAGGAAGAAGGAGAGAGACAGACAGAAAGAGAGAGAAAGAGAGAATGAGCATAACAGAACCTTCAGCCTGCTGCAAAGTCCAGACACATGTGCCCCTTGTGTGCATGTGCGACATTGTGTACTTGCATCACTGTGCTATGTGGGACCTGGAGATTTGTACATGAATACGGAGGCTTTGCAGGCAAGTGACTTAACCACTATCCATCTCTCCAGCCCTCCTCACTATTTTGTAATGTTCATTATGTCTCAGATATGGCAAATGAAGCAGTCACTTATTACAACTATCCCATCAATGTATTCACCCATTAACTCATTTGATGGATTTTTCTTGCAAGAACCTTATATGGGTAAGGTATATCTACCACTGAAGATAGAGTAGTGAACAGGAGAAACAGAATCTGTCACTTTATAGGGCTAGTGTAGAGGAAAAAGGCAGAAATTTACCATTAGTTATAGAAATAAATACAAAATTCCAAGTGAGAAAAGTATGATGAAATTAAGGAACATCTATTCCGTGGACCTTAACTGAGGAGATAGTGTGAAGCCTTGGTCTAGTCAAGAAGATCAAGGAATTACTCCTGAGTAGAGTGACAATTGAGCTGACTTCTGAAGGATGAAGTCACTATAAACAGGGAAAAATTAGCCACTTGGTGAGGCAAAGGTTGTTAATTACACTAGTTTTATAGCCAGGGTGTAACTGGTGTTAAATAACTTCCATGACATCACAAGAAGTAACTTCTTGATTTAGGTTTTAAACTCAGTCTGTGATCTGTAGTGAAAGGTTTGCTTGGTACAAATATCCCACGAGGCCATGAGCAAGATAAAACTCAAGATTTTCTGGAAGGATGCAGCATGCTGTACTGCACTGCATCCTTGCCTGGTGCTGAGCTGTGTGAACCAGCTTGCTGGGTTCAAGCATCTGGGGAATAAAGAGGTTCATGAAGCCTATTCACCCAGGAAAACTAAGTTCCATGGTATAGCTAGTTTATTCCTAAAGTGCCTCCATACCTGTAAGAGAGGTAACCCAGTGGTACCTGGACTAGGTAATAATAATCATATTTTGAGGTGTGAAGGGAAGTGGTAGAAGTTTGCTAAATTGGGTAATAATTACACATTCTAAAAGTCACTGCCTAAGAAAAAGTGGAAATGTTGATTCTCCACTGATACACTGTGTTTTGTCTATTTTTTTTTTTTTATTGTACAGAACAGCTAACCGGAAGCTGCATGACAGTAATGATGGCCTTAGGAGTGCCCTGGAAAACAGTTATAGCAAGTTCAACAGATCCTTGGTAAGTGATATCATTTCATAATATACTTTCTAAAGGTTGACTCTTTTTGAGGTGAGGAAAACCATATATAACCTTAAAGGTTAACTTCATGTGAATCTTTTTTTGTTTATTTATTTGTTTGTTATTTTTAAGGCAGAGTATCATTGTAGCCTAGGATGCTATAGTCCCAGGCTGGCCTTAAATTCACAGTGGTCCCCTTACCTCTGCCTCCCAAGTTCTGGGATTAAAGGTGTGCACCACTATGCCTGGCCATGTGGATCTTTTAATTATGTTCTTTCCTAAAAATAGAAAAACTAGTTTTCTAAATTAAAAATATGCTTCCCATCTTCAGAAATAAATGCCAAATATTAAGTTAGACATTCTAAGAAACTACAGAAAGATGCATTAGATCTAAGTATTTTCCTGGAGAATTTATGATATAAGTGGCATTAGTATGTATATAGATGAAGAGAAATGATACAAGAGAAAGTGGAAATCCTGTGGTGATAAAAATGTAATATTGGGGGCTGGAGAGATGGCTTAGCAATTAAGGCATTTGCCTATGTAGCCTGAGGACCCAGGGTCAGGTTCCATTCTCAAATACCTACATAAGCCAGATGCACAAGGTGTCACATACAATCTGGAGTTTACTTGCACTGTCTTGATGCCCTGGTATGCCCAACCATCCCCTCCCTCCCTCTCTCTCTCTCTCTCCCTCTCCCCCTCCCTCCCTCCCTCCCTCCCTCCCTCCCTCCCTCCCTCCCTCCCTCCCTCCCTCCCTCCCTCCCTCCCTCCCTCCCTCTCTCTCTCTCTCTCTCTCTCTCTCTCTCTCTCTCTCTCTCTGGCACGCACACACACACACACACACACACATTCACAGATAAATAAAATGTTGCATTGCAAGTCATGAAGAGGTAGGAGTGCTTCTGGCTGGGTATGAGTTTAGAGACATGCATATTCTTCAAGGTAGTGTCATTATTAGAATGAATGCCTTGGATTCATCCCCTCATTACAGAAATGTTTCCCTAGAATGTATTTGCTATGAAGCATCTTATCATACTTCTGGGGCTCAGCTTCCAGCATTAGTATCTAATGTCAAATTTGAGTGTGGACGAGTTACTCAACTAATTTATATTTTCAGAAGAAATAAGTCCAAGGAAAGTGATATTATAAATTATGGACATACCTGAAGCACTAGGTATTCTTTTATGAACTATGCAGTAGAATTTGGTCCTAAGACATGATGAGGAGAGAGAACTGTGGTCAAATATCTTGGCTAAAATATTCCAGTTGACTTTCGTGCTCACCTTTATTCATGTAGGATCCCATTGTTTTTTGTTGTTCTTACATTAGGAGTTAAAATGAATGTGTATGTGCATGTCCATAACCTATGTGGGGATGTATAAAATGGTTGCATGGTATATCAAATGATCACTTATATATTACAGCGCATAAATAATGTATCACCAGGGAATACAATTTTTAGAAGCAGTCCAAAATTTAATGGTCATTCTCAACCACTGGCTTATGACAGGTATGTTAACATCTGCTTGTTACATTATTTGAATTCTAGCTTACATTTTAAAAAAAAGGTACAGGTAAGTTGTATTGGAGATGAGTTAAAATAAGGATTATATATTTATATATAATTTATATATGAATATATCTTACATGTGTGGTATGTGTACATGCATATGGGTACAAATGTGGAACTATGTGGGCGGGGGGGTGGGCCAGAGATAAATATTAGGTGTTTTTTTAGTTACTCTCCACTTGTATTTTGAGATGTGGCCTCTGGCTGAGTGTGAAATTCACCAGTTCAGCAGGACTAGGTAATCAGCAGATCTGGGGATGCTCCTATCTTCACCTACCCTAGTGCTGGAATTAATAGACTGGCTTTTATGTGGATGCTGGTTCTTATACTTTCACAAGAAGTTTCCCCACTGAGTGATCTCGCCAGCCACAGAAATATATCTGAGTACCAATATATATTTCTTATAATCTTATTTTAACGTTCTAAAATATGAAATTGGAGAAAATGGAAGCTAAAAATGTTTGAGAGAGAGCCCTTTCTTCCTTAAAATCCCCTGATTAGTTTTATTTAAATTTTTTTTAAATATTTTTTTTTCTAATTTTTTTAAAATTATTTATTTATTTGAGAGCGACAGACACAGAGAGAAAGACAGATAGAGAGAGAGAGAGAATGGGCGCGCCAGGGCTTCCAGCCTCTGCAAACGAACTCCAGACACGTGCGCCCCCTTGTGCATCTGGCTAATGTGGGACCTGGGGAATCGAGCCTCGAACCGGGGTCCTTTGGCTTCACAGGCAAGTGCTTAACCACTAAGCCATCTCTCCAGCCCTAAATTTTTTGTTTATTTTTATTTATTTATTTGAAAGTGACAGAGAGAGAAAGAGACAGAGAGAGAGAGAGAGAGAGAGAGAGAGAGAGAGAGAGAGAGAGAGAGAGAATGGGCACGCCAGGCCTCCAGCCACTGCAAACAAACTGCAGACGCATGCACCCCCTTGTGCATCTAGCTAACGTGGGTGTCCTGGGGAATCAAGCCTCGAACCAGGGTCCTTAGGCTTTACAGGCAAGCACTTAAGCACTAAGCCATCTCTCCAGCCCTGATTACTTATATTTATAACAACTATTACACCATATGCCTCATCATGTCTTGTTTCTAAGATTTGAACTCCATGATAGGTACATGACATATTGTTTTACATTATGTATGATATATGAAGTTGAGACTATTGTTGTGATCTGCCATCGTTTCATTAGTCAACATAGTACATGAGCAACTTCACAGCCAAAGGAAACTTACAGAACAAATAGAATTCTGATTAGTAAAGATTTATGAGATTACGTGCATCCTATTGAGCAGTTCATATGGGAGAGAGTAACTGGCTATGATCTTGGCTGAGGCATGATGACTTTTCCCTGTCCTATGAAGGAATGTCAATAGACCCAGTCTTCTGAGTGTCTCCTACAGATGATCATAGTGCTTGTGATTTCAAAATAGAAATGGCTCTCTTACTCCAGGTACACCATTCTACTACATCTGGTGAGAGCAAGTGCTCAGTTCCCATTAGGGAAGTCTTGCACTGAAGATCCCTTCTAAGAAAACACTATACTGACTATTGTTCACTGATTCATTCAATTGAAAAGTGAACAACATTAATTTAAAGGCAGCTGACTACTGTCTTACTGATCAATATGGATTTTTAAAAATATATGGATATGATTTGATTTTCCTGGGCTAATATTTAAGATCAGCTTTAACAAGTAATGGAGAAATGCCTACAATATAAAAATACTCTAGAAATCTTACCATGAGTTATTCTTGAAAGAGTGACACCATGAGTAAGAAAGGCTCTTGTACTAGACTTAGGAGCTCCTCAACAGTATGTCCTAAGGGACAGTGTCATCACATCACCAGGGTCACAGAGAGGGTTTAGAAGAATGTAGCATCTATATGCTAGTCATTTTGAACCAGAACTAGAGGCCACCATGGTCTTCACTGATGTTCCTTCCAAGGGGTGATTCACTTGACACATGATGCTAATATGATGTTTACTTTGTGATGCTCATATAAAAACATAATCAAAGCATTCTGTATACTTAGTTTTATTGTTTGTATAACTTTGTTTAGTTTTACTTTTTAAATTTGTTTTATTTTTTAAAGAACTCTGACAAAAATTTAACTTGTTTGGTAATTTCCAAATAAAACCATCAGGGCTGATAAAAAGATTTAAACATGACTTTTAAAGGTTATATATTCTATATATATTGAGTTTGCAAAAATGTAATCTGCAGGCTGACTAGAAATTCACTGTGTAGCTCCAGGCTGTTTTTGAACTTACGACAGTCCTCCTGCTTTAGCCTCCTAAATGCTGGGATTAAAGATGTGTGTCACCATGCCTGGCTTGCAGGTATATTTTTCCAAGAGTCTAAATATTCATGGAATTGATACCTAATTGAATATCACTTCTGTGTCCCTTACTAAAAGTTAACAGAAAGACTTTTGAGCATTAGTAAAGACAAAGATGAAGTGGTTATGCTGTCTTATTAAAACACATACATACAAACATACACACATACACACACACAAATGCCTGGTTGACCACATAAATGGTTTATGAAATAAAATTTATGACTTGGAATAAACACTTCCCAATTGATATTGAAAGGAGAGAGAGAGAGAGATAGAGAAGGAGGTACACAGAGAGAAGTAAAAATCACCTTTTTTTTAGTTAATTTTAATTTAATTAATTTTAGTTAATTTTTTTAGTTAATTTTAATCATTTGTTAATGGTTCAAAAATGTTTTGGTCTTCTCAGATGTACATGGCTTATACTTAAATTACATTAAGATAACTCTCCCGTAAGCATTTGAATATCTAATTTATCCTACTTGAAGACCTATACTGTCAATTCTCCCTTTGCAACAAATCAAGAGTGCAGAGGGGATAGGAGTGTTGGGTATGTATAGGTGAAAAGTAAAATTTCAATTTAAGTTTAGATTTTTAAGAAAATTGAAAAGCAACACAAATGAAGTAGCAATGTTTTGTTTTTTTTTTTTGAGGTAGGGTCTCACTCTAGCTCAGGCTGACAGGCTAACCTGGAATTCACTATGTAGTCTCAGGGTGGCCTTGACCTCATGGCGATCCTCCTACCTCTGCCTCTCAAGGGTGGTGTGCACCACCAAGCCCTGCAAGTATGGCCATTCTTTTGTATTCACTTGTTTGTTGTTAACTTCTTTCTCACAACATTCTTGGGATTTCACAAATGGAAATCAGGAGTTAAAGGTCTTGAACTCATTTCATGTCAGACCAATGAGTCTGCATTTCCCATTGCCTTTCATTTAACCATGTTGATAAGAAAACAGAAAAAATTTGCCACATGGCCCACATTTTACCCTTGCAACAGAGAAGGCTATATTCATGTTCCAGCTCTTAGACTATTTCAAGAATAAAAGCATTAAGAGTCAAGTACATTGAACTATTCTCCTATAACTGAAGTTCCCTGTCCCATCTGGATTCCCACCTCCGTTTTAAGTAGAAATGTTATGTATAAATTCCTAAATGTGGCACACACCTATGTAATCAGAGAACTTAGGAGGTGGCGGCAGGAGGATCGTGAGTTCAAAGCCAACCTGAGGTACATTGTGAGTCTGAGAATAATTCTAGGCTATATAGCAAAATCCTGTCTCAAAAACAAAAAGAAGGGCTGGAGAGATGGCTTAGTGGTTAAGCGCTTGCCTGTGAAGCCTAAGGACTCCGGTTCGAGGCTCAGTTTCCCAGGACCCACGTTAGCCAGATGCACAAGGTGGCACACGCGTCTGGAGTTCGTTTGCAGTGGCTGGAGGCCCTGGCGCGCCCCTTCTCAATCTATCTCTCTATCTCTTTCTCTCTCTGTCACTCTCAAATAAATAAATAAAAAGTGAACAAAAAAAATAAAAAAAAAGAAGGTAGGGATAGAGGAAGGGTGGTAAGGAGGGAAGAAAGGAAGACTTGCTATCTAAAAATAGACATAGTATTTAGAATATAATCTGGAATAGCTTACATATTTTGTATACATTTTTATTAAAACATCTTAAGATTGTGTTAATAACAGTCTTGAATCTCATATTCTTTGTGTAAGGAATAGCAAGAATAATTAAACTATATTTATTTTATTTGAGGGATTTTGTCGTAATTGATTCTTGCACTGAATGAACCATTGTTGCCTTGATTGTTTCATCTTCCTTGATAATTGAAATACATTGTGTCTCTGAGCCAATGACAGCATTGGTCCCTTTGACCCTAATCATGACAATCTGTTACCTTTGTATTCTTGGGGGTCATGAACATCAGGTAAAGCTGTCTCTTCTCACTTCACCAGGTCCTCCCGTTCTTCTTATGTTGATGAAGATTGTGAGTCATTGGCCCTCTGTGATCCTATGCAGAGGATGAATTATGAAGTTGACAGCCTGCCTGAGAGCTGCTTCGATAGTGGTTTGTCTACCTTGAGAGACTCCAACGAATATGACTCTGAAATGGAGTACAAACACCAGAAGGGATTTCAGAGACCACAGGGTGCCCAGCACCTGCAGAGCCTCGGGGACAATGCATCAGACACAGATGTGAGCTTAGAAACCATTGTCAGGGCCTTCCTTTGGTTAAAATCACTGTGGTTGAGGTGTATCACCCATAAAAATCTGTTGTGGTCATGAGTATGAAGCCTAGTCACCAGAATGATTTTTATTTTCCTACCAAGTTAGAAAAGAACTCTCAGGGATTATCTTTGAAGGGATATACTGTTCCAAAACCATATTGATTGTAGAGTCAATTGCACAGTTTTATTTTTCTTTCTTTTTTGATACATGTCAGAGACTTAGGTTTTAATTGTCAACACATTTTCACAGGGTCCCGATCTTAGGGATGAAGAACGATATGACACTGACGGCATGACTTCTGTCTTGGACTGGAAACCCCCAGGGTCTGTCAGTGAAGGCAGCACTGTCAGTTCCTCCAGAAAGCCCATCTCAGCAATTTTACCTCAGGTAGGTACTTTTCACAAACAGTGAATTTTCTACATCATATGACTTAATAGGAAGAAAACTGGCACCTCCATGTTCATCTACTGTGGCTTTTTCCCCCTAGGTCGGCATGGCGGATGACAACTCCAGACCTCTCAGCTCTCAGAAGGCTTACAAGATTGTGCTTGCTGGGGATGCTGCAGTGGGAAAGTCCAGCTTCCTCATGAGACTGTGCAAAAATGAATTTAGAGGAAACACAAGTGCTACCCTAGGTATGACTGCTATTTCAGTTGATAATATGGCTTGATTTTCTTTTCATTAGGGATAATATACACAAATGCACAGATAGACACATCTCCATATGCATGTATGTATGAAGATGCTGTACATATATGTATGCCCTGCTTGTCTATACAGTGGGCCTTCGTAGAAAGTCTAACAAAGGGAAAACTGATGAAAGATATCAATCTGCTTAGCTAGTCAGAGCAAGCAAGCCATATTTCCAGCCAGAGATAATATATTCTTTTATTCAGTATATATTTCTTGAGTCCTATTTAGAGCCACATATGATTGTAGGGGCTAAGGCCGCATAATAAAGAAAGCTGACTTCATCTCAGCCTTGAAGGAATTTATACCCTCTGGAAAGAAATGGACAAAACCAAAATATAAACAATGAGGTTTGGAAAAAGATGCATTCAGGATGGCCAGGAAAAGCTTTTCTGATAGCATATGATAGCATATCAATTAATGTTGATAATATACCTATATATTTTTATGCATGTGTGTGTACCTGTGTCATGTGTGTTATATATATATATATATAACACATAACATATATACTTATGCATACATGTGGTATACATATAAATATCCTCTCACATGTATACATATACATAAACACATGCACATTTTATATAAATACACCTGTGACTGAGTTCATCTAATTATCTGTGACAATAGGAGAGAGTTTTTCCTTTTAGCAGAGATTAAGTCTTTCCGCAAGCCAGCTAGTCTATGGATGGTGCATCTACATACACATGTGTGGTCTGACTTATTAGGAGGTCATTCTCTTTGAGAGCCATGCCCATTCCTTACTGCCTCATGAGCTTTAGTTTATTTTATCTAAGTAGGGGCTTAAGTCACAAACTACTGCAGTCATTTATATCATATTCTCCACTCTCATATTTCTATTTGCAGGGGTTGATTTCCAGATGAAAACTCTCATTGTAGATGGAGAACAGACAGTTCTCCAGCTCTGGGATACAGCTGGGCAGGAGAGGCAAGTTATTTTCATGCTTTGGATTCTGCTTGGGTTTACAAAGACAAGACTGGTAGGATGCTTGATGCTATTTATATTCTTAATTGCATGATATTATTATAACTTTGCATATATTATAATTAAATTATTTTTGTTTTTAAATGTGTTTTTATTCATTTGATAGAGAAAGTGTATGTTTCTGTGTGCATGTGCATTAGTATACCAGAGTCTGTTGCCACTAAAACCAAACTTCAAATGCATGTGCTACTCTGTGCATCTGGCTTTATGTAGGTACTGGAGAATAAACCTAAGTTGGCAGGCCTTGTAAACAAGTGTCTTTAACCACTTAGCCATCTCTCTAGCACCTAAATTATCAATTGTGTTACATTTAAAATTATTATATGTATTTTAATAATAGTAATTCTCATCTTTTCCCACATCCTCTCCTATACACACACACACACACGCACACAGTCATGTAAGATGAGGGTCCTTTAAGCTTCTTTTGAACTGATGTTTGGTTGGGAAAAAAGAGTATACTTTGCTGATGGGGTGATGCAAAATTCCTGAATGAAATGACAGTGTGACTGCTAATTAGATGTGTGGTAATAAATACTGATTATGAGATAGTGTCAGATCTCCTTGGTTTAAGTGTAGAGACACCATACAGAACTGATACATTGTGTTTTCTTCTTTGTTGATGACAAGAAGCATAAAGTATAGGTTTTAACCCTCTGAGGACGGAATCTTCTCAGTTGTACAATAACTAGGTTTGGGGTTCCTGCCTCTATACCAGATACCATTAAGTGTGCTGAGATTCAGTGATTAGGCAGGAATGTGTTTCTCTAGCATTCAGGAGTTTCAACATCTTAATATATCTGTGATTAACAATGACCCTTATTAAAACATTTATAAAGTTGGTTTGGAATTCAGACACGAGTACAGTGAAGTATATACTTCCCATCTTCCTTCTCCATGCCTCTGGCATTGGGACGTTCTGCACTTGTTAACTCCTCCGTCTACCACCAGTTCTTCTCCTTCCAGTCTGCTTTGCGTTCTGGTAGCCGGGGTTGAATTGATTTTAATTGTGCTTTTATCACTTTCATCATTGTTGTGGTTATGCTTTGGGATTAAGAGACATTCTTGGGATTGTTTGGTAGAGAAAATGGTTGACTTTGATCAGTCACCAAACCTTTGAGACCTTAAAGATATAAAACAGTAATGTGTGGCTGTTGGATTCTTCCCCACTGGGCTGATTGTAAGAAGTAAGGAACACGCGAATGTGAGAAATTAAAAAGTGAGGCAGCCCCGGTTAACGGGTTGTGATGGGCTTTTCTCTTTTGCAGATTTAGAAGTATCGCCAAGTCTTACTTCAGAAAAGCAGATGGTGTTTTGTTACTGTATGATGTTACATGTGACAAAAGCTTTCTTAATGTGCGAGAGTGGGTAGACATGATTGAGGTAAGTATCACAGTAAAAAACTGGACAGTTATGCCAAGGAGTCTGGGCTGACTTTAAAAGTCTGTTTTCTGGAATGATCATAATTAGGAGCTCCAATTGAGGCTATCTGGGAGATTGACAGTTTCCAAGAGTGCTTGGCTGCATTGATCTCTTCCTGAGGTGCTTACAGGTTTCTCAGGAGCCAAGGATACTTCTGCTAGTAGCTTCCCAGAAAACACACACACACACACACACACACACACACACAAAACCTTCTGGGTTCTTTTACAGATAAAATCAAAACTCTGTGCAATTAAATAGAAATGCAGATAACCTAAAACCCCAGCTTGTATAAAAATGAAGTTCATAAGATTGGATGTGTAGTATGGTGGGCCCTATGGTGTCTGGACTTCCATGTGTGTTATAAATATAGCCGAGAACCACTAGGATGTGAGCATGGGCCAGAGTTCCAAGTATGCAGCACCTATATTCTCATCCTAGTTCTGGTCTTTCTGGGACCTTTAGAATGTAAGGTTTCTCTGAATTAAGACATAGCATTTTTAACATGTCAAGTAGGTACAGTCTGGGTTAAATAAAATGGTATCTTTCCTCTAATGTGCTTTCACATCATTGTAAATTTAAAGGTAGGAGATTATTTTGACATTTAATAAGTTCCTAACCATTATTTATCAACATAAAAACTATAATTCAAGCTATACTTCAGCATGTTCTCTTGAAGATATAAGCTAGTGGCCAAATAACTTTTGAAGTCAGTTTCACATCTATAATTTTAAACTGAACAGGAAGAACTGAGTGCAGTTTGATCTCAAGTTAGCCTGTAGAATTAATGTTCTCTCTTTAACTAAAGAAGTAATGAGGAAAATGACTATTGCACCTGGTAATAAGACTTCAACAGTGATAAGTAAATATGCCCTTTATTCTACCAAAACATCTTAAAATCATTATAAGTGCAACAAAAGTTACTCACATTTATATAATTTTTTTTTAATTTTTAATTTTTATTTATTTATATGACAGTAACAGACAGAGAGAGAAAATGGACATGCCAGGGCCTCTAGCCACTGCAAATGAATTCCAGATACATGTGCCCCCTTGAGCATCTGGCTAACATGGGTCCTGGGGAATTGAGCCTTGAACCTGGATCCTTAGGCTTCATAGGCAAGCACTTAGCCAGTAAGCAGTCTCTCCAGCCATATATAATACTTTTACTTGATGAAATTTTTCATATGTGTTGCAGTGCGGTTCACATTGCTGGTAGAAATCACCCAACCAAGAGTAGCTTCTGGGAAAAAGAGATTTATTTTGGCTTACAGGCTTGAGGGGAAGCTCCATGATGGCAGGGGAAAACGATGGCATGAGCAGAGGGTGGACATCACCCCATGGCCAACAGAAGGTGGACCACAGCAACAGGAGGGTGTGCCAAACACTGGCAAGGGGAAACTGGCTATAATACCCATAAGCCCACCCCCAACAATACACTCTCTCCAGGAAGCGTTAATGCCCAAATCTCCATCAGCTGGTAACCTAGCATTCAGAACACCTAAGTTTATGGGGGACACCTGAATCAAACCACCAAAATATGTTATAATCATTTTTGTCTGAGAGAGAAGTTTAGAAACATTCTCACATATTATGAGAAATCTGAGGTATAGAGAGTATATAGCATTTGCTGGCATTTGCTTAATATTTAGTGTGGGTGAGGGCTCAGATTGAACCTCCTGATTAACTCTTTCTTTCTTTCTTTCTTTCTTTCTTTCTTTCTTTCTTTCTTTCTTTCTTTCTTTTCTTTTGTTTTTGTTTTTGTTTTTTTTTTTTTGGTAAATCACTAGAGTAAATAACAGAATCACAATGTAAGCCTTAATGACAAGAAAGAAATTCTCAGGTACACGTGTAACCCCTACAGGAGAGGTATCTGTGTTTGTAGAACAGAGGACTTACCTGTTTTACTTTTGTTGTAAACCAGAGAGCAGTAAGCATGGAGCATATGGACCTCAGTTTTGTCATGCTAACTAAAGAATGACCTGTGATTTGCACGTTGGGTAGTATAATACCCTTAACTTAGAATCACTGTTGTTTGCAGAGGAAATTGCCAAACAACATATGACACTCAAGTCAAATAAAATTCTGTGGTCATGCATCTTAGTTGCATACTGGAGTGCAGTGCTCTAGAGATAAGAAATTAGGAAACATGTTTCCTTTGTTATGGAGCTGACTAATCCCAGCACTTTTTACCCTGTTGGCTACTCAAGGAGGGCACATTGCATAATTGGAGATGTACAGTCATTTTGGACCCAGGCCCTGGCCTCTACTTGTTGTTGTTGTTACTTTTTACTTTATTATTAGCACTTTTCACACATGTGCATAATGTATTTTTACACATTAAAATCTCCTCCTTTTGCTGTCTTTTGTCCTTCTCTCATTCCTCTTCACTCATCCCTCTTCTCAAGAAGCTCTTCTTTCCAATTATCTCTTTTTTATTGTGATGTCTTTTTTCTCTTTTCCACATCATCCATGATAAAATCTTCATTTGTCCCAGTATTATGCAAGTCTTGTTCAGGTAATGACAATTACTGTGAAGTCATAAATACAACAGCCATTTGATATCCAGAAGACAGTGTTTCATAGCACTCTTCCCCATTCTCAGCTTCTGACTTTTTTTTCCATTTCCTCTTCCACAATGTATCCTGAACCTTGGAGAGCACAATAAAGATGTTAGATATATCTCAGTTAGTGCTTAGTACTCAACAGTTACATATTCTTAGCACTTTTATGAGATTTGTGTCTATTAGTTAGCACCATCTGTGAAAAGAAGTTTCTTTCATCAAAAGTGTGAGCACCACTAATCTATGGGTATGAATGTACAGATTTAGAGGACATTTTGATGGATACACCATGTCCATTTAGCTAAATGGCAGTAGTAGATCTCTGCCCCCAGGCCTTTTGACCTTCCCATCTATAGTCTTTAAACTAGCCTTTTAGTAACATGCATGAAATTGCTCCCATGAAGTTGGCCTCAAATCCAATCAGGTAGCAGATGGTTACCCCTTTCACAGTTATGCCAATATTGCTCCAGTGGGTACATCTTGCCTAGCTGATCAATTATGTAGCTGTCAAGATCCACTACTAGGTAAGATTATTGACATTTTTTTCTCTCTCAGCAGCTTGCATAACACTTTGCATCACTATGACAGCTAGCCAGGAGGGAGAAGGGTTCCAACTCAATTTCTACTTGAGTCCTCAGTGTCCTGCAACCGAAACATATCTTTAGCAACAGGTCTTACCGTGTAGTTCAGGTGGGCAACTAAGAGATTAGCAATAGCTTGTATTATTTTGCAGGGGGATTACATGTTATTGTTTTACCTCACTGATTTTCAGTTTTATCATTTGCAAATGAGGGGAAATTA
Source organism: Jaculus jaculus (assembly GCF_020740685.1). NCBI lineage: Eukaryota > Metazoa > Chordata > Mammalia > Rodentia > Dipodidae > Jaculus > Jaculus jaculus. Next base: position 73,631,996 of record NC_059102.1, on the reverse strand, counting down.
TAGTTGCATTTTGAGATACTTTGAGATATTATTGTAAATGTAATGTGGGTCATTTAAATTATTGCAACTGGCAGTAAGACTTGGACCATGATAATTAATTACATTTTGTTCTATTCAAACTTGACTAAAAAGGATTGTGAAGGCAACAAAAGTATGTTTACATTTCTGTAACATTTGACATCCAGGAATGACTGGAAAATATGACAGCTTCTTTGATTGTTGTCACTGTTGTCATAATAACCAGTCATTATTTGATATATGCCTACTTTTTCCCTTCTTGGTAGGATGCAGCCGACAAGACTGTTCCTGTCATGTTGATAGGAAATAAAGCTGATCTTCGTGACACTGCTGCTGCAGCAGGACAGAAATGTGTCCCAGGGTATATTGGAGAAAAACTGGCCATGGTAAGAGGTGACAGTGAGTCCAAAATAGGGGATGTCATAGAGGAATAGTGACATTGCATTTCATTTTTGGCAACTTTGGCTTAAGATGTTCTTTGACAAACCTCCATCCTTTCTGATGGGGCATCTGTCCTTCCTCTATATTAGATCTCCTGGTTTCAGCTCAAGTGTAAGGAGGAAATGCTCACGAATGCAAGATAGCTTCATCACCCTTTTGCTCTTTGACTGACACTGGCAAACATGAGACAGACAATCTCTCACCTTCCTTCACAGCCTCTCTCAGTCCCAGGAATCTTTCCCTTATCCAGGATATGAGTTGAAAGGAAAGATTGAGTGTTATTTTTGAGAGGTTGGGTTTGACTCCTTAGGGTGCCAAGGGTAGAATGTATTGTAGTCTTGTATGACTGAAGAGAATTGTCTGAAATTATTGAGGAGTCATGCCTTTGTTCATAATTAATCTCATTCCTTTGCTAACTGTAAGTGTGGGCAGTGCTTTCTTCCTGTCACTGTCTCTACATTTGAAAACTTTGGCTTCATTAGCTGCTTCTTACCCAACAAGGAAATGTTTACACCAGAGCCAAACGAGTTTTCCCAGTGACATCCTGATTTGATATTGATATTGGCAAAGAAAGGTTACTCTGACATGTATGCCTGAGATTCAGAAACAAGTCTCACTTTACTATTTTAACTTGGAAAATTGAGTTTTAATTTTCAGAAATGTAAACCGAATACCATAAACATCTAAAGTAGACAGTGAAATGCAATACCACATGAAAGATACTCCCAACATGCTGAGTAAAGATCAGAGAATAAGTCAGAGGCTCATTCTTGTATTCTCTCCTGGGAGAGAGCGTCCTGATATTAAACTCGTGTGGCTCATGTGCCAGGTTCTGTTCCACACAGGTACTTTAAGACCTAGAATGCCTGGCCACTGCTGGTTTTGGTCTTCACACTCTGATTTCCCAAGTGTAGTGCTGCTGAACTCAAAATCCTCCTGTCTTTGCTTCCTGAGTATTGGGATTGCAACCCACCTTTGATAGCTGTTTACTTTCTGTGTGAATGGCTACTTCAAGCCATCATTTTTATCTCTCTCAGATTACTTTAAGAGAACTTTTGTCAGCAGTTACTTGATTGTTACAAGCAAACAATCTTAGAATTGCTATGTCCAGACTTTTTGTTTGTTTTAAGACAAGATCTCCAGGCTGAGTTTGAACTTGCTATGTAATTGAGGATAGCCTTGAATTCCTGATCCTCCTTCCTCTAGCTCCCAAGTTCCATTATAGGCATTTTCCATCATCATGCCTAGAGCTCAGACTGTTTTCTTTGGGGGGGGGTGAGATTGGGGGTTCTTTCCTTTTGAGTATTGAAACTCTGAATTCAATTTTTGAGCTATTATTCACTCTTAGTATGTTCAACAGGAAAATTGTTTTTACTCTGATAATGAGAATTTCACGGCATCTAACCAAAAGCATCTTTTAATTGTGTATACTTCTCTACAGACCTATGGAGCATTGTTCTGTGAAACTAGTGCCAAAGATGGTTCCAATGTGGTAGAAGCTGTTCTCCACCTTGCTCGGTAAAGTTTTGCATTGTGTTTGGAAAATGGTGCAGGATTGAGTTTTCAGTTAGTAAACAGATGTGACAAATTCCTTGATTCTAACATTTAGTTACAGTATCTGCTTTGGGACATGATCCTGTCCATCGTAGACTAGACACAACTCATGTGTATAATATTAAAACTGGGGATTCTGCTTGATCACCATGAATACTTGGGACAATTCTTCATTCAGCAAACAAAACTAGTGTATCTACAGTATAATTGATATTTGTGTAAACTGTCACCAGCAAAGGCAAACATTTGACTTACATGACTCATCTCCAGGAGCCAGATTTTAAATACAAAAGAGTATTATGAATCTTAAGTATTCATGTGATCATTTTTCTGAGTAAATATGGAAAAGAAAACCAACATAGCCAATTGTATACTGTATATGGCTGTTGGAATCATTCTGTAAATTTCTTCCTATGTAATATCATGTGTTGGCATGTGTATTATACTGAAAATCATATTATTAGATAATTTGTACATAAATGGATAGCTCAATTCTTTTTTAACTACTGAACCTTCTTCATAGCCTCTCAAAGTTCATTTCTAAAAGATGAAATATTTATATGATATGAAGAGAACTCAAAGAATAAAGTTCATTTTTAAATTGAGCCCTGTTTAACCATGGAGTCCCACAAGTCCTAGCTTTACTGTGGACATCTCTAATATGTATAATGAAGAAGGTGGCTGGATAGAGTGAGCGCACAGGTTCTTTCCAGTACTAGCAGTCTATGATTTTATATGTAATGGCCTACACTTCACTGAACAGTGGAATCAGTATTTAATTCTCACTTGTCTTATGGGATCTTAAGTTAAATGGATAGAGTTCTCTGGTCACACCCAAAGTATGGGCTCAATTTTCTTTACAGCATCATAAAGATGGGAGAGGTATTTGCTGCTTGCCTTCTCACCATCTGGTCCCATCTGAGCTACTGGTTGTCCTGCATCATTTACAATATAGCTGTGTTTACTTTGTTAAGTGACTCGTGTACAATGGCATTCTGATAATAAAGTCATCTTAACTATGCAATGGTCAACTCAGTTATTTCTTTAAACAAACTTCTTGTGAATCATTTATCAGTTTTTCTAAAGAAATTGTTATTACATTTGATTTTGTGGGGGCCTCTTAATTTTATTAGCCATTTTTTAAATATAAAAATTATAAATAGAGCAGATACCTGAAGACTGATTGATGCTGGGCATTCAAATTTGCTTGTGAGAGGACTCAGAAATGGAAATGTGATTGGCTCCACAGGTAGAATTATCACTTTAAAAAGTTTTCCAGCCTTTTAGAAGATTGCATATTATGCAAAACAAATTGTTCTTTATTTAAAACTCATGGCTCATCCTAGCTCCCAGAATGGTCCCTTCACCACATAATATCCTAAAATGTGAACTAGGAGACTGTGAGTTTGAACTAGTGAGATAGAATTTGCATTGCAGAAAAGACCACATGTTGTTCATTAGCAGTAACCTGCTATGCTTTTCTTGTAAAACCTCTCAATCCCCAGACAAAATTTCTTCCAGAAATGCCATTTTCCTATAGTGGTTCTAGTCTGTCTTTCATAACCACTGACCCCTTGGTAAATCACTTTGCCACCATCAGAATACCAGACTTAACAGTTTATAGTAGATTTCAATATAACAGGGATTTAATTGAGAAATAGCCTAAAATTGAAGAAGTACAAATAACACATCAGATATGTCAGCCCAGAGCAAGAGCTGAGTCTCCTGGAATTAAATCTGTCCATAAGTCTGAGTCATTATCAAGCAGTTGTTTTATTTTTTTATAGATACATAATTATACATTTTATAAAAGTAAAGTTGTCAAGCAAGCAGTAATGTTTATTGAGATTGCTTACTTTTACCACCCTTAGACCTGTCTTAGATATATAAGATTATATCTTTAATTTCCTCAAAATGGAACATGTCTGCATTTTTGGTGGATTAAAGAAACTGGAGGCCAGATAAAAAGTACAGGTGTCTATTTCCTCCTTAATATCTATGTGAAGGTTTAACAATGTTTGCCTCATCATTAGAGGGAATAAAATGAAAGCTTAGAGCCAGGAAGCTGTTTGGATCTTATTGAAAAGAGTGATGTGAGGCTTGTGAGGATGCATTAGTAGAATATTTATTATATGTGCTTGTGATGTGTGCATGGCACATGCACATATTCAACATTGGCATTTTTACTTCTACAAAGTTATTTGTGGCTTTTTCATCTGAGTAATCCTTTTCCTCATCCCCAGGGAAGTAAAGAAAAGGACAGAAGAGGATGACAGCAAATCCATCACCAGTCTAGTTGGGTCTAGTTCCAAAAAGTCAGTACAGATGAACTGTTGCAATGGTTAAATCCCAACTATCCTCAGCCCACAAAGTTCTCATTCCAGAATACTGACTTTGTGGCTTTGGTACTCAATGGAGTGGTGCATCTGATGGACAGTGGTTGTGAAGAGTCACCGTGTGGCAAATCTGAGCTGTGCTTCTCCATCCCTCTAGAACTTCAGGTCTTCTCTGGTATATCTCAATGTGCTATTTGGGACTCTGGTCCTTATGGTATCTTAAAAGATATTGTGTTAATATTGTTAATGTGACAAAAATACAATCACATGAAAAAATACAATCACATGCATCTTGAAGCTATAAGAGAAATCACTGACATAACTAGATTCATGGGATAACTGACTTTTGTAGTTAACCCCACGACACTGCTTAATTAAAATTTCGGTCACAAGACCATTTGTGTGAAAGAGTTATCTAATGTTTCTGTTAATTAGCCTAGTGATCTGGAGAATGTCACCAGCCTACATTTGAGGTAGCTAAGTAGTCAACCATAACAATATTTGCTTAAGCTGTTGAGCATGAGAGCATACTAATTCTTTCATTAGTTAAGGAAATTAATACTTGCAGCTTAGGGATGAAGAGATAGACATTATATTATAGATTATCTTTTAAACCATGGGCAGTGTGAAATTGCATGAATACTTTCATTTGCTATGACAGCTTTATTGTTACCTAAACTAGAGGTGTTAGATGTGTTTCCACTCTGGAAAACAAGCAGCCTCGCCTCTCAGATTCTATAGTACTTTAAGCAACTGGTGACCCACAGTTACTAAGGACTTTTGTGATTCCTGTCTTTTAACACTTAGGAATTTGTTTATTTTTTTTCCTACTTCAGAAGTAAGAACAGAACATAATTGAGGGAAAATGGCAACATTTTAGGGTCCACTGAAAATAAAATCAGTTTTAATGATTGTTATTTTTTATTGGCTCATTTAAACTCCCGAGAGCTTCCTCTATTTTTTATGTATAAAGAAAGTATGTTTTTTAAAAAACTGCATATAAGAGAATAATTCATAATATCAAGATATTTACAAGGCTCATTCTGTGTTTAAATTTTGTGTGAATATTTTTAATGAAAGCATGTATAACCTGTAAACCACTGAAAGTACAGTGACACAAAAATATAGCCCATCTAGTGACCACCAGAGGCTGAGGGAAGAGGGATTGGCAGTGAGTGCTAGTGAACAGGTGATTTCTCTGGAGGATGACAAAAGTATGTTAGACTTAAACTAGTGGTAATTTTAACTAAACTAAAAAAAAATCACTGAATTATGTCCTTTGAAAGGATAAATTTTTATGAGTATGAATTACCTCATAAAATATTACTGGTACCTACAATAATTTAATATTTTTCCAAATGAAAATGTTCATGTTATTTCACACCTTTCCACCCTTTAGCCTAATCTATAATATAATGCCAGTCCCTTCCTCCCTTAACTTTAAGCCTTAACTTCCTTAAACAATGAACAGTAAGAGTTATGCATTGCTTTGGAAAATGAAGTCTCTAAAGGAGAAATTTCCCTTTAAGAAAGTATTCAGAGTCCTTTGGAAAATGTGACTTATGACACCTCATTACTCTTGACCTGATTGGTCTTGCACTCCTCCTAGGGCCTACAGCGTCTCCAAGACTTCCCCACTGAGATGTCTATAACAGCTAATGGCATCATTGCCTGACCCAAAGTGGGCCAGAAGTACCAGAGTTTCTGTATCCTGAAACAGGCTGTTTGTAGCATGATATTTAAATATACCTGGGTTCAAATAGGTCCAAGTTTCAAGTAGTTTACATAAAGAATAGTTATTATTTATTATATGATGTAAATCCCAAACATGTCTTTTTGTTAAATTAAAATAATTCCTTATGGCAATACTTTCTATGCTTTTCATTTTTATGAGAAAACTTTACATTTATTTATGTTTCATTTCGTTTCTAAGTGGAAATTAAATGTATACATGGTGCACACAGATGAAAAGTAGCCACATTATTATTTAATGTTCAGAGCTTGCCTCTTTTCCATAGTGAAGACATTTGGAATTACTAGAAAACTGGAGTCTCAGTAACTCTACTTACAAATAATGTTTTATATTTTCTGGTTATGGGTTCCAGACAAAAATATTACATTTCTGACGAAAAAGAAAGCCTTCCTTGGGAGAAATGATCAAAACAAATGGGAGGTGGGAATCGTTATTATTTTTGTGTCATGTGACTTGGTTAAACAAAGGCATTTCCTTTGCTGGTCTGCCTCAGTGTAGTTGACAAATGGCACACATGCTGGGTTTCTGTTTTTATTTCTTCCAAAGTGCCTCTCTGTATTTCTTACAATCTGTAAATAAGAATTTACCTTTAATACCAATGTGCTGTCTTGGTCTTTCCATCTGTATTGCACTGACAACACACTCAAGTTGCCTTAGGAAATTACCTAAGTGCCTTTGAGAACAAACGAACCATCTTCAGTGACCCGAAGGTACATAAATATTTTGGCAACACAATCCACAATCCACACTTGTTTAAAGAAATGTCACCTAACCCATACAGGGTATCCTAATATAATCCAGTAGGACACACATGTGCACACACACACACACACACACACACACACACACACACACAGATAGAGAGAAAGATAAGAAAGAGGCATCAACGTTGAAGAAGGACTAATTGGGGAGCAGAAAGGGTTCAATTGAAGGGGAGTGAGGAGGAGAGTCAAGAGAAGGTAATGGGAGGGGATTATGATCATAATACATTATGTACATATAATAAACTTGTCAATAAAAATACTTTTGTTAGCTGGGCATGGTGGTGCATGCCTTTGATCCCAGCACTCGGGAGGCAGAGGTAGGAGGATTTCCATGAGTTCAAGGCCACCCTGACACTACATAGTGAATTCCAGGTCAGCCTGGGCTAGAGTGAGACCCAACCAAAAAAAAAAAAAAAAAAACAAAAAAAAAACACCGTTTTGTTAGCTGCCTTGCTGAGAAATCCCATTTTGATTTCTTGATGATATTATGAAGTTTAAGTAGTATTTTCAGTAAGGACAAAAATATTCAATGTTTTCAGCTTGAGCTTACTTTGATACATTTGCATATTTCTGTATTTGTAATTCATCTTGTCTCTATTTTCTTTGAGAGCTTTTAAAGTCACAATTTTACTACACCCCTATTTTTTGTATCCTGACATGGAAAAATGTTTTAACTTCTTATGGAAAATACTGTTGGGAAAGGAGGCATTATTTTCACTGGTAACTTAAAGCATTGTTATATTTAATAATTTATTTTTCTACCTGATACTTTATGTGATATATGTGATATTTGATTATTTAATACTAGATGTGATTTTTCATAAATCTAAGCTGTTCACCTTTCTCTGAAGATAAAATTGAAGTTAAGGATAAAGATTTATTTTTATGCAGTGATTGGTTTCAGAGTAATAACTTTTTGAGGTGTGTGTGTGTGTGTGTGTGTGTGTGTGAAATTCCATATATGTATATTCAGTAGGCATCTGAAAGTTGAATCATTGTGATGATTTTGATTTATCATGTTTATATTTTCATAGTTTGAGCCATAGTTTGCTTATACTATTTATTTCTCTTCAACCCATTTATACTGTAAGGTGTAAATTTAAAGCAGTGCAAATGTCTGAGGAACTACAAATATTTTGTGCCTTGTAAATTCAATAAAATGTACTTCTTTTGGCCTTTCAGTGATTTCCTTGGCTTTACTGTGAGCACTCTTAAGCAGGTGTCATCTAGGGTGTATCTGCATGAGACTTCACCTTTGCTGCATGCTGCAGTTGTCTTTTCTGGTCATACCAAGCTGGTCATTCAAGAAAAGACTGAGTGCCTGGCACAGCCATAGGGTAGCAGGAAGCCAGGGAGAGACCTGGTACCTAGGATCAGTGAAGCGTAACAGGATGTACTCTGACCTTCCTTGTAACTTCTAGGCAATCAGTTTCTCAACTTCCTCCCCTGTTCTGTAGCTAAATCTAGGTAGACAGTCTCACAACCACCTCCCTCCCCTGCTCTCTAGCTAACTCTAGACAGTCTCTTAATCTGTTCTCTAGTTAACTCCAGGCAGTCAGTCTCTCAACCTCCTCCCCTGCTCTCCAGCTAACTGCAGGGACTCAGTCTCAAGCACATCCCATGCTTCCTAGCTAATGCCTCTGGAAGTTTTCCCTGAACCCTACTAGGATGAGGCTTCCTGTTCTCATTGCTTATAGTTCTTTATTGACCTTCTCTTTGCGTAATTAGACATATCACATGGCCCTGCCTAAGTTACTTTGTCTGCTGCCACATTCCCTCTGTGTGCACAGTGCTTGGAACTTTTAATAGTACTGATTGTTGAATAGATAATGGGCTAACAAAAATACCTCAGAGCAACTTAAAATGAGGAAAGGCTAGGGCTAGGAATATAGTTCCATAGTTAAAGGCACTTGCTCCACAGCCCGGCTAGCACATTCAGATCCCAAGGCCACATAAAGCCAAAAGCAAAAAATGGCGCTTGTGTCTATAAGCTCAGTGCACCTATAGCAATAGGAGTGGAGCCAGCAGAATCCCAAAGATACAGACAGCTAATCTGGTCTTCCTAGCAGGAAGGGGAAAAAAAGTGAGACTTTGTCTCAACCAAGGTGGAAGGAGAGCATGAATACCTCAAAGTATGCATGTAGATAAATTTAAAAAAATAAGAAGGGAGGCTGGAATAATGCCTCAGTGGTTAAAGGCACTTGCTTATAAAGCCTGAGGGCCCAGGTTCGATTCCCTAGTACCCACAAAAAGCCAGATGTACAGAGTGATACATGTGTCTGGAATTCATTCGCAGTGGCAGGAGGCCCTGGTGCATACCCCAACACACCTTCTCTTGTAATAAATAAATAAATGTATTTGATAAGTAAGGGAAAGTGAAATAAGACTGAAAATTTTTACATATTTGTTGTCTGGTTCCGGTCCTGTACAAAGGATGCTACCAAGACAGTATGTGGGTGGGCAGATTTCTCTCTGACTTTCCAGATTGCTGGTTCTCTAAATACAAAGCTTAAACAAAGCTTTAACAAAGCTTAAAGATTTGGTTCCTGGCTTATATTTATGTGGCCCAGACTGGACTGGAGTCCAATTTCAATTCAGTGTGATTTTGTGGGTAAAATAAATGCTCACAAATGTGCCATAGACCTCTCTGTGCTCAGTTGTTCATGAAACAGATACTTAGCTTTTTAGAGAAAATCCAAACAACTTATGGTGTCTAATGATGTCTGTAACCTAGTCCCTGCCTGTCCATGCACTGATCCAGTCAAACTTTGTTGAGCTTCTATTTCCTGAATACTGTTCTAAAAACTGGTGGTCTTAATGGTTTCTTAGGTCTTTAAACCTGCCACCTCAGTTTTCTCATATTGCAAAGAAATTATGAAACAGAAATTGGTAAAGACAAATGGGTTACCATTTAGGCAAACTCAGGGGAGGGGCAAAGAAGTCCAATTTTATCTTTGCCATTGGTTTCCATCTTGAAATTTGTAGAAAGCCATGAGACAAAGGCCAGAACATACATAAATTTAGGTGCAAAATAGGCTGGCTGCTACTTTCCTAGAGGTAAGAGGACCTGAGCCCTGAGTTGCCTTGATTTATAAGTGGAACTTAGAACCCGCTTTTACTCAAAAGCACCAACTCCTCACTTGGGCCCACCAGGTGACTAAATGTAGAATGGGAGCCTGGCATCTCCACCTTCTTCTTTTTTTTTTTTTTTGTCTGTGTCTTTTACTTTGTGTCAGACTCCTACTTGACTCTACATAGGCATGCTAACCACTGAAGGAGTGCCTGTCTACTAAGCTATTCCATCCTTGCTCAAGGATGGAGGGATAGAAATTAATGTTATTAGAGTTACTGGGTGAAATCCTAGGTTCTAACAGCCTTAACAAGCTGAGCTTGGTCATCTGTTCTCAATGATGAAAGGCTGAGAGAGGAGATAATATTCAGTCTGGCCACACTGGAAAAGTAAGATTAAAGGACATCAACCCTCCAAGTTCCATTCCATTTTTTTCCAAGTCCATTGTTGGGGTCCTGATATGAGATCAGGTTTAAATAAAAGCCAAGATGTATACATAAGTAAGCTGTCCTGGTCAAAATCCAGCCTGTCCTGTAGAGTGATTATTGCCAACTGTATAGGAGACAAGATCTGCTTCTGGATGGTACTATGCTTCTTCCAGCACGAGATTCAAGGGGAAATTTCAATTTCTTGAAGGCTATTATTTTAATAGTCTGGGAGATAACTGGAGAGGCATAACTGTCTCTCTAGAATATTTTCATTCCTGCCAGGATCCTGACTTTGTCATAGTTCTAAACTTTCAATTACCTTGAACTACAGGAAGACCAAACCTTCCCAAAGCAGGTTACTTTCAGATGAGAACAATCCTCTGTGAGGGTGCAGCCTCACCTTGTTGGAAGCAGAGCGGTGCCCCCAGCAATGTCAGCACTAAGGACTTCCTCAGTACCTTGAAGAACTTCAGGTGATAAATGATGAACTACAGTACCCTTGGCCAGGCATGCTTGACTACCAAGCGTCCTTGCTCTTTCTCAGAACTTTCTCTGTTTAAACCTGAATCTCATATCAGTACCCTGAAGATGGTCATGAGTTTACTGGGCCCCATTATCTGCTTTTCCTTCCATGGCAACACCTCCTCTCTGCTTTTCATTCTTACTCATCTTCTTAAATATTTTATTTATTCACTTGATAGAGAGAGAATGAGAATGAATGGGTGCACCAGGGCCTCTTGCCACTGCAAACAAACTCCAGATGCATGTGCCACCATACACATCTGGCTTACGTGGGTTCTTGGGAATCAAAACTGGGTTCTTAGGCTTTTCATACAAATGCCTTAAACACTAAGCCTTCTCTTTAGCCCTCAGACTCATCTCTTTCACTGGCACTGAGGCTAGTGGTTGAGCCTCTCCTATTGTCGGTGCCTAAGTCTAGGCTTTTGCCCTAAAACTCTGGGTATAGTATTCTCTGTTAAGGAAGTGTGTGTGTGTGTGTGTGTGTGTGTGTGTTTAGACTTTCCCATCCCAAAAGAGCTTCAATGTAGAATTGAGATTATAGAGATAAATATTTGGTTTTGGTATTACAGCAATAAACCTGTGAACTCTTACATAATATCCAAATTCTGTTACTTCTCCTAAAGTCTTCACAGACACAAGAAGTTTCCTCATGAGAGAGGAACATAGGAAATAGAGGCGGACTCTCCATAGATAAGAATATGAAAGAACATGCTGAGAAGAAGTCTAGCGACATGAATTACAACTGTGCATGTGAAGGAAATATACAATATATGAAAATGACCCATAAAAGGTGAGGAGAGGGCTGGAGAGATGGCTTAGCGATTAAGCGCTTGCCTGTGAAGCCTAAGGACTCCGGTTCGAGGCTCGGTTCCCCAGGTCCCACGTTAGCCAGATGCACAAGGGGGCGCACACGTCTGGAGTTTGTTTGCAGAGGCTGGAAGCCCTGGCGCGCCCATTCTCTCTCTCTCCCTCTATCTGTCTTTCTCCCTGTGTCTGTCGCTCTCAAATAAATAAATAAAATATGAACAAAAAATATTAAAAAAAAAAAAAAGGTGAGGAGACCACATCTCTTTCTTGGAATGGAACTGCAATCCAGTTCTGGTACAAGTCAAAGCTGATTTGTCTCTTCTTCAGGATACTGCCTTTCCTGCAACCACCCATGTGGTACTGTTAAATGTATATGAGGAACCTTATATAAGGAACCTGGAAAGCGTATGTCCCCTGGGGACTAAGGCCTTTGCCTGTGTACACTGATTTCATCTATTTGACTCAGACACTCCATACTGTCTTGCCTCCAGCCCTTTTGTTAAGATTAGGTTGTATCCTGCTTTACTTTACTCTATATTATGTAAAACTGTTTTATTTTGTTTTTCTAGATTATGCCTTGCCATGAGGGACTGCATTTTTACAAGCAGCTTTTAAGTCTTTTTTGAGGGTGGAGGAAAACTTGGGTGGACAGTGAATGGCACCATCTGCCCAGTACCACTTATGCTGCACAGACTGATAAATGACATTCCTGGGAGTAGAAAGGGTGTCACCCTATACATTTATCAATGAAAATTATGACTTAGGTCACACAGGAGTATTAAAATCATACCAGGAAAATAAGGCTTAAAAACTGATCAGATACACCATATTGAGTTAAGTGTGTATGTCCCACATGTGATCCCTATAAAGGGAGGTGGACACTTAACATCACATTGGTGACAGTCACATCTGTTTGTCATCTAACTTGGTGTGTGTGTCATGTGTATTATGGACTGCCTTGCAAAGAAATTAAGACTTCCAGGGGCTTTATCTCAGGTTAGTCTTTGCTGTTAACACGGGCTACTTGAATTGCCTTCTGCCTATCCTCTGGTTTGTTCATCTAAATCTATTATCCTTCCATCTACCTATTTGTTCATCTGGACCAATTCCTACCCTTTAGGCTTTGCAGCTGGACTCAATTCTGCAGCTTTGCTTAAACCCACTTGTGGCCCAAAACAGCCCTGAGATAGCAGCTTTTCTAGGCCTCCTGTTAGGTTTTGTCTTACTTGCCCACCTCAGAGACTACATCAAGTTCTCTTTCTCTTGCTCCTCTTCAGCCATTCTATAACACAATATACATTATATCTATGTATGTATGTATGTGTGTATATATATATATATATATATATTATATATAATTATAAATATACATATATATTATATATATAATTATAAATATATAAATATATATTATTTATATAATTATAAACATATAAATATATATTATATATTATATATATATAACATATATATATAATGTACACACACACATATTTACTGTGTGATCTGCAAGATGTGATCTGAGTTAATATTAAGATAGGTAGGAAGGAACTTGTGTTTTTATTGGCCAAGTCTATCAAGAAAACTGGAACTACTTGGCATATTACTGCCAGTAAAACTGTTGTATCTTGTGAGTTTATCATTGTTCAATAAATTTTGGCATTGTGAAAAGACACAAATTTGTTCATTAACATTTCTGAAATAGCACACCAATGACACCTTCATATTCAGGGTTTTCTTCCTGATAGAAACCCTGTTTTTTCAGTCTGCACATCCCACATACCTCAGTTCAGAGACTTCTTTCTACCAGCAGCTGAACTTAATCTCCAGTCAGAAGTAAGTCCTTTTCTCTATTCAAATCTGCTATGGTCTCCATCATAACATGGTTTTGTGAGAAATAAACACAATGGCACTTACCTAGAATTGCAACACTTGGATGGAGAAGCAAAGAAGATATCTAAAGCCTGAGGCCAGCCTGTTCTATGCAGTGAGTTGCAGACCAGCCAAGCTGTACAGTATGATCCTATCTCAAACTGCCTCTGATTTTCTTCTGTGAATATAAATGTTGGTGCTACTTTAGTATATTAAATTAAGGGATCTCATGACAGGTCTCTTAGTCAGCATGATTTTGGTAGAGTAATGAAGGTCCACGGAGCTAGAGATGGATATGAATGTATATTCTGGGCTAGCGGGGAGATGTTTACCTTCTGCTCATGCCATTGTTTACCCCTGCCATCATGGAGCTTCCCCTTGAGTCTGTAAGCCAAAATAAATCCTTTTTTCCCTAAAGCTGCTCTTGGTCAGGTGATTTCTGCCAGCAATGCGAACCTGACTGCAACAATATGCCACAGTTCACACCAGCTAGTATCTCATCTCACAGCCAACTAGTAAAATCAGCAACTCCAGTGATCCCTAAACCACCTACAAGTAGAGTCCTTCAGAGCTGCAACAGGGGACAAATGACATGAACGATGACATCTGCATGTTACACTTTTGCAGCAGGGGTCAATCTCAGGATAGACAAAGAAGAAAGAAAAAATTAATAGCCATTAGATTCTGGCAGTTGAGATTAGTCTTAGAAAATTGAATGCCAGCATTTGAATTATTAAAGAATGGCAGTGGTACTTAGGGTTTTATTTTGACTTTTTTATTGCACATTGATTCAGAATGAAGATGCCTGAAGAAATCAAGTAGCAAAAGGTAATAAATGTCTATCTAAATGTATACCTAGGGAAAATGTGTTCGTTTTTATGACTTTTTAGAATACAGTTGGAAAAATGAATGAAGAAGGGTACATCAAAACTGGCAGAAGCAGGAATAAGGAGGCAGCTTGCACCTATCAAATGGTGGCAGCCATCCTACCTCGACCTGGTGGACACTTCAACAGGTTATCCTCATAGCATGGTACAACCTAATCTGATTATTTTACAACCTCAACCTCATAAAATACTCAGTAGGGTTACACAATTTTAAAATAAATTGCTCAATGGTTGATAATTTAATATTGAACAATTCTTATTCCAAAGAAGTTCCTACGTCTAAAAAAAGAGAAAAATAGGGGAACTAGGTGACCTCATGGCAGCCCCAGGCCCCAAAGACCTACCCTGGGCACATCTGCCTCAGTACCTTTGATTTTTTTTTTTTTATTATCCCACCTTTATAGATACATTTCTCTCTATATATTTTTTAAAGATACACTTTCTAATTGTCTTCCCCTATGAAATGTTACTACCAGAAATATATTCTATAACTCTTTATGTAGTCTGTACATGCCTGTGCATGCTACATTAAAGAAATGAGGTCTCCTGCATCTTATATTGTAACAATTTCCCCCATGGGGGTATTATGTCCCTGTCCGTAATTTACATAAGAAGTGACTCTATCAGTGCAAGAATCTTTGAACTGGGACAAAGACTACTGCTACCCTGTATTGTTACATAGTAATCTGAGAAACCTTGCAGAGAAGTTCTAATTTTCTAATTCTGTCTCCGTGGACAATTTACACAACCTAACATGAGTTTTAGTTTCTTCCTCCATCCCATCTATATTGACAATTATCAGATGTTTCACGTATTGATTGTTACCTAGTCAGAACCAGAGACATTCTTTCTAGCTCATTTGTAGGCTCTGTCTCTCTTCTCTCCACTATTTACAGAACATCAAAAGAAATGCAGGCAGGGGGAATGCTTATTGGTTAAGGCATTTGCCTGCAAAGCCAAAGGACCTAGGTTTCATTACCCAAGTCCCACGTTAGCCAGATGCACAAGGGGGTGCACGCATCTGGAGTTTGTTTGCAGTAGCTTGAGGCCCTGTCGTGCCTATTCTCCCTCTCTCTCTCCTTCTCTCTCTCTCTATGTCTCCCTCTTTTTCTGTAAGATAAATAAATACATAAAAATAAAATATTTAAAAATAAAAAGAAACGGAGAGCACATTTAGTGACAGGGATAAGCAGAATGTGAGCAACTAGCTTGCATGGGTTATTCTTCTCTGCAGCATCTTCTCAAGGAAGTATATAGCAGCTGTTTTACTAAGGAGCTTTGCTGGCCCTGGGCCTGGGCCTGGACCTGGGCTATGGGGAGCCCATTCAGTGTGATATCTGAAAGAGGATAAGGGGAGGGATGATTCCAGATGTAACTGAGGGCCCTATCCATTCTGATGGGCTTTCCTTTAGGCCAATCAAATTACTTTGTATTTCACTATATAAACCTGTGATCCACAGTGCTACTTGGCAAGCTGTTCAGGGCCTCTCTCTGCTGATACAGAGAGCTTCTTTAAACTTTAGCTGCTTTTACTTCTCAATAAACTTATTACAAGCCTTTTCTCTAAACTTTCTTTGTTTCTGCAGTAAATTTCCTCTTTAAAATATCCTACTTAGGTGTGAGATCCATTCTTGAATTTGTTAGACAAATAACCCAGAGCCTTTGATAGAAGAGCTTTGGGGACTGTTGAGAATCCAGCACCCTAATTCCTGAGTTAAGCCCATGTAAAGAGCTGAGATAAGGCTCCAACTCACTCAAGGAGGCCCATGTCAGTATGACTCACCACATAAGCTTGCTTGAGTACTATATGAGTCAAGACCTTTGTCAGTGCTAGAACCATGGTTAGTATTTAAAATGCAAACAGTTATCTTAATGGTGGGGAGTTTTGCCCATCAAAATAAGACATTTCTTAAAGAATAGGGTATGAATTTATCTAGTTTTAGATTCTGTGCTTGTGTGGGTAGTAAGAGTTTGTGTTGAAAAATGCTTTCCCCCTTGTTTTATGGCTTTGTTCTGCTGTTCTTTACACATATGTTTTTATTTAAAGAAATTATTCCAACAAAGGTCTGTGGTATAGAATGTTCATATATTCAAGTGGGAATCCATCATATTGGCTCCCTATGAAAAAGGAGATTCATAGAAAGTACCGATCTTACACAATTTGTCTCAAAAAATTGTTCTACTCAGGCTACAGAGATTGCTTATTGGTTAATGCACTTGCCTGAAAAGCGTAAGGACCCAACTTAGATTCCCCAGTACCCATGTAAGCCAGATGCACAAGGTGGTACATGCGTCTGTTGTAGTTTGCAGTGGCTAGAGGCCCTGGTGTCTCCATTTTCTTTCCCTCTTCCTGCATCTCTTTCTCAAATAAAATATTTTTTTCTTCTCTTATCAAAAACAGTGGTTAATAACATCATTATATTCTCAAAGACTACCTATGCTATCAATTCCTTGACCATGTGTGTTATAGTCAGGTTCGCATTGCTGGTCGAAATCACCCAACCAAGAGCAGCATATGGGGGGGGGAAAAGAGGTTTATTTTGGCTTACAGACTCTACGGGAAGCTCCATGATGGCAGGGGAAAACAATGACATGAGGAGAGGGTAGACATCACCCCCTTGCCAACATCACATAGACAACAGCAATAGGAGAGTGTGCCAAACATTAGCATGGGGAAACTGGCTGTAACACCCATAAGCCCGCCCCCAACAATACACCACCTCCAGGAAGCTTTAATTTCCAAATGCCATCAGCTGGGGAACCTAGCATCCAGAAAACCTAAGTTTATGGGAGCCACCTAAATCAAACCTCCACAATGTGTGTTCACTAAATTAACAGTTTTGAAATAACTTATCATGAAATGCAGATTCTTCTTGATTACTAAAGTGCTTTGTATTTGTGAACAAGTTGGCATTGACTAAGGATAAAGTGAAAGTCTTGTCAACAATATTTTTGAGCTTGTCCTAAAATAATGGCTTTTAATCAAAAATATGGTTAAATCTTTTTTGTAGAACATAAGAGTACAAGTTGTTGCTGGCCTTGCCCCTTCTCTCCCTGGTGCTTTTGATTTCAACTTCTGAGTAAATTTTGTATTTGTAATCAGATTGTAACTTCAATCATATGGACTCATCCAGACTTTTGTAACACTGGATTTCCATTTCTGTGAATTCACTCCAAATGGCAAATTTAATCTAACCCTTGTAATGAAAGAGAATGCATTTCTTCACTTGCAGCTTGGAAACATTCTTTAAAAGAGTTCTCATTTGAAGACAATAAGAATTTTCACTACATTTACGAATATTTTGTTTCACTATATATTTTGTTTAATAGACAGTGGATGAATAATTTGAATTCCACCCAATTGCATGCACTAGAAGGAAAATCTTGTTTTAAATTCAAAGTTGCCTCCTCTGATAGCAGGAGACCAACTCCTTACCAGCTGCACTAGGTGGCAGTGTGACCTCAGGCTTCAGCTCACCTCCATGTTTCCTGGTTGGCAACAGAGGTTGGATTGGCATCAGAATGAAATGATCATTAAAGATAAATGCAATCAAAAGAAGTAGGTCATCATGTGGCACACTGTTGTAGTTAGAGGCTTTTCTGCCCTCCCATTAGAAATGTTGATTGGGCAAAGTTTGCCATTGGGGTGGGAACATTTATGAGAGGCTTAAAGTGACTCTTGGGGCCTCAGTTCTGTAGCCTGCTGTTTTTTTCCTAAAAAGTCTGATTTCTGATGATTGGATAGCTTTGAAGTAGCATGCAAAGACACACAGTTGGACTTGTTTTGCTTTGGGTAATTCATAGCTTTTTTTATCATAGTGAAATGCCCTATGACTCAATGATAGCTTGCTGTTTCATTAACCATATCACAGAGCATGTCTTTGTTAAAATTTAAGAATTAATTTCTGAAAATATTTTTGTAGAAGCAGAGAAAATATATTGAGAAACTTCTTCTTAGTAAAAAAAAAAAACGATGGATTTAGCACCAGTCCCCATCTCCATTTTACTTGGGGATATTCCCTCCCCAACACCAGCAGATTTATGGATAATGCAAATGTAGTACATACACAATGGACTTTTACTCAGCAATAAAGAAAATTTAAATTATGAAATTTGCAGGAATATAGATGTGTCTTGAAAGAATTATGTTAAGCTAGATGACCCAAACTTAGAAAACCCAAAAGTGCATGGTCACTCTCATGTTGATCCTATCTTGTAATATTTGTATGTATAGGCAAACATGGGTTAAAACTTAAAACATAAAGAGCTAGCATGGTGACCCAAGAGCGGATAAAAGAAGACAAGAAAGGGAGTAGAGGAAAGGTGAAAGTGCACATGACATGTAAATAGAAAATGGGTGGAGGAATCCAAGAAGAGGTGGGAGGATGGAGAGTTGGGGGAGGAGAATCAACTAAGACAAACTGTTTAAAAATGAAATAATGAGACCTAAAACTCTGTATGTCCACTGAAAAATAAGTGCAATTCAGAGAAACATTTGCCATGCAAAGTAGTGTCAACTTGGAATGAAGACCCCTTGAATGACAGGAGAACTGGGTTCTACTTCTGAGAATGGTGAGAATGGTATGATTTTGAACAAGACATCTATTATCGGATTTGTGGAGTACAGGCATGCCACAGAACCACCCTGGAGAGTGATGGCCACAGCCTGAGGATTTCAGGGGTAAGAATGGGGGTCTGCAAGTGCTACCCAGCTGCTGAAGGCTCGCCTAGCTCTTTTTCACAGTGCAACTTTGAACTGCGGCAGCAAGCATGGGAAAAGTCACGGGGTGTGGCATGCCAGGACATAGAAAGAGGCTGAGCTGCTCACTCGGGCCTTCATAAAGCAAAGACGTGGACAACAGACTGGAATTTCTTTTGTTTTGCAAGGTGCTATCTACTCTGTCTGTCTGTGTCTTTCCACCCCTACTGTGTGTGTGTGGTGGGGGGTTGTAGGCTTACACACATACATGTGCTTATTTATTTTTCTGACAGAAACAGTAATCACAAGTCACCTCTTGAGACTAGGCAGTTATGTATGTCACAGATGTACTCCTCTTAGGATAGATGACTCTACTTTGACCCCAAACATAAGGTATTTAAATTTTATTATGGAAACAGAGTAGCCCAACCTATTGGGTAATTAAAAGAAAATCATCTCATCATTGCATTTTGCTTGTAAATTTGGGAATGTGGATGTGATCAATGGGCTTTCTTCACATCATTTGATTGTGAAAAACCCAAGTAATAAATATGGTTAAACAACTGAAGAGGTAACTTGTGAAAGACGCAACTAAATCAGAATATTAAAGAATACCCAATGGGTCACTTCTATGTGCCACCTCTGAGAGCAGAAGACACTTCTCTGGTCACTGGAGAGCTGTGGTCCTCAGACCACATGCCGAATGTGGTGGCATCCCCAGAGACTCTGTGCTAACCTTGAGGGTCTTTGGAGAGCCCCTGAGTCCATCCAAGGCAAAAGATATTTGCAAAGTTTGAAAAGCCACCTCGAGAGAAAGCTGTCTTAGTCCACAGTGTCAGAAAGTCTGGCCCAGAGGCCGACATGGGCATTGAGAGAGCCAGATGACAACTAGCTCACGAGCTAGGTATTTCTGATTGAATATCAGGAGTTTCTAGGCTGTTTTGTTGACTTGTCTTCCCAGGATGGCTTGCAAAGGCTAGAAGAATATCTTCTCCCAGGAGGAAATAGACAAAAAGATTCAGCAAGAAGCAAGAGGAAATGAAACTCTCTCAAGAAAGAGCCTCTCCTTTTGGCATTGGAAAGAAACATGGCAATACCATCTCTGTGGGGGCATTTCTAGATGAGGATGATGACCTGAGCTTGGAAGCAATCAAAAATTGGCAAGATAAAGATTGAAATCAAAATTGGCCCATGATCAATGTTTTCCAAAACTCCAAGTGGAGTTTCCCTTGGAGCAGAAAGTGAACTGTGGAGAAGCCTCAGGTGAGCATTCACCCCATGGCAACAGAAACCAGCTTTGCTATCTTGTGAGTCACACCACCCCTGGCAGTAGAGGACCACAGGCACCCAGTGTGTAGGAAGCTTTTTGACCACCTGTCTTTTGTTTGACTCTTGAGTTAGATAAACTGAATCTAGAAGGTCACCTTTTTGAAACACAAAATAAAAGTAAGAACACTAAAGGTAAGGTCCTGCAGACTTCAAGAAAAGATGAGGAAGGAAGTGACTTGGTGGCATCTCCCCCTGTTATAGCCAGATTTAACCAAATCTAGACCAACAGCAAGCTGTCTGCAGGAATGACTATAACGTCTTGGGGTCCCAACAGCCCCAAGCCTGGGGTCCAGATTGGCTTGGAGCTGGTGTCCTTACCTGCCACAGGGGACTCTTCCTTTCTCGAAAGAAGCCAGTAACATGAGACCAGGATGTTTTGTGCAGCTCTCGAGTAACCTGGTCAGTTCCCAGCTGCCTCAGGTGGAAGAGCACTGTGCTCCCTTAGACAGAGTTGGCCAAGTCATGCACTAAAAGGAAAGCTCACATTTCAAATATTGGATCTTAGCCACCCTCATAGCTGCAGTCTGGGACTAAGTGGTTCTGCCAGCAGTCCTGGGCAATGCTACAGACCTACACAAGGAAGCTCCCACCACAGGATGGCACACATGGCCCAGTTTGCAGCTCTACAGGTTTAGTCACTGCTCACTCTTAGGTAGGGCTCATTTTCTTCATTTTTAAAGGAACAAAAGTAGTATATTTACTGGTAAAAATTCACAAAAGAATTTATCCTGAATAATTTATTAATCTTCGTTTTGGGGTATAAGAATTATAGAAAATACAAATGTTCTAAGTAAAAATTAATGTTCTTATATTTTGGAAGAAGTTAATGAAAGCCAAGATGCTATAGTAGCTGATGGACAGGGCAGCTGTCATCATCTCCCAGACCTGAGCAGACACTGCATGGTCACTGGCACACTGTTGTGTTCATAGACCATCCCTGCAGTACCACACTTTTTCCAAAACACACATGAATCACCCATTGTCTGGCCTTCTCCTAGGGAGCAGCTTTCCATTATGGATGGCAAAACCTGTGTGCTTGTCAACAGTGAGAAGGGAAGTGGCAGGAATCAAGTGGCTTTGAATATTTCAGACTTGCAGCAATGCTCAAAACATTGCAAGAAGACAAAAGCACTTTTGCTTGTGGGGAAGGGGGAAATGCTGTAGCCGTTGGGAGTCAAGCAAATAGTCACAGACCTCACTAACGATAACTAAAAGCTTTTATTTCTCATCATCTGTTCCTTATAGTTTACTTAGTGGCCAGATAATGTTTTTCCTTAGTTTTAAAATGTATCTCAAGGATTTCTTGAGCATAATGACTATATGACAAGTGTATTCCACATTTTATAGAATTAATTTACAAGAACATTGCACTATAGTATAGAAGCTGGGTGTTTGAGATTGTTTCAGTTGCTTGTAATGTTTATTTCTGTCTCTTTGGCACTAGCCCTGGGGGATCTGCAGGTTATGGGAGCATGTGGCTCTGCACAGCCCAAGGTGCCCAGGATAAGACCACCTTGCTGGAGGTGGGCCATGGCTGTTTGTTGCAGCACGAAGGTGATAATATGTAGATACGTCTAATGTTTAATCCAAAATCAAAACTGCTACTGCTTTGGCTGACTTCAGTGCCTTTTGTGAGCCATTTTTAATTTTCCTCTATTTAGTTTTGTGGAATATTCAATGATACTAAATAGGTATAACAATTGTTTTCATTAGTAAGAATTCTGAATTGACATGTGAAAAGAAGAGGTGAAAAAAAGCTTTGTTCATATGATAAGAAATGGGTCAGAATATTGGAATTGATCTGAGGCCTTATCATATTATCCTGTATGTTTTTGTCAATACTCAAATAAAAACTAAAGTACTATATTTTCCCTTAAACTAAAAGAAAATCATCTCATAAAAGGTTCAGTTACACACATCTGCCAAGTGACTGACTGCCTGATGATTTCAAAGTATCTGAACAGCAGACAGAATAATAGTGTCAAGTAACCTGACTTTATGGAATGCCATGAGAAATCTGTTTCCATTTGTATGAGAGCCTCTTTCTTTTCCCCACCCACCAAACATGGTTGCTTCAGTGTATTCTGAAATCCATGTTCCTGTGATTGTTTTTGTCTTGCTTCAGTGGCTCTGGGTCATTTATCCATGTAATAGTGTGGCCTTCTGCTCCACTGCTTAGGCAGCCCTCACGCACCAGTGAATCTGCTTGATGGGATGCAGGCAGAATGCCACTTTATATGCTTTTGTGTTTTTAAATGAATATTTATAGCAAACAAAGGAGCAGACAGTTAAAGAAAGATGTAATCATTTTGAGTCAAATAGCTAATTAAGTTTTTATCATATATAATAACTTGCCTTCTGGAAGGCAGCTATACTTACCACTATGCCACAACACAGATTCACTTACATTCCATACTCCCATCATTTGCCTTATAGAACAATGTGTTGAGCTATATTTGAATAGGCTATGCATCTTTACATACTTGTTTATTAGTAAACCAAACCACACTCTCAAATATGGTTTTCAATTCTTATCTTGAAAGCAGTATTTGCACAAAGATGTAGGTTTAAATATATTCTGAACAAGAAATTTTCAGCTGAGGAACATTGTCACAAAGAGTATCATATAAAGATATTCTGAAGAAATTTTTGATGGGGTATTGGGGAAATTGGGCAAAAAAATGCATCAAAAGTCTATATTATGTGCAGACTCATAATGATGATAAGAGAGTTTCCTAGTAAGGAATAAAACTGATCTATGCTGGCTGACCAGGAAGCACTTGTAACCACAAGGACATATTCATAGAAGGTATATGTGATGTGAATCCAATGCCATTAAAATACTAATAGTGAAAATAGGGATAAATTTTTACTCTCATAAAACAGTGGAAGAAATTATATCAAATTATTATCATAAGCAGTAAGATAACAACACATTTCTTTCTAGAAAGATTTCAAAATAATTTTGTTTTAAGATTTATTTTACTATGATAACAACTGTGTTTATTTTTTCATAAGAGATACCAACTTGTCATGCATACAAATAATTCTAACCTCTCATGAATACATGGCCACCAAAAAGTGAGTTGTAAGTAGAACAAAGCAATTTTTACCAATGGAATGAAGGAATAGAACCTTCATTATGATAGAAATATTTGAACTTGTGGCTTGGAGGAATTCTTAAGAGAGACAATGAAGCCAACTTATTATATCAAAGATGGAGAAAATGAAAGATTGGTTGGGTTAAAGTATTTCAGCAGCTCCTACAGTCAGTTCATGAATGGATGTCAAAAGAAGTTGGTCAGGACTCATTAACTTAAAAACCCTAAACAACTGTTTTCATTGTTTATATTTTATGACTGTACTGTGTGATCCTGGAATAGGGTGTTGGAAATGAGTCATGATTGCTCCTTATATCCCTGTGAAAAGGGAGGCCTTTCAGGGTACCTTTATTTGCTCCTGATGAAGAGCTGCTGCCTCAAGAAGGCAAGCAGTGTGTCCCAGGCCACATGTCAGGTCAGTGCAATGTGGCCAATTGTCAAGTCTGTGTTGGGAAATTTTTAGCATAGATGAATAAAATTTTTCCTCAATGAAATAAAACCTTGAAATAACAGTTGACAGTCAACACAGATTCTGCTATTTTGGGATGTTAAAGATTTGACTTTTGAGATTGAAAATATAGACTAGATTATAAAGTTAGGAAACCATAAAACAGAAACATAAAAAACACAGTTAATCTGCTCTGCATAGAGCCTAGCTTTGTCCACCTATGAAAACTATACTCAATTGCCTATTGATATGCCATATACCATTTTATGAGAAAGATACATAAAGGCTGTTCTGCTTGCGTTATTAGTATGAAAAAGCACAGAGATCCACAGAAATCTCACATTTGCATGATGTAGCAGTGACCACTCTGTGTAGAAGAATATTTTACTTATATGTTCAAAAGTCAAAAGTAGGGCTGGAGAAATGATGCAACAGTTAAGGTACTTGTCTGCAAAGCCTAAGAATCCAGGTTTCACAAACTGAAAGCTAGATTTACAAAGTGGCACATGCATCTGGAGTTGGTTTGTAGTAGCTAGAGGTCCTGCTGTGCCCATTCTCATTTTTTTCTCTCTCTCTCTTTCTCTCTCTCTTCCCTTACAAATAAATGAATAAATAAAATATTTTCTTCCATTAATTCAATAAGAACCATTTAATAAGCTAAATCACATTATTCAGACTATTTCTGAGATAATCTAACCCTGGATGAACTTAATGGGACTTGTGTGTTTTTTCTTAATATATATATATTTTTTTATTTATTACAGAGAATGTGAGATAGAAAGAAAATGGGCACACCAGAGTCTCTAGAAACTGTAAACAAACTCCAGATACATGTGCCACCATGTGCATCTATCTGGCCTATGTGGTACTGTGGAATCCCACTTATGTCCTTTGATTTCACAGGCAAGTGCCTTAGCCACTAAGCAATTTCTCCAGCCCTTGTGATTCTTTAACAGATCTTGGTATGATTCACAAGGAGGAATTTTGCTTTG
The DNA here is from genome assembly GCF_020740685.1 of Jaculus jaculus. Lineage (NCBI taxonomy): Eukaryota > Metazoa > Chordata > Mammalia > Rodentia > Dipodidae > Jaculus > Jaculus jaculus. Next base: position 73,606,975 of record NC_059102.1, on the reverse strand, counting down.
TTTTGTTTTGTCTCCTCTAAACATCTTTTGAGACACTTTGGCTATAGGGCAATGGATTTTGGTGAGGGAGTCTCTTACAAAAACACACATTCATACTTATAGCTGTCCTCCTTGGTGGGCTGGCTTGAAGTTCTTACTTTATACCAGGGAAGAAACTTGGCACTCTGAGGAGATTCTCTTATCATCTTAGTCATTTCCAGGATTGTATACACATTTCTAGCAGATGTGAATGGAGCCAGGAAGCAATCAGCATCCTTTAAGCATAGCACTGCCCAGGGTAGTTGTTTATATTCCACCTTGAAGTGAGCTTGTAAGATAGTCTCTGAGCTGCTCTATAGCCTGGGTGTGGGCTGGGAGGACAGGCTAGATGTACCAGACCCGAGAGTTGCCTTTACAAAGTTACTTATAAAGGATAACAGCTATGTTTCCTCCTGAGTTATTTAGGGAAAAATAAAGCACCTCTCTAGTAATGCTGGTGAAGAGATGAGTGAGAGTTACATTAACCCTCCCCTCAAGGAGAATCCACTGTTCCTGTCAGATTGTCTGTAGAAGCCATTATTAGTACCAACCCGAGACAAGGTAATACCTTAAGAGAACGTGGGGTGAATTTCTCTTAATCTCTAGTGTTTTGTGGATGCACAAGACTGGGGTTCATTTGATGTGTCCTGACAGAAGGCTAATGTTACTCATGATGAAGACTGAAAGAAGATGCTCCAAGACAGGCTCAGAAAGGACTTGAGGAGTGAGGAAGCATCCAGGGACTGTGTGTCAGAGGAGCAGGGGTGTCTTCCAGGGAGCTTGTGATATACTTCTTGCAAGCAAGCAGTCTAGGCAGAAACTAGAATGAATCAATTCAGGAAATATGCAGTTGTGGAACAACAGCTAGTGGTGACTAGAAAGCTTGAGGGACTGACTCTAGAAGATAAATTGAGACAGATTATAAAATTCATTTAGTGACTGTTCTTAACAAGCAAAATCTAATAAGCATGAGCTAAACTGATTTAGAGTGGCTCATTTGTCTTTTGACCAGGATTATCTTCCACATTACTTAAGGAATATGTGACCAAATTATAATTACAAATGGAGATATGGACAGTTTTCTTTTGGTGAACATTGCTTAGTAGGATATAGCTATCTACACAGAATTATCCATGGATCTTTTTATGACTATTATCTGTATGCATTGGAAATAAACAGATTAGACATTATTAATTTTGCTGGTAAGAAAACAGAGGCCCATAAAACTTCTGACATTCCTAAAGCCATGGGAAAAAATGATTGGTGAAAGCAGAGGAGAACCAAGGCTTCTCAGTCCAAGAGCAGTATCATTTCTAATTAAGCTGTGCCCTCTGATATTACTTTAGCAAGAGTTCTTTCTTAAGCAAGCATTTTCTTTCTCATTCTTTTCCCAACAAAGAAGGAGAATAGAGACAAGTTGAGTAACAGGGTCACTTGGTACTAACTACTAAAAAGAAATGTTTGGATAATTTCTCCATTTATAGTAGGCTGGATTTCCCCCCTTCTGTCCTTCACTACCACTCTTACTAACTAGTCTGTATGTAGGGCAACCCTCTCTAGTTTACTGAGTACTGCTGAGCCTACCTTTTAATAGTATATATTGCAAAAAGTCTATATTAGTTTAGTATTAGCATTTAGAGAAAAAAAATTATCACAGAAGAGTATTTGTTTTCATTTAAGGTCTGGCTTGTCACATCTATCCCAAGAAGCACTAACTGAAATTTATTGTGTCTTTTATGAGACCTACAAGAAACAAATTAGTTTTGAAACCTTGAGTATGGTATTTTTTTGGTGGGGAGTTCTCATTAATTTATGCAGTTTTCAGGGCTGGCAGCAAGCTGCTTTATATATGAGTGTGCATAGTGTAGAGTGAGTTCTTCTATGGTATTATAAGAGGGTAGGTTTTAGAAATTCATGATGACAGAGATGATATGCTCTTGTACTTATTTTCTCTCTTTTCAGAGATTTATTTTGTTAAAAAGGAAGTCTGCAGTGTGATCTCATTCTGTTTAATGGCAGCTTTCCCTGATACAACACATCAATTTTGAATGATTCAGAATCCCTTTCCCTACAATGCATAAACCCATTAAGCTTACAAATTCTGGCAGATGGCTGACAAAGCCTTAACTCTACTACACATTATGCTGTAATTAAGGAACTATGGACACTAGAGGTAATCATTAGTTTTTCCTGACTCACATCTAGCTGGGACTTAGCTGCCTACTACATTTGGTTCTTAATGACAATGTTGGGAAGTTTCCATGTAATTGAAATTTTTCCCTTTGAAAAAAAGGATGTGCTAAGTGATCCTGTGTTCTCACAATGAGCTGGTAAGGGAGAGATGAAAAGTTATACACTGACACAAAGAAGAAATAAATAGACAATTATATAGCATATTTCTGTGCTACTCTGCAACTTTGTACTATAGAACTAAAGTAGACAGTTCTTGAACACCATAGCATGAAGTTAGCAAGAGGCCTGTGACTATTTTGTTAAGGTATATTCCTTAATAAATCTATGAAAACATCTATGCTTTTGCTACTCTCAAAGCTTATTCATAAGTCTCTAAGTCTGGAGGACTTTGATGGGGCAAGGCTGCTCTCTGGGCTCCAGGGTGCAGGCTACACCACAGGTTGGATTTGGAAGATTGTTTATGGATACATAAAATTAGACTAGATGAAATATTTATATTTTATCTTAGTCGATAATTACCATTTAGAATAGGTAAGCTTTAGAGCTTCTAGCAACCACAAAGCCAGTGAGGACTGCGTCAGGGAAGTACTTCTACTGGGCCAGCTGTGCCTCAGCCAGCAAGCATAGCATGACAGAGAAGGCATTCCCCCAATACTGGCCTTCCGTAAACCTAAATCAAAAAATAATGACAAAAAAAAAAAAATCAGAAGGAGGGGGTAAGTGAATGGAAATGGCAACCCAGCTCTAGCTTCAGGTGGAAACTGGGAACAGAGATCAACCCAAAGTCCCAGGCACTGCCATAACCCACTAGGAGGGTTGTAAAGCTGATTCAAAAGACCAGCTAGCAGAAGAGAATATTGGGAAGATTCAGGATTCATCAATACAACAAGAAAAGATATCCCAGTGCCTACTATAAGCCATGTCACTTCTACCACATCTGCCACGGGCAGGAGTCATTGAAGAAAAACTAAATACATAAATACTGTACTCAATGCTAGACTGACAACCAGCTCCAGGGAGATGATGACTGACACTATGATCACTCAAAATGCATCAAAGCCGAAATTCTGAGGCTATAGAGAACTCAACACTAAATCAGACTTATAACATGCCTGCCAAAGTTTGGGGAATGTTGCTAAAGAAGTTGTGGAAAGATTGTAAGAGATACAGGGTGGATAGGAATATCCCGAGGAATGGTCCTTCCACCAGGAAGTACTACTGAGGTCTTCAGGACCCCACAGTGTAAATCCTAATGCTGAAAATATAGTCAGAAGCCTATATCTAGGAAGAACTTAGGTCCTAGAGGGAAAGCTACTGTTGCAGGTTGACTAAATGTATATGTTGTGCCCATCAAATTTCCTCTAAATATTTATGTTTATTACTATAGATTAGTAAGTAGGTTAGTGCTACTCTCACCTTTGGTCAGAGATTTGTTTTTATTTATTTTATTGTATTTGCCAAGGATAATGACTACTAAGGAAAAACAACTCATTAAAGTTCTGAGACCAGGTAAATGTTGAGCTCTCCGCTGCAAATGAAACATTCTATCATGTCCTCTGAAGCCCAGGGAAGATTAGGGAAGAGGGATTGGAAATAATGTAAGATGGAGAGGGTGGAAAAGAACACTTTGAAATTCTGTCTTCCAGATATAAAGTAGATATTGAACTTATGACTTCTCAGTGACTATTTGAGAACTTCTTTGGAGGTTCTAGCAGTAGAGTACAGCTACTGGTATATCCTTGACCAAAGACCCATCGTCCTCTATTTGGAGAAGGTTGTCCTCTTCCACTGAGCATGCAACTTCAGGAGGGACATACATGGAGTGGTAGGGAGGGATAGGACAGCCACCTAGACAGCCAGATCAGCCAAATCAATCCTGGCAATCAATTTGGTGGCAGATGTCACAGCAAGATCACCCTTGCATCCACTATAATGATTTGAACAAGATATGAGTAATTTCTAGTCCATCAAAATATTGGCATGGATGACAAGGGAAGGCAAAAAAGACATCAAAGTAGAAGAGAGACTAGTAGGAAAGAAGAAAGGGTCTAGTAGGAGGGAGATGGTATGACAGGGGAGTGAGATTATGACCAAATTTATTATGAACATGTAGAGAAATTGTCAATTAAAAATCCAATAAAATGTTTTAAACTCTGATAATAGAGATTTAATCCACATTATTACTCTAAAGCATCTGGCATATAAGCATCTGGCAAATGTTTGGATTTTGGAATAATTTTTACTCAAATGCTTGCATGCAGAGACATAGAAAGGAAGATGGCTACTCCTTGATTTTCTTCTGCATTACCATCCTTAAAATTTTTTTTCTGTTGCCTCCATTTTATTGCCATCCATTGCTCCTGCTCTCTTTTCTAGAACAGATTTTTTTGGCTATGTCGTGCCTAGTTTCTACCCCATTCTTTTGTATTTTACTAAAACATCTAGTATTTTTATTATAACTTAGGAATAGGAATGTTTATTCATCTTATTGAGGTAGTTCATTTGGCAGTGTCATTTCTTTCCTTGGTATGTCATGCTTTGAATCCAGTGCATTGTGTGTCAAGATCTGAGATATTGCCTTGGAATCTGGTCACCTTCCTGGTTTAGAAAGTTTGTCAGTCACAGTTCTTAAAAACACCCTGTAAAACCATAGTAGAATATACAATTCTAACATGCCTAATAACTTTAGAATAAAGTACATTTGAGTGTTTTTTCCTCTCATAGACATTATAGAAACCACATGTAAAATTCATGTCAAGCAGCAATCAATGCTTTGGCAATGTAAGCATTATAATGGTTTTCCTACAAATTACTGAAATTTTGACTCCAGGTTTTTTAGATTCTCTTATTCCCTAAAGACTATTAGAGAACAATCATAGCAAATGAACTTTTAAAGTAGTCCTAGTGCTAAAAGATTTACCCGAGAAACAAAATGCTGCCTCTTGTTCTAAGTGCTCCTTCAGATAACATTACATCAGTGTTTGGGACTTCAACTATTACAGTCTGTTTAATGCTTACAAAGTTTTGGTAGTTTGAATGTTAAATGTGCCCCATAGCCTCATATGTTGATGATTAAGCCTAGTACTTACTCCCCAGATGGTGGACCTTTGCAAGGGGAAGTCTTGATTGAGGAGGTATGTTCATGAGGGTCAGTCTTGGGGTGTTATAGCCCAGCACCATTTGTCATACTCAACTCTCCCTACTGTCTTTCTGTTGTAGTGGAGATATTATACCCAGCTGTCTGCTCCTGCAATGTGTTCCCTGTCATTAAGCAATGTACCCTCAAAACTATAAGCTGGCAATAAACTCTTTCCTTCCATAGACTGCTTTTTATCAATTATTTCTTCCAACCAATAAGAAGGTGACTACTAAAAAATTTATTTAATGGACTTTAATTCTCAAATATGAACAGCATTTTATTACTCCTGTTGTAATCAGTTTCATGTTGCTGCCAGAAAACAGCAAGCTGATCAAGAGCAGCTTGTGGGAGGAAAGGGCTCATAGTGGCTTACAGACTTGAGAGAAAGCTTCATGATGACAGGGGGAAATAATGGCATGGACAGAGGGTGGGCATTACTTCATGGCCAACATCAGGTGGACCATAGCACCAGGAGAGTGTGCTAAACACTGGCAAGGGGAAGCTGGGTATAATATACACTATCCATCCCCAACAATATGTCACCTCAGGGATGCTCTGGTTCCCAAATTGCCATCAGATGGGGACCTAGCATTCAGAGCACATAAGTTTATGGTGGACAACTGAATCAAACCACCATAAATCTCAATTGCCAAAGTTGATGAAATACAGCTGGACTTGTGTGTTGGAAGATCTTACCTTTAAATGTGACTAACCATGAATGTAAAATGCTGTCTTCATGATGAAACTATCTGAATGGCCTTTCAGTTTTTAATTAGGGGATGTTTTCTCTACCACTGATTATCTGGGACTGGGGTAATAAAGAATAAGCCTAGTTCATAGGGGACCTGAGAAAACCAGCATCAATCAAAGTGTTAGAAATGAAAGAGTAAAGAAAAGATGAACAAAACCCCTAGGACTGTCTTTGCAAATGAACTTCAGGAGAAAATGAAGTTTTGCTGTAAATACGGCAAGTCTTCAAATGTAGCCTAATAAAATTAAAGGCAAGGCCAGGTAATATAAACCACTGTTGAATCTTTCTTTTATTAAAACTGGGCTAGAAGAAGTAATGGCAATTTATCAGTTGCAATAGTTACTTTGGTCATTTACTGATGAAAGCACTTTTAGGAAAAGCCAATGTTTCATCTATTTTCCATTTCCTCCAAGTTCTTCCACTTGCAGCTGCTAGAGAAGAATAAATACAAGCTGTGGAGAGGATAAATCCATAGCCTATCTATTTATGGATTCAGTTGCTCTGAATTATTGCCATGAGAAAAATTTTAGATTATTAGAGCCTTAAGAGAACATAGAAACAAACATGTTTATGATTATATGAACTGGAAAAAAAGAATTTGATGAGATAACAATGACTGCATGAAAACACTTTGTAGCCCAGATGTAAGAGATAGAAGGATACTAAGTAATTCATAGTTGGAAACAATAAACTGGTAAGGAAGAAATGACGAAAATCTTGGGTTATCGCTATTCACATTGGTCTTTAAATCAGTATAAGAAGCTCTCAAAAGGTTTTCATAACTTCAGAATTTCAGGCCCCAGAGATACTAAATCAAATTTTAAAATATAATGAGATTTTCAGTGGGCCATTTAGAATTTAAGAAGTTCTGGTGTTTAATTAGCCATTAAACTGGGATAGGACCAAAGGTTGAAGATCTATAAAGCCCAGAGGCCACTCGCAATTCCTCAATGGGAGTTGACAGAGACTATCCATGTGAAGAAACTCTATGTTCTTGTTGGTGAATATAGAACCATTTGGACTAACAGATATTCATACAAATTTAACTTACGTAAAATAGTTCTCTCTTTCAAAAGCTAACATTTATGTACAACAGAATAAAGGCGTTAGTATTATTTGTCATTAAAATGCTGTTTATAAAATATAGGTTGTCTAAGGAAAGGCAACATTAATGAACACTAGGCATAGAGTCCCTGAAAGATGAGATACAGTCTTTCCCAAGCAAGTCACAAAAATATCACCAGGATACAGATCTGCTTGTAATCAATGTTATTAATAGCTGTAATATAAGCCTATTGAAGTGAGTTAATAAAACCAGAACCTATTCATTGCAAATCATAGTTGACTGTGAATCCTAATCCACTTATGTGTTCATATAAAATAATTGCATTAAATTCTATTTCATTCATAAATAAGTTTTTATTTCTGCAAAAGTATGGACTCTATTTTTGTAGAATGGAAAACTTTGGCAATATGTATATTAACTCCTCTCTCCTCATTTCCTTCAGCTGTATAATGTAATAACTATAGTACTTACACTTGCAATGTTTTAAGAACTATATAAACTAGTATATGCTACTGCCTCAGAAGAGTATTTCTTTTTCTTATTTTCTCTTTGTTTGTTTGTTTGGGGTTGGGTCTTGTTCTAGCCCAGGCTGACCTGAAACTTACAATATAGTCTCAGGTGACCTTGAACTCATGGCAGTCCCCTACCTTTGCCTCCTAAGTGCTGGAACTAAAGCTGTGTGCCACCATGCCTAGCCTTCAGAAGAGTATTTCAAGGAGAAGAATTACAGATAAGAGGATGTATCCAGAAATCACATTCAGGTACTGACCTTATGGGACAGAGAGTATAGGTCACATGGGGGTAGTGAGGTACACTAGAAGTCACTCAGAGGCCAAAGAAAGAGATCACCTTGGGGATGATTACTGGCTGTCACTCTGGTGCCATCTGTGTGTGTGTGTGGTGGGAGTTTGTGTATTGATATTCACTCTGGAACAGAGAAAAATATCACATTGGGAGGAAAGCACTAGCTGCCACTAAGAGAATAGAGAAAACACTGAAGGGCTTTTGGACTGGCATCCACTCTGGAATAGAGAGCAGAGGCCACAGTAGTTTGGGTGCACTGGAAATTACTCTGGCAAAGAGAGTAGAAATCACCAGAGGTTCACTGGGAGTCAACATGGCTCATAGAGCAGAAGTCACATTGCAGATGTACACTAGGCGTCACTCTGGGGTCACCTGGGGTGGGGGGATTGTGCACTGTCATCCATACTGTGACAGATAGCAGAGGTCACATTTGGGGGAAAGAATGGTGTTTATCCACTGACAGACAGCAGATGTCCCACTGAAGGGGATTTGTCTGTATTCACCCCTGGAGGGTGATGTGTATTGGTATTCACAATGGCACACAAAGAAAAGGTTGCACTGGGGATGTGTGTACTGGCAGTAATTCTGAAATTACAGCAGGGTGTGGTGTACAGGCATTCACTGTAGAAAGATTTCTGTTGCAGTCAGCTCCATATTTCTGGAATGAACATACAAACCAGAGCCAGTTTATGGGATAAAGGGATTTATTGCAGCCTTACAGATCCAGGGGAAGCTCCACAATGGCAGAAAAAGCTACCTCCCTTAAAAAGATCCAAGCAGAGAGAAGAACCACTACCCAGCATCATAAGCAAACACAAATGGGCAGCAAACAGCAAGGAATTCCAGGAAGAGCTTAAGCTCTGTATACCTTTAGGATGGGAATCATATCTGCCCCTAGTGAAACCTCCTCCAGTCAGGAGGCTGAAGACAAGCTTTTATTAGTCTATTGGGAGACATACATACAAATTACCACATTCTTTCCCTGGCTCCCAATAGATCCACAACCATCTCACATTGTAAATTGCACTTAGTCCAACTTAAAAGGTCCCTATAGTCTTTACCAATTTTAAGACTGTTCCGAAGTCCCAAGTTTCATCTGAGATTTAAAACTATCTCTTATGTGAGTCCTGTAAAATAAGAGCAAATTACATGCTTTCAGTATATAAGGGCACAGAATAAACATTTTTATTACTATAATGTATAACAAGGAGAGACTGCACCAACACAAAATCAATAACAATCAGGTAAACATCAAATATCTGCAATTCAAGTTCAATATCTGTAAACATTGACTGGCATCAATCTCTGGATTTTCCAACTTTTCCCCTCCAAATGGGTTGATTTGCCAGGGAAACCTTCCATCTGAAGCCAACAGTGCCCCATGGTAGCACTTACATAGTCCAAGTAGGTCCAACACATCTTTAGCTCTCACTACAAACCAAGTTCATTGTCCAATGGCTTTGCTGGTCTCTATCAGGGTCCCTGCATCCTACCTAACATGCTGCATGTCAGCAGCAGCTTCTGGAACCATATGCACATCATAACCCAATCCAGAGCATTTTCCATACTAGATGTGCAAGACACAGCCATGTTATTAATCCATGTACAAAATAAAATGTGACGTTGAAGAGCAGGTTCCTTCCTTTCAGTCATCTCCGTTCAAAAGAGTTTTCATTTCTACCCTTCAATATTTCCTCACGCATCAATGAAAAGTAGTTGGGGGATCCTGAATGGTGGTAATATACTTAACAATAGTAGCTTTAGCAACCAGTCTTAGTGCCAGTAATTTAAACTTGCTTGAATTTTTTTCCAACTTTAAATCTTAAATTTCTCAAATCTATATCTTCCGCCAAGCAAGTTATTATTTTCAGATTCAACCTTAGTCAAACTCTCTGGGCATGGGTACCAGAACACAGCCAGCCCTTATACCAGTAGCCCAGTTCCAACAAAGTTCTCTGCAGACTTTCTTTCCCCTTTGAAAAATCATAAGCAAAACCTTCAAATACAATTGTCTCTTTACCTATTATTTTAAAATTCTCATCAGAATAACCCATAAAATGAGGCTTACCACTTTAGAAGTCAACTTCAGTTTCAAGTACAAAGTTCTTTCCAATTCCTCTAGCCAAGCCCCAAAGTTCCAAAAGACTAAAATCCACGTGGTCAGATTCATCACAGTCACAACCCCACTCTTGGTACCTACTTCTATAGTAGTCAACTCCACCTTGCTGGAATGAACTTCTAAACCAGAACAGTTTATAGGAGAAAGGAATTCATTTCAGGCTTACTGATCCAGAGGGAGTTCCATAATGGCATAGGAAGCTGCCTTTCTTTCACAGATCCAAGCAAAGAGAGAAACCACCACCAGCACTACAATCAAGCACAAACAACAAATAGCAGAGAACTCCAGACAGAGCTCAAGCTCTCTGTAACTTTAGGTTGGAAATCAGATCTGCCCCCAGTGACACTTCCTTCAGCCAGGTGGCTGGATACAAGCATTTTTAAAACCTTGTCTATTGGGGACATACATTAAAACTAGCATATTAGCTTAGGCCAAATGGGAAGTGTGAACTTTCAGTCTCTCTGCAATAGAGATCAGAGTTCCACTGGTGGAGATTCACAGGCAGTCACACGAGGACACAGAGCAGAAGTCACACAGGGATGTGTACTAGATGTCACACTGGGACGGACAGAAAACAGACAAAACAGTGGGGGAGTACTCACTGGCTGTCACTCAAGCAGAAAGTAGACATCACAATGGAGCAAACACTGCCAGTGACTTTGGTATAGACTGCAGAACCATACAAAATGGGAGTGTGCTTACAGTCCTTCTCAGTTAGAGAACAGAAGTCACACTGGTGGTGGGGGAGGTGTGTGCATTGGCCATCACTGTAGGCCAGAAAGCAGTATTCACACAATTTGTACATTATCCACACTGGGTAGCATTTTAAGTCATTATAAATAAAGTTGAGGCAGGATAGAAAGATAGGGAAAATTTTACAAACATGAGAAGAAAGAGGAGCCTCTCACCCTGGAGTCTGGTAAAAGCCTTTCATCAGATGAGAAACAAGACTTCCAGCAGAATCAATAGGTGCCTAAGGACTTTTTCCCTTTCCCAGATATAAACCTATGACTTTCCAAGAATCTCATCTAAAACCACATTGGTAGTAAAAGCAATGCCTTAGATCCCTTATGCAAAGTAGTTGCTCCATTCCTGCTTTTACTTTTTCAGATTATGGCACCTCTAGAGTTACCTCATAGTCTCAATTATGGAAGAAGGAAACACAGAGAGAAGAAGAAAGATTTCCTTTGAGAATAAGACCAATAGAATTTCAAAAGGTTTTTAAAATCTTATATATAGTCACCACTAAGGCACTTAAATGTAAACCAGGAAAGTAACTCTTTGGAAATAGAAAAGCTATTAGTTATCTTTGCTTCCAGGAATCATATCCATTTTCTTGGATCCTTTTCATTCTCACTCACATTTTAAGTGAAGACTATATCCACATTAGTTCCTGAATCAATAGCAATAGTCACAATAGTATGGCTAAATTTCATTCTTTAAAAATTGATTGAATATTAATTTGTAGTTTTATGTATCTCATTCTATACAACAAAAATCCTGGGTTGCAATTTAAGTTTAGTAAAGTTGCAAATATTTCAAATCAGCTAGAACTTATTAACAGCAAAAGCATATTGTTAAAACTAGCTTTCATTCATTTTTTCCTATTCACTTTACAGTGTTTTCAGTGTGCATTTTTCTTTTGATACTTTTTTCTCTTTTATTGATGGAATTTCTATAAGAAAATGTCACAAAAGATACAATTTGTAATAGACAATGGTGATAATCTTCAAAAACAAGGTATTTTAATAGATCTCCTTGATGAGGCATCACAAACAATAAATAATAAATTTTATTCACTCTATTGGCTGGGTATCTAAAAAATTTCATTCTAAGATTTTTCTGTTTTAATGTGTTGCCTAAAAACCAGTCATGTCCTTTTCATCTTCTGTATCCTACCTGTGAAATTTGAACCAAAACATAAAATCACAAGTCCTACAAAATTCCCACCTCTAGGTTCTGTAATTACTACCCTGCAGGATAAACATTTCTGACCCATTAATTTAGTTTCATTGGAATTAGTTGGGAAAATTAATGAGAACTGGGGTCATGAAGCATAATGAGACCACTATAGATAGAATGTTTTGTCTTTCCCTGAATATAAGAATAGGTGAATGCATTTCCTGATTTCTCCTCAGCCTAGAATCATGCTAGTCAGCCTTTTAGCACTATGAAATTTAGTTCAAAAGTGATTTTCATTCTGGAGCTGTCTCGGTTGGCAAGTCATAAAAAATTAGTGGAAAGAAGTGTTGGGTAGAAGAATGATTTCTACTTATGGATTCTTGGCCTATGCAGCCTATGTTTGGTAAGAACAGCATGACAAAGTCTCAATTAAGTCTGGGACCAGGAGGGTGTAACTGTACTAAATTCCTGCATGCTTCCTCTGCTGTTTTCTTTTTCATTAATTGCTCTCTGGCTTCCATAATAATCTGAAAAGTAGACAACTGGCATCCTGAAAATCAATGGCTCTTATATCTTCCCTAAGCACTCAGTGTCAAGTTCTCAGAAGACATTTGTATAAAATAAGCTAATTCTTTGTCAATGACAAAACAAAGGTTCAGAGTGGAACAAGCAGGCAAAATTATATAACTGACTATGTCCTCTTTCTTTGGTTTATATCTCCATTAAGGAAAATAGTTATTCAAATAGTTCACTATTATTTGTATAAATAATACTTATATTTTAATGAGTTTTGGTCTCAAACTCATAATTCTTCTCTGTCTGAGCCCTGAATGCTGGATTATAGGTATGTGCCACCACATCCAGTTGTCTAATATATTAATTATCTATAATACTATCTATACTTTTATTATTATTTATTATATGATGTCATAAGAAAACAGAAAAGAGGGATGGTAACATGAAAGGAAACATCATAAGATCTACAAGCATTTACATATGAAAAGCAGGAGGACAGTAGGCACATGTTTTGTGCTCAAGAAATGTTTGATATATGAGTAGAAATTTTAAAAGTAGGCCTGATTGATGTTTCTATTCTCCAGGAGTTAACAAGACAAAACATTGGTGTTATAATTAAATGCCAATGTCATTTAAGTCTTTCCATTTTGTAAACTATAGGTAACACTCTTGTTGCCTACCATTATTATATCTTCTACTGAGGATGAATAAAACACTCAAATATTAAGTGCTGCTAAGGATGTAGGAAAACTGGAATTCTCATCTATTGCTGGTAAAAATGTAAAATTATGTGGCAACCCTGGAAAACATTTTATCAGTTTCATGTAAAAGTGAAAAACTACATTGATCATACCTAGGAAGAACACTTATAATTACCTTACCAAAAGAAATGAAATTTTGTGTTTCCAGAAAAACCTGTATGCAAATGTTCACAGCAGCTCTATTCATGACACATCCAAGATGTCAAATAGCCTGAATGTCCTTCAGGGAATGCATGGATAAGTAAACTGCTACCTCCATAGGAAGGAAGACTATACTAAACTGAAAAAGAACAAACTACTGGCCTATGAAACTGAAGGGTTAATAGCCTTCTCTGAAAACTAAAGGGAACTAAAGAGTTAACTATCCCTAAAGCTCAAGGGCAATAAAAATGGAAAAGAGGCATTTGGCCTCATTAAGTTTGGCATCTTTCCCTGATTGATGTACTCCCCTTAGCCTAGATGGCCTTGAAGGACCAGAGACCACCTGAATATTCTTGACTGAAGAAGCCTATTCTGAACAAGGACACAAACAACTACAATTTTCTTATCAACTGCACCTGGTACCATCTGCTTTTCTTAGGATCCTCCTTATAAGCTTGCACCCTGGCCTGGCTCAGTGCTTCAGCCTTCATCCTATGGGAAAGCTGCTGTCCCTCTCTGTTTTCTCTAAATAAACAGTCTGTACAGACCAAGTATGGTGTTCTCCTTTCCTTTTCTCTTACACTTTTCTTACAGAAACTACTTGAATAGATCTCAAGGGTGTTATGTTGAGTGAAATAAGACAGCCTCAAAAAAATAATTAACCTATATAAGATGATACTCTCAAAAAGCATAGTGCTTGCCAAAAGTTTGGCAGTAGGGGGCTACATGTGACTTTAAAGTAATATATAATAAAAGAGATTTTTTGAGCATAAAGAAACTGTCCTGTATCTTGATTGTACTGTAAGTGAAATGAGTGGCAGTTTATATTGCCTATATGGTAGGTTGATCTTATGCTATGATCATTTAAAAAAATGCAAAAAGATCCATTCTTATTGGTGACTAGTAGATGAAAGGGAAATGTAAAAATGAAATTGGCTATGCCTGATGGCTAGTGCCTATAATCCCAGCACACTAGAAGCAGAGAGGAGAGATCTTTGTGAACTCAAGAGCAGCCTGGGTTACAGAATGATGTATAGGTCAGCAGGGCTAGAGTGAGACGTAGCCCCAAAAACAAGCAAACAAACAACAACAACAACAAACCAACCAACCAACAACAACAGCAGAACAAAGAAAATGGAATTGTCACCCCTGCCCTCCATAGGGCACATCTTAGTATGTGTGCTTTTGGGGCTATTTATGCTATAGGAACAGGGCAATTCAATAGTCAGACATCCTTGCTTTATGTGCCAGGTACTACAGGTAGGTATATATCTTGAGTTTGGTTTTCTGCATTTTGAGCCCCATGACACCCAGAGAGAATATTCTCTTTCAGAGAACCCTTAGAAATCTTTAGATATTTTATGTGTTCCTGGAGCTAGCAAAGTGATGCAAGAAGCAGATAGCCAGTATCATTTTATTTCTTACCTTTCTACAAATATTGGAAAATTTTATATACAGAGTCACCAAGTACATTGCTCATTATGAGAGGTAATTTGGGATCATCAAATACATCTATCTCACACAAATACTTCACATCATTGGTTATCAGTGCTTGCCTTCCTACCAGGACAGTCTTTAACAGACTTGGAGATTGAAAGCTTGCTCCAGATAACACCAAGCTCATGAGAGATATACCCTTCCAATTCAGTTTCTCTGGAACCATTCCTGGTACCACAATTTGTATTAGTCAAGGTTTTTCTAGAGAAACAGAAACAAAGACTGATTATGTATTGTAAATGGGATGTTTTGGATTATTTTACAGGATGTGGGCTGGCTAATCCTAAAATGTTTGTCTATAGGCTGGAAAGTCCATGAGGTTAGATGTCTCAGCAGTCCCAATCTGGCACTAACACCCGGGGAATTCCTGGAGAGCCATTGGTTTCACTCCACGTTGAAAGATGAGTTCCAAAGTCCATGAAGGATAGAAGCACCAGGGTAGATGCAGACATCAGTGAGCAGCATGGGTAGCCAGGCAGAAGGCCTCCTGTTCTCCCTGTGTTGGGGAGTTTCTTTATAGATAGTCCAACATCAGAAGAGCTGCCCAGTCTAGGGGAACGATTTCTCTCTCTCTCTTTCTCTCTGTCTCATTTTTTTTCTTGGAGGGGGGGTGGGTCTCAAGATAGAGTCTCACTCTATCCCAGGCTAACTGGGAATTCACTCTGTAGTTTCAGGGTGGTTTTGAACTCATGGGGTTCCTCTTATCTCTGCCTCCCAAGTGCTAGAATTAAAGGTGTGCACTACCACACTTGGTTAAGGCTTCTTCTTTCTATCAGTCCTCCCTGGAAATGCTCTTACAGACCCACTGGAGGGGCACATCTCTTATTTAATTTCTAACCTGCTTTAGTTGACAATAGAATTAAATACATGCAATCAAATTCTCACATCACCAAATGCTCAAACATAAGTGGCGAGAAAATCAATCTAATAAACACATGTACTTTAAATCCATTGAAAAACATTCTTCAACATGATCATTATCAGTTTGACTAGGATTTTAGTTTCTTGGACTACAATTTGTACCTTTCACTGTTTGTCCTCTGTATTATAGCCTAATACTTTTGCTCTACTTTTCCACCTTGTAGTTTGTCACATTCCCCTAGTTGTCATGTCATTATATGATCTGACCAATTCTTTATGAGTTCAGTCATTCTTGAGTCTGACTGCACATTGAATCACTTGGAAATATAAATTGAGTTTGTTGGACTCTACATAAGTATGTATTTAAAGGTACTCCAAATGATTTAAGTAGGTAAAGGATCATACAAAATGCTCCACGTTTATAAATGGGATCAATCTCTTCCATTTTCTAGCCAGCTAATTCTATTTCTAATTTTCTATCCAATAATTCTCAGAGAAGAAATAGAATGTCCCAGGCAAGAAGCTACTGGCTTTGGAGTCTGATCTGGTAATGCTTTGTCACCCTATCTGGGAGTGGTCTGCTCTATGAGTTCAAATGCATTATAGGTCATAGGATAAACATGAGGTTCAATAGATTTTTCCTTTTAAAAAATAATAGCTTTATTAATACATAATTTATATGTAAAATTGAATGTATTTAATGATAATTTAGTGACTTTGGACATAGGTATGCCTTGTTAAAACCCTTACCATCATCAAGGTAATAGACATATCTATCAATTATAAAATTTTTTGTGATTTTGTTATTTTTTTTTGTGTTGTGCTTATTTTCTATGTAGGAAGAACATTAAACAAGAGATTTTTTGCTTTTTTAAGGAGTCTTTTTGATTTGGTGTATGTGTGGTATCTGCATAGTGCATATATGTGTGTATGTCCTGTGGACATGTGTGCAGAGGCCAGAGGAGGACAACGGGTGACCTCCTTTATTGTATTTTTAAAATTTTTCTTTTAATGAAAGAAAGAGAGATAAGGGCAGATAGCTGCAAACGAGCTCCAGATGCATGTGCCATCTTGTGTATTTGCTTTATTATTATAATAATGGTTCCTGGAGAATTGAAGCTGGGTCCTTTGGCTTTTCAGGCAAGCGCCTTAACTGCTAAACCATTTCTCCAGCTCCTTTATTATACTTTTACCTTATTTCCTTGATATAAAATCTCTCACTGCACCTGAACCTTCCATACTTTGATCAGACTACCTGACCAATAAGTGCCAGCAATTCTATTTCCACCTCCCTCAGCACTGTGATTAAAGGCATGCAGTGTTGATCAGCTTTATACATAAGTGTTGGGGATCAAAATTATGTACACTTACCTTCCATGTTATCTTTCCAGCCTTCATTAACACGTTTTTAAGTGTACAGCATGATATTAACTCTAGGTTCCATGCTCTATAAGCAGATCTCCAGAACTGACTCACCATAAAAAATGGAAACTCTTCACAATCTGTGGGTTTAAATGTCCCCTGGCTGATAGCATTATTGGGGGATGGTGCTACTTTTAGGATTTTGGGCCTAATAGATGGTAGTTAGGCCACTAAAGGTGTGGCCTTAACAGCATCTCTCTTTCCTACTTTTTACTTTGTTTATCCTTGCATTTATCATAGCAACAGAAAGCTGACCAGCACACTATTTAAACAATATTTCCCCATATCTTTCATACTTCTACAAAGAAGAGAAAGATTATGTGAGAATTTAGGCTTCTGGTGAACTGGAGAAATGGAGAATGTATTCTAGCTGCATACATTTGCATAGAAGAAAGATTTACATTAGTCACTGTACATTTCAGTACCAACAGTATCACTATCTGAGGTGTCTATGGATCAGACAATAAAATATGGGCATTCTGGCTATGAAGATTCTGGCATTTTGCACAGGTTATATGTTTTATGCACATGGAAAGAAAGTCATAAACTATATTTACCATGTCTACCGTCTGTCGTGTGTTGAGAAAACTCTTCTTTTTGACTAAGCACCCTTGTTTGGGCTGATTTAGCAGTAATTAATCTCCAGGCTAATTATGAGCACTGTTGTCATTTTGCTAGATGTAATTAAACTGCATAGCTGGAGAAAGGTTGGAAACTATGGTTTCCAAGAAAATTCTTCCCTGCAACTTGGCAAAAGCTCAAGAGTAGCAACATAATCAGCCCATTAAATAAAAGCTGGAAGCCCGGTGTCCTTCAGGATGCATTTACAGGAAGAAGACAAATGTATGTTCACAAGAGACACCTGGTGTTTTGCTGCTGCCTTGTTGGAAAGACTTTGGAGTCTTCTAGAGGTTTTCTTTCATTAATCCTTTTGATGGCTTTATTAAACCGAAAGCAATGAAAGCAATTAGGTCCCTTTCAAATAGATGAAGTTATTATCATCATCATAAAGGTCAAATGCCTTGTCAAAGGACATAGTGACCATGAGTCAAAAGAGACTTTAACAATATATTTCCTTACAAGACATGAACTTTACCTATATAGACTCTTATAACAACTCTAAATAAGTCTGATAGCTGTACTAGCAGATTTTCCTATATCCTTTGGTATATAAATTCTTTATGTTTTGAGAGGGCAGAATTATATTTCAGATTTTTAGTTCAAAATGAACAAAGGCACCCTCCAAAACATACCAGACTATGCTCTTTGGTAGAAGAAAATGGTGAAAGGAGTTGGGGGGGGGGGCGTTAACAACAAAAGTGTGAGCAGAGCAATGCTAGCCTGCCCTATTAAAATGACATTATACAAAGATGGACTAGGTATAGAGATATAGAGAGCTGGGTGTAGATATATGATGTAAAATTTTTACTTGATGTTACCTCCAGTCTGGACTTTCTTAGGTTCCTTCCCTGGCTCCTGCAACCATGTTCTTGAATTTGGTTTGCAAATATTTGTTTTTGTCTGAATTTTTGCACCTATGTTCAAAAAAGAAGTTGGTCTATGATTTTCATTTTCTCTTGTAGCTATGTTTAGTTTGGGTAGCAGGATGAGACTTGACTTTGTCAAAAGAATTTGATCATGTTTCTTAAGTTTTTATTTTATTTTATCGAATCATTTAGGAAACATTAGTGTTAGTTCCTCTTTGGGTGTCTGATACAATTCAATAATAATAACCTGGGCCTTAATTTATTTTAGTGGTTTTTTTATTACTACATCAATCCACTGTTTGTTATATGTCTGTTTATATAATTTTCTTATCTTAGTTTAAGTTTTGTATGTCATGCACACCTAGAAATATATCCATTTCTTTTGAATAGTTAAAAATACTCGAATATAAATTAATGTATCATTACTGAATTTCATTAATATCTGTATAGCTATTTTTTCTCATCTCAAATTTTATTAAGTTGGGTCTTTCTCCTCTTTTGTTTAGTTAGTTTGGCTAATGGCTTTTCATTTTTGGCTATCTTTACAGAGAACCAAGTCTTTGTTTCATCAATTCTTTGTAATTAAATATATATATATATATATATATGTTAATTGTTTGAGAAAGAGAAAGAGCAAGGGGGGAAGGAGAGAATGGGTTAATGGGCACACTATAGCCTTTAGCCACTAAAAACAAACTCCAGATACACACACCACCTTGTGCATCTGATTTATGTGGGTACTGGGAAATTGAACCTGGGTCCTTCGGCTTCGCAGGCAAGCACCTTAACCATTAAGAAATCCCTCCAGCCCTCATTCTTTGTAATTTTTCAAGTTTTAATTTTATTAATTGCTGTCCTAACTTATTCATTTATTTCTATTAATTTGGGGTTTGGTTGGTTCTTTTTTCTTCAGCGTTCTGAGGGGTATCATTAGGCTACTCATTTGAGATCCCTCTGATTTCTTTTTTTATCTTTTTCTATCTTACTCTTTCTTTCTTTATTTCTTTGAGGTAGGGTCTAATTTTAGGCCAGGGTGGTCTGGAATTCACTATGTAGTACCAGGCTAACCAAAATATGGTTTTGCTTTTTATCTTTCAGAATGACTTGTCTATTGGTGACAGTCAGGGATTAAAGTCAGCCACTATTGTTGTTCTGGATTAATCTGTGCTGTTTTTGAAAATAGGTACTCCCATAGTCAGTGTAAAAAGTAACGTCCTTTTTCACTTCTGATTAATTTTGAAGTATATTTTTTCCATACATTAGAACAGAGACTCTTGCTTATTTCCTAGGATTTTTTTTTTTTTTTTTATGTAGTGTATCACTGTAGCCCAGGCTGATCTAGAACTCACTCTGTAGCCCCAAACTGGCTTTGAATTCACAGTGATTCTATTTCTCCAGCTTCCCAAGTGCTGAGATTAAAGATGTGCACCACCATGCCTGGTCTAGTTCTAGCTGTTAGTTGTTACCCTTTTGCATCAGTTTACCTTAACATAGCATCTGTCTTTTTGTTGGAGACAACATATAGTTGAATCCTTTTAATCCAATCTGCTAGCCTGTGTCTTTTGATTGGAATATTGACCATTAATATCCACAGTTATAACTGACAGGTGTATATAATATCCTATTACTTTGTTTGATTTTATAGTGTTATAATTTTTTATTCTTGTCTCACACTGCTTATTTTTACCTATGGACTCATGTATATGTTTGTCTTTCTCTTCAGTCTAAAAAGTCCCTTACTGGAAATTGATCCTAAAAGCTCCACATCTCAGTTCAGAGGCTCAACATGTTTATAGCTGCTCAATTCATAATAGCTAATAACTGGAATAAACCCAGGTGCACATCATTGGACAAATGGATAACCAAGATGTGGTAAATCTACATGATATAATTCTACACGGCAGTAAGAAAAGGTAACATAATGGTATTTGAAGACAAATGGTTGAACATGGAACAAATCATACTCACAGAACTCATACAATCAAAGAAGGACCATTGTCCCATAGTCTTACTCATCTGCAGTTCCCAACCTGGATCAACCCGAGTTGCTGACATACCTGATAGGCATCTCAAGGCCTGGGTAATAGAGAGGGTAGGATTTTAGGGGAGGGGAAAGGTAAGCTGGACACAAAACAACTCCATTTGAATTGGTATCATAAAACTCTATATCCTGAAAAATAGACTAAAAGTTTGAACCCTCAATAGGATCTGAGGGGGAGCATCTGAAAAGAAGGGCCCTGGAAAGGCTGAGATGAAGCCTAACCATAAATTTCCCCTGTTTCTTTTTTTCTTTCTTTTTCTTTTTCTTTTCCCTTGGTGCTTGCTTATAACTTTGAGTACCCGGATGTGGTTAACACCCACAATGAGCTGTTGGTAAGAGAGATCTACAAGGTCTCCCAAAACAAGGCAGACCTGTCAGAGCACTTGATTACCCACTAGAGGTTAATGGTAAAGCCTTACTGCTAAAGACACCATATGCTGTTGGCATGGACATAGAAAGACCAGGCTGGAATCCAGAAGACAGCCAGAACCCAGAGAGTGAATCTGTCTAGTGCTGGAAGGCACTGCATGAGCTACTGGGGGAAAGTGGCTAACATCTGCCTGAACAACTCGAGGTCTAAGCTACTCATATGCAAATAACCTGACATAATGCTCACACAAGTACAATAGAGACACACAGCCATGGTGGGTAACTGCTCTTGAATTGGCTAATAGATCTGCTCAATGGAAAGGAACCCATATCTGGAACTGGGAAACAAGTTAGAATTATATCCAGATAATGATTTTTCTCTCCAATGTCAAGCTCCCACTAATCTTGGGCTATAAGAGGTGCTATATCCACTAAATTCTTTCTAAATTAATAATGCTTACCACATTTAACCTGTGCTGACTTCACTTTCCACTGGAGAATCTGTTTCTCTTTATCAGACAGGAATAAGACCTGAGGAGATAAACAATCCAGCACACTGCACCCCAGCCTCAGCTGAATCCACAGAAGAATTGGGGAAATGAGCAAGAGTGCTGTTTTCTTGGTGAACCTGATATCAGGACAAGGGTAAAGGAGAAAGACACTAAGGGTACTCAACACCTACCAAAACAGAGATCCAGAGGCTCTTAAGAGCCCATAACAGTATATTTAAAACACATCCAACATGTCTCAGGAAATTTTGTGGAAGAGGGAGTGGAAAGATTGTTAGAGCCATAAATTGGGACATTATGCACAAAGGAATTGCCTCTCCTCCATAATGTACTGCTGCACCGACAATGCCTGACCTACAATCTCTATGTGGATGACCTGCATCCTCAACAAGGGGGCCCCCCTTGGCAAAGGAGTAGGGATGAGGGAAACAACGGTACCAAATTATGTTGTTTCCATAACAAGTATGTCCATATCTAATAAAAATAAATTAAAAAATAAAAGGCCATAAAATAGTAAAATGGCAATATTATTTTCCACTTTGTCACCTGTCCTGCCCCATGGAGACTTGACTGAAGCATTCATGACCCCATGGTGAATAGCAACTAACCTAATGAAGAGGGGACATAATGGAGTGGAGACAGAGGAGATAAAAGAAGATTACCCAAGGGGAATATAACTACCATGCAATTTATTCATACAGTAAGTACCCAATTAATAAAAAAGAGATTCTGTATCACACATTGGATGCCAATTCAGATCATATGCAGTCTTCTTTAGAATCCTGACCCAAACATCTAGGCTATTCCCACTTAACTAGCACTATAATTGTGTCCTAAAAAAGAGTATTCCACCAATTTTTTAGTCACTTGCTTCAGACTTGTGGGATACATGGTAAAATAAGTGAATTTGGTTAGTCCACTGCTAAACTTTTTCACTCTGAAGTGAGTTCCTTCATCAGAATAAAGACTGTGGAATATCATGGTATTAGATAAGATATTCTGTAAATCCACAGATGATAGTTTGGACAGAAGCACTTAGAGTAGGTAAATTAAAACCATAAACTGAGTAAGTATATATTCTAGTAAAGACACTTCCCTTTCCATGATGGAAGTGGTCCAGTGTAGTCAACTTGCCACCAGGTTCCTGACTAGTCACTCTAAGACACGGTGCTGCATTGGAGGCTCACTGTTGATCTCTCTTGCTCACAGATTTGTAATTTAGTAGCAGCCATCCCCAGGTCAGCACTGTTGAATGGAAATACATATTGTTGAGGCCATGCATTACTTCCATCCCTGCCACCATGGCTACTTTTTTCACTAGTTGTGGTCCTTTGAATGTGATAGTTTGAATGTATGAACCTATAGACTCAGTCATTTTTTTTTGATTAAACTTAATACATGAGCCCCTAGAAGGCAGATCCTTACTAAAAGGGGGTTTGTCACTAAGATGTGTTTGGGGGGGCAGATCTGAGTCCAGCCCTACTAGGTGTGTTCAGCACAATTGGAGACCTGGCAATTCACGCCTATTGTTACTGTCTTTCTGCATGGATCTATGAAAGGGACCAAGCTTCTTTAGCCACTCACAGTGTTCACCTGGACTCTATATGCCTGAAATAAAACCCTTCCTCCAATAAACATAGTCTGGTTGGATGTTTGTCCTAGCGAGTTGGAGCTTACTGCAACACTGATCCATCATGAAATAACAAGGATGGTTGGGCAAAGGTGGTGACTACTGTGCACAGAATAATTCATTATGTCTACTTAATTACTGAAATTCCTCTCTCTACTGAGGTTCCCCCTTAAACAATTGGTTTTATAAAATTAATTAATTAGTTAATTATGTGTATATGGATGTCAATATATTTTGCTGCATGTATGGAGGTCAGAAAATAATGTCAAGGCGTTAGTCTTCCTCTTTGTGAGACAGGGTCTCTCTTGTTATTGCATTACTGCTGGATAGGCCAATCTAGCTGGCACAAGATCTCAAGATTCTCTTGGCTCTATCTCCCATTGGCATAGGTGCATTGGGCTTACAGACACATGCACCCCTTTGCATTTGACTTTATGTGGGTGCTGGGAAATTTAATTCAGAGTGGTAGGCTTGCAAAGAAACACTTATAACCATAGATCAATCTCATTAGCCTTGAGGCTACTTTTTGGTGAGAATTAATATGGAACATGTAGTGGTTTGGAAGTAAAATATCTTGTATAGCCCCTTGTGTTTGTAATTAAACCTAATACTTAATCTCTAGCTGATGCTATTGTTTGGGAAGTTTATGGAGCCTTTGGGAGTTGGAGTCTTTCAGATGGAAATGTGGTCACAGGAAGGGAAACTCGGGATATTATAGCCCAGCTGTGCTTGCTGCATTCAGCCCATTCTTTCTACAACTTCCCTGCTGATGTGCAGATGTAATGCTTAGCTTTCTGTTACTCCTATGCCTTTTCTGGCACAATGAAATGTACCCTTGAAACTGAATGCTTATAATAAGACCTTCCCTTCTATATGTTTCTTTTGCTCAGGTGCCTTGTCCCTGATATGAGAAGGTAATTACTACAGAACATAGGAATCTTTCTATCCTTTGCTCACTTGGTGGAATATATGAACATATGCTTTCCCCTCATATTTTCTCACTAATTTTCCAATGTTATTCTTCCAAATCTTCAACTCTTGAGCCACATAGTTGGCCATATTCTCTGCCTTAGTAAATGACTTGTCTGATCATTTTCATTTCCAAGCAAAATGCACAAGCAATGCACTGCCTGAAGTTCTGTCATTGTGAAGACTTTTTTTTTTTTTCTTTCACTACTGTGGTGGTTTGATTCAGGTGCCCCCCATAAACATAGGTGTTCTGAATGCTAGCATCCCAGCTGTTGGAGATTTGGGAATTAATGCCTCCTGGAGGTAGTGTCTCATTGGGGGCAGACTTATGGGTATTATAGCCAGTTTTCCTTTGCCAGTGTTTGGCACACTACCCTGTTATTATTGTCCACCTGATGTTGGCCAGGGGCTGATATTCACTCTCTGCTCATGCCATCCTTTCCCCCTGCTATCATGAAGCTTCCCCTTGAGTGTGTAAGCCAAAATAAACCTTTCTTTTCCCCCAAGCTGCTGTTGGTCAGGTGTTTTCTGCTAGAAATGCAAAACATTGTCCCAGAAAGCAATTATAATGTTCAATATGTCAACTTTTGGATAGTGTCTGCGTAGCATGAAACATTTAATCCTCCCCCCAAATCACTAAAATTTGAGTCAGTTAATCATTATTGTGGAATATTTGATAGATGTAGGTGTAGCTACTTTCTACCTATTGGGGCCTGCTAAAGGATCCAGATCTGCCACTGACACCTCTAATGCCATCAGGTTCATTGGGTCATATGGCACAAATGTCAGAGCAGCCTACGTAGCTGTCTGGACCTGTTAAAGGGACTTCTCCTGTTTTGTGCCTAATTCAAAACTAGCAATTTTCAGAGTCAATTAGGATATGGGCCAGAGTAGCACACACAAGTAACAAATACACTGTTCCCCAAATCCAAATGTATTCACTAGGTGTTGTGCTTCTTTATTGATGGTAGTGGGGTCAGATGCAACTGTTCTTCACCTTAGAAGGAATATATCTTCATACCACACACTGTTGGACTCCTAGAAATTTTATTGATACAGAAGTCCCTTGAATGTTGGTTGAATTTATTTTGGCTCTTATGATGTATATGCTCTACAAACAAATCCAGAATGCTGATACTCCTCTAAGTAATCTGTATTTTATAATATTAATGATGACTAGACATTCATTTTATAGGTTTTTCATGGCAAATCCACTCCAGTTTCCCAATGTCTCAGAGCATTTGAGTCAATTCATCACCTTTGAAGCAAGAGATATCAGGTAGCTCTAGCTCATTCAGTATTATATCAAAGGTATTTCTGTTTTACAGATCTGGTCACAGCCTGCAGCAGCAGCCTCTCTCTACTTCTTACTGCTGCTTTACAGAGCTATCAGGCACCTGCTGTGACTCTGTAGTGTTTCCATACAGCTTTCAGAAGGCTTTTCTGTAGAGCTTTTTCATCTTCTAAAAGCTTTCAGCATCTTTTTTGCCTGTATGTGTGTTGGGGTGGGGGTTCCATTCATGAGTGTGCATGTGTGTAGAATTCAGAGGTTGACTACAGGTGTCTTCCTCCATCATACTTTATTTCATGTACTGCCTCTCCTAGTTGAACGCAGTGCTTTACCACTACCCCCATGCTCCCCTGTCGCTGCTTCCTGAGTGCAGGTCACCATGGTCACTTGGAAATTCTGTGGGTGCTGGGGGCCTGAACATAGATCTTCATGCTTGCATGACAAACAGTTTATCACTGAGCATCTCCCCAGCCCCAGCTTCTAGTTTTCCTCAAAGCTTTTTTCTTTTCCAAAACCTTCAGCTGTTTTATTTGTTCAGTGTTCTGAGAATCCTAGCACTCTATGGTGAGTATGTGAACTGAAGTCCCAGAAAGTAGCTACACCTACATCTATCAAATACTCCACAATAATGATTAACTGACTCAAATTTTAGTGATTTGGGGGGAGGATTAAATGTTACATGTCCAAAGCCAAATTATCTTGGGCTATCTTAGGCACTTTCATGGCCATTTATTACTCATCTCTGTATGTGCTAACATCCCATGACTATTATGTAAATCCTTTTTGGAATATAGATTTTAGTTTGCACTAATCTAAAAGCTAAGAATATCAGATAGCATCTGAGACTCATAGCAGAGATTTCCCCTCTTGATGTTTCTGCCAGTGTATTTGAAGATGCCTCGATTTTATGATCTTTTTTGTTCTGTGACAATAAAAGCTTCATCAAAGTTTTCACATGTTGGAATATGGGATTTGGGGAACTTGAGTCTGTTTCTGGGCCATGTTCCTTCATGTTTGGTTTCAGCATAAACTAACTCTTAATTCCTTTGAGGTGAAATGTGTACTTTTCCCCCATTATTGTTACACTTTGGTCTGTTTCAATTAGTCAGACTTATGGAGTTTTGGGACATCTATACAGTATCAGTCTTCATGGCTGGTCCATACCTTGGATAACAATATTACTATGTTACTTGTGAAATAATGATAGCTTATATGTAATAATTACCTTATAAGATCTAGTTAAATAGATAAATATGCTTTCCATCAATGATGACAATCCTCTAGTCTCCACCCTTTCTCACTCCCATGCATTGACTGGATATTACAGATGTATGTGGCCATCCTCAGCTTTTTATGTGGATTCTGAAAAATTGAGCTTGGAAGTCTTGGGTCAAAGAGGTCTTCATGCTCAAGGAGAAAGTGCCTCTGACTGGTCAACTATCTCCCAGCCCAAGACAGAACTTTTAAGAGGGGCCAATTTTCAGTTGTTAGGCCACTGACATTTGGCCTCTGAAGAAGACTTTGGGACCCTTGCCCCATTCTCTCTCTCTTTGCTCCATGATGTGTGATGTAGACAATTTTTTCCCACTTGCACACTCCCCAAATTAATGTCAGCTGGTTACTATACCAGAACCACTAAAATTTTGAGTAAAAAAATCTTTTCTTTTTTATTTTAATTATTTCAGGTAATTTGTTAGTGATGTAAAACTGAGCCAACTCACTCCATATCACCACTTTCTATATCTCTACATTGGAGTCAAACCGCTTACTTTTTAAATTCGTTTCCACATCTGTTCCTCATGAAGTCTTGGTGAAAAAGATTAAATAAAGCCAAATGCAAAATTGTATACTAGCACTTGTCGTGGTTAAGAATTATCAAGCATGATTATTTGGACATGAACTTTTTCTTATTTCTGTTCTAGAAAACACTATGTAAGGGCAATTCCATTCTCCCCTCCCACCAGAGTTGATTGGAGCATATGAACAGGCAGGCCACCACTTTTCTTTATATTCCACATGTGATTTTCCAAGGATGTAACTGTAATTGAACAGGAATTTACTTCCAAGAAAACAATTCATAATTATAGAGTATAATATATTTGCAGGGAATATGAAAATGAAAAATAGAAGAAAGCTGTAAGACTATATCTAACATTTGTTTTCATGTAAATGATTTTATTTTGTTAGAGTTACAAATTCCAATGAAACTTTTTGTTCAAAGACATTGACCCTGTTTTTTTTGAATACATAAGAATGTTGCTAAAAGTTAAGCAGTTTATTGCTAGAAAAATACAGACCATAAGAGGAATCTACCCCATAGAGCAGTACCTAGAACAAAAGAGTCACTAAACAATTATGAAATGGATGAAAGAATAACTAAGCTTGATGTGAATTTCAGCATGACAAATATGGTCTTATGAAATAAGTTGAATACATAAAGGTAGCCAGTTTCTTTCAAAATTGGTAAATGTGGGCTGGAGAGATGGCTTAGCAGTTAAGCGTTTGCCTGTGAAGCCTAAGGACCCTGGTTCGAGGCTCGGTTCCCCAGGTCCCACATTAGCCAGATGCACAAGGGGGCGCACGCGTCTGGAATTCGTTTGCAGAGGCTGGAAGCCCTGGCGCGCCCATTCTCTCTCTCTCCCTCTATCTGCTTTTCTCTCTGTGTCTGTCGCTCTCAAATAAAAAAATAAAATAAAATTAGTAAATGTAAGCTTTATTCTTTTGTCTGCAAGAGGTAAGACCAAGTTCATTCTGAAGTTTTAAGGTTCTAAACCACTGATTGGAAGCTCCACATTTGAGGACAAGAACTCTTCTTGCCTTGAGACTTGGCAAGCTTTGACAAATATTACTAAATATTTAGCCATGATTCATCTACTTCCACTCATGTTTGAGACACATTTTTTTGCTACAAGTCCATACTTCTGCTTATACCCTTTTGTGTAAGCTACCTGTCATCTGGTTGGGTAGAGAAAAATGACCAGAGTGCCCTTATTCATAGGTCATAGGATCAGTTCCTTTACTTAGTCCATAAGTAAAGAGATGAATGACATTATTGCTTTCCATACACAAGCAAATGGAGGAGTCTTTCTGCTTGTTTGGTTTTTTTGTCCCATGCTATCTTCAGAACCAAGATATCATAAACATTATATTTCTAACTTCCTTTTAAAAATAGTGTAATAAATCAAAATACCTGTTTATTCCTCCCAGGTAATGTTTTATTCATTTGAACTTTTCATCTGAGATAAGAATATTTTCTAAATAATACTTTGGAAATTTGGGGGCAGAAAATATCACTTACTTTATGACTGACTTGAAATCAAGTAATATTTTAAGAAAGAATGTTATAATGTTTATGTAATCATAAATTTATAATGAAAAGGTAGCTACATTAATAACTAAGTGTGCTATATTTTTATGCCAGTGACCTGTATATATTAGTTTCATGCCAAGTTTAGAATTGAATGCTGTTCTTAGGTCACTAAATAATTATAACACCAGATAGTAACCACAGGCCAAAAGCCTCCATCATCCTTATAATATATCACAGGAAAGCACAACTAGAAGGTAGAGGTGAACTAATAAAACTCACAGATGAAAATGATACTCAATCCAGGTGTGGTGGCATACATCTTTAAACCCAGCACTTGGAAAACAGAGGCAGGAGGATTTCCATGAGTTTGAAGCCAAAATGAGACTACATAGTGAATTCCAGGTCAGCCTGAGGAAGGCCCTACCTCAAAAAAACAAAAGAAAGCTACTCAATAAAATTTAAAAATGAAACATTATCAAAACAACCCCATAATAATGCTGATGAAAGGACACAATTAAAAAAAATCTAGTCACATTACATATCTAAATAAAAGCCAGTGTATTTAGGAAAATTATGATGAAACTAAGAGAAGACATCCAGTACTCCCTGATTCACCTTGAATGTATAATTTAGGAAGTTAACTATGGATCGTATGTATACAAATGACAGCATTTCTTTTATGTATTATACATCCACACACATGTGCATATTTGGTTGTGTGTACAAGTGAGTGTACATGCTTGTAGAAGCCAGAAGACAACCTTTATTAAATTTTTGTTTATTTATTTATTTACTTGAGAGCCACAGACAGAGAGAGAAAGAGGCAGATAGAGATAGAGAGAGAGAGAGAGAGAGAGAGAGAGAGAGAGAAGGGGTGCAACATGGCCTCCAGCCACTGCAAACGACCTCCAGATGTGTGTGCCCCTTTGTGCATCTGGCTAACATGGGTCCTGGAGAATCGAGCCTTGAACCAAGGTTCTTAGGCTTCACAGGCAAGCATTTAACCACTAAGCCATCTCTCCAGTCCAGAAGACAACCTTTTTTGAGACAAGGTTTCTCACTGGACTGGAACTTGCCAAGTAGACTAGATTGGCTAACCAGTGAGTCTAAGAAATCTGGCTGTCTCTACCTGTCCAGCACAGGGATGATAAGCATATATACCATCATGCCAGGTGTTAGAAACTTCTTGTTGATGGAACAAACTACCTGACAAAAATCCTATTAAGGGAAGAATGGTTCTTTTTACCTTACAGTTTCCAGTTATATTCTTTCATGGCAGGGAGGCAGAGTGAGTGGCAGGACCTTCAGGCATTTGGTCACCTCCAACACCATGAGGAAGCAGAGAGGGGTAAGTGCTGCTGCTGGAGCAGCTCTCCTCTTTTTTGTAGTCCAAGACTCCAGCCCATGGAAATGATGCTACCCACCGTTAAGATGGTACTTCTTATCCTAATTAGTTTACTGAAGAGACACAGACATGCACAGAGGTTAATGTACATAAACCTTCATAAATGATTCTAGATCCTGTCAAGTTGAGAATCAATATAAACCATCACAAGTCTATCCTTTGTCAACTTGACACTCAAACATATAATGGTTTAGTCACAACCCTCCATTTTTATCTGTGTATGTTCATGGCCATTTCACAATGCAAAATAGATTCAGTCCAGCTTCAAAAGTTCTTACATTCGTTAACAGTTTCAATACTGTTCAAAAGTTACAAGGCAGTTTCTCATGTGTGAATTCTGTAAAATGAAAACAGGAGTTATGTACTTCCAACCTATCATAGTCCAGAATAACATTGCCATTCCAATAAGGAGGAATATGGGAGTAGGGGCATAGCAAGTAAAGATTGGACTATAAGAAGACTGAATCCTAGAAAGGGGGGGAAATCCTAAAACTCTATGTCTACTATCTGGGACCCATCATGAAATCATCTGGGCTCTAAAAGTCTTGGATAGCTTTGTCCCTTCAGCTGTGCAGCTTGTAGATTCCTTCATGGGCCTCAGTGGCTCTCTGGAACTGTAGCAAAATTTTTCATAATTCCATATGTCTTTTATCATTCATTCTTCTAAGACTAGTACCACATGGGAAATACTACCAACTTCTGCTATCATCTTGGGATGAAGCCTGGAACATGGAGCACATCTATAGCAGCATCCATATGATGACTTTGGGAAACACACCTCCTGTAGCATTCTTCTTCCCAAGCCCTTTTCTGTCATGAGAATTCACATTCTGTCTGGAGCTTTCAATGTATTGGGTCTTTCCCTCGGAGCACATTTCTCTATAGTGTCAATGCAGAACAGTAAGTTTCTTTTCAATGGTTGTATGGTGAATTTGAATATAAAATGTCCTTCAATTTGTTTGTGATTAAGTCCCATTATAATTTCCAGCTGGTTGAGCCTTGTTGAAGAAGGTGTGTCACAGGGGGAGAGCTTGGGATTTATTAGTCCAGGCCTAGTGGGTGTTCGCTAACTAGCTACTCTGGATGCTTCTTCTCAGTTGATGTGATATTCAGCTGCCTGGCACACTTTCCCCATTATGAAGAAACTTCCTTTCATAAGCTGCTTCAGGTTGGATATTTTAGCCTTTAAAAAAAGTAATAGATGGATGTATTGTCAGAGGAAAATATACAGCAGAAGGATAAGAAACATGTTATGCATAGCACAGAAAAAAGTTTTGCATTCTGAACAGTGAGCCTGTGGTTGCTTCAGATGCAGTTATTTAAATGATTATCAGTTTGAGGATGAGTCAAATTCTCTGCACTGGGTTGATGGAAGAGTACTGATTATTTTTGAAGGGAGGGGACTTGAAGGAAGAATGATGAAGGAGTTTTCTCCTCAAAGTTGCATACTCCCTGAATTAACATATTTGGAAGTGTCACTCACCTTGTACTCATTTTTGGACTTATAACAAATGCAGGAAAAAAAAAAATGGACCATTGAATTGCAACTTGGTCCTGGAAATGGCCACTAGGTGATGTCAAAGCAGGGTAAAGGCCGCTGCATGGAAACCATGGGGGGCATGGCATAGAGCAGTGAGGATAAACTGTAAATTACAGTGGAGACACCATGTTGTTGGAGATGCCAGAACTATGGGGTGTTCATTGGGGAAACCTCCTGGCTCAAGTTGATCTACTTAGTCTGCAAGAAGCACAACTGGAAAGGTGAAGTTGCCTGAGCCTATTGTAGCCCAGAGGCTTTTACCAGATGCCAGACATGTAGACATGGAGCTGCAGGATTTGATGTTTTCTCTGCTGACTTTTGATCTTGCAGTGGTCCAGTCTTACTTTGTTACATTTTTGTTTGTTTGTTTGTTTTTTCAATGTAGGGTCTCACTATAGATCAGGCTGACCTGGAATTTACTATGTAGTCTCCGGGTGACCTTGAACATGTAGAGATCCCTCTACCTCTGCTTCCCAAGTGCTGGGATTGAAGGCATGCACCACAATGCTTGGCTGTTTTTTTTTTTTCTCTCTCTTGATACCTTTTGATGTAGGAAGTTTTCTCTTTGTCAATATGTGTTTGAAGTATGTGATCTGTGTTTGGATTTTACAAGGCTGACAGGTAAGAGACTGTCTTGAGCTCAGAAGAGACTTTGGACTTTTGAATAGAACTGGTAAAGGCTATGGGTATTTTTCAAAATTGGTCTATGATATGGCTATGAATCTATGGAGGTCAGGGGCAGAATGTGGTTTGAATGTAAATTTTCCCCAAGTGTCATGCATTTTATATTAAATTTCTTACTTAATCCCTAACTGATGAGGCCTTTAGATGGTCTAGCACTAATGGAGAAGGTGTGTCACTGAGGAGAGACTGAGATTTATTAGTCCATCCCTACTGAATGTTCACTAGCCAGCTCACTTTGACTGCTTCTGCTTAGCTGATGTGAAATCCAGCTGCTTTTCATGCATGCTTTCCTACTTAATGAATTGTCACCTGGAAACTATATGCCAAAGCTTCAGTAAGCTGCTTCCAGAAGTGAGAGAATAACTTATATGTAGCAATTTCTTTAAAAATTGTATTCAACGCAGCTGCAGTGTCTAAGACTGATATTTTAAATTTGCTTGCTTTTATTTCATGTCTAACTTTATAGTTTTTATGTCTTTTTGCTCTGTATTTTCCTTTCTTTCATTACAAATCTGAATCAGGGTGGCCAAGAGAAACCATGCTACATATGCAATGCTTTTCCATTGTGAAATTTCCTCTGTTCCTTAGTTTTAAGTTCAACTTTGTTTAAGTTTTCAGAACATGGGCAAGATATAGCCAATTTCTTTTCTACAATATCACCTGAACTGCCTATTCTAGCTCCCTAATAAAATCTCTTTTCCCCTCTGGAATCTCATAAGACAAACCTCCAAAATCCACATTTCTTTCAGCTTTCTGGTCTTTCATGCTTCCAACAGAATGAACCATTAAATTCTGTTTACAGCATTCCACGGGTTTTCTAGCTCAAAATTCCAAATACTTTCACATTCCTCTCATGAAATGGTTCCCAAAGACTATATGGTCAGATTCACTACAGTAACAGATGCAGTTCTCAGTATCAATTTCCTCTATTAGTTGCTTTCTTATTATGGGGCAAACATCAGTTTAAGGTAAGATGGGTTGCAGCTTGCACTTCCAGGTTTTAGTCCATCAATGCAGGGAGGGAACTTGAAGCAGCTGGTCACTTTCTGTACAATGAGTAAACAGAGAATGATGAATGCTACTACCTGGCAAAATCTCTCTGTTTTATATAATCCAGAACCCCAGCCCATGGAATGATGCTTTTTCAATCAAAGTAGGTCTGGCTTCCCATCTTAAGTAATTAATCAAGATAATCACTCACAGACATGTATAGAGGCTAACATAGCCTTTATAACCCCTCACTGGTGACTTTAGATACTATTGTGTTTACAATCAATATAAACTATCACACCCAGCTTTTTTGTAGGTTCTGGAAATTGAACCTATGTCCACATGTTTTCAAAACAAGCATTTCAATAACTGAGCTATCTCCCCAGCCCATTTTTGGAATTATATTCTTACTCTATGGAGTAATGGATGATAATGTCTAAAATATCCCTCATAAATAATTTCATTAATTAATGAAGTACATCATTCCAATAATAATTGCTGACTGTTTCCTTGGGGCTAAAAGTAGAGGATTTATAAGCAATTGACTCAGGTTATTCAGAACATTCTTTTTCTGTTCATAAATGATCCAGGTTAGTTATGTACCTTTGAGAGAGGAATAACATTTCAAGGGCCAACTTAACATTGCCATAAGGAGTCACTTTTAAGTAACATGTTTCTTTTTTGATTGATGATGAACTTTCCACACTTAATTCTGGTATGTCAAACTCATACTGCATACTTCTTAGCTGATGGCAGTGTATGGTTTCCTGCTTTCTTGTCTTTGAATATTTCCCAGATCTTATCATTTCCCATGAAATCATGAGAATACAAAACTTAGGCTGGCTTGTTAGTACTTTTGTGTCCCACTCACCAATGAGAAATATGTATTAGTAGAAGAAAGGACAATGCAATGTGCAATAGAAGAGCCAGGTTGACTGATACTTGGACTTTAGAATTAGTCTAAAGGTTATTCTCTCCCTTAATGCCACAAAATTACCAAACAGTATTTCTGCAATACTTATCACAATCATTTTCTGAGATTCCGTTGGAATAATATGAGCAGACATGTTTTGGTAGTTGTAAAAATCTGTAATTGTGAAGTGGGGCTATTATTATTCTCTAATGGAAAGCTCCCTGAGGGCTTATACTTTTCATAAACCTCTTCCAGCTGCCGACTTCATTTCCCAAACTCTCTCCTTTGGCTCTCCCTCCTTTTTGTTCTAATTACATCCAGAAGGAAGCCTCCAGTAGGAATTAAGGAGCTTTAGTACCTTAATATACCATCTGCTTCATCCTCCCTCCCCTCTCCAACAAATGAAGGTGTGTCACAGCCTCAAAACCTTATGTTGTTAGTACACAGGCAGATGGGAATGATTCAGAAGAGAGATTCTTTTGTATGGCACCAAGGTCATCTGGACTTGGTGCTGCTGCTTTTTGGGAGCCAGATAGTGACTAGAAGGTGAAAAGTCCTTATGTTTAGAGCCTTTGCTATGGACCCCACTGGCTCTCATTCATCCAGGCATGCATTAATTAATTGTGTTTCATGTGTTACCCTCAATGTTAGATGTTATAAAATTTTGCAAATACAAACAAGTCTTTTCCTTTAAATGCTCACAATCTAGCAGAGGAGAAAAATACAAGTAGTTGGGTAAGTAGGGTGGCTTATTGTGCAATAATAGTGATATAGCACTGGACCCAGTTTTCATCAGGAAGAGTATTAGAAGAAATGAGCTACCCTCCAAATGTGGGTTTCTCAGAGAGTGGAATGTACTCTCAGCTCTCTCTGTGTTTACCAGCAAAGGGAGATGGCATGTGGAGCATTATTTGACTGATATACCCAATTCTACATCTTTTTTTCTTTTCAACTTATATATGCTATGTATAGCTTAGGATTTACTTATGATAGCATGACTAGTATATATGTTTATATATGTTCATATATGTTTGTATATCTATATCTATATCTATAAACATATATGGCATATATATTCTGTCCTCCTATTCTGTGTGTATGTGTATATATATATATATATATATATATATATATATATATATATGGCAATCATTGTCTCTGTATTTATAGTACATATATAAAACTTGTTTAACTTAGAGGATAGTGGATCAGGAGTAAGTCACACATTACACACACAACTTTTTGAAGATGTGAGTACAAGTCTCACACAAGGGATTGTGCATGAATCAGTTCTATCAATTGAGCTAAAACCTGTGTGTCCAAAGGGATTTAAGAGCCTTCAGTAGGTTGCTTAATTATGTTCTTGTAATTCTGAAGAAGAGGGTCTTATGAAATAGCCCCCTTGAGCAATATAAAATAGCTTTCCAATATAGAGGCTCTCTAGCAGTAGATAGCTAAGGATTGAATGAACTATTCTCTTCCCTCCCTTGTGATCTCCTGTCTACTATGCTCCATTGTTCAACCATTGTGCAGAGGCCAAGGATCTTGTAGATCAGAGCACCTGGCAAGGATAGAGAATATGGAAAGTAAAGTTGACTTACTGTTTGTTGCTGCTATAACAAAATACCTGAGGCTAGGTACTTTATGAAGAAAAGAGGATATTTGACTCAACTTTTGACATGGGAGCATCCCAACAGCATGACAAAATCATTGTTTTAAGATTCCCCTTGGCTGAGTTTCAACATGATGGAGAAGCAGAAAGGGCAACTATTGTGCAGAAGGGGTTGGTTGCATGAAACTTTTCCCTAGGGAAATGCAAACACATGACTACCCAGATAGGGCTCATGAGACAGACCAAAGTATGATTGCACCAGAACTAGTTTTGCAGAACCAATTAGTTTATTGGGTTTACTTAAAATAGAGAGCAGGGTGATGGGTTGCACTCAGTAGCAAGAATGACAGAAAAGCAGCTCTATCACTGAAAAGACCACTCCAGCAAAGCCCAACCCAGCATAGCCCGCCCAAGTGATGAATCATGAAGCTCATGTCTGGAGCACACTGCAGGATTTGCAAACACCTGGGCTGGTGGGAGAGTTTCCTTCCCAGCAGTTATCTAACCTTCATATAACCTTAGTGAGAGGGTCTTTCAATCTTTCTCCAAGGCTCATTGATCTCCTGACTCCCTCCTTCCTTCAAATAACATTGCTACAAACAGAGTTTGTCCTTCAACAGTTTCTGACTAATGTTAATCTTGGGGAGTGGTTGTGTAACCTTTTAAATTTCAGCTTTCCCTGAAACCTTGACCTCTTGACACTCTTCACCCATTGGGAGGAAGTATTTCAATTTGGAAGAATTTGCTAGCCAAAGGGCCCCATTGAGACATAGGGCACAGAAGACTTGGAAGGCATACCAGGTTTTCTCTTTCTTTATAACCTGTTCTTGTGGAACCTAGTCTACTTCTATCAGACTCAACCCATTCTTCAATGCTGACAGTAATCCACTTGAGGACTGAGCTTCTAGGATACAATTACCTCCACATAGGATGAGCCTCTGAGAGATCCCAGAATTGAAGTCAATGCTACCATATGAGGGAAAGAGATTAAGCCTCAAATATGCAACATTTGTAGGAAAAACCACTTTCAAGTCACAATACAGGGGATCACCATTACTGAGAAATTAGGGGAAGTCAGCAGAAAATGAAGATGTGAAAATATTTTTGTATATTCCAAAAGGTCATGATATGCACAACCTTGTACATTTCCTGAAAATACAAGCTTATAAGAGTTTTTGATTTTGGTTCTAAATATCAAACCCTAGTCTTTGTGTTTGCTACATAAGTGCTCTTCCACTGGATTTTACCCAAACCAACAGCACATTAATTTTGTAGAACTGTTTCTTTCCTACCTGCGATTCTTGGAGAGACATTTAAACCAAACATTTTGATCA
The DNA here is from genome assembly GCF_020740685.1 of Jaculus jaculus. Taxonomy (NCBI): domain Eukaryota; kingdom Metazoa; phylum Chordata; class Mammalia; order Rodentia; family Dipodidae; genus Jaculus; species Jaculus jaculus. The sequence goes on along the minus strand of NC_059102.1, from coordinate 73,569,701 downwards.
ACTGTTGTAGTGTATCAAAACTTTTGCTGCTTTTCTTTCTTTTTTACTTTTATATTTCTTTTTCATGGGAAGTTTGGCACACATCTCAGCAAAGAGCAGAATAATAAGCTCCTAGCTTATCTTGTATCATCACTTGCCAACTCATGACCAGTCTTCTTTAGCATTTTTCTTTATCTGAGCTCCCAATTCTATTATTTTGAAATATATCTCCAAAGCCATACTTCATGCATTAAGTTTTGTATTGGGCCAAATATATGCTAAAATAGGAATTTAAAGTTGTTGACAAATTTTACAAATGCACATAATTAATTTTGATAATAATTGCCCCCCATTAACCTTGCTTTCATTCCTTTCTCTGTCTCCCTTATGCTAAACACCTTCTTCTTCACAACTAATCTCTCTTCTATTTAATCACTCTCTCTTTTTCCCTCCCTCCATTCATCTCTTTCTCTCCTCCTCCTCCCTGTCTCTCTCTGTCACTTTCTGTGTCCAACTGAGTGTAATTAGGGTTGTTCGCATGTATACAAGTGAGGGATTATTTACCAGAGCATGTCCATCCTATCAGTGAAAGTGAAGTGAGGCCACAGCTTCAGTAAGCCAGACCATATTGTTTTTAGGTTTGGGAACTCATTGTGGGAGAGAATATGGAATAACTTGAAAATTTGGACTAGCGAAGCTTTACAGTGTTGTAAATAGAGCTTAACTGGCCATTTTGGCAAAAGTTTGAAAGGCCAAAAATTCAGTGAAAAGTGTGGATTGTAGAAGCTCAAATAATTAGGTTTCAGAGAGAAGAAATAACTTATGAGGCACTGGGCAAGAAGCAGTTCTTGTGATATTTTGGCAAGGAGCCTGGCCGTATTCTTCCCATGTCCTGAGAATCTGTGCAAAGTGGAATTTATAAGTAATGGACTGGTGTTGTTGGCAAAGGAAAATGCAGAGTAGAATTTTGTGTAAAATGTAAAGCTTGGAACAGAAGGAAGTATGAATGAGCTTTAGAGAACATACAGTGGAGCTATTTAAGCTTTAATTATTACAGAGTTACAACCTTTGAGAATGGGCCAGCTGCTCTATACTGGGACAATAGGAAGAATGCTGATTCTTTTTAAAGTTGGGAGCTTGAAGAAAGAAAGCTGAAGAAGTTGCCTATTCCTCAAAGTTGGGCCCTCTTCCCCTCTTCCCCAGATGACAAATTTGGTGGCATCCCCACATGGTACTGGTCTTGGAAGTATGACAAATGCAGGAGGTTATGAACTGAAACCTAATTCTGGAGATTGTTGCTCACATATGAAGATGTTAAGAAGGGTTACGGTTCCTATATACTATGGTGGGTTTTGGAATGAAACCGTGAATATGAAGTGTAGGTTGTGGAGGAGATTTTAGCTGTGTGGTGGATCCTGCCAAGGAAGAAAACAACTGGAGGGGCCCAAGCCTTTTGGATCCCAGACAATTTTATCAAAAAGCCCAGGGGCTCCAAATTTGGTGGGTTCTCTGCTGGTTTTTGATCTTTATTCACTTGCCATGTATCCATTCTTCCTTTTTGGCATGGGAACACTTACTCTGTGCCATTATGTGTTGAAAGTATGTAACTTGTGATTTGATTTCACAGGGCTCACAGATAAGAGACTTAATATGGCCCCTTCATTCTGAGTCTTTCTGAGTTTTGATTATGAAAGGATATTGGATTTTGTTGTAGGCTTTTCTGAATCTATTGAGATAAACATGTGAATTCTGTACTTGAGTCCATTATACATTGTATTGCATTTATTGATTTATGTAGATTGAACCATACCTGCATATTTCAGTTAAAGCCAACTAGACATACATGGGGGATATTTTTGAAATGTTTTGAATTTGTTTTGCAAGTATTTTATTGAGAATTTTTGTTTCTATGTCTATCAGTCATATTGGTCTATGGTTTTCTTTTTTGTTGTGTATTTTTGCTTTTTCTATTAGCTTCATGCTAGCTTCATAAAAGGTGATAGGGATTGTTCTTATTTCTATTTTATGAAATAAAAATGAAGCATTGGTTTCAGTTCCTTTTTATTGGTCTGGTAGAATTCTGCAATGAATCCATCTGGATATGGAGTTTTTTAAACTGGGAAATTTGTTATTGCCATTTCAATTCAATTGCTTGTTAAAGGTCTTTTAAGTAATTTATCTCATCTTGATTTAACTTTGGTATATTATATACATTTAATTTTTTTCATTTCTTTGAAATGTTCCCACTTGGTGGAATATTGGTTTTTATAGTATGTTCTTATTATTATGTCAATTTTGTGATATCTGCTGTAATATCTCCTTTACCATCTCTGCTTTGCAAGCAAGTACCTTTAATCACTGTGTCATATTCCCAGTCTATGAATTGGACTTTTGAGTGATGTTAGGACTGTTAAGAGTATGAGGAGTCCTGGAGACAGACTTAATACATTTGGAATTATATTAAAGCTTGAAACTCTTAGGATCAGAGATATTGTTTTATTTCAGGTCTTAAATGACCCTGAAAGGCTTCTTCACTAAAATCTTGACTGGTGAGAACTGTAGAATATTTTGAGGTCTGGGGGTAGGAAGTGAGGCTATTGGGGATGTGATCTTTAATGCACTATTGAGACCCCTGTCCTTTTTTTTTTTTTTCTTTCTTTTTTTCTGGCAGCTATCACATAAGAGTCTTCCTCTGGCATGTTCCTCTACGGTACTGTGTTGCCATAAACCCACAGCTACAGGGCCAAGAGGTCATGAACTGAAACTATGAAACTATAAAAATCTTTCTTCTTATCTGGTATTTTGTTAGGCAACAGGAATCTAACACATTTATATAACTATTGATTGTCCTATAGTTTAAAGATTCTGGAATATATTTTTTTACCTCTCTTTTAAAATATTTTATCTATTTTTTCTTTATTAGTTATGTACATACTCAGTGTATATACAGCCATGTTGGTAACATCCTTAGCCTCCTTCTGTCCTTCCCCTCCACAGGGGCCCTCCTCATTGGGGAATGTGGGTCATTCATTGTGGGTGTAACCATCAATTATGGGGAAGAGGCAATGTCTCTGTGCATAATGTCTCAACTTATGGCTCTAACAATCTTTCCGCCTCCTCTTACCTCTCTTTTATAAAGTTTATTTATTTACTGAGGTAGGGTCTCACTCTAGCTCAGCTGACCTGGAACTCACTCTGTAGTCCCAGGCTGGCCTTAAACCCAAGGTGACCCTGCTATCACTTGCCTCTCAAATACTGGGATTCAATATGTGTACCACCATGCCTGGCACCTCCATTTTTTTCCTAAATTTTTAAATTAAATTTTTTAAAATTCTGTTAATTATTCACCTTCTGCTTCCTCTTGAGAGAACATCAGGAAGCTACTATGGGCACCACTGGTGATGTAGAACATTGTGTCCTTATGATGGATGTCATACTTTCCATATATAATATTCCAACACAGGAATGGGCCTGGGTTGGGTATCTATTTTCGTTTTGTTGGCTCATATTTTAATCATTAGTCACTATTATGTTGCCTTGATTTATATAATCTTGTAATAATTCTTCATATCCACTGATTGCAATTGTTGCAGTTAGCTTCATGGTACTGGCACCAAGTACCCAGCCAAAAGCAGCTAATTGGAGGAAAAAAATCCATTTTCCCTTACAGGCTGATGAGGATACTCCATTATGGCAGGGAAAACAATGGCATGAGCAGAGGCTGGACATCACCTCCTGGCCAACAACAGGTGGAAAAAGCAGCAGGAAAGTATGACAAACACTGGCAAGGGGAAGCTGGTTATAATACCCATAAACCCTCCATAGTAATACCCCTCCTCCAGTAGGGATCCAATTCCCAAATTGCCATCAGCTGGAGATCAAGAACTCAGAACACATAGTTTATGGGGGACATCTGGATCAAACTACCATAGCAGTACTACAAAAATATATGTCTATTCTTGGCCTGATTTTTATATAACTTTTAATTTATTTTGTCAATTTTCATGAGAGAAACAAAGAACGGAACATACTATTGTATATGGGAGTTAAGAAAGATCCTAAACTGTAAGGTATATTTGTTGAGAATTTTGAAAAAATTCTGGAAGTTTGTGACCTGAAGATTACATAAGGCTAAAGCTTAAAGCAAACAGTAATAAAATATGGTTTTCTCTTTATTTCTGCATGCAGAATTTAGAGCACTTGGTTTAAAATAAACGGAACATATATTTCTCCAATATTTGATGTATCAAGCATAGGACCATATTTGTCTCTTTGATGTAGTTTTATATTTATTTTTAGAATTTCCTTTGCAGTATCAGGTACTTGCATGACAAGGCAATGTTAAGAAGAAATGAAAATTCCTGTCAGAGTATATCTCAAAAATTTGCATCATGAACTCAAAAGTTACTTCACTGATGGACTAGAATCAATGGCTAATGACTTAGATATTGCTGATGAGGGATATGGCACCACTTTTGCTGAATCACTATCTGTTCAAAAATAAGAGGATATAAATGCTTAGGGGTGGTTATCTGCTATATGTCTCTGTGCAACAAATTACCTCAGACTTGTATTAGCTTAAAATACAGCTTTGTGGTACAGTTGCACAGATCCCGTGAGTCAGGAGTCCAGGCATTTTACTAGGTTTATTCTACTCAAGCATTACTAGGTTTTTATGGAAATGTTGGTCAGACAGCATTTTCATGTTGACCCTCAGCTACAAAAGAATTTACCTTCAAATTCACTAAGGTTGTTGGCAGATTTGTTTCTTTGTTTCTGCATGACTGAGGACACCTATTTTTTTGCTGTCAGTTGGAAGCTACCCTGCGTCCTAGAGGTTAGTAGTGATTCTTTTCCGCATGGGCTTCCTTATTAAGTCATCAAGGACAAGCTCTGATTTCCACACTGCCTAATCCTTTGAAATTTTCTTGCCGGATTCAACCAATGCCATCTAGTATAACCAGCTTTTTTATTTACTCAAAATCCACTGACTTACATCTGTGCAGAAACCCTTCACCTTTGGCATACCTGATTTGTTTAAACAAAGTTCTATTCTTCCCATATTCAAAGGGAAGGGGTAGTATACTGTGACTGCCAGAGGGCAGGAATCATAGGGTCATCTTGCATCTTTTAGCCATGGAGCTGGAATAAAATGGAAAGATAATTATCCGTGTTTACAGTTCGACTCACCTATTTCCTTCCAAAGCAAAGGGCACACTCTTTACCTGGTTGTATTTCTGAGAAGCAGTAACATTACCACTGAAGGAACAGAGGTTGGGAATTTGAATCTGAATTTCATCCCTTTAAAAGAATTAGATATGAGGGATGTAGATATCTGGCTCCTATAAGCAGTCAGCAAGGGTCTTGCAATCCGCAGCCCAGAGAATGAGCCCTGATTTTCTTTTTCAAACCATGACTTAATTGTGATTAGAAGCTTATGTTTAGGGTCCAGGCTTAGTGACTTGAAACATTAAGAAGATACATTTAGTACCTACACTTAAGCCTGCTCCTCAGAACGTGAATAAAAGGAGTTGTGGGGCACACTGTTGGCACAAGCACTGGGCAAATAATTGTCATTCTGGCCATGCTACAATTCACCAACACAGGTAATTCTGTTTGTGGCCTTTGTACTGAATGTCTCCCTTCACCTTTGTGGCTCCTGCCCTAAAGTAGGGGGGGGACCCATCCCTCACAGCAGGGATGAATGCCTAATGGCAAGAGAAAGACCAATTAATACTTCCTCACAGCTAACCAAACATTAAAGCAGCCTTCAGCCTGGGATAGAACACCTTTTACCATTCACTGCTCCTCTGCTGGAAAGCCAAACACCTTACAATTTGTGTTTAATTATACAGGAAAGAGAAATCTGTGTCTCCAGGAGAGCCTCTGAGAACCTGTTGGGAAAGCTTTCAATTTTAATTACAGAAGAATACTGGCTGAGGCTATGTTGAAAGGGAATTACCTTTGCTTTTCTTCTGAGTTTGCAAAAACAGCTGGCCAAACAGAGCACCACTACTGCTCTGTTTAGGCAACCTGTGCAGGGTCGCTGCAAGGCTGTGCTGGGGTTCATTTTGCAAATCAGCTTGAAAGATTTCTTTTGAGCATAAGAAAGCTAATTTAAACATTGCCTGTGTACGGAAATGCTAATCCCTTTCATATGTCAGCTGTGTCATCAGAAAAGCAGACCTCTTGTGCTGGTGTGCTTGAGATGAAAACCAATACTCTCTTTATTATTCAAACTGCCAGCCCAGAGACAACAGGGAAGAAGCAAGAAACAAATCATCCTAGTGACACCCTAATCTTTCCTATTTATTTTTCCTGACAGGACTTTGTCTCAATGCTGAGTTCCATCCTCCTGTCCCCTTTTCCTAGGAATTGCCTCCTGTTACTCTTTATGCTAATTGAAGCTGGGCCCAAAGCCCTCAGAGGCTTGTATCTTCTCACTTGAGTGATGCTTCAGTGATACACATGGACTTAATGTTACTGAGGCAGAACTGAAACTTCATTTGATAGCTAGTGGTTTTCAGCAGTTCTGTGGGCTTTAGGGATGCAGCATGAGGTAGCTTGCTAATGTCCTGTGAGGGAAAACAATAACACATTTCATCACTGCATTCATGTGTGAAGCATCCATTAGTGCACTGAAGGTATTAATGACATTATGCTTTAAGCTGACTTGTGGAGCATGACAGGAATTGCAAGGTCAGATGGGAACAGATGACATGATGAACAAATATTTCAATGGCCTCATTTGCCTGCAGGTCAAACAGTGGGTTCAAGGAATGAAGGGGGTGGAGCATGGAAAGAAAGCCTATTGTGATAGCAAAAGAAGAAATTGCATGTGTGTGCATTTATGCTCAGTTTTAAAGAACTACAAGGACTGGAGAGATGTACAGAGAGAATAGCCTAGACAAATAGAAAACTATAGGTAGAATGATAGTTTGATGTGGATAAAAACTGTATAGATTCCAGTCAGATAATACTATAGGCAAAATTTCCACCAGAGAATCTCACTATCAAACCAGGATGGAGACTAGGTTTTGCATCTTTGCCTAGTTTGATCATAAAGAACATGAAGTTTATAAACAAGATTTTTTTTAAAATTTTTTATTTATTTATTTGAGAGCGACAGTCACAGAGAGAAAGACAGATAGAGGGAGAGAGAGAATGGGCACGCCAGGGCTTCCAGCCTCTGCAAACGAACTCCAAACGCGTACGCCCCCTTGTGCATCTGGCTAACGTGGGACCTGGAGAACCGAGCCTCGAACCGGGGTCCTTAGGCTTCACAGGCAAGGGCTTAACCGCTAAGCCATCTCTCCAGCCCTAAACAAGATTTTTGAAAGTGGTGCAGCCATCATTTACTACCTAGTGGCCTGTGGCATAGAGATTCAGGTTCATTCAGATAAACTTCCAGACCAGACACAGTTATGGAGGAAGGGATTTATTGAAGCTTACAGATCCAGGGGAAGTTCCATAATGGCAGAAGAAGCTGGCCTGCCTTCACAAGCCCAAGCAGAGAGCGAGAGAAGCACGATCCAAAAACCACACAGCACAGCACACTTCAGGAACTCCAGCTAGGCACACTTTGCATATCATTAGATTGGAATCTCAAACCCACCACCACACCTGAGGGCTGGACCCTAAGATCCACCCAGTGACACTGGCTCCAGCCAGGTGGCTGAAGATCCAAACCATAAGCTAATAAAACACTGAATATATTGGGGGCCATAGATTTTAAACTACCACATGGACAAAGATAGTTATGGATTTGTTGTTGTTTATGTCTATTATCCTAGCATAATGCCTGATGCTTTAACAAAATAAATACTTTATTTAAAGATATTATTTGCAAAATGAATGGGCTTCACTGTGATATTTTCATACATATCCATAATGTTCTTTAATCATATTCACCCTCTTATTGTTCTCTTTTTTCCCCCTCCTTCCTTCATTGGGACTTTAATTTGAGTTGGAGGAATAGGTAGCATTAAAAGTTAGAATAGGGCTGGAGAGATGGCTTAGTGGTTAAGCGCTTGCCTGTGAAGCCTAAGGACCCCGGTTCGAGGCTCGGTTCCCCAGGTCCCACGTTAGCCAGATGCACAAGGGGGCGCAGGCGTCTGGAGTTTGTTTGCAGAGGCTGGAAGCCCTGGCGCACCCATTCTCTCTCTCTCCCTCTATCTGTCTTTCTCTCTGTGTCTGTCGCTCTCAAATAAATAAATAAAAATTAAAAAAAAAAAACTCAAAAAATAAAAAAAAGTTAGAATAGGGCTGGAGAGATGGCTTAGCGGTTAAGCACTTGCCTGTGAAGCCTAAGGACCCCGGTTCGAGGCTCGGTTTCCCAGGTCCCACGTTAGCCAGATGCACAAGGGGGCGCACGTTCGTTTGCAGTGGCTGGAAGCCCTGGTGCGCCCATTCTCTCTCTCTCCCTCTATCTGTCTTTCTCTCTGTGTCTGTCGCTCTCAAATAAATAAACAAAAAATTTAAAAAAAAGTTAGAATAGTGGTTCTCATATTTTTCTTTCTTGATACTGGTTACACATGTGTAAAGTTAGTACCCTTGTTTCTATGTGTTATTTTTCAAAGAAAAGATTGAGTTATCCCTGTTTACATATCCTTGCTATGAAACACCCTAGTACTATGTTCTTCATTCCCTCAAATATTTTTCTCTTCTTTAGATGAAAGGAGCAATTCATGAATTCCCTAGCATATAACATCTGAGCTCAGTTTAACTCAAATGGAAGAACCAATCATTCCTTAATCAAGGTCCCAAACACTGAAAATGTGACTAGAGGAACCATGTCAGTGAATTAGCAGCAAATTTGGTTGCTCCTCTTATGCATGACCACTCAGACTAAGAAAGTGCACACACTATAATTCATAGTGACATGAATCATTAAATTGGTCCTAGAAGCTGAATGGTAGAGTTACTGTTTAGGTTTTACTTTGACAATAAAGCATACACAATGCATATGCTATTTTTTTTTTTTTTTTCTGCAGCAGCTGAAGGCTCAATGTGGACACTGAGTTTTGTAAGGTTGACAGCTGGGTGTCATGAATGAAATGTCAGCTATCTAGATCTCAGGGTGAAAAGTAGACTACAGTTGTTTTCCTTACTAACATTTGTATCTTCTTTCAGAGCCAGAGAAGACATTATCACTGTTCAAAGGCAAAGTGAGGGCTGACGTCTAGCTAAATTAGCAAGGGAGATAGCTTGACATGCTGAGAGACTCAAATGTCAATTTGGAGTATCTCAAATGGAAAACTACACACAAGAAGGCTATTGCAATATTGGGCAGGTTTTATTTTTTGGTTTTGTTTGAGAAGTGGCTGACATATGCTGTACATTACTCTTACTGACTAGGCATTAAGTAAATTTTGAAAGTAAAATAATTAAAATATTGTCAGAAATCTCAGGCTCCCTAAGTACTTGGCTAGTCAGTTAATATGACATTAGTCTCAAGACTAAATAGAAAACACCTATGAAGCTTGAAGACTTTTTTTTGCCCCAATTAGCTATAAAGTACGATGGAACTTTTCCAGTGGTATTTTAACATTGCTATTTATTTATTGTAGCCCCTGGCTCCAATTAATGTTGGAAAAACAGGAAGATAATGAATCAGGATAGCAAGAAAAAGCCAGGGATGCTATGAATGCAAAATTTTCATGCCAAACTTTGTTGGAACCAGGACTACTTAGAACTTGATCCTGCCTTCATCAGTCCCTTCCCTGTATCTATGGATCTTCCTTCATGTCTTTGAAAACCAGGCTATCTTCTCCAACTAGCTGCCTGACCCTTTAGCCATGAGGAACTCTTGAATACTTATGAAACCTGTGTCAATTCCACTGGAATATAGGTCTTACTGGAAACCCATGGCAGAACTTGACATGAGTATTTAATAAATGGATGCTTAAATGCAAAAGAATGGAAATATGTAATGTAGAAGTATATTTACTTTCTTAAGGAAAACAAAAGGTTTCTGAAATAAGATCTCTTTCCTTATTTATGGATATGAGTAAGATTTAGCCAAATGGGCACTATCATCTGAGTGCTTTTTGATACACATCAAGCAATGAAGTTGAGTTATTGCCATCTCTGATTGATAACACTTGGCTATCTGACATGGACAGTGAAGCTGATACAGCCAGTGGTTTAAATGGATTAAAATACGGGTACTGGGGTTGCTTCAGAAAAGGTGAATGGCTTCAAGGGGGGGAAGCTTGGATTTATCCTGTCCCCAACCTGCCCACACCCTATCCATAGGATGTCCTTTTGATGCTCTATCATGACCTTTCTATGAGGGAGATGGCTGATGAGATGGCAGTGAGCTAATGAGTATGGATGGCATTCATTAAGTTAAAAACTATCTCTGAATAATTTGTGGAGGGAATATTATCATGTTCCTTTCTGTGGCAAAGTGGTTTTTGGTTTTGTGCAGATCTTTGATTTTGTGGAATTCCTATCGTTGTATAATTTGTTGACAGCAGAGACATTTTTGCATGTTAGAAAGGGATCCTCTTTGTGGTGAATATAGACATAAGGGGCTAATGCGACTCTCAAAGAGCAATATTATTGAGTAAGTGCCAGTGGAAGATAGCAGAACAGGAGCTCAGGAAGTCATGGATCTTGCATTATCCTGGGTACAACAGTAACAGCATAATCAATAAGTTGTGAAATGATCTTCTTTGAATTAACTGACTCCAGAATGGGGTGGGATGATAGGAATGATATTTGCACAACAACATCATCTACTGAAAGTTTTTTTAAACAAAGATGTACATAGGAACAGCCATACACCCTCCCAGTCAGGCAAAACTAGCCAAGGGGAGCTTTCCTTCCTGTTGAGTTCAAGGTCAGACATGACCTTTGTAGAGGTTTTCTTAACATAGAACTTTAAACCATTATAGGAGGAAATCTACTTAACATTCCCACCAATATTCTGAGCAGACAAACCCTAAAAATAAATTGTAGCATACCAATAAATTGATGGCTTTAATTTCTGAATAGCTTAATAAAAATTGAAATTAGGGGTTGAGAGGTTGTTTCAGCTCTTAAAGACACTTATTTGCAAGCCTGCTGGTCTAAGTTCAATTCTGCAGTACTCATGCAAGCTAGATGCCAATGGAGCACATGTCCGTGATCCAAATATGCCTATGTCAATGAGCGGCATACCCAGGAAAACCTTGAAGCTTGTGGGCTAGCTATACTGCCACACATGAGGTGATTCAAACAACAAGGGAGACTATCTTCAGAAAAAGTGGAAGGGGAGGACAAAGACCTCAACAGTATGCTCTGATCTCCATGTATATATCCTGTGATTCATGTCCTCCCACATGAATAATAATCATAATAAAAATAAAACTGCAGTAAATTACAAATAGCTCTTTTTCTTCTAATGTTTCCTTACAAGTTCTACATGGATATCTTCTATAATCTAGCATTTCCAATTTATTTCTATCTAATTTTATATGATCTTAAGAATTTTTGAAGAGTGTAAAAATTCATTTGGATTATAAAATATTCTTGACTTTTGTCTTCAGTATCAGATATTTCCTAAATGAACACCTATTTCATCTGAATTGTGAAAACTTAAAGGAATCCTGTGCATATTTTGTTGGCTATTTCGTTATGAGAATCTCTTCATAATTCTTTAGAATTGGCTGAAATACGTATTTAAAGCACATTGAAATTCAAAAAAATTAATTCTACATTTGTAGATTTCTCTACATTTATTTTTCACAAAATACTATATGTTGGACTGAAAAATGAGATTTTCTTCTTATTTATTACTAAAATTTTCCTGATCGACCCTCTTGATTCTAGATCTCAACAATTATTATCACTTCCAGGTCCCCTTGCTGCTTTCATAGAAAACAAAGCTACATTAAATACTATAAAGTAGGTTCATATTGTAATGAAAACATTTTTCTTTTTCTCTCCAATACATCACAGAACTAGCATTACATACATATATTATAAGTAGCCATGGCTTTCACAGCTTATTTACTGACTATTGCTTAAATTCAGGTGGCTAAGCACAAAAAATTAACCATATTCTTAAATTGAGAAGCAGCTGGCTTTTTAGCCTCAGGATCTAAGGCCAAAACTACATTGTTACTATATTCTACTTGCTTCTGGTCCAGACACTTCAGAAGTGTCTATGCAGCCCAACGTGAAGCTTAATCCCCAGTCCCAGCCAACAGGGAAGAAAACAATTCTCCCTAGGCTGCTTCTCATCTTTCTACATGCTTCTTTAGAACTGAGCATGTGACTTTTTTTTCCCTAACTCTGATGTATGAAGCAGATGTCTTTTCATCCACACAGTCGGTAGAATGTGTTGCAGTGACTGAAGATTTTGGTAGCCTATTAATGTTTGGTTCAAATGATATCTTACAATTATTTAAGAAGGATTTGCAAGAGCTGGAGCAAGTCCTGGACTCATGGGCACTTTGCTGAGGTTCATTTTCATTATTTCGGTTGTGATTTTATTCCCAGAAATTCTAAAACAAACATACAACTAACCTCACTGGGATGGTTTAAACTCTGATAATATGATACCTGAACTAGAGAGGACCTCATTAATGGACACCCTTGGTTTGCACTGAATGGACACTATTGGATGTAGGTGGGGAACTAGTGGAGACCTCTGCTTTAAATTAGAAACAATGGGTTCTGGTCTAGGAAGCACTTCTAAGGATGCTTAGAAAGGAAAAAATAGCTACCTGTGCATTGGAACAACTAAGTGCAGGGTAAATGGCTACATGAGACACAGGCCAGTGATGCCTGAAGAGACAGGCCCACATTCCCTGATCTAGGAAAGGAACATTTGCCAGGTTGTAGCTGAATGAACCCAGACTATGGCTCTGATTAAGGGTGGAAAGTCATAAGTAGAGTCAATATCCCAGGTATGTTTCTCTTCTTCTTCTTCTTCTTCTTCTTCTTCTTCTTTTTCTTCTTCTTCTTCTCCTCCTCCTCCTCCTCCTCCTCCTCCTCCTCCTCCTCCTCCTCCTCCTCCTCCTCCTCCTTCTTCTTCTTCTTCTTCTTCTCAGAAATATGGTTTATTTTAAGGATTAATTAAAGGACTAAAAAAGCTTTGGCCTAAAATTATGTTGAGGAAGGCACTTCTGTCTTGAAAGACACCTCTCTTTCTGTTGTTTAACTCCTAAAAACAAAAGGGAAAGTTACTGTGTAAGGTCTGCATGACTAGTTTTTCAGCTTTTGATGTTTTGTGTCATTAACCTGTTTAACAACTCAGAGAAAGGAATATAAACATTCTACTTGATTTCTTTTCTTAGGGTATACTCAGATTTTGTATACTTATGTAATGTTCATAATCCCTTTGTCTGTTAATATATGTTGTTTTGTCAAAAGAGACAACATATAACTCATATATATCGAAGTGACAAAAACTCATGGTCACATGAATGTTTTAATTCATTTTTTATGCTAACAGCTTCTTTTTTCCCCTTTTTTCTTTTTTACTATTTGTTGTGCAGCAAATTAGAATGTGTGAATATATGAGTGTTGGAGGTATATTAGAAGGTCTGAAAAGTATATACGTATAAACTTGGATTAATTAAGTTCTCGTCTGTTACTGGAAGAAAAAATAGAAAGAACTCTCTACAACTTAGGAGTGAGAAAAGATTTCCTGAACAAAACCCCAGTAAGCCCAGGAAATTAAACAATCATTCAACTAATGGAATTTCATGAAGTTAAACAGCTATTGCAAAGAAAACATACCATAAGCAGAGCCAAAAGATTAACCACTGAATGGGAAAAAATCTTTGCCAGCTATACCACTGACAGAAGCCTAAGATCTAGAATCTAAAAAGAACTCAAAAAAATTAACTAACTAAATAAATAAAAACACTCCAAAATCGGGGCAGAGAACTGAATAGGGAGTTGTCAGAGGAAGAATTACAAATGGCTAACACACACTTAAGAAAATGTTCAACATCCCTAACCATCAGGGAAATGCAAATTAAAGCAACTAGGAGATTCCACCTTACTCCAGGATGGCAATCATTAAAAAAATGTGAACAGGCTGGAGAGGTGTCTTAGCTGTTAAGAGCTTGCCTGTGAAGCCTAAGGACCCTTGTTCTAGACTTGATTCCCCAGGACCCACGTTAGCCAGATGCATAAGGAGGTGCCCATGTCTGGAGTTTGTTTGCAGCGGCTGGAGGCACTGGCACACCCATTTTTTTCTCTCTCTCTGCCTTTTTCTCTGTCACTCTCAAATAAATAAATAAAAGTAGACAAAAATAATTAGAAAAAAAGGGTGGTGGAAAGTTCGTTAGCGCCAGAAGTTTGGACATTATGCCCAGAGGCATTAACTGACTGCACTTTCCTCAATGCACAATCCACAATCCACAATCCACAATCCCCATGGGGATAAACGGCCACCCCAATGAGGACAGCCCCTTAGGAGAAGGGGCAGGAATGAGGGAAAGGATGGTAACATGTGTTGTTTCTATATTAAGTATGTCCACAACTAATAAAATAATAAATCTATTAAAAAATCTAACAGCTAGAAATGTTGGCTAGGATATCCTTACGCCTCACAGGCAAGCACTTTAACTGCTAACCCCTCTCTCCAACCTTTGATGTCATTTTGAGAGTTTTTTTTTTCTCCCAAATTATGCAGATCTTGTACAGGTAGAAACAGTCACTGTCAGATCATATATACAATGGCGATTTTGTGTTTGGAAGACAGTGTTCCAAAACACTCTTTCCTATTCTTTAGCTCTTACATGATTTCCATAGCCTCTTCTGCAATGGTCCCTGAGCCTTGGAGGGTGTGAGAAAGATGTTCAATTTAGTGCAGAACACTTATTTGTCAGTTCTCACTATTTTGATGAGTTTTGAGTTTTCATTGTAATTAAGAGAAGTTTCTCTCATCAAAAGTGAAATCAACATTAATATATGGACATGAACATAAATATTTAGAGGGGAATTTGGTGAACATAATATATTCATTCCAAAACAGTAACAGCTTCCATCCTAGGGCTTCTGACCTTCCCATCTATATCTTTTGACTAGGTCTTCAATATCAGTCTTGAATTCTTGCCCATGGAGTGGGTCTCAATTCTAATCACATAGCAGTTGGTTTCCTTCATAACAGACTTGCTACTATTGTACTACTGGGCACACCCTTCCTGGCTGGCCACGTGTGCAGCATGTAAGGCCCCAAGCAGGCTATATAATATTTTCCAGCACTATGATAGCTAGTTGGTAGAAAGAAGTGTCCACTTCAGCTCTAGCTTGACTCCTATGTCCTACAAACAAAGCATTGCTGTCTTTAGCAATTCGGTAGACTTAAAATCTTTAACATAGTTAATTTAAGTTTATTTTTAAAGACAGCAGACTATTAATATATTTTACCTGTCATAATTGCTGGATACAATATGCATGGTGTGGTGGTTTGAATGTGAAAGTATGTCCCCTATAGCTTCAGGGATTTTTTTTTTTTAATTAAGATTAAGCTTCCTGCTTACCTCCAGAAGAGGAGGTGACACTAGGGAGCAATCGTGTAGTTCAGCCCTAAGATGTGTTCAGAACCAGTTTGAGCTCTAGCTCTTCTTGTTTTCTGCCTGTTTGTGTTTGCTAGTTATAGGATTTCCTCTCACTCAATCTCTCCTCTCTCGCTTTCCTGTGGATACTAGAATAAGTCAGCTTCTTTTGTTGTGATAGAACTTCCCCTGGAACCTGTAAGCCATAAATAAACCTGTTCCTCACATAAGCTGTCTCTGATTGGGTGTTTGCCCCAGCAACAAGAAAGTAACTGCAGCATATGCTTTCTGTCTTTCAAATACAGCTTCCTGAATTTTAATTTTAAAAAGCTTCTTAATGTTTTAGGACAATACATACAATAACAGAGGTATGAAGAGCAAGTGTGATTTTAGCAAAGCAGGTTAAGAGAGAAACTATCCATTTTTAGATAAGAGAGGAATTTGTAAAATAGAGACTTGTTCCAGATTGAGATAGAGATGGAAGTAAACTATAAAGTTAAAGTATGTTTTCAAAAGGTTATGAGAGGTGAACCAAAAAAACTATAACATTGTTAATTACTATTAAATGTTACTAAATTTCAGAGGTCAAAATACCAATACTCTAAAATAAAACTAATGCCTGGTTTTCTGCTTACAATAATAAGATTTTGCTTAAATATAGTTTTGTTCTTAGTAATGTTAACAAAATGGCTTAAAACAAATATTTTATGCCTTATATTTTTATT
The DNA here is from genome assembly GCF_020740685.1 of Jaculus jaculus. Classification (NCBI taxonomy): domain Eukaryota; kingdom Metazoa; phylum Chordata; class Mammalia; order Rodentia; family Dipodidae; genus Jaculus; species Jaculus jaculus. The sequence goes on along the minus strand of NC_059102.1, from coordinate 73,553,494 downwards.
AAATGATGGTTTTTAAACCTGTTATTAGATTTTATCCAAATGCTAAGCTTGTGTGTTTTCCCAGTAAGTAAAGCCTTCTTTTTTTAAATCTTTTTTTTTTTTATTAATTAGTTTTGTATTCAGCAAATACAGTCTGCTTGGTACCATTATTAGGCTCATCTGTGACCCCCCCCTTGGCCCCTCCTGGTTGAGGTATATGGGTCATGCATTATGGAGTTAGCCCACAGTTATGGGTAAGATAAATGTCTCTGCATATCATGATCCAACATGTGGCTCTGACATTTATTCTGACCCCTCTTCAACAAAATTTCCCTGAGCCATGTTGGGTTCATTTTTGGTCTGTTCATGGCTAGAAGTTGGAAGAGTCAGTCCCCAGATAGTCAGCGGGTCTAGTGCCAGAAGGTGCTATATGGGCGACTGGGGGAAATAACCAATATCTACCCAAGCAACTCATGGTTTAACCTACTTAGTAGCAAATAACTTGTTGTGATGCCCACACAAGTGCAATAGTGGCACACAGCCATGGTGGGGAACCAACTGCTCTTGATTCAGTTAACTGATCCCCTCAGTGGTACGGGTCCCATAGCTGGAGCTGGAAAACAAGTCAGAACCATATCCAAACATAAGTCCACTCTCCATTATCAAGCTACCACCATTCATGGGCTACAAGAGGGCCTACACCTATGAAATTCTCTATAAAAAAAGTAAAGCCTTCTTTATTTGCATAGAAAACTTAATTTAGTGGCTAGAATTTTAAATTTTTTAATAAGATTTGACCCATTATACAAAAAGTTATTAGTTATTCTAAATCTAAAATATATCCTTTTGGAAAAGATATGATATCATCTCATAAAATAAATACAGATGACCCTATAAAACTATATACTTCTCTCTACTATCTATCTAGTTAGCTAGCTACATTATGTCTCACTTTAAAGGAGATGGCTCTAGTTGTAATCTTTCTACAATGAGTAACTGGGAAATGAAGAAAAAATAAAGCCAGAAGAAAAAGGTTCAGGTAATTTCATCAAAAGAATAAGATAAGTGTAGCAGACAGCTTCAGGTTCACTGAGATGAACATCCAGACCAGTCACAGTTATGGAGGAAGGGATATTTTTTGAAGCCTACATATCCAGGGAAAGTTCCATAAATGGCAGAAGAAGCTGGCCTGCCTTCACAGGACCAAGCAGAGAGAGAAGTACAAGCCTAAAGGTCAAAAGCCAAAAGCCACAACACACTTCAGGAACTCCAGCTAGGTGCACTTTGCATATCTTTAGATTGAAATCTGAAACCCACCACCACACCTTAAGGTCCACCCAGTGACACTTCCTCCAGCAAGGTGGCAAACAAATAAAATACTGAATATATTGAGGGCCATCTATTCAAACCACCACAATATAAGATATCATTTCAAACACTTCCTTGTGTTTGGAAAGGTCCTTCTAAGCAGCTGCTATGCTATAAACGTCCATAGATAGTCTCTTGGATTCATATTTCCCACATCAAATTTCTGAGCACACATTTCTGAGCTTTCAAAATACTAGGTGATACTCATCTTTAACTGTATCAACAATTACGTGCTCCAAGTACCTGAACATTTCAACACTTATTTTTATTTCATAAATCCTTTTAAATTTAGATATTTTTAAAAGTCATTGAAAATATTTAAAAATTCCTTGATATATTTCTAAGTGATAAAATAATGATGATTAATATTGGCTTTAGTGAAGCAACAAATGATATTCTTTCATTCATCATTTCTGTTTCTATTATGACTGCTTATCCAGATCCCCTACCTTACTCGAACTAACACTTCATCTTTAAAGATTCAAGTTTTTTCTAATTATTCATTATAATTTGGATACAAAAATTTTAGTTTTAAATTGCAAAGACTAATTTTAACTCCAAAGGAACTCCATTCTGGGGTACCTCTATTTTAAATCTAAAATTTTAAACCTGACAACAAATAAACATTCCCACTCATAAGAAAAAAATATTAGCTAACTCCAACCAATTAGATTGCTTTGTTTATAAATATTAAAAGACAACATGTTTAAAAAACAGAAAAAATATATAAAGGACTGGAGAGATAGCTTATCAGTTAGGGCCCTTGCCTGCAAAGCTTAAGAACAGATGTTTGAATCTCCAAGGCCCACATAGCCACATGTAAAGTGATGCAAGTGAGCAATGCTGCACATGTGCACAAGGGGGCGCACACATCTGGAGTTCATTCACAGCTGCCGAAAGGCCCTAAAGCACCCATTCTCTCTCTCTGCCTCTCTCTTTCTCTCTCGAAAATAAAATAATAAAAAGTAAAAAAGACAACAAATTAAAGGTTCAAACGTGATAAAGTTACTTTGCTATAATTTTAATCCAATTTATTCTTATTAGAGATAATTAAAAATTTGGGCTAATGCTTCTCACCAAAATTATACAAAATACATTAATCTAACAATAACAATATTTATGGTGTTTTATAACTTGAGAGCTGATATGTTTCAAATGTGTATTTAACAATTTCTATGGTAAATTTATCTGGGAATTAAAACATCTTAAACAATATTCATATTCTAGTGCTAAAAAGAAATAGACAATATTACAATGACTCCTACTAAAGTCTGTTTTTATCTTTTCTGACTACAAACTTAAAAAATACTTTTTTATTAATGCAGAACCTAAAAATCATAATTTCTACAGTGTTTGAACTTTTGTTTATATCACTGTCACTAAAAATATTTGGTATATGAGAAGAGACAAGTTGTTTTTAAAGACACTGTTATATGATTTCTTCCATAATGTGACTGCCCATTTACTTCCTCAGGCAAGAATTTGGTGATACTAAGATAATGAAATGGAAATTTGCTATCTACAAATAAGCTTTATAATAATTTATATATTAAAGATTAATCTTTCCTAGAATCAGAGCTAGTGACTCTATAGGAAGTTGTGACCACAGATACAAATCAGGATGAAAAGTAATAATTTCTTTTAAATATTTTAAACATCAAATAAAGTATTTAATAAAGTAAAATAACTATAGTTACAGGGGGAAACATATTGTCAGTTTAGTTTAAATTACATATATATATATATATATATGTATATATATATATATATATATATAATTTAATATATATGCAACATATATTTAATGTAAGATTTTAGTTGATTAAAATATCTACTTCCTTCATCTTTTAATGTAACTGTTAGATTAGATTGGGTTGTTAATTATATTTCACTTTAAATATGACATTCCTACTATTATTTGTCACAAGTAAATGTTATGTCATATACATAGAATGGAGAAAGAAAAATATTCAAATCTGGATCATAATGGCTGATAGATTTTTTTAATGACTAATTGATTTGACATGATCCAGAAGTTTATTCTTTAATGGATTTACTAGCAGTTCCTCTCCACTGAAGATTGCTTTCCTGCATAACACCCAGCCTTGTCTAGATCCTAGGACTGACTGTTCCTAGCATTATGGTACATAAAATAATATTTATATTTTGCCTCTGCATGCACAAAAATATGATAGTTGACCAAAAGGTAGAACTGTGAACTAAAGTTCTAATAGTCCTTCAAGGCAGATTGACTGGTAGGACTTCTGTGACTGTGGAGAGATGCAATGTTGCAAATGCAGAACCAAATTATCTTTGCTATCTTTCTTTAAAAGATTTTGTTTAAAACTTTTATAAATATGGACAAGATACCATGACCATACCTTCCACCACTCCCTTTTCCTCCCTCCCGAATTTCCCCTTCATTGAATCCCTTCTTTCCAACTAGTCTCTTTTATTTTGATGTCATCATTTTTTCCTCCTATTATGCAGGTCTTCTGTAGGTAGTGTCAGCCACTGTGAGGTCATTAATATGAAGACCCCCTTTGTGTTTGGATGACAGCCATTGTACAGTCTTAGTCTTTCCTTTGGCACTTAATTCCTCTCACCATAAATTTTGCAATGGTCCCTAAGCCTTAGTGAGTGTGATAGAGACATCTCATAATACTCCACTCTTATTTGTTCTCAGAACTTTGGCCAGTTTTTGACTCATTCCAGTGGTCACTGCCATCAGAAAAGAAAAGCTTCCCTAACCAAAAGTGAGAGTAAAATTAATATATCCGCAAATCTAAGTCTTTAGAGGACAATTTGTTGGATGGGCATAACATATCCATTTAGCCAGTCAATGGTAGTAGGTACCCCTAGGGCTTATGACCCCTTCAGCCACAGGCTTTTGACTAGGTTTTCAGTACCAGCTATGAGTTCCCTCTAGGGGAGGAGCCTTTAATCCCATGAGAGAGAAATTGTTTTCCCTAAAACAGGCATGCCACCACTGTACCGGCTGGAACATTTGGCCTGGATAGACTGGCCAGATGTAAAATTTGCAGTGTTCACTGCTGATTAAGACCAGTGATGACTTTTCTCCTCCCAAAGGCTGCATGCTACATAGCTATTCCAAGAGCCTGACAGCTAATTAACAGGAAAGAGGCTTCCAACTCAGCTCCAGCTTGATTTTTCAGTGACTTGCAGTCTAACCACATGATGTCAGCAATAGGGTCCCACCATATACTTCTGGGGGGCAAACAAACTTTGGCAATTGCCTGTAATATTTTGGGGGCATCAGAGGCCTCCTTAGCCAACTTGTTATAAAATATATCTTGAATAATCTTCATTTGTTGCTCATCTCTGTGATTAACCTAATATCCTTGTGACTATCCAGTGATCACATGAAAACCCTTTTGAATGTACTAATAGACTATCAGCTTTTCTTTATTCCATTAAGGAGATGAATATTCCTCCTACCCCTTCCTCAGCATTTCTTCAGGTAAGGAAGGGGTGGTCTCCTTGGCAAAGTGATTGACAGGCTTACTTGGATTAATGGATTAACTGTTTTTAATTTTTTCAAGTATGTTATTTTTTTTAAAAAAATTAAGAACAAACTTTGTATGGATACACTATGTGTTGGTACCATCATTTCCTTTCTCCCTGCCTCATTCCACTGGGGTGCCCTCCTCAGTGGGGTTGCTTGCATTCCTCATGGTATAGTGGGTTAAGCCTTGTGAGACCAGCAGTCTTTTATTAGCAGAGGTGGGGAGCTGGGGACAGGGGGTTGTCAATGCCTGTGAGCATGAATTCCCAACCTGTGGCTCTTACAATCTCTCCACTCCCTCTTCCACAACATTCTTAGCCTTGGTGAGTGTGATTTAAATCTAATTCAGTGATGAGCTCTCAGGAACCTCTGGCTTTCTGCTTTGGTAGGTGTTGCAAATCCTTAGCATCTGTTTCCTCTACCCTGGTGCTGATTAAGGCTCTCCATAGAAGCAGCACTCCTGCTCATTTCCCCAGTTCCTTTGTGGTTTCACCTGGGCCTTGGCTGAAGAGTGAGAGATAGTTTACCTCCTCTGGACTTGCTACCTTCTGAAAAAGAGAAACAGATTCTGGAAGAATGAGGTCAGCATAGGTTAAATGGGTTAAGCATTGTTAATTTAGGGAGATTTTGATTGAACTTTTTATTTATTATTTATTTGCAAACAGAGAGAGAGAGAGAGAGAGAGAGAGAGAGACTGGAACCAAACTTGAGATGCATGTGTCATTTTGTGCATCTAGCTTTATGTTAGTACTGGGAGAGATAGATAGATAGAGAGAGAGAGAGACTGGAACCAAGCTTGAGATGCATGTGTCATTTTGTGCATCTAGCTTTATGTTAGTACTGGGCAATCTAACTCTGGTGAGCAAGTGCCCTAAACTGCTAAGCCATCTCTTCAAGTCTGGACTAACTCTTAAAGGGAGGAGACTATAGTCTTATATTTTGGGTAGTTTAGAATGTTTTCTCTCTGCTCAGGGCCAGAGGTAAAACTATTATATTATATTATAAAAATTCTATTATTTTGATGAAGAAGTAGCCTTCCCTCAACAAAACTGTAATATATCCACCCTCCTCCCTTAACAAAGGAAAGGGGAGATAGGGACCAAAGCTGATCATGAGGAAGCACTGTATCCTCACTGGTCTTTAAACTAGGTCAGGAGTAGAATACTATATCACAGTACAGATACAGAAGTAACACCTGCAAATGTCAGAGATATTTCTCTGAAGAAATTACACTTTTACTGTTTGATTCTTTTGTATCTCTTAGCTTGTCTCCAATAAACATTTATAGAAAGCTTTGCTATGGGTGACAATGATATATAGGAAAGAGAGACCTTAAAATTTAAAAGGTCATGTCTTAAAGAACAAAGGAAAAGTCCTTTAGCAAACATTACTGAGTACTTAGTCTGCAAAGAACCTTATATGGCATTTTAGAGCCAAGCACCTAATTTTGCTGAAGGAAACTCTGAATCATTTTGTGATAAAAAGATGTTTCAGTTGAGATAATCACTAGCATATATTTCAAAATGATGCTCTACCTAAGATATTTCTGCAGGTCTCTGGAGGTTTCCTGTGGCAAAACTTAGAGTGCCTTTTTAGGAGGCATGTTAAAGGTAGAAACACCAGAGAAATGTAACTGGAACCTTGCTGCATCTATCTTGGGTGGCTCTGGTGTATAGATGTTTCTGGGGGAGGTTATGTTACCAAGTCCCTTAATTGCAGTCCTACTTCATAATAGGTATTAATTGTCCAGATTTCTAACAGTTAGGAAATGAACTGAGTTTGGATTATGGTCCATACGCATGATATATTTTTTTAATAGATTTAAATCAAAACGAGGGTAGGCATACACATTGGAATCTGAGACAAAATATGAACTTTTGAGTTTTGAATTAGCTTATTTTCACTGCAATTAGAACTGAAATTTGTTAGGCAGAAAATTCCACTCACTCTCTCAGGCTGTCATAGCCCCGCCAGCTGCACTAGGTGTCACTATATGAACTTCTACTGGATGAAAGAAACAAGGAACTAAATCCATTTTCATCTGTGGGTATAGTCATATTCAGAACCCTTCTCCTTATGCATTTCTTTTATTATCTGCTATTTTTTAAGATTATGGGACACACATGTGCATTTCATTGAATGACTGGGTTATTTAAAGACTAATTCTCTGATTTGGAGAAACATGTCCTTTCAAGATAGCTAAAAGAATTCTCTTTGGACATGCTTTTAAGATAACAGTAGAAAGATAAAATTTTATTTCCACCAAACTAGGCCTTGAATGTCTTACACTGAGTCTTACAGCAAAATTTAGATCAAGTTTCATCCCAAAGATTCCTTCCTAGAGAAAAAAAAAGGAATTATCCTATCAGATACTAATGACACAATGCAAAATATTTTGGCTATAAGATTGCAAAAATACTACTCAATTTAAATTTTTTCATTGTAAATTTTCTTATACTCTATCCCATCCCATGCTAATGCAGTTGAAACTTTGTTGCCCCCCATAGATGTTGTGACATTTGTAACACAAGATGTCATATACACAAGACTAAGACTGCAAAGCGATCTTTATTTTATGTAATAATTAGTCACATTATTGGGGGATGTGTTTGCTTTATAAAAAGATCAGCACTGGGCTGAAGAGATAACTTAGTGGTTAAGCACTTGCCTGTGAAGCCTGAGGACCCTGGTTCGAGGTTCGATTCCCCAGGACCCATGTTAGCCAGATGCACAAGGGGGCAGTGTCTGGAGGTCGTTTGCAGTGGCTAGAAGCCCTGGTGCACCCATTCTCCCCCCTCCCCACTCTTTCTCTCTCTCTCTGCCTCTTTCTCTCTCTGACTGTACCTCTCAAATAAATAAATAAAAATAAGCAAAAAAAAAAATGATAAAAAAAATCAGCACAACACATACTTTGTATAAAGTTCTGAAAAATTTAGAAGTGGTATTATAGAAAGAATTCATACAGAACCCCTAAAAACAACACCAATCATTGCTATCCCTTAAGATTATGATTTTCCTAGCCCTAAAGTCCATGTCAAGTAAGTTTGTATTAAATAACTCATTAGCTTCTTGTCTTAAAAATATATGACCCACAATCAGTAATATAGTATGTGTTATAGAGAACCTTTATTTTCTGGCAAATGGTGAAAATGTAGTTTAAGTTTTGGATTGTTGTGATGTGTATATTCATTACCATAAGAAATCATAAGATCTGGGTGTCTGCAAATATTTTTTGAGTCAAATGAGTCCCTTAGAGCTAAATACAATATGGATGATTTAAATCTATCAAATTAGCAGGAAGCTATCAGGGATGGAAAACTTTAATTTAGAAAATGCAACTGTCAACTTTCATAGCAATTAGTATTACAATATAATTATAATTATTATAACAACAATAACATTAGCAATGTTAATTATAATTATTATAATAATCATTATTAGAGCAAATGCTTAAATATTATTACCTATATATTATTCTATGTGCTTTCCAGATATTGCTCCATAAAACCTCACAACAAACCATTGTCTTGATGTAGAAGCACGTTTCCAAGATACTAGTAGGAAGATAAGAATTTTACTTTCACAAAATTAGCCCTTGAATGTCTTGTACTTAGTCTTATAGCAAAATGGCAATGGCAGTACCAAGAAGTTACATTATTAGTCAGTAGGTGGCAAAGCATTGTGGCTCCACAGTCTCTGAATTTCCTTTTTTTAAAAAATATTTATTAGAGACAGAGAGAAAGAGAGAGTGTGTGTGAGAATGGGTGTGCTAGGGCCTCTAGCCACTGCAAATGAACTTCAGATGCATGTACCACCATGTGCATCTGGCTTACATGGGACCTGGAGAATCGAACCTGGGTCCTTAGGCTTCACAGGCAAGCACCTTAACTGCTAAGCCATCTCTCCAGCCCCTTGTTTTGTTTTTCATGAAGGGTCTCACTCTAGCCTAGGCTGATCAGGAATGCACTCTGTAACTCACATAGCCTTTGAACTTACCTCCAACCTCAGTCGTACAAAAGCCAGGATTAAAGATGTGAGCCACCTTACCTTGACTAACACCTGTTTTATGAATTCCTTGCCACCTTTTTACTCCTGCTGTCAAAAGTATCCTCAAGCTTTCTAGCTTCTGATATATCCCCTCTGTGTTGCAAGATCCTGAGAGTGATGTTATGGGTAGAATATGAATTAGATCCTCTCTCTCCACAATACTTAGAATATTTAATCCATCAAAAGTGTCTTAGAGGGTATCAATACAACCTAAATGTGGACTGTAATCTGGAATCAGTGGAACAATGGGTGGAGCTCAAGGTATCCTTTTGGATACCAACAAGCATGGTATTGATATGCAGGGAAAAAGAAACAAGCATCTGACAAGGCTAGGTTTGAATTTACTCAAGTTTATTTTTGCATGGTGGTGAAACACTTCAACAACCATCTGGTCTATAAGGTAATAGGGTCCAGAACAGCATTTCTCAAGAAATCTGAATGGCTTAGATGCTTGCAAAATAAAGCTTCCTATATTCTTAACCAGAGGCACCAAAAACTCAGAGGGACCCAAGAACAGCAATTTAATGGCCCTTACTTTTGGTATGCATGAACCACTAATTAAGAAGCACTGACTAAAAACTTGAGGGACACCAGTTTGACATACCAATTGAAGTGCAAGAAAGCTTTTGAGTTTGAGTGGGAAGAGAATGCTAAGAGTTTGGAGATGCAAATTTACTCTGAAAGGCAGGCTAGTGAGGAACCTTGAGGGATGGAAGAGCAGCATTCAGAAACAGGGAATGTGGTAGTTTGAATATAAAATATCTCTCATAGCCCCAGTGTTTGGATACTTAATCCCCATCTGGTGGCTCTATTTGGGAACATTATGGAACATTTAGGAGGTGGAGCCTTTGTGGAGAAAGTGTCACTGATTGTGGGACTTGAGGTTATGGCTCGGTCCTAATTAGTGTTCTCACTCTTGCTACTTTCTCTTTGCTGATGTGACAGTGTGATTCTGGTTATCTGTCCTGTCATGCTCTCTCTCCTATGACAAAACTTCTTCTCAACACTGTAAGTCAAAATAAACCTCTTTCATTCATTAAGCTGCTCTGGTTGGGCTTTTTATCTCAACATTGAAAAAATAATTGATATAGGAAATTGCTGCTTAGATTGGGGCTATTGCTGTGATAAAACTGACCATATAATTACTGGAGTTTTGGCCTTGGTTTGAAGGATGACTGAAAATCTTTGGAACTTTGGACTAAAGAAGCCTTACTACACATCAAGCAAAGCTTAATATGTAATTCTGATGAAAGTTTAAAAGACCACAAGGCTGAGAGAAATGTGAATTATGGTGGCATGGTTTATTATGTTTCAGAAGGGAAAATCACTCATTGGATACTGGGCTATAGGTAGTTCATGTGATATTTTGGCAAAGACACTGGTTGGATTTTGCCCATGTCCTGAGAATTTGAACAAGTTACATTTGAAGGTAATGTACTAATGTGTTTGGTGGAGGAAATTTCAAGGAAGAAATAAGGTTGTCTCTGTAGCATGGTACCTCTTCACTGCTCTAACTCATACCTACTAGGAAAGAGACAAAAACACAAAACATATATAAAAATTAAATATATATATACATATATATATATATATATATATATATATATATATATATATATATATGTATGTATAAAGTTTGGCACAGAAAGAAATTTAACCACACTGAAAATGTCAGGCCTGGAAACTTAAGTCACTTCAACTCTAATTGCTGAAAAGTTTCCCAGGACTAAGGGTGAGCCTAATTCTCTATACTGGGGCAACTGGAGGCATTCACTAGTGTAAGACTCAACCACTGAAGGCTCAAGCTGTTAGGAATGTGAATTCTTTTGAAAGAAAAAGTCCCAAAGAAAGAGTGCTGCAGGAAGTATGATTTCCTTGGTCTGTATACAGAGGCTACAGCAGCTGTGTTTCATGAACACCAGGCTTCATCCCAAGCAGACAGCAGAACTGGCCAGCATTACCCACGTGTTTCTGTTGTTATAAGCATGAAAAAGATAAGCTAAAGAGGCTCATAGATTGCAACACAGCTCCAGAGAACCATTTAGCCCAAACAATGTGAGGCAAGGTCAAATTTCCTGCAAGGAGACCTTGCGAGGCCACTCCATAAAGCTAAGATGCTGAACCACAGGTTACAATAGAGACCCCACAATGTTGGAGATGCCAAGACATTAAGCTATCTACCAGGAAGAGCTGTAGACTCCAAGCAGATTTTTCTCAGGAGAGGAAACATTGTTGATGAGGGTTCTCCAGCATTTGGAATCCAAGGGATTTCCTCACAAGTCCCAGGTAGCAGACATGGATTTTCACGAGTTGGTGTTTGCCATTCTGGATTTTAGTCTTGCACTGGTCTAGTCTTGCTTTGCTGTGCCTGTATTCTTCTCTTTCAGAAATGGAATGCTTATTCTGTGCCATTATATGTTGGAAGTATGTAACTTGTTTTAATTTTATAGGGTTCACAATTTAGTGACTTCCTTGAGACTCAGATGATAACTTAGGCTTTTGTGCAGTGTGAGACCGGTAAGAACTATGTGGTCTTTTTAAATTAAACTGAAAATATTTTGTATTATGAGGTGGCTAGAGGTCAATAGGGTCAGTACTGAAGTGTGGTGGTTTGGCTGTGGAATGTCCTCTATAGCCTCAATATTTGGATAGCCATTCTCCAGCTGGTGGCACTGTTCTGGAAGATTTTGAAACCTTTAGGAGGCTGGAGCAGTGTGGCATGGAGGTTGGGCCTTGACGTGCCATAGCTCAGCCCCAGTTGTTGTTCTCACCTACTGATGGGACACAAGCTCGTGCTCCTCCTCTGCTTTCCCCACCATAATGAAACTTCCCCTTGAGACTGTAAATTGAAATACTCCCCTTTCCTTTCTAATCTGCTATTAGTTTGGTATTTGGTCCCAGCACTGAGAAAGTAATTGATACAAGGAAGAATCAGAACTATAGAAAGAAGGGTGGGAAAAGAACTGTCACTCTATTTTGATGGCATAAAGACAACTATTTTAGCAGAGCTATGAAGAAAAGTGAAAGATGCATTTGGAAAATTAGGCATGAATGAGCGGTAATATAATGCAAACGCAAAGAATGAGTATTAAAATAAAATGATGATGTAAAGGGTCATTGTTGCAAGAAATTGGCTCTACATTGGGCAGAAAAGGGCAACAACACAGAATGGGAAAGAACATAGATTTATAATCTCTTCCATGTTATCTTTTTAATAAAAGTAGTATGGCTTGGTATAAGGGGAGCATTCTCCAGTTTTTCTTTAATATATTGGTTATGATAAGTAGAAACTGACTTTAAGATAACCTATTTTCACTTAATTCTGATGATGTCTCTGTAGGCTAAAATATGTGGCCCAACTCCTCTGAAGTTTTTCACATCCAAATACTGTAAGTCAAATCCTGCATGGCAAAAAAAAAAAAAAAAAAAAAAAAGAAAGAAAGAAAAAGAAAAGAAACGAAAAGAAAAAAAATGTTTTTGCAAGTAGGATTCATCTAAGGATTTTGAGATAGAAGATTGTTCTGCATCAACCAAGTAAGTAAGAAATATAATAACAGATGTGCACATAAGACAGACTTCATATGTTTATACCCTTATACACAGAGGATCTTTATTATAGTCCTATATGACTTGTTACAAACTGAAGGCCTCAGAAGTGTCAGAGAATCAGAAAGTGTTCTTTTTTAAATTTTTTTTGTTCATTTTTATTTATTTATTTGAGAGTGACAGAGAGAGAAAGAGGCAGATAGAGGGAGAGAGAGTGAGTGAGAATGGGTGCGCCAGGGCTTCCAGCCACTGCACATGAACTCCGATCACGTAAGCCCCCTTGTGCATCTGGCTAACATGGGTCCTGGAGAATCAAGCCTTGAACCTGGGTCCTTAGGCTTCATAGGCAAGCACTTAATCATTAAGCTATCTCTCCAGCCCCAGAAAGTGTTCTTTTAAATCTCCAGGTGTGTGGCAATTTGTTATAACAGCCATAGGAAGCTAATCTATCATCTGTATGCATGGCAATGGAAAGAAAGGATTTTTTTCATGTCTCCTGGGCCTAACCCTCCCTTTCACTGTGTGGGTTAACAGTCAAATCCTTGAGAGATGTACTTTCTTTCAATAGCTCCATTCCTAACTATCTTGACAGTTTGGAAGGAATTAAAGCACTTTTCTTCCCCCACAGACACTAATGGGGCTTACTGTGTGATTATAGCAGTGTTTTACTGTACTTTTTTGGGTAAATTGTGGAACTCATTACTGTAATATTTGAACAAATTTAAACCCCTAATTCATAGTCCTCTTTTATTCCTTTGTCCCTGGGTGACTAACTGTAGACATTGTATAATGAAGCCAAATAAACTCCATGAAGTGTGTAATGCCTACTTAATTCCATTCTTCTTCTCTAAATCAAACACTCTACTTTTCTTTCTAACAAGAGTCAGTCATTTCACACATCTGATAATAGCCATTTGTCCACATCTAGTTATCTGGAGCTGATGTTAGTAGAGCTCAATTCAGTTAGATTGCCCAGCCTTTAGTGATTAATGGAAACAAACCTTTACCTTTGAGTAAAGATCCAAAGTAGAATTTATAATGTCCCCTGTTCATAGTGATGCATCCCAAATTTCTTGGAGACTTTAAGAAGAAAACATGAAAATAAGTAGAGATATTTGCTACACACACACACACACACACACACACACACACACACACACACACACAGTCTCACATAAGCATATGTCATCAGAAAATAAGAGATGGAAATAAATTATGTTGAAACATTTCTTTCTTAGGATACCAATAACTGAACTCATTGTTTTCTGGAAGTGTGGATGATTTAGACTGAGTTTGAATTTGCTTGAAACCTCAAGTTGGAGAGTTAGAGATTTGCACAGTTAGCAGATGGCTTTCCTAGCATAAATGGCATTGTGATACATTCACATAATCCCAGCACTCCAGACATGGAGCCAGGAATGTTAAAAGTTTTAGTTAGTATTTAGCCCCATCAACAAGAAAGTAACTAATAAAAGGAAGGACTTGAACTGTAAAAAAAGAATAGTAGAAGAACTGTCACTCTACTTTGATGGTATAAATATTTCAGCAGAGGTACGAAGAATCCTTTGTCATACAGCAAGTTGTGGGCCAGATTGATATATATGCCACTTTGTTTTAGAAAAAAAAAAAAAAACTTACTCAAGTTAACATTTAAATAGATATATATTCCTCACTGTGCTTGACCTTTGCTTTACTTTAATTCACATGAAACTTGAAAGAAAGAGAAAAATATTGACTAAAAATAGAGCAATATTTTCCTTGTTCTATAGTAAATAGTTTCCAGATCATAATTACTTCTACTTGTTAGATATTAACAGCCATATTTTAAAAATCATTAACCAAGAATCTTAACTAAGTGTTGATTTTTTCTGCTGTCTTTATATTTTGCTCTATAATATACCTGGCATAACCAAAATTGGGCTGAAATCTCAATTATGTTTTATACAAGTCACTGATATGATAGTGGCCAGGAAAACTGGAATTATGAGTTCAGAAGAAAATGCCAATTGTCTGAGTATTCATGAATTCAGCCCCAAACCCTTTTAAATCTACTCATCACTATTCAGGAAGCATAATTCATGTCTCCATCAAGAAAGCAATTGCTAGGATAAATTTTCCAAAAACGTGTGTCTGTGTAGGGGGCTCCCTAAATGGATGTATGTCTCCAGACTCCATGTGCTTAAATCACCAGGGATCCTTTCTCTGAATTACCGTTATATCCCTAAAGTCAAAATAACTCACTGAGTGAAAATGGCTCTTAAGCTTTCTCAGTCAAATTCAGACAGCTCTTTTTCATTTTACTTTGCTTAAGTGTTTTCTGTAGCATCACACGCTTCTGATGTTCCTACCTTCCAACTCCAGTCTGAGGAGTTCTGCAGTATGTTAATAACTGTGAGTGGACTCGGATACACTCTCTGATTATGATTTCAAGCTCACAAGCCAGAGATGCCTTCTGGTCTGCCTCACCTCTTCCTTATAAACTCAGCAAGAACAGTGATGAAAGAAATAAGGTAGGGTGTCTCCATATCCTATCTAATTAGGTATTCATTATACAGAAAGTAACCTAAATATCAGAATGACCCAGCCACAAAACAATATTGCCAGAAAGCCAAATGCAGTGTGTGTTCACCCACTGTATTAGCAGAATATCATTCTTGAATGAATTGATTGCTTTACATAGGAAAACCCACACCAGTGTGCCCCTGGAATGAGAAGATGTATTGCAGGACATGGAGCCTGGGCTCAGTTTTCCTTGTCGCCTCTTACCTTTGAATCCTGTGAACACTCTAAGGAATTTTGAGGAACACTTCAGCCTTCACTTTCCAAGCTTTCATTGCATTCTTCCAATCACCTGCTCTTGAGAACCCCTCAAGTGCTCCAGTGCATTGTCACAAGTGTAACATGAAAAGTGTCCTCATATATCCCATAGGTGAGAGAAGTCCTGTGTATGCACAGTGCTGTCCAGAAGAAGGAGCACGGGATCCAGGGCACTGCCTTCCTAGACTGGTGCATTCTCCTACCTCAGCTCTTCACAAGGAAGCTGCATTTGGAGGAGAGACAGGCTAGAGGTCTTCTAAGCAAGGCTTAGAGCTGGTCTCCAAAGTGTTGAATAACAACACTGAAAGATAATAGTTTTCTTGAGAGCTTATCTGCTTTATAACTCAAAATGCCTCTGCCTCTGCTCTTTTTTTCACTCTTTGTCAGGAGCCACAGAGCAAAAGCCTCTCCATTTTGCCTGGGCCTACTCATAAGTTGACTCATTACTCAGAAAGCTGGATGGACTCTGAAGCCTTGACAAACATCTAGCGTGGTCTCCTTCTTGTGTCTGTTTGCCTTTTCACATTCAGGTTACCTTCCCCTAGGGTCCATGTTCAACTCCCCGCTGGCCGGGGCAACTCTTGTTCCCCTTTCCTTTCCTCTTTTTTCTTATTCTTTGTCACTGTTATGTAAGTTCCCTTTCCTCTCTGGTTAGCAGTCCTGGAATCTTGTGCTTAGATGCATACATATGTTTAGCTCGAGCTCTTCATCTCTATGGAGTGCAGCACTAGAACCTTGAATTCATTCCCTGACCCAGGTAAACCATACAGCATTTGAAGATTTTTTTTTCTAATTTTCCTCCTATAAATAAGCTTTTGGGACTTGAGTTTCCAACTCTGCCATTTGCCTTATTGTGAATGTAATTTTTTCCTTTTATGAATATAAGGTCTCTTTTATTGGTTCTGGTAGCACGGGACCTATTTGACAACATATCATCATTTGACCTGCATATTTTTAGGAGATGGAAGGTTTAAAACGCACAATAATAGAAATGTAAAACCTTTTTCTTTATGTAGATGATAAAAAGTGATAAGGGAGAGACAGAATTACTATCTCACAAAATGAGAAAAGATCTAATTTTAAAATCCTCTATGGCATTCAATTATAGATAGCACAAGACAAAGATATATTGGTAGAAGCAAAAATATGTACACTCATTGTATATTTTGATATTTTTGTTTCATTTCCTAAATGGAAGGCAGATGGCCAATTTAATTTTTCTACTTTTAAATGAAACATGTGGGTTTTCAGAGGTTTCCAAAGAATGGGTGACCTGAATCTGGGCAACTCATTGGCCTGTCTGATTCTCAGATCTCTCTCTATGAGGTTTTGTTTGTCTATCCTCATGCTGATCAAAACACTACCCAAGCTCTTTATTCAGCTTTGCTGAATACCTGACTCAGTGCTGCCCCTACTCTGCTGCTGAGCTCCATCTCTTATACTTCATTTTTATAATACTTATAGTTATCTGCAATTATGTTGCTTATTCTCTTTCCCTCTGCCCTACTAGATTCTAAGCCTACAATAATAGTGTTGAATCGTCACTCTACCCCAAGACACCCTAGACAGTGACCATGAGTGTAAAGATGATCATAAAACCACAATATGCAGGTCTTGTGGTTGACTTTGTAACTTCCTTCATGCTATATTGTCACTTCTCATTTGATGTTATCAAAAAAGCCAAATCCAAAGACCATTTAAAGTTTTTAATATTTTACTCTTTTAAGTGCTATAAAGATTTGAAAATTTAGTGCTGGAGAGATGCTTAGTGGTTGAGGGGCCTGCCTATAAGCCAAAGGACTCAAGTTCAATTCCCTAGTACCCATGTAAGCCAAATGCACAAGGGGGCACAGACACCTGGAGTTCATTTGCAGTGTCTAGAGGCCTTGGCATGCCCATTCTCCCTCTCTTTTCTCACAAGTAAATAAATATTTTTAAAAAGATTTGACAATTTAATACTAAGGCTGATAAATTATTTAATAACCCAAGTACTGAGGCTGTCTTACCTGCTTGGATTTGACAGAGCCAAACAGTTACCTATGTATGTAGGTGTATATTTTCTTTTATTGTTCCTTTTCCTTGCCTTTTCTATTATATCACAATATTTGTTTTTCTTGGCATACAGAGAAAGAATAGGAGAGATAAAGAGTTACCTTTAATTTAAATAAAGGGCTAAACAAGACATGGTAGGAAATGCAGGGAAGACATTTAGAAGAGAAAAAAAGTGAAACACTAAAGACAAAGCAGTGAGTCTTTGAGCTACTCAGCTGTACAGAGCTGTGAAGAGTATGTGCAAGAGTCCTTTGAAAAGTATAATTTCTCTCCACTTGCTCACACATAAACCTAGGCTTCAGGTTTGGGCACCAGGTGGTCTTCTCAGTGTTTCAATCTGATTTTATAGCTACATCCTGATGAAGACCTTTCTCTTTTCTTCATTGCTTATAATGGGGTATTCAAGTGTGTGAAAACATAGTGCCTAGGCATCTAAATATGCAATACTCTTAATAATTTTTACACAAATCTTCTGATCTTATATCACAGCCATTAAAAGGGGAGCAAGAATATTCTTGGTTTGAAGAAGATGGGATGGGATAGGGTCAATGGGAGGCTGATCATTGAAATGGCTAGTAAGAGTAAACTTTTCAAGATTTTCATTTATCTTGTTTTCCAGCTTCAGTTCTTGAAGAGTTCAGGTACAATCACAGCCGTCTGTTATGACAGGAAGTACCATCTGCTGGAGCAGTCTGTAAGCAATATAACATCTCTCCAGAGAGAGCTTAGCATTCAATTCACTAAGAAAGATGGCAGGAACTTGTAAACAAAGGACAAAACTGAAGCAGTGAGGAGGGGCTGTGCTCTAAACATTCAATATGTTTCTTTATAGCTGAGAAACCCGGAATGCTACACAACCCTGGCAGAATTCTGTAATGTATTGCTTCTCTTTTTCTCTTTTTCTCCACCCCCCTTCTAGTTTCTTTCATGACAAGGCACTTCCCAGGGGCCATGAGGACTCCTAGTGAAAAAAAAAGTTTCAAGTAATAATTTAAAATATTTTATAAGTTCTGCACTTTGAATATAGCAATGTGTTTTTTGTTATTTTATTTATTTTTTATTATTAGATATGAACATATACTGTATGTAAACATCACATGTTTGTACCATCCTTTCCCTCCTCCCTGCCCTTTTCTTAAGAGACCTTACTCATGGGGGATACAGATAAACCCCATGGGTATTGTGGGTCATGCATTATGGGGCAGCAGTCAGTTGTGGAGGAGAGGCAGTGTCTCTGTGCAAAATGTCCCAACTTGTGGCTCTAACAATCTTTCTGTGCCCTCTTCCACAAAATTCCCTGAGCCATGCTGGGAGCATTTTAAGTCTACTTCAGTGATGGGCACTTATGAACATCTAGATTTCTGGTTTGGTAGGTGTTGAGTGTCCTCAATATCTTTCTCCACCACCCTCATGCTGATATCAGATTAATGGAGAGAGTGACATCCTTGCTCATTTCCCCAGTTCCTCTGTGGTTTCACCTGGGGCTGGGGTGCACTACACGGGGTCATTTATCTCCTCAAGTCCAGTTCCCACCTGAAAAAGAGAAGCAGCTTCTCCAACTGAGAGTGAAGTCCGTACCAGTTAAATGGGACAACTGTAACAAGCAGCTTCAGGTTCACTTAGATGAACTTCCAGACCAGGCACAGTTATGGAGGAAGGGATTTATTGAAGCTTATAGATCTAGGGGAAATTCCATAATGTCAGAAGAAGCTGGCCTGCCTTTATAGGTCCAAGCAGAGAGAGAGAGAAGCACAAGCCAAAAGCCACACAGCATAGCACACTTCAAGAACTCCAGCTAGGCACTCTGTATATTTTTAGATTGAAATCTCAAACCCACCATGACACCTCAAGATCCACCCAGTGAACCCTCCTCCAGTCAGGTGACTACAGATGCAAACTACAAAGTAATAAAAAACTGAATATATTGAGGGCCATCTATTAAAACCACCACAATAACCATTATTAATTCAGACAGAATTATAAGGCTTTAGACACTTATATAGTGTTAGGTTACTGGAAGCTTGGCAATGGAAAGCAGAATCATTATCTGGATATGATTCTGATTTGTTTCCTAGTTGCAGATATGGTTTCTTTTCTACTGAGCAGATATGTTAGCAAATCCAAGAGTAGTTGGTTACCCACCATAGCTGCATGCCACTATTGCACTTGTGTGAGCATCATGTCAGGTTGTTTGCTTCTGAGTCTCTTAGACTTTGAGTGGCTTGGACAGATGTTTGCCACTTGCCCCTGGCAGCTCATGTTGTGCCTTCCAGCACTAGATGGGCTAATTATCTGAGGACTGGCTCTCCTCTGGATTCCAATCAGGTCTCTCCATGGTCCATGTTGACAGCAATTGTTATCTTCAGCAGTAGGGATTTACTATTAACCTCTGGTGGGTAATCAAATGCTCTGATAGAAGTGTGTCAGTGTGTCTTGTTTGTTTTGGGAGATCTAGTAAGTCTCTCTGATCAACAGCTCATTGTGGATGTAAACCACATCCTGGTACAGGGAATTACAGACCAGCACCATGGGAAAATAAAAAAGCAATATCCAGAGAAGAAAGAGAAACAGGAGAAATTTGAGGTTAGGTTTTGTCTCACTCCAGGTCCCTACAATTCAGGTGCTCCCTCTAAGGTTTGCTTGAGGATTCCACTTTTTAGTCTGATTTCCAGGATATAGGATTCTATGGTACTAATTCAATTTGGGTTCAGATTTTGTGCCCCCTTCCTTGCCCTTCCCCCAAGCCCTACCCTCCATATTGTCTAAGCCTCAAGATGATGTTTTGAGGAAGAAAAACCCAATAACAGATCAAATACTGTGAAAAGCAAGACATTGCAATGTGAAATGGGATCTCAAGAGAAGAACTTACATTTTTTTAAGTTTTGCTATTTTGTCAGAATGGAAACAACTAACAGCCCCACAAATTTATGCACATCTTAAATTATTTGAAAATGTCTCAGTGTACCCTGCAGATAGTCCTCAAGAAGCAAATCTGCATTATTGCAAGATCAAAAGCTTAAAAAATGTGATCTCTGTTTTTCTGTAGTCCAAATTGTCACTGATTTAAAAAAAAATAATGGAGAAAACAGCTATTACTGTAGAGTGGAGAGACAGCAATATTTTGATTTAATTCAATTCCTTAAGCAACATAGGAGTTCAAAGACTTCCAATGAATAAATAATTTGGGGTCAAATTCATATTAATTAAAGTTTTTAGCTTCCTACTCCATTACATACATAGAATGCATAGTCCTAGGAGATTGTATTTTTTAGCTATATACTTTACAAATTATTCCGTGTGCAATTTTATGATTTTTATAGGCTAGCAAAGCAGTGACGCTGACTGTTGTCTAAGCCCTTAGCCTGAAGATTTAGACTGTACTGTCCTGAGTTATAAAATTATAGGGAAACCCTTCCCCATTACCAGCATCTCTGCCCTCAAAAGACAAAAGTATAACTCTTTGTGTCTTTGAACAAATGAGTAATGCTGTGAATATGTATAGACATGTGTGCATGGGCTACCCTTTGATAATTGTTTTAACAGAAAGTCTTTGTTACGTCATCAAAATAATATTATCATAATTAAAGCAAGTGTGATGATTTCTATTGATTGTCAGGTTGTCAGGACCTGAAATCACCTGAGGTATTATGTAAATTATGTAAGCCTCTAGGCATGTCTCTGAGGGATTACCTTAATTAGGTTAATTTAGGTGAAAATGCCCACCCTGATTATAGTCAGCACCATTTTATGTGCTGGTTTCACAGATTGTGTTTAAAAATAGAGAGATGGCTAGTATCAGTATTTATTCCTCACTGTGTTGAATGTGACTGGCTGTCTTAGGCTCCTACTGTTATGCTTTCCCTGTTAGGATGGACCATAAATCTAGAACTGTTAGCTGCAATGAACTCTTTCTTCTTTAAACTGATTTTTGTCATGTATTTTGTTCTAGCAACCAGAAGTTGACTACTACAAATTTCATTATTTAAGATTTCTGCCAATTCATTAGAGGACCATTTAGCAATACATAGTGAATGGTATTCCACTAGATTTGTCTGTTTTCTGATCTTAAAAGAACTAGTCATCTGATGTATAGCTTTTCTTGTAACTCTAATGGCTTTCACTTGGGAGGAATGCTTACTTTACAAATCAGAGCGTGTCTGGGAAAGAATGCACACTAAATCCTTCCTGAACTAGAGCAAGGAAACTGTGGTATTGTCAGTACAACCCCTGCAGGAGTTTTGACTATTTTAGTTTGCTAGAAGAGTGCTTGAAATGGTTATTTACCCTTTTAACAAACTTATGAAATAAATATTTCTAGAGACCAGCTTGACCCTGGTTACCCAGTAATCAGTAGATAATTTTGCTTTCCACCTGCCTGACTTTGTGTGTCTGTCTGTTTTCTATAAGTGTAATTTAAAGCCTTCTTAAAAAATATTGTAGATATGGTTATAGCAATATATAGTAGAATGGTATTCAGGAATTCTTTGGTTCCTGATAATGATTCTATAAAACAATATGTACACACACACACACACACACACACACACACACACACACAGTTGCATGATGACAACGTAGAACATTCTTGGTATCTAGAACATAATTTGTTACATGACACTGCTTTTCATTATAAGTCAAATTTCCATTTAAAAAGTTAAAAATAGCATACACAAACAATTGTGAGAAAATGACTCTAGAATAGCATTCATTCATTCACTGGATTTTTCTGTAACAACCTATGGCTGCTGAAAGCAGCATTAACTATTCCAAGTGGAAGTGTCTACCTGAACTAGAACTCTCTTTTTTACCACTTAATCATGTATTTAAACTAACAAAGAAGTTGGTTTATCTAATTTTGGTTGACCCACTGACAGCCCTTCCTTTCTAGCCTTCCTTTGCCTAACCCCACTTTAATTTTTCTGTCTCCAATATCCTGCCCTTCTACTTATATATCCATTGTCCTCTCTCCTTAAGCATTTTCCCCTTACATTCATCATAGTTCCTTTCTACCTTGCTGACCTCTACTGACTCTTACTCCATATATATACAAATCTAATGTTTAGGATCTGCATATATGAGAGAACGTGCAATGTTTGTTTCTCTGAGCCAGGATTACCCCACTAAGTATAATCTTTTCCAGATCTATCCATTTTCCTGCAAATTTCATAATTTCCTTTTTCTTTACAGGTGAATAAAACTCCATTGTGTATGTGCACCACCACATCATTATTCATTTATCAGTTGATGGGCTGATTCCATTTCCTAGTTATTGTGAATAGAGCAGCTATAAACATGAGAGAAGTATTTCTATATTAATAGACAGTCCTTGGGGTATATGCCCAGGAATAGTATAGTTTTAGGCCATATGGTAGTTTAATTTTTAGCTTTTAGAGAAACTTCCACACTAATTTCCATAATGGCTAAACCATGTTACATTCCCCCAAACAGTAAATAAAGGCTGTTCTTTCTCTGTATCTTTGCCAGCACTTATTGTCAGAGTAGTTTTAATTTGCATTTCCTTGGTGGGCAAGGATGTTGAACATTTTTAAGAAATATGTATTGGCCACTTATATTTCTTTTCAACACTCTCTATTTAGTTCCTGCGGTGGTTTGAATGTAAATGTATGTCCCCCATAGCTTTAGGTATTTTTAATAAAATAATTTAATTACTTATTTGCAAGCAGAGAGAGACAGAGAAAAAGAGACTAAGAGGCATAGAATTGGCACATCAGGGTCTCCAGCTACTACATACAAAGTTCAGATGCATGTACCACTATATTTCTGGCTTTATGTGGGTACTGGAGAATGTAACCTAGATTGTTAAGCTTTGCAGACAAGCACTTTAACCATTAATCCATCTTTCCAGCCTAGTCTTAGGTATTTTTGATTCCTCTTCCTATTTAGTCTTCAGCAGATAAAACCCTGCTGTCAGGGGTATGTATAGAAAGCCAGTTTGAGATCAGATTCTTTGTGCTTGCTGATGTCAGTTCTGTCCATTTGCTGTGAATATATGATGGAGTGAGCCATCTTCCTCTGTCATGATGATGCATTCCCTGGAATGTGTTGTAAGCCTGAAATAAATTCTCCCTTCCCATAAGCTGCTTCTGGTCAGGTATTATCCCAGCAACAAAAAGTAACTGCAACAGTAAAATTGGTACCAGGAGTGGATTCATTATTGTGACAAATATGACCATGTGGGTTTTGATCTTTAGAAATGTGTTTATTGGAGGAATGTGGAAGGACTTGTTACACTGTTCTGGAGAAGCCTTGCAGAATTGTAAGCAGAGGTTGAGGGGCTGTTCTGGTGAGAGTTTGAAATGCTAAATGCAGATAATTGAGGACTATGAAGACTTGGCTTATTAAGATTCAAATGTGAATGAGAGAACTTTCTTGGGACTATGATACTGGTGGAAATGCTGGCTGTATCCCAGCCTTTCCCTGAGAATTTGCGCAGGTTGAACTTAATAGTAATGTACTGGTATGTCTGACAGAAGGTATAGGACAGAAAGACACAAAAGATGTATGGCACATCACAGGAAAAATTCAAACAATTTTGAGTTATAGGCAAAGAAACTAGATTTATATTACCTAAGCTGCAATTGTTAAGTAGATTACTGTCAGACACTGCCAGGCACAGGCTGGAGCCTTCAGAACACGGGTCTGAGTTGCCAGACATGGCTGAAGACCCCCGGGATACAGGAGGCCACTCACTCTCCAAGCCCAGCACATCTGAACTTGCTTTGCCCATAGCCCTGTGACCTTTGGCCAGTTGCCTAGGAAACTCCTTATCAGCCAGCAGCCTTCACACAGCCCATCCCCCTGCAGCCCTCTACCCACCACTATGTAGATCACCTGACTCTCTTCCTTTGTGCTGGAATGAATGTCCCTAGGCATTGGCTAGCAACCTTTGAACCCAACAGTCCCCTTAGGATCCTCTTCCCAATCTCAACTGCTTATAAACCCATTTCCCTATTGAATAAAGGGAGCTGTTCACAGAGACTGCAGCTATAAAGATGAACCATGGTTTTCTGTGGAGACCTGAAGATATTTTCGACATATGAGGACTGTATAACAACTACTATGGAGAGCTGCTGGTTCAGAATGGAATTTTTCTTGGGCTGTGAGTATATCAGCTGGTGGGGGCGGGGAGTAGAATTCAAAACTCAGAGACTTCTTTATCACTGGTTATGGCAGTTGGAACTACAGATGTTTGATGTTTACTTACTGGTTATTTATACTGGACCACTGCAAATTAGTATCAACTTTTTGAAATGGAAATATTTACTCTGTGCCATTATGCGCTGGAAACATCTAACTTGTGTTTGGATATTACAGGACTTACAGTTAAGTGAAAGACTTGAATCTCAGATGAGACTTTGGAGATTTAGTCTATTCTATTGTTTTATGTATGAGGTTTTGTGCTAGTACCATTCTTTTCTTATTATAATGAGTGTGTAATATACCATGAAATCAGGAATATTGCCATTTGTGGCATTATTTCAATGTTTTTAGGATAGTTTTAGCTGTCTAGGGACTTTTGTAGTTCCATTTGATTTTTTTTTTTAATTTTTAGAAAACTTTATTAACTAAAACTTTGTATGGACACATCATATGTTGGTACCATCATTTCACTCCTCACTGTCACCACTCATTTTAGGGCTTTCTTTTAGTAGGATTGCTGGTATTTCTCATGGAATTGTGTGTTATTACTTAGCAGTCAGTCATTGTGTAGGTGGGTGGGGGAGGGAGGAAAATATGTCCGTATATTCCCTACCAACCTGTAGTTCTTAAATTCTTCTGCTCCTTCTTTAGCAAAGTTCCCTGAGACTTGGTGAGTGTGTTTTAAGTCTACACCAGTATTGAGTTCTCAGCAAATTCTGGATTTCTGCTTTGGTATGTTTTGAGTGTCTGTCTCCATCACCCTGGCTCAGGTTGTCAGGCTTGCCATGGAAGCAGCACTCTTTCTCATCTATCCCATTCCACTGTAGTTTTATCTGGGCCTCGGCTGTTGTGTGTCAGGTGATTCATTTCCTCCCACAGGGAATTAGCGATCTTTGTTTTGTTGATAGATTTTTGTTGTCCTCAGTTCTCACTATTTTCTTCTTTTTAAATATTTTGTTATTTATTTATTTGAGAGAGAGAGAGAGAAAGGGAATTGGCATGCCAGGGCCTCCAGCTGCTGCAAATGAACTCCAGATGCATGTGCCACCATGTGCATCTGGCTTATGTGGTTCCTGGGAAATCAAACATGGTCCTTTGGCTCTGCAGGCAAGCATCTTATCCACTAAGCCATCTCTCCAGCCCGTCACTATTTTCTGAAAAAGGAAACTGATTCTCCAATGGAGAATGAGATCAGGATAGGTTAAAGGGGATAAGTATTGGTATTTTAGATGGATTTTGATTGGTGTAGCCTCATGTTTGGACACAGACTAGGAGGAGCTTCTTAATGGAGTCCATATTCATGGTCTCCATAGGATTTTGACTTGGTTCACAGTTCCAATTATGGGTTCCACTGAGTGGATCTCATAGCCAGAGAGCTGTTGTTTACCAACCTAGGCTGTGTGCAACTGTTGTACAGTTGTGTACATCTTGTCATATAGCACTGCCCCCTGCTTGCTCTCAACATTATAGGTCACTTTCCTCCAACAGCTCATATAGCATTTTTCAGCATTATATGGGCTAACTATCTGGGTATTACTTCTTCCAAACAGATAGATCTGTTGATGTTGTGCATCAGAAGCATGTGGCATCTTCAGCAACAGAGTCTCTTACCTTTTACCACAGGAGGGTAATCAAGTGCTTTGACAGAAACCAGTCTTGTTTTGGGGCTCTTGTAGGTCTCTCCAATCAACAACTCAACATGGGTTGTAACCAATTTCTGGTACTAGGAGTTACAAGCCAGAGCCAAATGTATTAGGGTTATGCTTCATCCCACCCTCTCCAAAGCCCTGCCTACCAGATGATTCCTCCATGCTTCTATTGAGGGTTATATCTTTTAGTCCACTATCCAGCAAGAAGGTTCTATGATAGTAATTCATTTTGGATATGGGTTTGTTTTTGCATATATTTCCCCACCCTTCAGTTCCCCTCTCCCCAAGCACTTCCATCCCTCTTATCTGCCCTTTGAGTTGTTTATCAGGTATGCTTTCAACTCAGTCTGTTCCAGTTTAGGAATCACAGATTAGTGAGAGCATGTGGAATTTGTCTTACTGTGCTATGTGAGTTCACTTAGCATAATATGCTCTAAGTCTTTACATTTTCCTACAAATTTCATTATATTTTTTTCCTTCCATCTGAGTAGAATTTCACTTAGTATATATGTACTACCTCTTCATTATCCATTTGTCAAATGATAGGCATTTGGGCTAATTTCAGTCATTAGCTATTGTAAACTGAGCAGCTATAAACATGGTTAAACAAAGATCACTGCAGTGAAGAGTGGAGCCTTTAGAATAGGTGCCCAGTATAGAAGAGCTGGCTCAGTTGGTGGCTCTATTTTCATCTTTTTCCATATTTATTTTCATAGTGGTCGTACAACTTTGCACTCCAACCAGCAGTGAATGAAGTTTCTTCTTTCCCTGCATCCTTGCCAATATTTATGTCATTTGATTTTTTTAATGACTTGTATCCTGACTGGAGTAAGGTGGAAACTCATAGTTGTTTTAATTTGAATTTCCCTCACAGTTAAAGATGCTAAACATTTTTTAAGGTATTAGCCATTTGTATTTCTTCCTCTGAAAATTCACTATTTAGGTCTCTGTCTCATTGTGTTGATGGGTTATTTGATATTTTATTGCTTAGTTTTTTTGTAGATTTTACATATTAAGCCTTTGTTAGTGGTATTTTGACTATTTTTCTCTTTTTTAAAGGATGGTTCTGAAATTTTAATTGAGATTGCAATGAATATTAATATTCCGTATAAAATCAGATATTCTGAAAATAATTAAGTTTTCTCCTGCCACTAAGACTTCAAACACTGTATTCAATAGCAGTGGAGAGACTGGACATCTTTGTCTTATTCTAGAACTTAGTGTACATGCTTAGAGATTTTATCCATGTAGGATGATGTTGGCTTTAGGTTTGTTATATATAACCCTTTATTATGGTGAGGTATGTTGCTTCTATTCCTAATTTACCTCTTTATTTATTTATTTTTTGTTTTTTCGAGGTAGGGTCTCACTTTAGCTCAGGCTGAACTGGAATTCACTCTGAATTGTCAGGGTGGCCTCGAACTCATGGCAATCGTCCTACCTCTGCTTCCCGAGTACTGGGATTAAAGGTGTGTGCCACCGTGCCAGGCTTGTCTTTTGTATTTTTTTATGAAGGACTGTTGAGTTTTGTCACATACTTTTTTTTTTTTTTTTTGTATATTGAGGTGATCATAGGATTTCTGTCCTTGAGTTTATTTACATGACCAGAAGCACCTGATGGGAGAAAGGAATTTATTTTGGCTTAGAGTCTTGAGGGCAAACTTCATTATAGCAAGAAAAACGATAGCATAAACAGAGCCTGTACATCACCTTGTCATGACAGGTGGAGAGATGGCTTAGCAATTAAGCGCTTGCCTGTGAAGCCTAAGGACGCTGGTTTGAGGCTCGATTCCACAGGACCCACGTTAGCCAGATGCACAAAGGAGCACACACGTCTGGAGTTCGTTTGCAGTGGCTGGAGGCCCTGGTGTGCCCATTCTCGTTCTCTCTCTCCCTCTGCCTCTCTTTCTCTCTCTGTCACTCTCAAATAAATGAATAAAAATAAACAAAAAAAATATTTTTAGGGATGAATAGATGGCTTACTGGCTAAGACATTTGTCTGCAAAGCCAAAGGACCCAGGTTCAATTTCCCAGGACCCACATAAGCCAGATGCTCAAGGGGGTGCATGTGTCTGGAGTTCATTTGCAGTGGCTAGAGGCCCTAATGTGCATTCTCTATATGCCTCTTTTTCTTTCCTTCTCTCTCTCTCTCAAATAAATAAATGAAAACATTTTTAAAAAATATATTTTAAATTTTTATTTATTTGCAAGGATAAAGAGAAGGATAGAAAAGAGACGGAGAAAAAATGGAAGAGAAAAAAATGAATGTGTGCACCAAGGCTTCTAGAACCTACAAATGAACTCCAGATTCATGAACCACTTTGTGCATATGGATTTATTTGGGAACTTAGGAATCAAACCCAGGTTGTTAGGCTCTGCAGGAAAGATCCTTAACCTTTCTGCCATCTTCTCAGCCTATCTTGCTATTAATTTCAAGCCTTAAGGTATTGTGGTTGAATAAAGTAAAAGAGTTATTTCAATTTTCCTGAAGTTGTTGAGGTCTGAGAGTGTTCTGTTATATGATCTATTTTTATAGAAAATTCCATGGGCTACTGAGAAGTGTGCATATTTTGTAGAGCCTGTATTAACTGTTCTGTAAATCTCTGATAGGTCCATTTGATCTATTGTTTAATTTAGCGCCTATGTTTATCTACATTTTTATTTTATTTTTGAGTTGACATGTCTATTGGTGAATTTGAGTGTTGAAATAATCTCCTGTTCCTCTGTTGGTATACCTCTGACTTTATATCTAATAGAATTTGTTTTATAAAATTAAGTACACCTATGCTTGATACATTTATATTTAGAAATGTAACATCCTCTTGGTGGATTGTTCCCCTAAGCAGTATGAAATGACATTTTTTAAATCTTTTTAGTTATTTTGTTTTGAAATATATTTTGTTGCATGTTAAAATAGCACTGCCTGCTTGTTCCCTCTTGCATTTTCATGGAATATCCTTTTCTGTCCTTCTTTCTTCCCTGTAAGTCTCTTTTTGATGTTGAAGTGAGTTTTTTGATGATAACAAATAGATGGATCCAGTTTTCTAATCCAGTCTGTTAGTCTGTGTATTTTATCTTAATACTTTTGTTGTATTTGGTGTCTTATTAGTTTTCATTTGGTTTTCTTCCCCTTTCACACATAGACTCTTGAATTTCCTTCTCTTTTCACATAGAAGAAAATTAGCCTTCTCTTCTATGTGAAATACTCCATCTGATATTCTCTGAAATGCTGGCTTAGTGCTTATGTATTTTTTTAAGCTTAATTTTGTCATGAAAAGTTTTTCTTTTTCTTTTTACTGCTAATTGTGTTGAAAATAATAGTTTTGCTTGCTAGATGTGATCTTTCAATAATTTAAATATATGATTCTAAGCCCTTATGGATTATAGAATTTACATTGAAAAATTAGCTGTTATTCTGTTATGCCTGCCTTTATATTTGACCTGTTGTTTTTCTCTTGCTCCTTTCAGTACCTTTTCGGTGTTCTGAGTTTTTTAATGTATTGAACATAATATGAGAGTGAGTTTCTTTTTTGATCATCTGGTGTCCTTTTTGTCTCTTGTGCCCAGATGGTCATCTCTTTCCCCATACTTGGTCAATTTTCTTCTGCAATTTTATTAAGAATTATAAATAAGCCATTAATCTGAGGGTATTCTTCCCTTTGCTCAAACATTGGCTATATTCATGGTATCTCAAATGTCTCTCATGTTCTGTTTATGTTTTTAAACAATATTTTTATTTGTTTATTGGAGAGAGAAATAGACAGAGAGAAATAGGAAGATGAAAAGAGATTTTGTATGGGTATAAAAGGGCCTCCAGATACTGCAAATGAACTCCAGACACATGTACCATGTTCTGCATCTGGATTTATGTGGGTACTGGGGAACTGAACCCAAGCTTTTCAGTTTTGCAAGCAATGCCCTTATCCACAAAGACATATGTCCAGTCCTCATATGTCTTTTGAACATGTAATTGGTTTTGACTAAGAATTATGAATTTCATCCTGTCTTCAATGCCTAGTAGTTTGTCTTCTACTTGAATAATTCTTTTGGCCTAAGTTTACATGAAGCTTTTTGCTAGCCAGTGCTTTTAACTTCTGAGATACATGGAACTTTTTTTTTTCCATTTTTTATTTATTTATTTGAGAGCAACAGACACAGAGAGAAAGACAGATAGAGAGAGAGAATGGGCGCGCCAGGGCTTCCAGCCTCTGCAAACGAACTCCAGACGTGTGCGCCCCCTTGTGCATCTGGCTAACGTGGGACCTGGGGAACCGAGCCTCGAACCAGGGTCCTTAGACTTCACAGGCAAGCGCTTAACTGCTAAGCCATCTCTCCAGCCCACATGGAACTTTTTATTTGACTCATTATGCGTTTTATTTATAGCTTAATTTTATTTTTGTGTTTCTTTAGAATTTATATCACTTTATTGAATTCCATTTTCATATCCAGGTATGATTTCTTCACATCGAGCAAATAGACAGATTGTAAACATCAGACTCAGGGGTACAGAGGGTTTCTGGGGATAAACTGCTACCTGAACTCACCAATGCCCTGTTGGTGGGAAGTAGGTAGGTAGGGAACAGACAGGATGTGTTTGTGTGTGCATGCTTGTAAGAATGTATTCTTAGAAGTCATTTAGGCATTTATTTGTGTCTTCTTTGAATTTATTCAGGGTTTCATCCAAGTATTTATGTTTGTCTAATTTGAGTTCTTTGCATATATTTGTAATCTTTCTTTTTTCTTGAGTTGTCAGGAATTTCCTTTTGCAGCTACAATGGGGACCCTGTACCATGGGATTGATAGTTCTTAGGGGAGATATATTTGCTTAATTTTTAAGTTAATCTTTTTGAGTTGAGATTTACCCATATAGATATATTACTTGGTCATATTTTTCTGGCATACCTGTTTTATGTGAGTATTTGGAGTGGTTCTTGGTGCTGTGTGTGTGTTCATTTGTCTTTGTTTTTGTGTGTGCTGCTTTGAGTTTAGTCTTGTAGATACTTGGTTGTGCTTCTTAGATGGGTTAGGTGGGGTGTTTTCTTATCAGCTGCAACTACACCCAGTGTCTTATAGGAGTTCCCATGTCATTACTGAATTGTCAGCAGACTCAGGGAAACAGAGAGGTCATTGGGAAGAAACTGGTACCTGAATTCACCAATGGCCTATTGATGGGAAGTGGACAGGTGGGGAAAAAAAAAGGATGATGGTATAAAGCTGACACCTGAATTCACCGACTGATGATCTACAGGAGCTGGGCGATAAAGAGGCTATCAAAGGAAACCTGGCACTCAACTCACTAATGTGTGATCTATGGGAGCCTGGGTAACAGAGAGGATTTTGAAACAAAGGTAGCACCTGAAATCACTAATGGCTGTTCTGCAGAAGGACAGAGGAGCCCTCTCATTGTTATTTACATTAATCAACAAAAGTAGCCATTCACAGATTCCCCTGAATAACATGAGCCATCAAGAATCACAGTCCCTCATATATTAGTGAGATAAATAGATTTATGACTTCCATGTTAAAAATCTATCCATACTATCCAAATTTATGAGCAACAATTAAAAAAAATTGTTATATGAATTTATGGAGCTGTCCTCACACTTCGAGCTCAGATTGTCTGTGATTCTTTCTATTATGCCATGGCCTAAATACTATGGAGAAGGTGTCTTCAGTGCTATTGTGAAATATGCTTGAGCTCTGGCTTACACATTCCTTCCACATTAATGATTCCTTCATTCAGAGAAATTACAGGTTTTTTTTTTTTTTGTTGTTGTTGTTGTTACCTTTGCCTATTTGCAGGGTTCTTCTAAGAGGATGTTATGATATTTATTTTATAGTAAATATTTCTCATGCCTTATTGAGGCACAATATCTGGAAGCTCCTGAAATAAAATTTTTCTCATAGCTCCCTCTTTAACACTCTGTTCACCCATAATTCTCACTCATTTTTGACATGTACTCCATAAAGACTTAAATAAAATAAGGCTGAAATAGGCTAGTGATTTTACCTAGCATGTATATGCAATGCAATTTTTTTCTAACTTTGTATAAAGGAATTCCAAAACGATATTGGCTTTTCTAAACCAACTTCCACATGCCTTAATTCTTAAGAAAGTGAGTAATTGTGATCTCAAATGCTAGTACTTCCTGCAGCATTATTTAACTTTGGGCATTGAAATATAGGGAAACTAAGAGGATTTTCCATGCACCCTAAATAACTCGTGTGTTAGCATCCTATTGCAGAGGTTCTGGCACTGAAGTCCACATTATTTTATAGAGTTACTTGGCAGTAGATTTGATGAAGGAATTTTCCTTGGTAATCCTTAGATAACATTAGAAGCAACATCAGAATTACCTGATTTTATAGCAGTTTATGAATTAGAGAGAATTTATGGTGGTTGAAAATATCTAATAAAACTTTTAACACTGCACTTCACTCAATATACTTGAATACAACATTACTATATTGTGATGGTCTAAGCCAGTTGTTTGTTACCTACTCCAGTATTGTGATGCCTTCAGGATATTTGCAAAAGAGGCTCAGTCAAATATTTTGTAGAGAGGCATACAACTTTAAAAGGGGTAACTTCAATAAGCATGTGCATTTGAATACAAAATCTAGAGAGTTAAATCAAATCAAGAAAAAGGCAAACATAAGAATGTTCTTGGCGGCCGCCGGCGGCGCGGACGGCGAGCGAGGAGGAGGAGGAGGAGGAGGAGGAGGAGGATGACGTCGAGGACGAGGACAGTGACGAGGAAGACAGTGACGAGGACGAGGACGACGAGGTCATTGACGAGGAAGTGAATATCGAATTTGAAGCTTATTCCATCTCAGATCAAGATCATGATGGAATTAAGAAGTTATTGCAGCAGCTTTTCCTTAAGAGTCCTGTGAACGCAGCAGAACTAACAGATCTCTTGATTCAACAGAACCATATTGGGAGTGTGATCAAGCAATCAAATGTTTCAGAAGACAGTGATGATGATGTGGATGAAGATGAGATTTTTGGCTTCATAAGCCTTTTAAACTTAACTGAAAGAAAGGGTACCCCGTGTGCTGAACAAATTAAAGAGTTGGTTCTAAGCTTCTGTGAGAAGAACTGTGACAAGAGCACAGTTGAACAGCTGGACAAGCTTTTAAACGACACTGTCAAGCCTGTGGGCTTTCTCCTTAGCGAAAGATTCATTAACGTCCCTCCGCAGATTGCTCTGCCCATGCACCAGCAACTCCAGAAAGAACTAGCAGAGGCACACAGAACGAACAAGCCTTGTGGGAAGTGCCACTCCTACCTGCTGATTAGTAAGACATTTGTGGAAGCAGGAAAATCCAGTGCCAAGAAGGGGCACAACAGCCCAAAGCAGAGTGTGCTGATGTTCGCAAATGCCGAGGAAGAGTTTTTCTATGAGAAGGCCGTCCTGACGTTCAGCTACTCAGTGCAGGAGGAGAGTGACACGTGTCTGGGAGGCCGATGGTCTTTTGATGACGTCCCAATGAAGCCCTTGCGGACCGTGATGCTAATTCCAGGTGAAAAGATGAATGAAATCATGGAAAAACTGAAAGAACATCTATCCATCTAGTCCATTTCCCCTGGACAGTGATGGGTTTGTTTTTACAGAATTACAAGAAAAGTCAGTGGAGATTTATCAAAAAAAACCTCATGACTTTATTCAGATTCAAGTCCTCTACAAAACGTAGGGTTCTGTTCCATGTGTCTATGACACATTTATGAGATACTTTTTTAAAAATTTTTGGTCAAATAATGATTAAAAACTTAAGAAAAAAAAGAATGTTCTTTAATATTTTATTATTTTAATATACATATATACATCTATCTATCTATCTATCTACCTATCTATTCTTCCAGATTTTATTATAGGTTAAAATTTTAATTTTAAGAAGTTGAACAGTAATCTCCATGTGGTATAAAAGAAATATCAAAGGCTATCCTGTCAGTTTCTCCAATTATTTAGTTTGCCATTTTACATTCTGTTGGGGAAATAAGAATAAGCAATTCATTTTTGAAAGAGAGTAATCTTGCTTTGATGGGGCTGAAGAACTATTTGAAGTCAAGTAGTAGTAGCAGAAAATTTATATTCATAGATTGTGTTGTGGTTTCTAAGTGATTTTTCCATATGTAGCAGACAGCTTCAGGTTCACTGAGATGAACTTTCAGACCAGGCACAGTTATGGAGGAAGGGATTTATTGAAGCTTACAGATCCAGGGGAAGTTCCACAATGGCAGAAGCTAGCCTGCATTCACAGGCCAAAGCAGAGAGAAGCACAAGCCTAAAAGTCAAAAGCCAGAGCACACTTCAGGAACTCCAGCTAGGCACACTTTGCATATCTTTAGATTGAAATTGGAAACCCACCACTACAACTTAAGATCACCCAGTGACATTGCCTCCAGCCAGGTAGCCAGCAGATGCAAACTACAAACAATAAAGAACTGAATATATTGGGGGCCATCTATTCTATTCAAACCACCACACCATATATTTTATTTACACCCATAGAAATCTTGTGACATAGGAATTCTCTTTCTGTGAAATTCACAAAACTCAGGCACATTGAGATTCAGAGTTGTGGGCAGTCACAACAATTGAACATGCCATCTGGGCCTCAAACTAGGACTGTGCATGCTAAGTCCATGGCTCCTTTTCTGGTATAGCTGATTCTTCTCATTTAATCCTCATGATAAAGTGATCATAGAAAATTTGCTCCAGTCTTCTACTTTCTACAGGTAGAAGAATGCAGTACTGTTTGTTTTGTCCTTGACCATAGACCCAACCTACATGAATCATAACAGTTGTACTTACCTTCTTGTTGATGAGACAAAGCACCCAATAAAATGGAACTGATGGGAGGAAAGTTTTTACTTTGGCTTACAGTCTCAGGAGAAAGCATGACATGGGCAGACACTGGACATTACCATCTTGTGAAAAGCAGATGGAAAGTGGTAGCAGGAAAGTCAGATATACTCTGGCAAGGGAAAGCTGGCAATAACATCTTTAATAAAATAAAATCTATCCCCAAAGCACACCTCCTCCTTCAAGGCTCCACCTCCCAAAATGCCATAAGCTGGGGACCAAAAATTAAAAACACATGAGTTTATGGGGGACATATGATTCAAACCACCACAATGACATATAATCAATTTGAAGATGTTCTTGGCTGTTGGGACCAGTGACTAATTTACAGGGTTTTGTGGTTGTTTTTCTTTTGCAATGCTGTCTATCTCTTATTGTGGTGGAACTGCAGGCTCACTTAAGATTTCTGTTAACTTACTTTGAACTGGCTTAAAATAATATTGGTGTCAGGGCAGTATAAAATAATTGAAATTCATCCTCCTGATATTCTTATTGAAGGAATATTGTGGGGTTTCAAGTATCATAATACACTATGGCATTGGGGACTAACTACAACAATCTTATTTAATTGATAGTCCTTTGAATTCTCATTGTTTCTTGTGCCATTGGTGCTAGATAAGAGAACAATGGTGAGATGCAGATATGTTTTTATCAAAAACCTGTCTCAAAGAGAATATTATAGTTCAAGTCATGTAGAATTAATACCAAATTTATGACCAAGAATTGATCTCATATTTATGCTTCTTATTGTGATGATCAGAGTTTGTTTTTTTCTTTTTTGTTCCTTGTATTAATCAGCTTTTAGCTTTCTATGGTTTTAAGAAAATACCCAAGGTAATTAACATGTAAGGTGTAGAGGTTTACTTTGGCTAGTGATTGTGAAGTTTTAAGACCAAGATTTGGGGTGGGAATTCATAATGCTTAAGGCTTCTTATGATGCAGCTCATCATGATGGGAGATGATAAAACAGATGTATTGCTCACTTTATCAGCCAGAAAGTAAAGAGTAAGAGTGAGAGCAGGGGCCACAGTCCCTTTCACCACCATACCCCAAATGATCAAATGAACTGCCTTCTAAATATCGCTCACATCTGACCATCAGGTCCTTGAGGACCAAGCCTTTTAATATATGAGCCTTTTGAGGACATGTGTGCAAGTCATAGAGCCCCCTTTATGCCCTTTCTCTCCCTCTCTCTCTCTCAATCTTTCTCTTTTTTTTTTTTTTTTTTTTTTTTAGGTAGGGTTTCACTCTAGCTCAAGCTGACCTGTAATTCACTGTGTAGTCTCAGTGTGGCCTCAAACTCATGGCGATCTTTCCTATCTCTGCCTCCCGAGTGCTGGAGTTAAAGGTGTGCACCACCATGCCTGGCTTCCTCTGCTTTTTGCCATGGTACTAACATTGACTTGTTGGTTCTTTAAGATCTGTTGAAACATGCTTTTTAATGAATTTGTCCTTTAGAAAATAAATATTAAGGTATTGTTTCTTGTGCCTTCCTTCATGCTGGTCTGTATTTCTCTTAATGTTAAATGTTTCACTTTATTTTTGACTAAATCTCTTGCTGGTGGCCCAATCTTAAAGATACAGCTTTGTTTTTATCTAGGTTTCTAAACTTTGTTTATATATATAATATTATATAAATATATATAAATATAAATATTATATATTATACATATTATAATATTATATATATAAATATAAATATTATAAATATATATAAATATATATAATTTCCTTCTTATTTATTTAAGAGAGAAAGAGAGAGAGAGATTGAGAGAGAGAGAGAGAGAGAGAGAGAGAGAGAGAGAATGGGTGTGCCAGGGACTCTAGGCATAGCAAAAGAACTCCAGATGCTTGCCCAACTTTGTACATCTGGCTTACATGGGTACTTAGGCTTATAAGCCAAACAGTTTAATAGTTAAGCTGTGGCTGAAGCATGTGAACTTTTTATTTATTTTATTTTATTTTATTCATTTATTTGAAAGAGGGAAAGAGGGAGGAAGGGAGAGAGAGAGAGAAAGGTAGAGAATGGGCTCACTAGGGCCTCCTGTCATTGCAAATGGACTCCAGACATATGCACTACCTTGTACATCTGGTATATGTAGGTACTGCCAAACCTGGGCCCTTAAGCTTTGCAGGCAAGTACCATAACTACCAGGCCTCCTCTCCAGCCCCTGAGTTCTTTTTTTTTTTAATTATTTGCAAGAAGAGAGGGAGATAAAAGAGAGACCAGTAGAGAGAATAGACTCACCAGGGCCTCTAGCAACTACAAACAGACTCCAGATTTGTGTTTCACTTTGTGATACCTGGCTTT
Organism: Jaculus jaculus; assembly: GCF_020740685.1. NCBI lineage: Eukaryota > Metazoa > Chordata > Mammalia > Rodentia > Dipodidae > Jaculus > Jaculus jaculus. The sequence continues at coordinate 73,516,168 of NC_059102.1, read as the reverse complement.
ATATGGGTACTGGGAATTGAATGCTGACAATTAGGCTTTTCAGGCAAGCACCTTAACCACTAAGCCTTCTCTGAAGCTCAGTTTATGAACTATCTCCAATATTCTTCCTCTTACTGTTTTCGCCTTTATAACACTGCATTACCACTTGATGTCTTTCTGTAACCTTGTAAGAGCATTAGTCACCGTGGCCCCTGTCTTAGGTTGTCCCCCTCTGGGGATCTTACCCATCATTGAGTACCAGGTGTTTAGCTCACTGAGCCACTCCACGGCCTGTCTTAGGTTGTCCTCCTCTGGGGATCTTACCCGTCATTGGTCACATGGAGGGCAGGGGAGGTGGCAGTGGGTCATCTGAGGAACTTAATTTCTGAGTTGTCAGCCTGTGATATCTCGACCTGATGAGGTTTTATTACCTCTAGCCGCTGGTGAATAAATTGTGTAATTTTGTTAATTACACAAGGCCTGACAGTGAGGTTAAGGAGGAGGGACAGGAGAAGGAGAAGAAGGAGAAGAAGGAGGAGAAGGATGGGGAGGGGTTCAGGTAGAGGGAGGATGTAAGGTAAGAAGTCATGTAAGCCCGTCTGTAGCAGGTTGTCTTGGGGGTCCCGTCGCCTCCTCTCCATGTCTTCCTGGAGCCTCTTAATCTTGTCCTGGACGATTCCCAATTTACTGGCAAAAAAGCAGCATTTTTCCTGTAAAAACAAACATATGCCTCTCCTTTTGGCTGTTAGTAGGTCTAGTCCTCTCCTGTTTTGTAGGACTACCTTAGCCAAGGAATCTAGCTTCCAGGAATGATATCTACATCTGGGATTAAGGTGGCTGGGGCACAAGGGCCCATCCAATTGCTGGGCAGAAAGTTACAGGCCATTTTGCCTCCACAAACATAAGCCATTCCAGAAGGCGGGCAGCGTTGAGCACTGGGCTCAGTTTTGTTAAAATTACAGAAGGAAATATGAATGTATCTCACATCTATACTGGAATTATTAGGAGAAGGAAGGGCCCAAATGCCCAGAGGAAACATTGGGAAAAGCTGGACGGAGATGGGGAAGGTGGCTGAGCAGCTTTTTAAGGTCGTATGGACAACTGTACTGCAATCAACCAGAGAGGCCCAGATTGGAGGCAAAGCCAGCAATCCTCCACAAGGGAGGGAGTTATTTAATTTAGCAGGGTAAAGGACCATTTTAGGAACAGTCCTCAGGGGTGGGACACTCCCTAGAGAAGTGATTGTCAGTGTCCCCTTGTTCAGACAAATATTTTAGGTTCCTCACTGGTACCCAAATGGGTCTTTTTTCATCTTGAGGGAAGACACATCCAAACCCTCTCCCTGCTGTGAGGAGCGGATCAGGCCCTCTCCAGGCCCCAGTCAATGGGTCCCTCCATCTTACCTAGATAGAACTGTAGGTAACAGATGAGGACCAATGTTTTTGAAAAGGGGATAATTGTTTATTTTCTTTAGAAAAGTTTAAAATGTTTAGGGTAAATAATGCCTTTTTTAGTTGGTCATGTGGGGGTAAGGATTCCCCCTTTTGTTTTTGTAATTTGAGACTTGAGAGTTTGATTATATCTTTTAACTATAGCTTGGCCCTGGGGTTGTATGGGATGCCTGTGGAATGTGAAATTTTCCAGGTCTGGAGAAAATCTATAAAGGCCTTGCTTATGAAGCAGGGGCCATTATCTGTTTTTATTTGATCAGGTAGCCCAAGAGTGGCAAAACATTGAAGCACATGACTAATGGCATGTTTAGATTTTTTCCCGGCATGTGCTGATGCCCAGCAGGCACGGGAGAAGGTATCGACTGAAAGAAAGATATATTTAAGCTTTCCAAATGGAGAATAATGTGTGACATCAATTTGCCAAAGATGATTAGGGCGGAGCCCTCGAGGATTGCTTCCTGTATTTTGAAGGGGGGGTACTTGGAGGAAAGGCTGACAGGACTTACAAGTCTGGACAATTTTTTTAAGGTTCTTGACTGGTACCTGTGGAAACCTGTGCTTGAGACCTCTCCAGTTGACATGGGTCAATAGTGGAAGCATGTAGCTTCTGTAATAGTATTACATTGAGGCATAGAAGCCATTTTATCAACCAAATTGTTTCCTTGAGAGAGAAATCCCGGTAAGTTTTGATGACCCCTGAGATGTTGAAGAAAAATGGGATTGATTCTTTGTTTGAGTAGGGAACGAGCTTGAATCATCAGAGGAGATATAGGGTTGGAGTCCAATCTAATATGGGCCTCAACCAGGTTGGGTAATAAATTAACAACATAAAGGCTATCAGAAAATAAGTTAAATGGCTCTTGAATAGTGTCTAAAGCTAGAACGACAGCAAATAGTTCTTTGAATTGTGCTGACCCCTCAACCTCATGGGAGAGTGACTTTATGGGGATAGGCTCTTTTTTCTGTTTTAAAGGAGGGTAAATGACTAGGGAAGCCCCCAGGCACCCTCCATCGGTAAACACGGTAAGAAAGTCAGGGTTAGGTTGAGACAGAAAAAGCCTGGGGGGCTTCCATTCTAACCTGGAGAAAGAACTCATCCATTTGTGGGGGCCATAATGGCAATCAATTTTACCTAGAAATCCCTCGAGAGCCATAGCAACTCTGTTATTATTTCTCTGAAGCCAGGTGAAATCAGTTATCTTAAAGGGAGTGACAATAAGGTGAGGTTCTGTGCCAAACAACCGGACAGAGGTGTCTCTGCCTTTGATAATGCAATCAGCAACCTGGTTGGTTTTAGAATAAACTCTGGATATCCCACCGATTGAGAGGTGGATCCATTGGATGAGCTCACCTTTCTGGGCCAACAGTGCAGTACATAATGTTTCCCCAGAGAAAATGTAGAGGGAGATGGGCAAATTAGGATTGAACCTCTTTAAGGTCGCAGTATTTATAGCCTGTTGTACCTTATAAAAAATTTGTTGATGACAAGGGGACAAAATTACCTGAGAGGAGAAGTTAAGATCCTTTAGGGGGTCAAACAAAGGGGACAGCTCTTCAGTAGTTATGGGTATCCAAGGCCTCATCCAGTTAATTTCTCCCAAGAGCTTCTGGAGTTGAGGCAAGGTGTAAGAATCCTGAATATAAAGTTGTGGTTTAACAGGTGAAACTGTATCTAGAGTAAGGGTCAAGCCCAAGATCTTAAAGGGAGGCACAGTTTGAACTTTTTCAGGAGCTACTTTAAAGCCATGAGTATGAAGGATAGTTAGACATTGATGGGTAAGGTCCTGGAGTATGGAGGAATCTAGGCACCCAAGAATAATATCATCCATGTAGATATAAAACGGGGTATTGGGGAGATTGAAAAGAGAAGAGAAAATGGATGACAGGTAATATTGACAAATGGGTGGGCTATTAGTCATGCCTTGAGGTAAGACAGTCCATTCAAATCTCCTATCTGGGCCACAAAAGTTAATAGTGGGTACAGAGAATGCAAATTTTTCCATGTCTCCTGGATGGAGAGGGATAGAGAAGAAGCAATCTTTAATGTCAATGATAGTAATATGGTATATATTGGGAATAGCTGGGATCCATGGGAGTCCCCTCTGGGGGGTTCCGAAGGGGATCATGCGTTCATCGATCTTTCTTAAATCATGTAAAAATCTCCAGGACCCATTAGGCTTTTTTATGACAAAGACAGGAGAGTTCCAGGGACTAGTGGAGGGACGGATATGTCCGGCCTCCAACTGTTGATCAATAAGTATGTGGAGTTGGTGTAATTTAGAAGAAGGGAGAGGCCACTGCTCAACCCATATAGGGTCCCCCAGTCTCCACTGGATTTTAAATGGGGGGGGCTGGGCAGTGGCCCTTAGAATTGGGGGTATTCATTGGAGTAATTAGGATGACATTCCCTCCCTTCCTTAAACCATTGTTGATATATTTTTTTTTTTATTTAACAAATCATTATAAAAGGCCTTATGGTCAGTAGTGATGAAAGCCTCGGCATCTCCAAGGATGTCTTGCCCTAGTAAGTTAGCGGTGAGCCCAGTCACCACGAGAGGGCGGACGTCTCCCCTGTCCCCATCTGGGTCAGTCCAAGGGAGCCACGTGGCAGTCTCCCAGGAGGTGGATTGTCTGCCAACTCCCAGTAGGGGAGGGCCAGGCACAAGCTGCCAGGAGGGGGCACTTCTACTTAAATTACCAAATTTCGCCCCTGGCTCCCAATAGATTTATAACTATCATATATTATAAACTGTACTTAGTTTAATTTTAAAGGTCTCCACAGTCTTGACCAATATAAGATATTGAGATTTGTAAAATTAAACAAGTTAAACACTTAACATATAAAGGCACAGAGTAAACATTTTTATCTGGTATAAGGCATAGCAAAGAGACTAAAACAATGTAAATTGAACCGTCATAACCTAAAATTTGTCTCAGTGCCTGTAACTTGCTTGAGGTGTTTTAGATTAAAATCTTAAATCTCAGCCGGGCGTGGTGGTGTACGCCTTTAATCCCAGCACTCAGGAGGTGGAGGTAGGAGGATTACCATGAGTTTTAGGCCACCCTGAGGCTTCTTAGGGAATTTCAGGTCAGCCTGGGCTAGAGTGAAATGCTACCTCGGAAAACCAAAACAAAGAAAAAACAAATCTTTATTTTTTTTAAATCCAATATCTCTAGCTAAGCAAATCAGTCTATTACAAATTTAACCTTGATTAAACTCTTTTTGGGTCTGGGCAGCAGGCCATAGCCAGCCCTTATGCCAGTAGCCCAGTTCCAACGAAGTTCCCTGTAGTCTTTCTTTCCTCTTAGAAAGCTTATAAGGCAAGCCTTGAAGTTTAGTGCTGTCTGCACTTAGTATTTTTAAATTTTTATCTGAATAGTCCATAAAATTTGGCTTATCACTCCAGAAGACACCTTTACTTGTAAGTATCAAGTCCATGTCTATTTTTTTAAAGCAAAGTTTGCAAAAGATTAACATCCACATGCTCAGGTTCATCTCAGCTTATCAGACAGTTTTAAGTTTGCTGAGATAAACTTCCAGACCAGGTACAGTTATGGAGGAAGGAATATTTACTGAAGCTTACAGATCCAGGGGAAGTTCCATAATGGCAGAAAAAGCTGGCCTGCCTTTACAGGCCCAAGCAGAGAGAGAGAGAGAGAGAAGCACGAGCCTTTAGAAATACAAAAGCCACCGGTGAACTGAAGGTGAAGGGAAGAGAAATGGAACGAAGAGATGTCGACAAGTAAGTACAGGTTGTAGAAGCAAAGTTTAGTGCACTAAATAGGAAGACTACCTCATAACTTATGAGGGTACACTCACCTCCTCAACGACTGCCTCTCACGGGGTGCACTAGTCTGTCGAGGTCCCAGAGCCCCACGTTGGGTGCCAGATGCGGGGCTCCTTCCCGCACAGGTAGTGCAGAGGGAAGGACCAGGCCTGCTGGTTCCTCCCTAGGGGTTGAGGGGATGATGAGCATCGGACGACTCAGAAACCTTTCCTGGCCACTGGTGATAAACCACACTGAGTCGAGAGTCTTTGCAATGCAGGAACAACTCGCTTTATTACTCTGAGCAGTTGCTTATATCATGTTGGGGAGGAAGGCAGGGATTTTAGGGTGGGAGAAGAGGTAAGGGCCAATAGTAAACTTTAACTATTGAAATGGTAATTACAATTACCATGAGGAAGTAGCAGGCCAGAAGCCCTTAGGCATCCTGCTGAGTCATAGCTGGCCAGAGACAGGTCACCAAACTTCAGCTAGGCTCAGGAAGTTCCACTAGACCTCATGCCTGGGCCTTTCAGGGCCCAACATAACCCTGCATACCTTTTGTGTACATATTCTTTCATTAAATTTTTCTTGATTACTTCATTTGAGAGCCAGAAAATAAGTTCAAATAAGATAATCAAGGAATGTCCTTCACAACTCTTTATGTTCTGGCCGTAAATTTCTAACTTATCCACATATAAATGCAGTTGCATCACAATATCTACCATCTCTTCCAACCCACTGACATCCTCTTCAATCAAGGACAGAGATGGTAGTCTGTGCACCAGACTCATGGTTACTCCAGAGTCCAACTTAAACCCACCTTTTCTCTGCTCTCAATATCAAATTAAATGGTAAAAGTTTAACCAATTTTATTTGAACTTATCTTCTCCTGTTTAGATTTTTGTTTGTTTGTTTTTGTTTTTCGAAGTAGGCTCTCACTCTAGCCTAGGGTAACCAGGAACTCGCTATGTTGTCTCATAGATTTTGTTTTTTATTCTGGCCATTTGCTCCCTGAGTACAGGCTGTTTATAGTTATTGGATCTAGAAATCATTTCCTTCCAGGTCTTTTGGTCTGGTCCTATATAACCCAAGTATACCTCTGAGGCAGTAGATTGCCATGAAGTTCAAGACCAGCCTGGTGTATGCAGTAAATCCAGGAACATCCAGGGCTACACAGTGAGACCTTTTCTCAGAGAAAGAGAATGAGAAAGGAAAAGATAAGAAGGAGAGGAAGAGGGAGAAATAACTATTTTAAAGACAGTTAAGCAATGACTATGCCTCCTGCCTCCAGTTGATAAATGCGCTGGTAATCTGAACATGGCATCAATTGCTGATCAATAATATAATGTGGGAATAAGACTATCTGGTTTTGCCATTTTAATTTTATTTATTTTAATTTTTATTTATTTATTTGAGAGAGGGAAAGAGGGGAAGAAAGAGAGAGAGAGAGAGAAGGAGAGAGAAAATGGGCATGCCGGGCCTTCCAGCCACTGCAAACAAACTCCAGATGCATACACCACCTTGTGCATCTGGCTTACGTGGGCCCTGGGGAGTTGAACTGAGGTCTTTTGACTTTGGAGGCAACTGCCTTAACTGCTAAACCATCTCTCCAGCCTGGGTTTTGCCATTTTTACCCACTCTTTTGCTATGAATGGAAGACTGCGCCAGATTTGAAATGAATTGCTATCATTTATCTTTTTAAAAAATATTTTAATTTAATTAATTTATTTGACAGAGATAAAGAGGGAGAAAGAGGGAATGGGAGAGAGAGAGAATGGATGTGCAAGGGCTCCAGCCACTGCAAATGAACTTCAGATGCGTGTGCTCCCTTGTGCATCTAGCTTACGTGGGTCCTGGGGAATTGACCTGGGTTCTTTGGCTTTGCAGACAAACACCTTACCCGCTAAGCCATCCATCCAGCCCATGATTGCATGTATTTTAAGCGATTCTGATGAAAGCTTATATGGAAGATAAAACCAAAACTTTTCAAGGATGACCCATATTTCAACTCAATATGAAAATGAAGAGATATTGTTTCCATTGACATTGATTTTTCAAGCAGTATTTGTATGAACTCCATTAGAACATTTGTTGTGTTGATGGGAAATTTGGACAGTTTTCAATTGGTGGAAATAAAAATAGGCTAAATGGAACTCTTATAAAGTCTGTCACACTGTCCAGAAAGCTTCAGAATAGGAGATGATTGCTATGGGGTTGAAGAGGTCTATTTCTTAAGTCAGTCAAATGTGGTGAGTTAGAGTGTATTTGCTTTTTTCCTTCTTAATTTTTATTTATTTTTATTCATTTATGAGAGAGAGAGAGTGGGGGGAGAGAGAGAGGGAGAGAGAGAGAGGGAGAGGGAGAGAATGGGCATGCCAGGGCCTCTAGCCACTGCAAATGAACCCTTGTGCATCTGGCTTATTTGGGTTCTAAGGAATTGAACCTGGGTCATTTGGCTTTTCAGGATAATGCCTTAACCACTGAGAGATCTCTCCAGCCCTTGCCTTTTTTTGCATGCTAAGCAGGGGTTTGTTCCTTCATACAAAGGAAGTGCCTTGTTTTGTTGAAAAGTCAAACCTATCCTAACAATTTTTTAGCAATTAGATCTGTTCTCCCTTCTCTATCAATGCATTGCATGCAAGTAAACCTTAACTGTTTTACTGCCAGCACAGGTTCCCCACATGTGAATGAGAGACCAGCTGTTTACACCTAGAGCCTATAGACCCAAGGATCTATATTGGCTTTCTTTATTATTTGAACAGCACTGTTACTAATGCAAATATATCCCCCCGTGTGGAGCAGCATTAATTTTATGTTGTTTATGTACTTCTGCCATAAGGTTAAGCAATTCCTACTATTAAGCTTGATGAAATTGCATTACCTTAATGAAATGCACTTTACTGATAAAGAAGAATGTCACTTTCACAAGTGGAAGCACTGTTAGCAAATTTTTATGAGAGAATTCCCAAAATCATATCTTAATTGCTTGGACAGCTGTGTAGTTTACATAATGAGCAAACAATGCCAAGGTTTTCTATTTCTGTTGTCAGCTGTACTGGATGTTAGTATGCATGGTGGACCTTTTTGGGGCCTTTTATTACTTGATTGCAAATCATTCTTCATTGTTGCCCAAATTTATGGAAGGACATTGCTCCCTGAGGTGCCATTTCCTTTCAGGTCTGTAACTGAACATGACTGATGGCACCAGAGTAACAGTTGCTCATTACTGCGTTCACTGAGCTGTGATTGCTCCAATACTTTATGTTGGCAGACGTGTTTCCCTAGGAACAGCATCTCTGAGACAGAGGTCATTGATCAAACCCCCTCTGGCTGTTCCATTATGTGCAAATTATTGCTAAAAGCATAGCGCCTGCAAGAGAGGTGGTGTGCACTCATGGAAGATATTGGGAGGGAAGTACAAGGGGGGATGAAATGCAAGTTCATTGAAGCAGAGAAAAATTCCACCTAAATGAGAACAATGTTTTTATAATGTGATTAATAGGGAAAAGGAAGAAACCAAGTGACTTTGAAAAGAACATAATAGGAGAAGAGTTGGGTTTTTATCAAATTCTAGGATAACCTCTAAATTGGGTTGGCTAACAAAACCTTTACCTACTGCTAAGGCTAGAGAAGGAATGTATATGAGCTCTACTAAGAGCACTGATGTCTTAATCAGGTTATGATTAAGGCAATTATGGGCAATATACAGCACTGTCTTTGATCCATTTTTTGCCAAGTATTTATGAGGTGTTAGAGACATACAAGTTATACATCAGGTAAGGTTCCTTGACAATAGCTTCTCACAGCTCTGATGGAATTCTTGGTGGTCCTTTTCCCAAGCTGCAAAGAATGAGACCTGGTTTCCTGCTTAGTTGCAGTAGTAACTCTCTCCAACTGATTTCTGTTTTAGAAGAGATGGGTGGTCCCCAGTGTGGGTGTTTATTTCCTTTGCTAGTTTCAGCAAGGCTGAGATGGACATGTAGAATAGGTGGGATGGACACCAGTGCTGGGCCTTTCCAGACACAGGATACTACCCAATTTCTCCCACTGTCTTGCTTTTCGATATTATCAAGGCTCATCTTTCCATTATTAAAATTTTCATTGTGCAAACTTTCATTGTTTGGACCAGCTTCCCTTAGGAAGTGTAGCAGAGACTCCATGAACAACATGTTAATTCTTAGGTCATTGATATAGCCATTATTTCATTCTGGGGTCCTTCCTAAATAGTGAATTTACCCCTGAGTAAATTGATGTAACCTCTCATACCCCCCCAAAGACAGATGGAGAGGACAAAATCTTCAGTTGCGCATGTGGAAGGCACTGGGAGGCTAGGCAGAGTTCATGTTGAAGAGATCACTAACTTCTCTAGTGGTGGCAGAGTTGGCATCCCCTTTCTCTGGTGACAAATAATGAAAAAAGCATTTTTTAAACAAAAGAATGATTTTTCAAAGAGCTTTGCTCTTATACATATGTAAAATACAACACAAATATTTTGTTTACTTTAGTAATTAAATGAGGGAACTAGGAAGACATTAGGACCACTTTAAAGGTGAATCCAAATAGCAGATGTATTTATCAATCAGCAATATAGTTCAGATGAATTTGTATAGTATAAAGAGGAATTGTTTGTATTGCTATCAGTTTCTCATTGTTAAGCATAATCTCTACAGAGTTAAGAAGAGAATAGTTAAAACCAAAGGCATGCATCCTTATATGTAGATATTTCTATTGAAAGAATGCCTAGCTATAGGTTCCTTATTCTGTTTTTACATAATGGGGTCAAACAACATACAGCTCCATTACTGCTCTCAGCTAGCTTGCTGGAGTACTGACTCTGAATTCACCTGTTGAATGTCCAGGAGTTTCATTCTCAATCAAAACTGCTGGGGCTTACTCTGACCCTAGATGCCACTTCATGAACAATGCTTATTTCCTTTCTGTTTTTGGTTATGTTTCTGTACTTACTTGAACTTACTTAAGCTATAGTATCACACACTAAAATGCTAATAATCTTTTTAGCAAAGTCCCTTGATGATTTTTTTTTTCTTAGAATACATCTCCAGTGTCTCCCTTTTCTAAACTCCTACTTCACATTTAACCTTTGGACAGTTTTGTACTTTACCTGAGACTCCTGTTTCTGGAAAACAGTAACCTTTCAGATTACTGTTGGTTTCCAGAAAATAGTTTCCTGCAAGGAGCCACCCTTCTTCATAAGACTTAGATAAGACTGGAAAATAACCCTCTCATCTGTTTGAGTTGAGTCTTTCTACATTCCCAATTAATGACTCACTCATAAATGGTTAGCAGAATACTCTGTACTTAGTAGTGAATCTGGCACATGATTTACTAATGTAAATTGGTAAAACTTTGATTGAGCCATTTTACTTCATTCTGGTCCCTGATATTGGCTTTCCTCTAAGCATGGAACATGGAATAATCCCTTTAACATAACTATCAAGAGAATTAAATAACTGCAGAGCAAAGCATTCCCCAATGAACTGTCTGAAAATGTCGCTTACTCATCATCTTCCCCCAAACCCAGCTCCTTTGACTGTATGTATCCTTTCCTTCTTCACCACCTTGAGGTAGTCCATGCATCTTACTGTAGAAGCATTTTGCACTTGCTGGTGAGACTATAGACCAACTATGCCTATTTTAGCTCTTTCCTGGGATCTTCAGCTTGGTCTAAGAACCAGATGCACACAGGCAGATCAACAGTAAAAAAGCATTTAAATATTAATTTTCATATGCGCATAAGGACTTTCACAAGAATGAGAAGACCCAAATAAATAGTCAGAGTAGGAAGGTTTTATATATTTTAAGCAAAGTGACAACTTTTGTAGAAAATACACACTACAGAGGCGTCTTGGCTAGGGACACTAAATTCCAAGGGAGTGACTAGAGATATATGCAAAGATATGAAGGTTTTTGCAGTATCAATTATCAATCTCAGGTTATTCAGGCTGTCTTTTCCTCGAGATAAAGAGCAGGCATCTTTCTAACAAGAATTTTTATAGCTTGCTATTAGTAAGAAAGGGCAGTTCAGCTAGTTCTTTTTCACACTGCCACTTCTCAAGTGCCTTTGGCTAAGATATATTTGCACCTAAAAGGCATATTTAGGATAGTTATCTTCCTGAAGTTCTCCTACACCATTATAGTAGTTCTCTTCTCATGTTTCAGTAGTCTTTTTGAATAAAATGTCTGTGTTCCTAGGAGTGGATTTGTGTGTGTGTATGTACAAATGCATGTGTATCAATGCACACATGTGTGCTGAAGCCAGAGGAGGAATTTGGGTGTTTTCTGTCTTCAGTCATATTACCTGAGGTATTAACAGTAAAATTTGATTTAAAAATGAGGATATATGACTGGAGAGATGGCTTAGCAGTTAAGGCACTTGCTTGCAAAGCCAAAGGACCTCGGTTTGATTCCCAAGGGCTCACATAAGCCAGGTGCACAAAGTGGCACATGCATCTGGAGCTCGTTTGCAGTGGCTGGAAGCCCTGGCATGCCTAATCCTCCCTCTCCCTGTTTCTCTCTCTAAAATAAATAAAAACAAAACAAGAGAATATAAAGAGTTGATTTTCCATTTTAACCTTTCTCACTGTTTTCCTTTCAGCTTCCTCTAAAAATATATGGCTGGTAATCAGAAAGCATTGATGACAGGAAACACTGAAAAAGTTTTAGAATGCCAGAATAAGAGTCTATATAACTAGAATGACTTTAGCATACCATTGTATGTTTTGAGACATGGTATTGCTCAAGTGATACATTAAAAATTTAGTTCAACAAGGCTGGAGAGATGGCTTAGTGATTAAGTGCTTGCCTGTGAAGTCTAAGGACCCCAGTTCGAGGCTCGATTCCCCAGGACCCACGTTAGCCAGATGCACAAGGGGGTGCATGCATCTGGAGTTCGTTTGCAGTGGCTGTAGGCCCCAGTGCAGCCATTCTCTCTCTCTCTTTCTCTCTCAAATAAATAAATAAAAATAAACCAAAAAAAGTCTTGAAAAAAAAAAAAAAACTAGTTCAACAGAAGTATCTGAAGTGACTTGGAGAAGAAGAGAGAACAGGGAGGCTATAGACCTAGTTCAGTAGTTAAGTAGTTAAGTCTGCACTGTAATTGAAAAAGAAGATCACAGTGTCAGTTATTGAAAGATACTGGCTGAAACAAAAAATCTGAGGAAGCAAAAGACAACACAGGATTTAACAACTATTTTGAAATTTAGTTAGTATGACCTAGAAGATAAGGAAGACCAGCAGTAAAAATAGAAATTTCTGGGGCTGGAGAGATGGCTTAGCGGTTAAGTGCTTGCCTGTGAAGCCTAAGGACCCTGGTTTGAGGCTCGGTTCCCCAGGTCGCACATTAGGCAGATGCACAAGGGGGCACACGCATCTGGAGTTCGTTTGCAGAGGCTGGAAGCCCTGGTGCGCCCATTCCCTCTCTTTCCCTCTAACTGTCTTTCTGTCTGTGTCTGTCGCTCTCAAATAAATGAATAAAAACAAAATTAAAAAAAAAATTTTAAAAATAGAAATTTCTGGAGAAGATGTTATAAAATGGAAAGATGTGTTCAACTTTGTAACTGCTGATTTTGAGATGTAAATGACATGTTAAAATGAAGACATTTAGAATCTGATGAGAACATTATGGGTTCCACCCAGAATTGGAGATTTTTGAAGGTAACATGACTTGGTATTATGTTGATGAAGTTCTAGCCACATGAGCACATGTTTATTTAAAGTGTGCCATGAATGCTGGATGAAAGGACACTTGTGAGGCCTTTGCATTGCAGAATCTCTCAGTGTAAAGGGAAATGACAGAGTTTGAAACTGTACATAGGGGCTTGGGCAGAAAAAAAAGATGGCAATTCTGTCAAGAATGAGACATGCTGCATGAAAGTAGAGGGCTATAAATTGGTTCTATAAGATTTATTTTCTAATTTATTTTTAACAACATATTTTGTATGGATGTGTCATGTGTTAGTACTCTTTTCCATAGTACCTGCCCCATTCCACAGGGGACTCTCCTCAGTGGGGTTCAGATGTTCCCCGTGGAATTGTGAATTATTTGATGAGATGAGTGTGGAGGTAGTTGAAAAGTGCTTTGGAAGAAAAACAATTATTTATAAAAATTTCTCAGAGAATTGAAAATCCGTATAATGTGAATAATTTATTCCTGATTTAAGCTTAAGAATGAAATTGGGGTGGTTTCAATAAAATGTCCCCATCAACTAGTGTTTAAATACTTGGTCTTTAGCTGGTGGCAATTTGTGAGCACTGTGGGACCCTTGGAGAGGTGGAGTGATACATTAAAAATTTAGTTCAACAAGGCTGGAGACATGGCTTACTGGTTAAGCGCTTGCCTGTGAAGCCTAAGGACCCCAGTTCCTTAGTGTTAGGAGCACTAGTAATAGTAAGCAAAAATGGGGGCATTCACCTAGCAATGATGACATCGCCATGGAAACCAGGGTCCACAACCAGAGACCAGCTGTGCGTCAATATGTGAATGAGCTAAATCTAAGGCGGCTATTAGCAGCTAGAGTGATTGAAGAAAAAAATGGACATAAAAACCCCAGCAAAAGCTCAGAACACTGTCACTCAATTCAGAGAGGCAGACTCCATGTTCCTCTTTGTTTTGATACCCACTGTGAGGAGAAGAAGTCAGTGGGAGCCTACAGCAGAGCATAGAGCAGAGCAGACAGAGGAGGACCTGGATGCTGCCCACAGGCCAGGCCAAGTGACATCTCAGGTGAGGCTAGTTGAGGGGATAAAAGAAAGGACATGGACTAATTAACATGTGTGAAGAGTGAATAAAGTGTGGCATAAATTAACATAATCTGCCTCTTGACTATTTAATTCAGCACTTGTGACAGCTGGCATAGTTGGCTGGATACAAATTAAAGGTGGAACTAAATTATACACTTCTCACAGTGTACTTGGCATAAGGCAAACCACTACCTAGGCAATAGGCATTTTTCTGAAAGGGTTACTCACTGCCCCTAAATTGTGGTCCTCTGAAGACATCAGTTAGCTAGAAATCGTGCTAGAGTTCTAAGATTGAGCACTAGAATCTATTCATAGACAGTGCAAGTCACTCAGAAGGAAGCAAAGTGCATGGACACTATGATAGCATGGGCTTAATGGTCCTAAGACCGGGTGAACACAGGAGGCCACCCTGGATGAGAGGCAAGATTCCTATGATGGCAATGGCTTAACTGTTCAAAGACCAGTTAGCTGAAGAGGGCCCATGGACTTGGGCATGAGCAACCACCATATGGGAAATTGGTTTGCAAAAAGAATATTCAGTTTGGCTGAAAGAAAGTTTGAAACTCAAACCTCAGAAATATACAGTGCAAATTCCTGTAGCTGGTACTTCAGAAAGAAGTATGTGAAATTCATATTTAGTCTTGCCACAGATTGTACTACCTTAAGGACTGGTGGAGATAGAGTTGCACAGAGAGGAAGGAGCTTAAGTCACAGCCCGAATGGAGAAAAACAGAAGAAATAATTCAAGAAAAATTGCCTAGGTATGAGAAGGGGACTAAGATAGATATTTTGCTCCCTAAGCTAGAAGTTGTAGGACCAGTCATAGCTTGATCTGAGATCTGTGTAAAATTATAAATGATAGTGAAGAAGACAGAATGAAAGAAAAAGGACTGGCCAGAAAAGCATTAGAGAAATGTAAAAATAACCCGTTCTTGAAGGACGCCATTGCAGAATGGGGACGGACAAACCCCTGTGGCTAGCCTACCAATTTCAACCCAGAAGGTGGTAAAAACTCCCCATTGAGCCTATAAAGGACTAAAAATGGAAGTAGAACAAATAGGAGAAACCAGAACTTTAACTAGAATTACAAACAAGCAGATGAGAGTTTGCTCAAAGGGCAGAAAAAGATTTTACTAATGTAACTAGAATTTGGAGAAAAAAGAGATGACCCATTAATTCTGAAGTCAGATGAAAGGTGTAGCCTGGCTGGCATAGTGGAAAATCCACATATTTATGAATGTCTTAGCATGATCCTTGAGAAACACACGGAGGATCAATATTTGTTATTTGCTTGGGTAGCATTTGCTTGGGTCTACTACTTCTCCAGTTTAGATTTTGCAGCCTTTGAGGCTGAAGGCAGAGGAGGACTATGCAAGAAGCCATGAAGCTATGTCACAAGTTAGGGATTTATAACATGGGGATAATTAACCCACAGCAGCACCATTCATGCCAGGAATAAAGAATAGTGATGAAAGTGGCACCTCAGCATTCGAGGGTGACCCCATCAAAAGTTCTGGCTACATGCCACACTATAGCTGCAGCTACTGAATTCTTTAAACAAACAAGAAAGCAAGAAACTAATAAGGTGGTGACTTTAATTCCTAAGGCTACTCAGGCAAAAGCCACCTTTATGGTCCAAGAGTGCAGTCTCATGGTGTGAATGTCACCCAGACCATGTAAATGTCCTTGGTGCAATCAAGGACTGTAAATGCATGAGAGAAAAAAACAGGTGGGGCCCCTGGGGATCAGATGCTCCCCAGGGGGTCTTCAAGAACACCAGGTCATTTGGGGACTGCCACCCTCGAGAGGGAGAGGAGGTGGGGCCTTGTTATCAGACAGGCTCAGCAGGTGATGACCATGGATGCCCCTGCTGCCAGTCATGGTGTACCCCAGGGGGCTGCATGGGACCTCCACCCCTATGTGCAACTATGCTGTAAGATAAAGGCAGTCTTTCTGCTTCACATTTCTGCTGGACACAGAGAGCCAAGTTACAATAGCAACTAGCCTACCAGTCTGTGGAACTGGAAAAGAAATAGAAATTGAAGGTGTCCACCAAACTAGTCCGACAGCTTCCATAGAGAGAATAAATTTTAAAGTGTCTGATACCTCTATGCCATGTAATGCTGTTTTTATGATAGCTCCAGCAGACGTATTAGGGATAGACATGATAAATATAATCTACCCTCAATGGATATCATATAAGTGGCTAAAGGGGGCAGTGTACTGCTGAGTACTGTCCACCTGCCACCAGCATAACTACCAAAGTTTCCTCCCTGTTTTACTAAACAGTATCCATTGAAGTGGGGGCATGAGGGAATAACTGAGAAGTGAAGAAACTCCTTGAGGAAGGTGTTAGTGAACTCACCTAGTCCTTTTCATATAACAAGTCCAGTATGGCCAATGGGAAAGCCTAATGGGCTATATAGGTTCACATTGGACTACAAAAATGTAAACACCCAAACACCAGTGATATGTAGAAACTTACCTGAAGTGGAGGAAATTTTTTCACAAAATTAGGAATGCACAACATTTTGCAACAACGGATTTGTCAGGCATGTTCTTTTGCAATCCTAATAGAGAATATACTACATTCACTGGCAAAATAAGTGGTACCACTTTACTAGACTTCTACAGGGATATTGCAACAACCCAATCATTGCACATGTCAGTCTGTAGTGGATAAGGTGGAACATTCACCTGATATCCTGACGCTATCTAATGTGGATGACATAATTTTTTGTGGCCATATCAAGGAGGGAGTGTAGGAAGTATTAGATGCCCTAGTAAAAAATTTAAAAGCGGAATGGACTATTAATGATGAAAATGTCCAACCTCGCCCCCCAACTAGCATTAAGTACTTAGGAGTAATTTTTACTAGGGAAGGACCCAGGGTTCCTTCTGGTGTTATTAATAAAATTGATAATTTAAAACCACCTGAATAAAACACAAATGCAGCATTTCATTGGATTATTTGGATACTGATTCCTTCATATCACATATTTTGCAATTAATATTGAAACCACTGTATAATGTCACCAGAAAGGCTGCTGAATTCCAATGGGGAGAACAGCAATGACAAGCTTTTAATCAAGTATGTGCATATATATCTGAGTTTTGTCAGCTATATATTATACAACCTGATGATGACATATGTATGGATATGCTATGCTTTTTTTTTTAAATTATGGTAACTGGAGCATTTTTGCAAAAAAGCCCACAGGGAATTCAATTAACAGTGGCATTCTATTGCAAAAGGTTTCCATTTTAAGAGAATAAGTACTCCTTCTTTGAACAATTAGCATGGACCCTCTATGAGGCATTAAAGATGTTTAACCCAATATCCAGGATCAATGCCTAACAATCAGAACCCCAGTGCTACTGCTGGAATGGGTGTGTATGCCAGGCAAAGCTCTGGCTGGAAACAGAACAGAACCAAAGGTATTACAATGGAAATGGTACCTTCAGGAAATTATTAGGGACCATGACACATCAGCAAAGAAGAATATGCCTGGCTGGGTAGAGGAGATAGCATAGCTATCTCTTAGACAGAGATCATCATTTGCCATGAATGTCCCTCCCTCCAAAGAAGCATCTTTTGAAACATGGGGTTGGGGCAACCGAATGGGGCATAGGTGAATGCATGGTTCACAGACGGATCTTTTGCAAACATGGGGGGCAAGCTACACTGAAAATCTGCAGCCTGGAGACCATCTGTTGGGTATATCATGATGGATGAGAGGGTGACTAAGTCCATGAAGCATGCAGCCCTCCTGTCCTTGCAACAGTCAGCAAAGGAAGGAAAGTGGTTAATCTGTATTTACTCTAATTCGTGGTACCTGGTTAATAGAATAGTCTTCTGGTTGGCTAAGTGGAAACGATTTGATTGGAAGATCAATGGTAGGTATATTTGGTCTAAGGAAGATTGGATAGAGAATAACAAATTAACAAAAGATAGAAAAGTCCTTATAATGCATGTGGATGCACACATGGGTAGGCAAGATGCCACTAGTATTCATAATGAAACAGACCAATTAGCTCAAATTATGACCTTAAGGATTACAAATAAAGCCTCATAGCAGGTTTTAGATAATAGATATCTGTGTATGACCCTTAGAAATCCTAGGCAATGGAAGATAGTACAGTAAAATGAGTAGCCAATTAGTAGAAAGGAGTTAACAAAGCAATATAAGCTTTGGGACACTTGGGAACACACTCCATATTTACATGGATGCAATGTACAAAGCTCTTGGTAACTTGGCAGGAATGCAAAAGTATAATTGCCCAGTGTGAGGACCATCCTGGAACCAAGTTGAGGTTTAGGTGTAATCTTTCTAGTGAAAGATTTAATTATGCTATTCAGATTTATCTTATTGGCCCTTTATCTTCTTTCCATAATCATTGTGCATGTATTATAGGAGATGTATGCACAGGCATGGGGAGAACCAAGGCATGTGACAAACCAAATCAGGTCACAACCAATTATACATTGTGGACTTGGATTGCACAAAATGGGACCCCCATGTTAATTATTTTGGACCAGGGATCTCATTTTACAGGGAGTGTAGTGCAAAAATGGGCACATATGATGGCTATTCCCTGGGATTTTCTTTGCTATATAACCCGACAGCAGGAAGAAATGTAGAATGTTTTAATGGCTTTTAAAACATAAACTCCAGACGTTAGTGAAACCCCCCTTTAAGAAGGCATTGGAAATAGCCTGGTTTGAGTTAAATTAATGATATAAACAGCACAGAGCCTCTTGGATGAAGTATATGGGTATACAAATAAGTGATAAGCCTACAATGTTATTACCACACAAGATTACATGGTGCAATGCCAACAAGCCTCCCCAAAGGAAATGGTCACACCTAGTGATAGTAACACAGTTTGGACAACACGGGGAAAGGGCTATATACACATGATGAAATTAAAAGATATCATTGAGCTGGGCATGGTGGTGCATGCCTTTAATCTCAGTACTTGGGAGGCAGAGGTAGGAGGATCACTGTGAGTTCGAGGCCACCCTGAGGCTACATGGTGAATTCCAGGACAGCCTGAACTAGACTGAAATCCAACCTCAAAAAACCAAATTAAAAAAAAAAAAATCATTGGATGGCATTCATCATGAAAATAGTGGGACTAAATAGCTTAGTGTGTACAGTGACAGTAGTGATCCCTCTTCAGGGGCAGTATTCCTTCTGTGGTAGCAGAAAATATAATAACAAGACTACTCAGTGAACCCATACATGGGGAACCAATTATATACCCTCTGTATTATTGACACATTTCACAATGATATATGGAGCCTGTGGAATAAGACACCCCAGAAGGATGAAAGTGGTGCCTTTTTATATTCTTGCTATTATTATTTATGACAAGTGAGTTGTTGACAGTGACATCATTATCAACATGATCATCACCACATTGGCACCACAAGTAATACCAACTAAACCCCATCCAGAGTTAAAGGATCCTGAGGGTTTGGTCCCACAATATTGGAACCATTACCATGTTGGCCACAATGTTCCATATGCAAAATGGTCCTTTAGGGCTAAATATGCCTGTTGTCAACATGTGGGCTGCCATGTGCATTATTATTACTGTGAGCAGTATAGAAAGGCAACTGACCAGCATAGCCCGGTAGTCAGAGCTTCTCTTAAAGATATAGATAAAATGGGAGTAGCTTTGGCGGATATGGCTCCCAACGCGCTGGTGACGGAACCCGAGTATCCCAAAGGCATCCGGGCCGTGTTGTTGGGGCCGCCCGGGGCTGGCAAGGGTACCCAGGCACCTAAACTGGCTGAAAACTTCTGTGTCTGCCATCTGGCCACCGGGGATATGCTAAGGGCCATGGTGGCTTCTGGCTCAGAGCTGGGGAAAAAGCTGAAGGCAACTATGGATGCTGGGAAACTGGTGAGCGATGAAATGGTAGTGGAGCTCATAGAGAAGAACTTGGAGACCCCTTCCTGCAAAAATGGCTTTCTTCTAGATGGCTTTCCCTCGGACTGTAAGGCAGGCTGAAATGCTTGATGACCTCATGGAGAAGAGGAAAGAGAAGCTTGATTCTGTGATTGAGTTCAGCATCTCGGACTCCCTGCTGATCCGGAGAATCACTGGAAGGTTGATTCACCCCAAGAGTGGCCGGTCCTACCATGAAGAATTCAACCCTCCAAAAGAGCCCATGAAAGATGACATCACCGGGGAACCCTTGATCCGTCGATCCGATGATAATGAGAAGGCCTTGAAGATCCGCCTGGAGTCCTACCACACTCAGACCACCCCACTCGTGGAGTACTATAGGAAACGAGGGATCCACTGTGCCATCGACGCCTTCCAGACCCCTGATGTCGTGTTTGCAAGCATCCTAGCAGCCTTCTCCAAAGCCACATCCTAGTAACAGAAGGCCAGGAGAGACTACACCACTGCTCATCTCCCTGCGGCATGATCCCTGCTCCTAGGTGCTGGGCAGAGGGGAAGGGTGGTCAAGGGAAGAAGGATGGAGAAGGGAGGGTGGTGAGGGGCTCAGGAGCAGTATTTGGAAGAGCAGCCGTGTTGTAGTGAGTGGGATTTTATACACATAGGTGGGAATTTTAAAGTATCAGCAGAGAAGAATAATTTTTTTAAAAACTGTGATTGGAGGGTGTGGGTACAAATAGGAAGAGAGACAGTGTTATTTCTAAGCAATCAGGCTTTCATTTACTCTGGACTGGTGACAGTATTTTAAAGCCATTGCTCTTAAGGCCTCAGTTTTCAATCTAAGAACCTCATGGGATACCAGGCCAAGAATGTAGAAAGTCGGTTGTGATCCCAACTGTCTTACAGCTTGGAACCAAGCATCTGACTTATGCTTCCCCATACCATACGATTAAAATATCATCTCCGCATCTGAAAGAGATCAGAATATAATCATGGGGCTGTAGCTCAGCAAATCAAGACCATGGGAGTCTAGGGAGTCCTTTGCCATGACTTGCAACTGATTTACCAGTCCACCTGCTCTGATGGCAAAGCCTTCAGCAGCCACCCAACACACAACAATCCTGCTGTCTTGCCTTCTTTCATCCATGGTGTGTGGGGGAGCCCTTTTAAGCAAATGAACAAGGGCTGGGGGTGTAGTTCAGTGGCACATGCTTGCCTGGCATTACAAGGCCATGGGTCTAATCCCCAGCACTGCAAAAAAAGAAAAGAAAAAAATGATTATGATAATAAAATAAACATAAATGATTAAGTGTCCTAAGCTATATCATCCAAAGATTGTCCTCTCCATCCTCAAATTCCATGACTGGGATCACTCAACAGCACTGTGATGTATTATTTTCAATAAGGTGCCTTTCTTAACTAACCAAATGCTGCCTTGTTTGGCTCCTAAGTCAATAAAGTATGTTAAAAATTTGTAAAAAAAAAAAAAGATATAGATAAAATGAATATCTATGATAAAAATCCCTGTTGCCATGGTACTGAACTATGGTGCCAGGTCATGGCATCCTCTGCAATTTATGTCCTGAATATGCACAAGATTGATGTCGACACCAGATGCATCATGGAAGTTCACTGCAGTGGCGGCACTTCCAGATACACTTTTGAATGGGACAATGAAGATAGGGATCAAACTTTCACATGCAAATACATGGCAGAGACAAAATTTTTGTCAGCCTTCTTTGTGCCATGGACTAGACAGATGCCTGACCCTGTGATGATTTTTATGATTATGGTGGCAGCACAGACAATATGATTGACAATCCACTGGCTAAACCCACTGCTTATCCTTGGCCTTCCCATTGGGAGGCTAAACAGCCAATTGACAGTTTTAAATGGGTACCAATCTGTCACTATATGGCGCTCATTGCCCTAAGGAAATGTTTGCATTGTACCCAAGGTTGAACTCAACCAATTGTACTATTTTATGTGTAGCTGGTTTTCCCAATTTGCCATGTTATGGCAAATTGGAACAATGGAACTCAAAGGTAATAGATATGGATGTCACGAATGACAGCTTCTTACCAGTACCTGATTGGCGTATGATACTGACCATGGGTACCCAATATTATAAATTCTCAATTATCCTTACTGACCTGATACCACGACCTTATGCCGCTTATGATGTTGATTCTCAGATAACTTATAAATGCCTTGAATATGATACCTTAGGTATCATGTCTCTGTCAGCTCCTGGGTTATATAAGTCTACAAAGACTGAGGTGTACCCTGCAGCCCTATATGTACGTCACCTAGAGACTTTGCCTTTTACCATGAAAATCCTGTGGATCACACATAATGGGTTGATTATGTCCAAGGCTAGGTACTATTTATTTCCAAACAATATGACAGCTACTTTTATCAGCCCCAACCAGTTTCATTTAAGGGTATCCCACAATTTCCTCATGTTCTGGTCACAGGGAATTTTGAACTTATTGAAACCTTTGAACTCTCAAACTGTTTCTTCTGTCTTGTCTTCCAGATCTGAGTTTCTATCCTCCACATGGCTGACTCTATTCTTGAGAGCTACTAAAGAGTTTTGGGCTTGTCCAATTACATTTGCATTTTTTACTACTTTTCTATGTATGGTTTCCATCCCTCTGTTAATTTCCCTTTCACATCATTTTCTAATTTTCTTGATGTGTCTTGGAATTCATCCTCACATTTCTTTATGTCTTCATTTAGCATTACCAGCTGATTTTTGAGGTCCTCTTTTTATTCATTATCCTTCATATGTTTTAACTGGCTTTATGAAGAACTACTTCCATTTTCTTATCTATTAGGTCTAGTCTAGTGTTGACAGCATCTACATGATTATTGGTCCTTTGTTGCTTTTCTGCAAGTTCTATCAGTAGCTTGGTCAGGGTTGCATTTCTCATAGCTTTGTTTTGGAGTTCTGATCCTAATGTCTCTATGTTTTTTTTTTAATATTTTTTATTTTTATTTATTTATTTGACAGAAAGTGGGAGAGAAAGAGAGAATGGGCGCGCCAGGGCATCCAGCCACTGCAAACGAACTCCAGACGTGTGCGCCACCTTGTGCATCTGGTTAATGTAGGTCTTGGGGATAGAAGTTGGGTGCTTTGGCTTTGCAGGCAAATGCCTTAAGTCCTAAGCCATCCCTCCAGCCCTCTTCTATGTTTCCATTAGAGACATCCATTGTAGGACTAGGTGATCTTCTTGGATTTACTTGCATTTGATTTTTCATGTTGTTTCTTTTGTGCTGTCTGCCCATCACAGTGTATGGGCAGGGAGAGTAGGACTATGGTCTCAATGAGTGGGGGAAGTGATGCTTCTTCAGGGTAGCAGGAATAGGGGGGATCAGGGTTGAGCTCATGCATGGGCAGGCAGACAGGCAGAGCGGTCCTGAGCTCATGCCTGGGTGGCAGGTGGAACCGGGCCTAAGCTGGCACAGGTGTGGGTAGACATGTGGAGTGGGCCTGAGATGGCCTGAGCTACCGCAGGCATATAGATGGAGGGCCTGAGCTCACGCCTGAGCAGGCAGCCAGGACCTGAGTTCGCGTGGGTGAACTAGAGTAGCAGGCCTGAGCTAGTACAGTCACTGGTGCATGGGCAGAGTGGGTTTGAGCTGTCTTGGGTGGATGGAGGAGTGGGCATAAGCTTGTGTGCACAGTGGGTAGATGGACAGAGTGGGCCTGAGCTCATGTATGGGCGCACAGCCCAAGTGGCCTGAGCTCGTGCACAAGGCAGGCTGACAGGAGATTGGGCCTGAGCTAGTGTGGGCACAGGTGAATGGGCGGGGCGGGCCTGAGCTTGTGAGGGTGGCAGATGGGCAGAGCGGGCCTTAGCTCGCAAGTGGGCAGGCTGCCAGAGTGGCCTGAGCTCTCTTGCGACAAGTAGATGGGCAGAACGGGCCTAAGCTTGTGCATGAATGGCGGGCAGATGGACTGACCAGGCCTGAGCTCGTGCGGGTGGGCAGGCAGGCAGCGCTGGCCTGAGGTTGTGTGTGGGCAGGGGTAGCCCACGATTGCCTCTGGGCAGTGAGGCAAGTGGAACTATGCTGGTCTGGGCCCCCTTTCCTGCAGTAAGTGCGGGAGTATTCTGAGGCTGGGACTATGGCTAGAGCGGCTGCTTGGGGGAATTGGGGGACTGATGGGCTGGCTACCCGAGAGTGAGGGAATCCATGGATTCCCATTTTTATCCCTTCCGCACCTTCCCAGTGGTGATCTATTAGAGATTTCTCCCCCCTAAAAGACCCAGTGAACCTTTAATGCCTTGCCATTCCTTCTTGGGCAGGTGCGGTGCAGTTAGGCAGACGCCTACTTGACTGGAAGTCCCCCAACCAGTTTTGATTGAACTGGACATCAGTTGGTTGGGCATTCACAGTGACACAACCACACCAACAATGTTATGTTATCATAACATATAATGCTACCTACATGTTTGTACATGATGGCAAACAGCAGAAGCAATTATACTTTGCCAACTTGACTGTGCCAGTATTTTTTTGCAACAGAATCAACAAAACCTGTGATACTATATAAGGTTGCAAACCCTGCTCCCTCCCTTTATGAGCACTCCATGTTCTTTGATTCAGATCAAGCACGACTGACTGGAGGCATCATGGTTGCAGGTGTCTTCCAGAAAATAGAACTTTATGTGATACCATCCACAGTACAGCAGAAAATTCATCTTCACCTTATCCTGTACCTTTGGATGTACATATGAACATTCAGATAATGCATTATATTATACCACTTAAACAAGCGGATGGAAGAATGTTGCGCTGCTGGAACTCAGCTGTAATGCAGTTTGGATCTCTATTTGTTTCCTTCAAACATCTCCATGACTTCCAGTACTATTTCTATGTGATTTTGCCCCTACCTATGGTGGAAATGGGGGTCATGGATTTAGTGACTCATTCACCTTTCATCAGTACTCCCCATCAGTGATGAGAGACACCAGGGTTGAATGATTTGATATGGACCTTCCCAGTATCATTTAAAACTTATTATATCAAAGATGATAGTGATGCTCCTTGCATCCTAGAAAGAGGAGGATTCAACCAGACACATAAATGCTTTATAACCCATTACAAGCCAGCAGTCTTGCGAACAATGGACTTGCTAGATTCACCTTAAGTCACAGAGGCAATGATGTTGATTCCTGACCTATCCACTCTGGCAAGTCTTATAGTTCAACCTCATATCCAACCTGTGATAGTTAAGGTGTTGTCAACTTGATCTGTTTAGCAATTCACAGAAATCCCTTTTGGGTGGATCCTTGGGGTTGCTTCCAGGAAGGGTTAACTGAAGGAGGAAGTTCTTCCTCCAGAGTGAGCCCTTCCTCCAGAAAGCGCAGCCTGTTTAGAGGGGGTCTTCATATAAGGAAGCTCTGGGTGAAAAAGGCCCCTTCGTTCTTCCCACTTGGTTGCAGGAGCTGCTTGCTGCCTTCCAGCATGGATTGAAGACCAGCGTGGACTGAAGACCAGCATGAAATGAAGATTGCAGCAGCTCCTCAGGAAGCCTGAAGGTCTTCTGGCGCCATCTGAAGTGCTGGATCAGGACTGCTGAGTTATCTTGCCACGTGACTGAGCAGCTACCAGGTTCCCTGAGTCTAGGGCCTGCAACTGTTATTGGACTACCATAAGCTAATCCAATAAATTCCCTTTTTAAAATAATTCGTTTTAGCAGTTCTGTTCCTCTAGAGAACCCTGACTAATACACAACCCATTATGGTGACTTTTAATTTGAAGGACTGGTGCCACCAAAGGGGCTGTGCCCAGAAAAACCTCTTCAAGTATTTTCCTACTCTCCTACTAATAAATGGTCAGCAAGTAAGCCACTTCAATTCTTGGCAGTTGGTGCATTCATAGTGGGAGTGGCTTTAAATGCAACAGCCATGGTAGCACCCATACAGGCAGATATAAATGACATTAAATACCAGACATGGCAACAGGCACAAGCAATTGCAGCATTGTCAGATGCTCTGCAGACTACTCCTGCTTTAGTCACTCAAATGCAGAAAAAAGTACAACTATTGCAGGAATCTAAGAAGTCATATGTGAAATCTACTTATGATCCCTGGACAACTTATTTACACTCATTAAAGACACCAGATCCATGCAATAATGCACGCAGTTTCAATTATGAGTAAGCTAGAAACAGAACTGAACACTTTGTTTGCTACTGGCATGGGTGTGGAAACCCTGACATTCAAGTCCATTCTGGATGGCCACAAAACTTCATATTGTTAAAAATTTTTTAAATAAACAAAAAACTTTCATATTATGAAAGTGGTATATGTGTAATCAATTACCTACAGGTCTTTTTGGACAGAGCATTACCTGCATACCTTACTGTGCCATTACCGTGGAAGCTGGGTAATGCATTCCTTCAATCTATATGATCATACATCTGGGTGACCATTTCTAATGATTCCAGTACTATCCTTTGGATGATACTTTGCATCTGGAGGCTAATACCTACATAGCCACCAAACCTCTGCTTGCAGATTTGTGCCCATTGCAGATTTTTGGAGTCTTGTTGACCACCTTTTATGATACTGTGAATGATCTAGGTAACTTTGTATTCTCAATTTGTGGAACTATGCCATTTAACCTTACCACTTATTTTTTTAACATTACATCTTGGGAATACTCACCATCCTTATGGCAGTTACATGAAGGATGCCATTTGGCTTCTAACACATATAAGATGATTGCCAACTTCTCAACTAATTCCATGACTTGTATTTCCACAATTACGATACCACAATCTCATGTCTTTGACTCCATGACATATGAAGCTAACCAATTCAAAGATTCCAGATACTACAGGGAGGCAGAAGCTGCTATACAAAAGTTAACAGACCTCCTACAATATAACCAGAGGCAGTTTACCAGCATGGACAATACTATCAATATCAATACTTCCACAAATACAACAAACAGGTCAATCATGTGTCCCATGTAGCACATGTTTTACAAACCAGCACTCTGGCCTGGGCCTCTAAGGTTTGAGACATCAGACATTGCACCTTTTTGGACACAGTTGGAAAACTGGCATGCCTGGATACAACATGTATTTGGACGTGGAAAGTGCTTCACTGATTTAAACAACTTCTCTATGTGTGCACTTGTGTCGTTATATTGTTTGTTTGACAGTATTGATTTTTTTTTTTTTTTTTGCAGATGGGGATTGCACAAAAATATCGATAAGAAGACCAGCTGGTTCATAGATGCCCCAATGGAACATGCTTGATATGAAATAACTTTCCAAACACATGTTTTGTCCTGTCCATTTGGGAGCTAGAATTTTTTAGAGCATGTTGGAAACATTGCTTGGACTATGAGACTAGATGTATACTGCATTCATTGATGGGATACACTCCACCATTTACTTGCTATTTTTGTAAACAGAGATGGTTGGTGGTTATTGGTATCAGGCATTAACAAAACAATTTCTTCTTTGCTACCATTATGAGCCATATCCTTCACGACAATTTGGCAGTACATATTAGCCAATAGCGTGAACAAGTGCCTGTTGTGATGATTTGATTTTTGGTAGCCTTGTACATCTCTAAAAGATGTTATATGTATCCTGCTATGATCCAACAAATGATTAGACATGACCCTGATTCTGTTGCCATTATGCTAAATTTCTTTGGAGATCTATGGAACTAACTGATAAGAACCCAGCAATTCCTATTAGATCTTTGGAGGAGTATTGCCTGAGAGAACTGTATGACCTTTTGATTAAGTTTTGTTTGTTTCAACTTTCTGCTTATTTGACTTGGAAATTGTACCAACAGTCTTTTTTCAAATACAGTCTGTTGAAACACCCTCATAATGTGATGCATTGAGTTGTTTTGTATTATAATGATGTGATTGTTTGCTGTGTTTTTTGGTTATGCTATTAATTAATTTGCAGTGTGTTATGTTTTGACTTTTTATATTTTTGAGAATTGTGATGCCTTTTCACCTCTTCATAGGCTAGGGGTTGGGAAGTTGGGAGCACTAGTAATAGTAAGCAAAAATGGAGGCACTCACCTAGCCATGAGGACATCACTATGGCAACCAAGGGCCATTACCAGAGACTAGCTTGCCAATATGCAAATGAGCTAACCATAAGGGCAGTTAGAGTGACTGAGGAAAATATGGATATCCTAACCCCAGCAAAAGCTCAGAACACTGTCAATTCAGAGAGGTAGACTCCACATCCCTCTTTGTGTTGATACCCATCAGGACAGAAAGTAGCAGCCCTGGGGAGCCCAAGGCAGCCAGCACACAGCAGAGCAGATGGAGGAGGACCCAGATGTGGCCCAAGGGCCAAGTGACATTGCATTACATGTGAACGTCTCAGGGGCTAGTCTAGTTGAGAGGACAAAAGAAGAAAGAACTTGACCTAATTAACATGTGTGAAGAGTGAATAAAGTATGGCAATTATATGAACATGATCTGCCTCTGGACTACTTAATTTGGTGCTCAACAATCAGGTGTGTCACTGTATGTAGGCCTTAAGGTATATTAGCCCAGCCAGGCTGGGTATAGGTAGTTTTTGCTTGTAACTTGACATGAGCCAGCTTCATGCTCATGTGATGTTTTCCCTGCCATGATGCAGCTTTCCCTAAAGACTGTAAGCCAAAATAAACCCTTTCCTCCCATATGCCACTTTTGTTAGTTTTTTTTTTTTTTTTTTCGGTAACGGGGAAATAATTGCAATAGGAATCAATGTGAAATATTAAATTAAAATATCATGTAATAGAACTTTATATAGAAGTCATGCATATGTACCTGTGTGTCTATGTACACATGTGCATTTAAAGCAGAAATTCATAGGGAGCTTGGAAAAGTTCAGTGGCAAAGCCCTTTTGTGAGAACAGGACCAGTTTTTCTGATCTCATTTTCTTGCTGGTCTTGGGCCATTTCCTTACTAATCTACACATCCATCAAACAAACAGGAAGGGGAAATAGAGAGTTGAATCACAAATCTGTCAATTTTGTTGTCTTGGCAGTTCAAGTTAAAGTTTTTTTTTTTTTTTTTTTTTTTTTAATGTGGTTAGAGTTTGAAACAAATGACAAAATTAGATTTCCTGATTATGGAAACTGCCTGAAGTGCTGTAAATAAGGCCAGAGTTCTGGCTTTTTCAAGTGTTTTGAGGAGTTGGAAGAATTTTTTTTTTTTTCTCACTGGTCTAGTCATAAAACTTGCACTTAAAGAAACAAGGAGTTTTTATAAGTCTATGTTATCAGATGGACAGCAAAAACAAGCATACTTAAAACACCTTAGGAAAGAAAATCTAGTGAGTTCAGGTAGGGTCAGCAAAGGGGGTTGGAGACTTAACCAAAACTAAGGACATGAAAATGTGATATGCAAATATATTCTTTACAAAAGAAAATAAAGAGAAAGTACACTGGTTATGAATTTCATAGGTTACAAATTCAGATGTGCAAAAGAAACTATTTCACATCTCTTTTTGTTTGGAAGAAGAAAACTGGGTCTTGGTGATTAAAGATAAATTCATTCCGGTTTTGTGAAAGGCAGTTGGCATAAGTTAAAGAGCATTGAAAACTTCCCTCTAGATTTTATGACATTCCAAGCCATAGGTTCTGACTAGGTTTTGTGCCATTACTTACCTCCATGGATACTTCTAGTCTTTGATACTCTAGGACTCTCACATCATGGTGACTGTCAGTTTTCTCTCTAAAATTGTACCTCTCCTCTGGCTATTCTCTGAGATATGAGGTTCAGCTTCTACCTGACTTCTAGTCTCTGAAAACGAAGTCATATTTTCATAAATTTAAACTAACTTTACCTAAGGACTTTGGCTTTGGAGGCAGAGAATAAAAACCTTTCAGTTTAGCATTATACTATAAAGTTTTCATCCCAAGTCTGTTATTTATATGATTATGCTTTTATACTGATTTAAAGTAAAGGATTTGGATATTTTCCTAATCGTTGCTTTCTTATAGTGCCTTGCCTGGGCAAATTACATGTCCTTTAGTTTTCTAGGTCTTGGAAATAATGTTAGTGTGACATAGCTAGCTATAGTCTGGATAGAGCTGAGGAAAACAGGACCTTTTTGGATAATATTTTAAAAAGCATACAACATTTTGTTTAGTTTGCTCCAGGTTTATATTTTTCAAGGTTAATTGTCAAATTATAAATTTCAAATATTTCACAAGCAATATTTTAATTGCTTTCTCTTGAAGAAAACCAAGAGATTTGATCATTCTGGGTCTACATGTTCAAGAAACAGACATCAGTGAGGGCAGAATCTGATGGATCAGAATGCTACAAGTTACGACCCTCTCTCTGTAGGCTACTTGTGTTGTACCACTCCTTGTGGTCACGTACTCAACCTTGTGCAGAGTGAGGCAAGTTTGTTGTCTGCCATAAGTTTCAAATATGATTACTGTACTACACCATGCTGTATGTTGGAAATTTCTACAGTAAATAGCACTAAGTGTGGTAAATAAATTAGTTTCTGCTTTTCCAAAAGCGTTCCATATTATGACTCAGATACATTATTATTGATTTTTAATAAGTTTGGAATTTTCATACATACTTTACAGGAAATACTCACCTTTCTTCTATCACATTCTAAGCTGGTCCCTTTCCTCCCACAATAGTCATCATTCTGCATTTATGCCACATTTATTCTATGATCCTCTCTCTCTTCCCTTAGTATTTATTTTCTATTTTCTTGGTCAATTTCTTTCTCATTCCAGAACACACACACACACACACACACACACACACACACACACACACACACAAACACACGTATTTTAATTATAGCTTCTGTCTCATTGTTGGTGACAGGTCTATTTAAGTGATTGATATCTTCCAGTTTGAAGTTTGGAAATTTACATGCTTATATAAATTTGCCCATTTCCTAGGTTTTCCCACTTTTTGGAATATACATTTTCAGTGTTCTCTGATTGTGGTCTTGATTTCATTGGAGCCTGTTGTAACAACTCCTCTTTTGGCTCAAATATTGTTAAGTTGGAGCTTCACACTCCTTTTTGTGAGTTTAACTAAGGGCTTATCAATCTTACTGACTTTCTCAAAGAATCAACTCTTTATTGATTTTGTGTTTGTTCTTTTAATATCTACCTCATTAATGTCTCACCTAATCTTCATTAATTCTTGCTATTACTGAGTTTAGGATTGGCTCTTTGTTGTTTTAATGCAATATTGAGGTGAATCATTAGGTACTTTATTTGATACCCTTTAACTTTTTTTATTTTTTATTTATTTTTATTTTATTTATTTATTTATTTATGAGAGGGAGCAGATAGAGAGAGTGAGAATGGGTGTGCCAGGGCCTTCAGCCACTGTAAACGAACTCCAGACACATGTGCCCCCTTGTGCTCTGGCTTACGTGGGTCCTGGGGAATCAAACCCGGGTCCTTATGCTTCGCAGGCAAACCTCTTAACCGCTAAGCCATTTCCCCAGCCCACCCTTTAACTTTTTAATATGGGCACTTATAGCTGTAAACTTTCCTCTTTGGGCTTCCTTTGCTATGTCTCAGAGAACCTGGTAGATTATACTCTCATTTTCATTTGATCTTATGAAGTTTTAAAATTTCACCATAATTTTTCTAATAACCTATTGTTCATTCAAAATTTTTTTGTTCATTACCTAAGAATTTTTGTAGTTTTTAATTATCTTTTACAGTTTATTTCTACTTTTTGTCTACTATTGTTTGATAGGATAAAAGATATTACTTTGAATATATTTGCAAAGGCTTATTTTGTGGCCCATTATGTGAACAGTTGGAGAAGATTCCAAATGTGATGTAAGAAGAATGTGTATTCCCAACCTGTGGGGAAAAATATTTTATATATCTCTTTCATCCAGTTGATCTATGGTGTAGTTTAGCTTGGAAGTTTCTTTGCTGCTTTTAGTTTGGAGGACTTATCTAAAAGTCTCCCACTATCATAAAACCAGAATATATATGACATTTTATGTCACTAGTGTTTGATGAATCTTGGACCCCCAATACTTGGTGCATAAATATTTACATTTCTTATGTCTAATTGATGATTTATTATTTTTATTAATATAGGAGTCCTTTTTATCTTTTCTGAATAGTTTTGAAGTCTACTTTATCAGGTATAATAAGAACTACTCTTGCTTGTTTACAGTTTCTGTTTGCTTAGTAGTTTCATTCCTTTGATACTTATTAACGTCTTTGATAGTTAGACATGTATCTTGAAGAAAACAGTTGGTTCTTCTTTTCTGAATCCAATGTGTCTTGTTACTGGTGTGC
Organism: Jaculus jaculus; assembly: GCF_020740685.1. Classification (NCBI taxonomy): domain Eukaryota; kingdom Metazoa; phylum Chordata; class Mammalia; order Rodentia; family Dipodidae; genus Jaculus; species Jaculus jaculus. The sequence continues at coordinate 73,483,998 of NC_059102.1, read as the reverse complement.
TGAGACCGTTTGCATATAGGGTTATTATTGAAAGAGGCCTGTTGTTTCATAGTATTTTGTTGGGCAATGTTCTGATTGACTGAATTGTTGGCTTCCTTTTTATTTTGAGAGTTTACAACTTGATGTGCTAGGCATGATTGATTTTGTCATTTTATTTCATGGTACACACTGTCATGTATTCTTACAGAGTAGGTTGTCTTTCATCTTCCCTGTAATGTGTGTACTGAAAACAATGGCCCAAAGCACTCATCCGTGTTGCCAGATTACAGGTGGCAGAGGGCTTCTTTCCATAGCCTGTGAATACCTATCCTTGTCCATTCCAACAAAGAATTGAGGAAATGGGTTCCAAGATATGTTACATTGTAAGGTTTATTTGAGAAAATTGATATCTGGGGAAAGGTTTGAATAGTGGAGGGATTTCTAAGGAAATTGAAAAGTTCCAGAGCTTAAAGAAATACAAACACACACACACACACACTCCCACATAAGAATGGAGTAAAAGAGTATAGAGCTTTCTCCTTCACATCTGAAGAAAAGAAAGTAAAGGACCCAGAGCTCAGAAGAAAGTAACAAAATGAGAATTAAAAAATACCTGCCCCCCATTTTAGCAGTCAGGTTGATGAAAAGTGAAGGGGATCCTCTGCTTTTAGAATATGTGACTGTTGAGTGCTCAGTGCTAAGTGAGACATCTCTGTCATGTCCTCTGTTGGATAGCAATTTCCTGAGTCGAAACATCCACTGCTGTGGAGAAGAGACAGGATTAGGAGACTCAGGAGGTCAACAAGTCTGGGAAAGCTGAAACTTTAAAAGGTTGGAAGTCCCCTCCCTAAAGTTACATAAATTATCAGTACTACCAGTACTTGGAGTTGGAAGTTCAGGTGGTGATAAATGAAAAGACAAGAAGAGGAAGAAGAAGATTTTGCTCACCTAGTAAGCCCATTTTATAGCTACATGGGGTGGAATTTACTGCTTGGTTTGGACTCAGGGGCCTGGCCCCAAAAGAGGCCAGCATACCTGAGTAGAGGGCACTGTCTCTGAGGGAGGAGACTGGATTGGATCAGATGCTGAATTCTGTTTAAGCCCATTCCTTGCTGCCTAACTAAAAATAAAACTACTTGGCTATTTCTACTTCACTCCCTATCTTCATGCTCTTACATTTTCATTGCCTTTTCTACAATGTTTCCTTAGCCTTGGAAGGTTTTTCATGAAATTTTTCCTAGGGGTGATGTGAACACCCCATTACAAAATTGAATTCAAGTCATTACAGTTTGCAGGCAAGTGTCTTAACAACAGAACCACCATACCAGCCCATCCTTTTCTTTTTTATGAAACAATTTGAAGAGTTTTAGTATTAGCTCTTCTTTGAATGGTTGATAGAATTCAGCAATAAATAAATCTGGACATGTACTTTTCTTTTGGTGGGAGGCTTTTAGCTATTGTTTTAACATTCATTGTCATGGATTTGTTTGTGTTTTCTTCATTTGATTTTAGTAGGTCATATATCTAGGAATTTATTCCTTCTAGATGGCTAGAGTATATTTTCAACATGCTTCCTAATGATTCTATGTATCTCATTAGAATCCATACTAACCTTCCAGACTTTCCTCTCTAATATTGTTGATTTGAGTTTTCTTTTTCTTTTGGTTAATCTGTATAGGGTTTTGTCAACCTTCTTTAAATTTTCAACCAAGTCTTTGTTCTAGTTTTACATATTGTTCCTTTTGTCTCCATTTTATTAATTTTTGTTCTGCTCTTTATTATTTCTTGCCATCAACTACTCTGGGGTTTGGATTGATTTTGATTTTCTCAGATCAAAAGTACAATGTTAAGTTATCTGAGACCTTTATGATTTTTTTAATGCAAGCAATCAGAGTTGTAAGTTTCCCTTTAGGAGCATATTAACTAGATTCAAGACATTTGACAGGCTTTGTTTTAATTTTGAGTCTAGGACTATTTAATTCCTTCCCTGATTTCTTCAATGATCCACTGGTCATTCAGAAGTCTACTATCCAATCTCCATGTAACTTGTTTAGTTCCTATAGTTGTTCTTCCTATTGTTTTATAGTTTCATTGCATTAGAATATAAGATACAAGATATTATTTCATTCCTTCCATATTCAATGAGATGATTTGTGGCCTTGAATTTGGCCTATTTAGAGGATGTTCCAAGGTTGCTGAGAAGAATGTATTCTGTTTCTAAAATGTCAAATATTCTGTAGATAGCTATTAAGTCTATTTGATCTATGATGTGCTTTAAATCTGAGATATCTTTACTAATCCATTTTTCAGAAGATTATCCAAAGGTGAGAGTGAGGAAATTAAATCATTCACTATGATTATACTAGGACCTACCTGATTTTTAAATTCTCATGTTAGTGCTTATTTTATGAAACTAGGAGCTTCAAATTATATGTCTAGGAATTGATTAATTCTAGATACTATCTATATTTTTAGAGTTTGTTTACAACTTACTTCCTCATGATTTTCTGCATTTCATTAGATTCCTTCCAGATTTTCTTCTTTAAAGTTATAGATTTGAGTTTTCTGTCTCTCTCTCTCTCCCTTTCTCTTTCTCTCTCTCTGGTTAATTTGTCTAAGGCATTGTCAACTATCTATCTGTCTGTCTATCAACTATATTTATATCTATCTATCTATCTATATATCTATCATCTATCTATCTATCTATCTATCTATCTATCTATCTATCTATCTATCTCTATATGTATTCTTCTTGAAATATTCATTTTATTACTATGCATTGTCCTTGCTACCCTATGTCTTCTGACTAATTTTAGTTAGAAATCTACTTTATCACAATAGCCTGTTTTTTACTTTTGATCATTTAATACATTGTTTACTACTATCTGACTCAGTCTTTGGGTGATTTACCAGTAAAGTATGTTTCTTGGAAAAACAAGTTTGTTGTAGTTTTTAATCCAGTCACATAATCTGTGTCATTTTACAGATGAGTTTAGTTTACATGTAAGGCTATTTTCAAAGGATATTTATTTATTCCTAAAGCCTGTTGTTTGTTTATGCTGATTGGATGTACTGTTGTTTCGTCATTACTAGCATCATATATTTGCTGGTTCACTATATTGAACACAAGAGATTCCTTCTTGATTTCCTTTGTTCAGCTATTCCTCTTCTGAAACTCATTCCTTCCTTTACTTTCATAATTTAGACTGTCTTTCTTCATCCTCTATGTGTCATATTTATTTAAATATCTTCTGAAATACTAGATTGTTGGTTATGATCTGCCTTAGTTAATGCTTCATTACTTCATTAATTTTAAAAGGCATCTGGGCTGACTACTGCATGTTTGGTTGACAAGTATATCCTTTCAGGACATGAAATATATCATTTCATGATTTACTGGCTCTGAAGATTGCTCATGAAAAATTTAGTGTTATTATGTTTCTACTTTTGTAGGTAAATTAGTATTTTTCTCTCATACCTTTAATGTTTTCCTTGTTTTATAATTTTTACATTTTGCTTATATGATAACATGGAGTGGTTTTTCCCTTTGGGGAACTCCAAATGCATTTGAAATCCATTTCTTTCTGCAGAATTGGAAAAAATTCTGTCATAATTTCTTTCAAAATTTCTCTAGTCTTTAATGTTAATCTCAGTTCCTTCTTTGGTCCCATGGGTCATTAGGCTTGTTCTCATAAGTATATCCCAGAGATCTTGGATATAGTAGTCATGCTCACTTGTTTTTTCCTTACTGGTAATGTGTATGTGTTATGTGTGTGAGTGCAGGTGCATGTATGCCCCAGAAAGCACATGGAAGTCCTTGGGCAACTTTCAGGTGTTGATTCTTGGCTTACATCTCCCTGAGGCAAGGCATAATGTTACTCATTGCTGCTTTCACTAGGTTATCAGGTTTCTGGGGATCTGAACTCACATATGCAAGTTCAATTTCAACTCATTGTCAATTGAGCCATCTCTCCTGCCCTCTCCCATATTAAAAAAAAAAATGTATCTTCACATGTGTTTATGCATGTTTATGTGTTTGTGTGCAGTGGCACATTGTTAGCTCATGGGTCCTCACTTTGGGGCCAGCCAAGGTCCCCTGAAAGTACCCAGGCAACCAGGGTGGTGAGCACGAGAAAGTAAAGGCTTTCGGGATATAGGTTCGTTGAACAGCTCTCTGTTTATTGTCAGGGAAATTGATTTATAAGCAGTTGACAGAGGAAAGAGGATCCTAAGGAGATTGGTGGGTTTAAAGGTTGCTAGCCTATTCCTGATATGGGGACATTCATTCCAGCACATAGGCAATGGCAAAGAGAAGGTATGCAAAGGTGCTGGCTGATACCATATAAGGAGTTTCCTAGGCAACTGGCCAAAAGCTGCAGGGTTATGGGCAAAGCCTAAGTCTTATCTGAATGTCCAGGTATTCCATGCTTGGAAAGGGAGTGGCCTTACTTCCTGCTGATCTCTGTCTGAGATTTTGTCCAGGGATCCAGGCTCACTGCAACCCCCAAGAATGGGAGGAGGATCCAGGCTCACCACAACCCCCGAGAATATGGGGAAGAGCTTCCCTGCCCATCCAGTTCTGAGCTATGATCAGTGGTGTTTCAGGCTGCTTCAACCCCTCCATAGCCTGGGGCTTTCTTGTCAGACAGCTTAGGTTTGCTTTGACCCAGGGCCCTGCCTATGTCCACCAGCACATGTGTATGTGGGTGCATGTACCCCTTCATGTGGAGGCCAGAGGATAACATCAGGTATATTTTATTAGGTGCCTTTCCATTCATGACATAAAGCCCAGAGGTTGTTAACTAGGCTAGACTGGTTAGCCAGTTAACTCCAGTTATCAGACTGCCTCTGTCTACCCATTATTGAGGATGACAGCATGAGACACAATGCCTGAGATTTTATGTGGGTTCTGGAGAAAAAAATATCAGGTCATGCTTGCATGGCAGGTACTTTACTTATGGAACAATCTCCACTGGTCTTCTCACATTGATATGCTAATGCAGTATTTTGCTAGCCTGTACTTTTTTTCCTGCTATTTTCTAGTACCCCTTAGCCTCTTTCATGGTTTTACACCAATCTCTGAAATATGGACCTCTCTTTTACCTTCTGTCATATAAGTGGCCTTATTTCCCAGAAGCATACAATCTGAAGAACTTCTAATATTGTTTTTAAGTAAGGTCTGTTGGAGATAAATTTTCTGGTTTTGTTAGTCATCCACTTTTGAAGGATAATTTTACTTGATATAGAGTTCTATGGTGATGGGGCTTTCTTTAACTTTCTTTTACCTGAATGGTTTTTGGAAAGGAGTTGTTGTAGTTACCTTCTCATTGCTCAGACAAAACATCTAACCAAGAACAGCTGGTGGGAGGAAAGTTTTTATTTTTCATTTGGCTTATAGTCTTAATGGGAAGCTTCACGATGCAGAGGGAAACATGGTATGAGCAGAGGCTGGGCATCATCTCTTCATCTCTGCCATAGCAAGTTCAAAACAGCACCAGGAGCTAACACTGGCAAGCTAGGGGTTAAGGGAACTCAAGGTCCACTCCTAGAACCACATCTCCTCCAGCAAGCCTTCATCTTCCAAACTGCAACCAGCTTGGGCTCAAACATTCAGAACATAGTATTTTATGGGGCATATTTGGCTCAAAACACTATATTCTACACCTGGCTCCCATAAGCTGATGGCTATTCATTATGTAAAATGCAATGCATTTAGTTCAACCGCAAAAGTCACCATAGTTTTTTTTTTTTTAATCAATACCAATGCTATTCAAACTTCCTCATATTCCAAGATTTCTCTACTATGAGCTGTAAAACCCAAGCAAAATGGCACATAGTAAATATTTATAAGGCAAAAGTTGGTATTGGGTATAGCAAGGAAAGTTTGAACCAATGCAAGATTTAAAACAGACAGGGAAACATCATCTCCTGCACTTCCATGTTCACCTGAGACCCACAGTGAAGTCTCTGGGGTCCCAATTATGCACATACAGCTCATCTGTTCACAGTCTGAGGAACAATCCATCACAAAATGGCAGCTCTCTTTTGCAGCTGTCCCACAGTCCTAGCATATCAATAATACTGGGGTTTCCACTGAATTCCACCCATGATTCATCCTCATGGTTCCATCTGGTCTCGGTGCAGGGACTTCAACAAGCACCTCACATTGCACAGTGGCCAGCTCCAACAAACCAGCTCCATTGCAAAAACAATGGCCCTTTCTTTCTTGCATTTGTATATTCCAATAGTACAAAGTAGAATATCAAACTCATTAAACCAGGGAGGAATAAAGTCAACTTTGAAGAGCAGAACATGCAGCATTCAGCCCTCCACTTTCAAAAGTTTCTGCTGCTGCAGTAAAGAACAGCTGGTCCAATCTCAATGAGCAATTTTGCTATCAATGGCAGCTGAAGTAACTGTAGTCTTTTGCCTGAACTTTCATTTACTTTTGTTCCATATCTTTCTGCTCACACCAGTAAATTTCTTGTAAACTCAAACTTATTCAAATTTTCATGACACAGGCAGAATGCAGAAAGCCTCTCATACATACTTCTTCTAGCCCAGCCTGGATAAAGCTCCTTCTTCAACTCACAGGTCACACCTCACTGTCTACAGTTCTTGCTACATTTAGGTCTTTCAATTCTAAACAGAATATTCCATCAAACTCTACTCAGCACTGCAAGACATCTCTTAGGCCAAAGTTTCAAACCTTCTTCAGATCAGTTCTAAAAGGCCAACGTCTACACAATAAGGTTTCTAGCATCAATGACTTCATTCTTTAGGTACTACATTTTTATTGTAGATAACTTCTCAATAACTTCTCAATGCTGGTCCAAAGCATCTGAACAAAAACAACGGATAGGAGGATATTATCTATTTTGGATTACAACCTCAAGAGGAAGCTTCATGACAACAGAGCAAACATGGCATGACCAAAGGCTGGACAGCACCTCTACCACAGAAGGTGGAAAACAGCAGCAGTAGACTAGTATAGCCATCATTGGCAAGCTAGGGCTAATTAACCTTCAGTTCCAGTCTATAGCAGCACACCTCTTTCAGCAAGGCTTCACCTTCAAACTTTCTACCAGCTGGGAATCAAGCATTCAGAACATATAAGTTTATGTGGGATATCTGATTAAAACCACTACATAGGTCCAATTGTAAATTTTCAGTAGAACAACTATCTTATTTTTATATTTTTATTGGTCTTTCTCTCCTATACTATGAACATGATATAGGTAGGCATATCATTTTTGATATTTATCATTATTGATGTTATCTAATACTTCCTAGTGTCTATCTCTCCTTAATTTTGAAACATACCCATAATTATTTTAAATATCATGCATTTTACCTCTTTCCTTTTCTTTCTGGTGATAACATCATACATACATTAGTGATGCTATAATTATCCCACAGTTCCTGGAACTTCTGTTCCTCTTTCTTCTGTTCTCTCTTTTCTTTGCACTGCAATCTTGAAAGATTCTATTCACATGTCTTCAATCTCACAGATTCTTTCCTCTGTTGTATATATTCTATGTTAATCCCATCAAAAGATTCCTTATTTTCATTATTTGTTTAGAGTTCTACCATTTCATTTTGATATTTTTCAAGAGTTTCCATAAATGTTGCCTAGTTTATAGTAGAATATTTGTTTACATTAGAATTATTGGCATTTTAAACATGGTGGTTTTAATGCCACTGATATAATTTGGAATTTGTCATATCTGAGCCTGGTTCAGATGAACTCTTTGTGTCTTTATCTTTTAACATAACTTTTAAGTACTAGCTGAAAGTAAGATCTAGTGTTATCAAAAATAGGAACTGAGGCAAGACACATATGAGTTAAAAATGGTAGGTTTTGTGTTAATTTGGTTAGAAGATAGACTATAATGTCTGCTGTAATTTTGAGCAGAATCTTAAATTTCATCAGGTGTCCTTGTTTTTGTCTCTACTACTGTGTTAGAGTTTCCCAGAAAGCATCTTATATGTGGTATAAGTCTCTCTATTGCAACTTTTAGCAAAGATGTGGCATAATTGGTCATCCATTGTGAACAAAAAATGTAAAATGATAAGGTCACAATGGAGTATAATCTGACATTATCTTAGAAAAAAAAAAAAACAACCCTAAAGTGTGATAGAGCAATTGCACTTCTGGTCATTTATCTTCTCAAACAAAGGCTTATTTTTCACATAAATTCAATAGAAAAAAATTTTTTTTTACTCCTACTATAGTAGTCTTAAGCTAGAAGCAATCTAAGTATGATCCAATAGGTGAGTGGTTAAAACAAATATAGTATAATCTAGTTATAGAATAGTACTTATCCCTCCAAAAAAGTAATGAACTATCATCAGTCATCCTGACTGAGTTTTTCATAATTTACCATAGGTCCAGAAAGAGCTAGGTGGTGCATGAGGACCTGGTGAGAAAGAACTTTAGCAATATTAATTATTTGTTATCTGAGAGCTTTGATGACACAGGGGGCTACTAGCAATAGGGTTATTTTAGCAAGGAGGGGGCTAAGGAGTGGAAGAAGCCAAATGACTAAAGGGTTAGAGAATCAGGAGATGGGGTGCTCAGGCTTGTAGCAGTCAAGCAGCTTCTTGTGGATTTTTTCGAGACCTTTAACATTTTGCTTAAGAATATTTGGTTTATTAAAAAAAACAAACAAAACAAAACAAAACAAAAAAACACACACATTCTTTTCCCAAGAGCGCAGTTCAGCAGTAATGAGGTGTAAGGATAGACGGTTTTGAAGTACCACACCCTCAAGAGAGTTCAATTGTCTCTCGAGAGATTTGAGCCTGTTGATTAACAGAGGCACCCAGGGACTGTCATGTCAAGGCCCACCAGCAGAGGGATGAAGAATCTCTTTGGTTGGCACAGTTGGAGTTTGTAGGCCACTTTTTCTTTCTTGTAGAGATACACGTGTGGAACAGTCAAGACTGGAGAACAATATGTGGGAGAGGAAACATTTATGCATGGGTGATTACCCCTTTGTACCAAAGGAGAGTGCGTGTCTTGACACAGTGGTCCTGGTTATGGAAATATTGAGGACACATTCATCTCTGGTCATCTTGGATCTAGACAGGCAGAGAGGCACACCTTGACTGGCATAAAAGAGGGGAAGGGCTGTCCTTTGCAGAGCCAGGGACATGGTGTACATGATAGAAAAACAGTTCTTTGGAACTGGGCAAGAGATAAGGCAAATTTCCTTTTCCCTGTTACCTTCAGGGGCCCAGTCACCCTAACTCTATCCTCTTTTATTTCTCGCTATCATGAGAAAACACTCTAACTGCTGTTAGGGGACAAGGGACAATGATGCCATCATTTACTATTTCCTGCTGAATGTGGTGTGAAGTTGGGGCAGTTAGAGAGTCTCTCCCAGAGAAGAGAACTATTCTAACAGCCCCCAGAAGTGCATTGATGGAGTGTAGGATTATAGTCTTGGAAGAGAGCATTGTGGAGAAAGAATAAAAGTAAGGAGTTCATGAGAAGTGAGCACACAGCACACTGGTTCTTGTGGTCAAGGTAACCCAGGTAGACAGAGTTGGATTGTCTCAGGACCATCTGAGCCTGAGCTGGCTGGGATTTTCTTTCAAAACTGTTCATCAAATGGCACAGTAGTGTTTGACATGGCCTAAATATGTTTTCATATGGCTTGTAAAACAGATGAGATATTAGCAGAGTTATCAGAAACATACACACAACATTTAACCTTGATAATAGAGAGTTATTGGGTGTCACTAAAGGCTGTACAAATATACCTTTGGTTTCAGAACTTACTTATATATTCTTAGATTCAAAAATAACCCTTTAAACATCTATAGTTGTTTTGCTATGTTATAGAATTATTAGAACAATTAGGGATGGGGAAAATGTGTTAAGGTCTTATTTATTTTCCCTCTTGGAAAGCTCTTGTATTACTCAATATGCCATTCATATATTTAAGGTATTTTTAATCTTTGGTTATACATTTCTCTCTGAGTGTTTAAGACTAAGCAGATAGCCAAAATTTTAATTGAGGATTAATTTTAGAGGTCACTAATGGCTCTCCAAAGGAGAGTTTAGAGACCTAAGAGTAACCCTCTAGTTTACTAGTATTTTCTGTCTGTTAGGATGAGTCAGGGCCAAGCTGGCAAAATAGTTTTCCCTTATTTGGGAAGCCAGAAGGATTGTTGCTCATTTGTGACTCTGCTGTTTCAGATTGCACACCAACTTTTTTTGGGGTCTCCATATCCTCCATGCTCAGGAAGACAGGTGACTTACCAGGAGGCCCGTGTAGAATTTTTCCATCATCTCCATTGGCCTCTTGACCTGGGAGCACAGGACAAAATATTGGCCCTTTTTGCTCCAATGATTCCAATTGGCTTTGGCTTCTACATAGGTGATTAACACGCTTAGAAAGGAAGTTACACCAGCCTGGATGTATGTACATCTAGAGCACATTTGATTACTGAAATAGATTTAGTTAAGAATGGCACAAGAGCTTCTTGACATCATTTTGTCCAACCTTTTAAAATTTTGTTGTCCTGTGGCAGCATAAGCCATATCTGAGGCACAGAAAGTAGGCACATCTTACACTTTAAATATCTAACACTTATAAATACAGGTTTAACCTGTTGTCAGTCATGAAAACAATACAAATTTAACCAACTAATTTAACCTAGAAATTGTCACAAAAGGACAAGGAAGACAATAAAAAAATCTTAGCACCTGTGTTTGAAAACATCTTTGATTAATTCAGATACCTTTGTTGGTACCAATTACCCAGAGAATATTGGAAACAGGATGAGAGTTGAAATTATTTTTCTCAGATGAAGACTATTGTTTGAGCATGATGCTGTACCCTAAAGTAGGGAATATATGTTAAGAGTTAATTTTGTTATAACCACTGGACTCAAGATGCCAGAAATGAGTCAGTTACTTTACATACAATAGAGCAGAATCTGGTCATAATTGAGCCAAAACAGCCAGGCTCTAATATAACCCTGAACAAATCTATTTTGAAGGAAAAAACACCATTTGATAACTAATGATTTTAGCTTAATATTGATAGCCATTGGTATTATGTACCATAGAAATTTTTTTTATTAATTAATTTATTTATTTGAGAGCTACAGACACAGAGAGAAAGACAGATAGAGGAAGAGAGAGAGAATGGGCATGCCAGGGATTCCAGCCTCTGCAAACGAACTCCAGATGTGTGCGCCCCCTTGTGCATCTGGCTAACGTGGGACCTGGGGAACCAAGCCTCGAACCGGGGTCCTTAGGCTTCACAGGCAAGCGCTTAACCACTAAGCCATCTCTCCAGCCCCCATAGAAATTATTAATGCAAAATAATTTTATGTTTTACCCATGACTTAAATTTGATAAAGCTTAAGCAAGTTATCCCAACATATTTTACCTAACAGGAACATAAATGTTATAGTGACTGAAATTAAATCACTTTAGAGCATTCTTTAGAATTTGGAAACAGTTGAAAAATCTTTAACTTTAGGCATGATATTTAGGTTTAGCCTGAAAATTCTGTTCTATACATGCACATCTTTATCCACCTACTTTTAACATTCTGATCTAAGTATCACTCAGAAAGCATTTCTTTTTAAATTTAATTTAATTTTGTATTTAAAAAAAATTTTATTAACATTTTCCATGATGATATTTTTTAACAATTTTTAAGCCTTTTCCATGATTATAAAACATATCCCATGGTAATACCTTCTCTTCCCCCTTTTACCTTTGAAATTCCATTCTCCATCATATCCCCTCCCCATCTCAATAAGTCTCTCTTTTATTTTGATGTTGTGAACTTTCCCTCTTCTGATTGTTTTGTGTAGGTAGTGTCAGGCACGGTGAGGTCATGGATATCTAGGCCATTTTTTGTCTGGAGGGAGCACGTTGTAAGGAGTCCTACCCTTCCTTTTGCTCTTGCATTCTTTCCACCACCTCTTCTGCATTAGACCCTGAGCCTTGGAAGGTGTGATTGAGATGTTACTCAGTACTCTAGTCACTTCTTTCCAGGATTATGATACCTTCTGAGTTGTCGCAAGGCCACTGTCATCTGAAAAGAGAAGATTTTCTACTCAAAGTGAGAGTAGCATTAATATAAGTGTAAGAATATTAAGAGAAGTGCTTACTGGGCAGTTTGATAAGCATAGTATATACACTTATCCAGACATCAGAAGATGTTACACCCATAGGGCTCATGACTAACCCTGTTCTAAGTTTTCCATATCAGGGATGTATTCCCTCCCTTGCAGAGGGCCTCCAGTCCTTGAGGGCAGTTGGTTTCCACCAGGACAGACATGCCACTATTGCACCTATTGGCTCATTTGGCCTGGCTGGCCAATTATAAGGCTTGTAGTGTCCACTGTTGAGTATCTTCACTGGTGGTGTATCTTTCTCCCATTGAACTGCATGTATAATGGCTTCTTCCAGCTTTCTGTCAGCTGGTCTACATGGAGGAGTTATCAGCTCAGTTCCAGCAGGACTTCTCAGTGGCCTTGCAGCCCAAGTATGTGGAGTCTTCAGCAATAGTCTTACTATCAGTTAAAGCTACAGAGTCTTACCATCAATTCCTGGTGGGAAACCAAGGGTCTTGGCAATGGCCTATAATGTTTTGGGGGCATCAGGGACCTCCCAGGCCAACAACTCACTGGAACGTATCCCATCCCTGATACTGAGAATTTTCTAGCAACGATCTATGGCTCCTGAGTGTTCCATTGTCCAAAACCAAAGGATTCCATTTGAATTATTTATATCCTCTTAGATTTTGTTTAGCCCTCCCTACACCTTTCCTTTAGTCAATCTCCTCCCCTAACCTAACTTTGGGCCTTTTCACCTCCGTTAATCTATTCTTCTACTTACATATATACAATATCAACCTATTAAGTACCTTTTTCCCTTACTTTATCTTCCCTTTGTGTCTCTTTTTCTGCTTACTGGCCTCTGCTACTGAGTTTTTTCCTTCTCACACAGATGCCCAATCATCTGTAGCTAGGATCCACATATAAGAGAGAACATGTGATGCTTGGCTTTCTGGGCCTGGGTTACCTCACTTAGTATGATCCTTTCCAGATCCATCCATTTTTCTGTGAATTTCATAACTTCATTTTTCTTTACCGCTGAGTAGAATTCCATTGTATAAATGTGCCATATCTTCATTTTCCACTCATCAGTTGAGGAACATCTAGGCTGGTTCCATTTCCAAGCTATTATAAATTGAGCAGCAATAAACATGGTTGAGCACATACTTCTAAGGAAATGAGATGAATCCTTAGGATATATGCCTAGGAGTGCTATAGCTGGGTCATATGGTAGATCAATCTTTAGTTGTTTTAGGAACCTCCACACTGATTTCCACAATGGCTGGACCAGATTGCATTCCCACCAACAATGTAGAAGTGTTCCTCTTTTTCCACATCCCCACCAGCATTCATGATCGTTTTCATAATGATAGCCAATCTAACAGGAGTGAGATGGTATCTCAATGTAGTTTTAATCTGCATTTCCCTGAGGACTAGGGATGTAGAACATTTTTTTAGATGCTTATATGCCATCAATATTTCTTCCCTTGAGAACTCTCTGTTTAGCTCCATAGCCCATTTTTTAACTGGCTTGTTTGATTTCTTATTATTTAACTTTTTGTGTTCTTTGCATATCCTAGATATTAATCCTCTATCAGATATATAGCTGGCAAAGTTTTTTTTTTTTTTTTTTTCCCATTCTGTAGGTTGCCTCTTTGCTTTATTCACAGTGTTCTTTGCAGTACAAAATCTTTGTAATTTTATGAGGTCCCAGTGGTTAATGTGTGGTTTTATTGCTTGAGCAATTGGGGTTGTATTCAGAAAGTCTTTGCTCAGGAAGCATTTTTAACAAGCATTCTATGTCCAACATTGAAAACTTCTTTCCCAGTTCCTTCAATCAATTCATCTCACCCCATAATTAACCATCTTTCTTACAAGACAATTAAGAGAAACTACACCAAATTGATTAATCCTGTTACTCACTGACAAGCAAGTTGTCTATATTAAAGACAATTTTTTGTCATTAATACCTTTAACATACTTGGAAATGATTTTATTAGGAGTAACTAAGGCAAATTTTGTTCCTCTTTTCAGGCAGGTTGGCCGAGAAGTCAGGCCAGTTGCCTCTTCCTTTTGAGTAAAAGGGCATTACAATCTTTTAAAAATACCTTGAAAATTATGAGTCACCACCTCTGAGAGAATGCTTTTATTTTCAATAATCCTCTATGTAAGTTTAAGTTGGCTTAGCGCATAAACTCAGTAATTATATTTATGATATCATGCAACAAAATATGGCATTGTTTGCATAAAACTTCAGTTCACCATAGGTTTTTGTTAAATGTGACCTTTTTTTTTTTTGCCACATCATGGTGCCAGCACAGCAGGAGACAGCTTGGTGGGTTGTGAGTTCTCATGACTTACCACCTTTGGATCATCCCCACCCTGCTCCTGGACTCTCACCTGGGGCAAGGTCTTGTAGGCAGAGCAGCAATAGACTACACAAAGGGAGCCTCCCATGTTTTCCCTCACGGGGCGAGTACATCCAAGAGCCAGCTTTGTGAAGGGGAAAGAAATGAGGAGGACTGGGCCACAAGGACCACCAGGACCCAAGGCACTTTGGAGCGCTAGTGCAGCTGGCTTGCAGTTTTGCTGCTGTCCTAGCCAAGAAACTTGAAAGGAGATGACCAGGTTGTCAGGTGAAATGTCCTTCCTGAACTTTTCATTTCCTAGCCAGATAAGCTGTGTGGGTTCAGGTGTCTGGGTCACATGGACCCCCAGAAATCATCTAGGGAGCAACCTGGAGGACTTCCTCCCAAAAGGAGCTGGCCTTCCTCTGGGAGTGCTTAATTCCCTTAACTTTCAGAAAAACCCTTAATCTATGAATCTGTGATTCCTTTTGGTGGGAGACAATATTGCTCATGACAGAAAAAGAGTGGAAACACCAAGACCAGAGGGCAACATTCCCGTGGGCTGAATAGCACTATGGGGGAGTCCCCAGTGATCTGGACACAAGCATCTTTCTGCAAGTTTAGGGACCGGTGACCTGCCCTTCAGGCTTTAAGAGGTCAATGTGTTACCAGCTTTTTGTTTTGGAGAGAAATAGACAGAAAGTCTTTGCCAAAACTCAGTAGGCTGTCACAATCCAAGGAGAGGATGAGACTGGCCTTTTGTCAATGCCAAAGAGTGGCCTTGGCCAAGAGACATCAGTTGCCATTTTGTTGTGACCGGTCCCTCATGATGGCATGAACAGAAAATAAAGGAGGAAAAAGCGGAACATGTCAGCCCTCAAAAATATGGCAGCAAGGCCACATGGACCCATATTTCCCAGTCCCTCTGGGAGAGCACTCATCTACCCTAGCATGTTTCAGAGGGCCCCTGTTCAGGCACCAGCTATGGATCCCTGGATCCTCAGGGCTGTGGTTCCCTGAAGATGTCCAGGAAACTGTGGAGAGCAGGGTCCTGAGCATGATGAAAGAACCACTTTCAGAAGGCAGTCTCAGTGAATAGCTCATTTTATTTGTCAGGGAAATAGGCTTATAAGCAGTTGAGAGCAGGAAGAGGGTCCTAAGGCGATTGAAGTGCTCAAAGGCTGCTAGCCGATGCCTAGGGATGTCCATTCCAGCACGTAGGCAGTCAGGTACAGCACATAGGGTGAGAGTCAGGTGATCTACATAGTGGTGGAAGAGGGTCACAGGGGACGGGCTGTGTGAAGTCTGCTTTGCAGTAGTGGAATTGCAATGGATTTTATTTTATTTTATTTTATTATTATTTTTTTGAGGTAGTGTTTCACTCTAGTCTAGGTTGACCTGGAGTTCACTAAGTAGTCTCAGGGTGGCCTTGAACTAATGGAGATCCTCCTACATCTGCATCCTGAGTGCTGGGATTAAAGGCATGCGCCACCACACCTGGCTCTGCAATGAATTTTTAATCCATCAACTAATTTATCTGCAGGTGTGTGTGTCCTACCAATGAATGCCAAATGTTGGCACCACTTTTTGTGTCTGGTTTATATGTTAACCATTGGAACTGAACCTGGATCAGTAGGCTTTGCAAATACATTTATCTGCTAGCCATCTTACGCAGCCCTGCAATGGATCTTTACAGTTATCAATGTGAATATTCTAGATGAGCCAGTATTCTACTTCTGCTTGCTGTTGCCATTTGGTAAAGTGTCATGAGATTCTTTGAGAACACTTATTGCATAAATATATGAAATGATGATAATTTCAAAGGAAAAATATCAATTGAGCAATATGTTGGAAGATTCTACAATACCTATGTGACATCTGTATGGATAAGATGTAAAATTCTTCTCATGAGCATACACAAGCCTAAGCTATATATAGACATAGTATATTTTAGGTCTTAACAATGCAACAACAAAAATGCAACTTATATTTAATTTTGATGTAAAAAATGAAAATATCAATGTCTCTTTTTTTCATGTTTTTGAGGTAAGGTCTCATTTTAGCCTGGGCTGACATGGAACTCATTCTATAGCTCCAGACTGTACTTGAACTCAGTGGTCCTCCTACCTCATCCTATCAAGTGCTGTCTTTGAAGCTGTTTGTCATCACACCCAGTATCTCCCATTTTTCATATTCTAGAAATGTATAATTGGTTTTTAAAATAGCTAAGTATGAGCTTGAGAGATTTCTCAGTGGTTAAAAGCACCTCCTTTCAGTGCCTGGTGCCCCAGGTTTGAATAACCAGTACCTGTGTAAAGCCAGTTGCACAAAGTGGTACATTCACCTGCAGTTTATTTGCAGTGGCAGGAGGCCCTGTGTGTCCATTCTCAATCTCCCTTTCTCTATCTCTTTCTCTCTCTCTCCCCTTGAAAATTAATAAATATATATTTTAAAATACATAAGAAAAGGTAAAAAAGAATAACAATGACAACAACAACAAAGCTCTGTAAAAAGGAAGCAAGATGGAGTGGAGCAGAAAGATTGTTAGAGCCACAAGTTGGGACATTACGCATAGAGACATTGTCTCTTCCCCATAAGTGATGGGTGCCCTCACAATGCACTATCCACAGTCCCTGTGGGGATAAGTGGCGTCCACAGAGAGGAGGGTTCCTTTGGAGGGGCACAGGGATGAAGAAAAGGATGGTACCAACATATACTGTTTACATAATGAGTATATCCATAACAAAAAAAAAGAAAAAAGGAAGGAAGATGTGCTTGAGAGATTACTTAATGGTTAAGTGATTGCCTGCAAAGCTAAGATGCCAAGGTTTGATTCCCAAGGATCCACATAAGCCAGATGCATAAGGTGGCACATGTGTCTGGAGTTTGTTTGCCGTGGCTGGAGGTTCTGATGAACCCATTCTCTCTTATAGTCTCTATTAACTTAAGATCTTCTCAATATCTGCCTCTTTTTCTCTCTCTTTCTCTCTCTCTCAAATGAAAAAAGAATCAAGGCATTTATAGCCTTTGGTAGTTTGAATGGATATCCTCCAATTCATTCAGGAGTTTATTATAGCTTGTAATTTAGATCTAAAGCCTCCTGGATGGGAGAGTTTTCATTTTGGACAGATTCTAGGGTCCAGTCCTAAGATGTTTTGGAGGAAGTCCAATCTAAAGATGTGCAAAGTGCTTTAGTTTTGCCTGGAGTGTACTTGCTTGTGGTTTTGGTGGTGGCTTTTCTCTCTGCTTGGATCTGTGAAAGGGAGGCCAACTTCTGTAATTATTCAACTTCCCCTGAATCTGTAAGCTTACATAAGTTTCCTTCCTCCATGACTGTGCCAGGTTTAAAAGTTCCTCCTAGCCACCTGAAGCTGTCTGTGACAGAATTGGTACCAGAAGTAAGGGATTTGTGATATGAATATGATCAGGTGGATTTGGTCTTTTGGAACTTGTGTGCTGGAAGAGTGGGAAACTTCCTGCTGACAAGTGAAGATGCCTTTTGGAGGTAAGCCAAGTATTATGGACTCTTCTGATGAGCATTTTAAAATGCTAAGTGCAGAGTGAATTATATGTAGAGGATTGCCTTATGAATTTTCTAAGGAGAAGGAAAGACTACAGATATCCTTCTTGTAACTAGGCTACTGGCATAACTGCTGGCTGTGTTAAGCTGCCCATGTTGAGAGTTTGATTAAGGTTAATTTTGTAATGGACTGATGTGAGTTGCTAGAGATATAAGGGTGAGCTATAATATTCAAAATTAGTAAAAGTCATTCAGGTTTAAAATTTACTGGCACAGAGACTGGTTTTAGGTTGCTAATGTTGTTATTGTTATACATTGGCATATTTTAAAAAGATCAAAAATGATATCTATAGAAATAATAGAAAAAAAGTCAAGGGAAGATTTTGTTGAAAATTAGAGCAAGGCCTGTATAATTGACCTAAAATTAAAAGCTACAAAAGATTTGTAAATATATTTTACACAATATTTAAAAACAACCCTATGCAGGACAAAACAGACTATGACAAAATACATGTAACAAAACTTTGAATATTTATAAATCATATTACCAAGAAATAACTAATTCATAAATATAGAAAGCTTATGGAAACTTATAAAGAACATCTAAATTACTTATAGATATGCAGTGATGCTCAATTTGGCTTACAAAATAAAATCTGAAATAAAAAATAGAGATGGTAACTTTCTATAGTACTGGAAAAGTTTAGACATTTGATAACATAAGATGCTGGTAATAACATGGGTTTGATAAGGGACTGATTAATTTACTCATGCTATATATCTGAAGTGGCTCAAATTATTCCTAGTAATACAGAGAGAAGTTATTTAGAACTTGTATGCAGATCAAGCATATATGTAGGTCAAGATCATTAGTATATATTATCTGATAAAGTATGGTAGAAAAATACATGTTGTATATATGCACATATATACATATGTATGTGGGCATACATAAATGTATATACCTGTATTTCATAAGAGGTGTTGTCTCTAGGACAATATTCATTTTTGCTCATAAATCTAAGAAAGAAAGATCTCTGTATTTCTCTTTGTCATTTTCAGCAAAACTGTACTGTAAATGTTTGGGGAAATAATACTAAAGACTTTAATATATGAAAATACTGAGCAATCTAAAACACATAAGACAATTTTATAACTTCCTCTGATGTAATTTAGAAATGAATAAAATGGATGATTTTCTAGATTGATACATCAATAAATATATTGATTAAGAAATATAACTCATTTTTTAAAACTCAGTCATGATCATGTATATCATAACTTGATCATTTCTATAACTTAGGATATGTTCAGCTTAGATTACAGAAATGTTTGCTCACACAGGCCTATGTAATAAAGGGATTCATCATTTCATCTAGTGGTAACTTTGGAGATAGGACTGACTTCAAGATTTCTTCAAGCTATGAGTTACGGTGCCATATTTACTTCATTCTCTGCTAACTCTAACTCTGTATTCAGCTTCATCCTAAGGCTGCTGAGAATTGCAGCTATGAACACTTGCTGTGTAATCACATCTATCTGGAAAGAGAGGGGCAAGGTCATAGGACAAGCAGAGGCAAGGCCCTGTGTTCTTCAGGTACAGGAACCCTGACCTCTATCTATGAGGAAGACAGCAGAAGTGGTTGTAGCAAGGCAAGCTTATAGCATTAGTGATGAATTGTCTTCCTGTCATCAAGTAATTTCTGAGACATGAAGGTATGTTTCATTGTTGCAAGTCTATCTTGAGCCCATTTCTTCATGTCTCCAACTATATGAAGTCATTAACCTTGTCTATTAACAATGTTTAAAGGTTTAACGGTGTTTAAAGGTGGTGCATTGGACAAACAAAAGAGTAAGATAACACAGTTTAAGACAAAAGGAGAAGAATAAAGCCCACTTGGAGCAGATGTAACAGAACTAAATATTATAGAAAGTGGTTTAAAATGAGTCAGTAGTTCACAGATGATCAAAGACAAATAGACAATAAAATATGAAGATAGGTTCATTTTCATTAGTAGCAACTGAAATAGAAATTCATGTGGCTATTTACTTTTATTTAAAACTCATTACATTGTCAATGATAAAATGAAATTAGAATAACTTTAGATAAAGAAAGGGAAGAAAGTGAATTTCATAAACTTCTGGTTAAGGTGTAAAAGTTTGTAGATTTTAAAAATATGTTACTTATTTATTTATTGAGAGAGAGAAATAGAGAGAAAGAAAGAGAGACAAAGAATGGGTACACCAGGGCCTCTAGCCATTGCAAATGAACTCCAGACACATGTACCACCTTGTGTATCTGGCTTATGTGGATTCTGGGGAATTTAACCTGGGTACTCAGGCTTCACAGGCAAGTGCCTTAACTGCTAAGCCATCTCCCAGCCCTAGATATATTTTTTTGAAAGTAAGTTGTTAGAACCTCCTATTGGAAGTATTACAGTCTAGTGCTGTTCAGATTTAGGTAATTTTTGACAGTCTGTTGGATTTTTAGAATATTTTAATAGGCTTCTCTAAGTAGCACAGGGTAGAATCTTTTAGGGAACATGTGACTAAACAATGTAGAATGGAAGCCAGAGGAAATATGAAATTAAAATTCAGGATATGATCAAATCTCACGTCATTTTGTAGTATGCTAGGCAGCTGTCATGTTGATTCATTCTGCACCTTTCATCCAGCCTTATTCTTTGCTAGGTATGTAGCCTTGTTTGAGGACAGGAGATAAGATAAGAAGAAACTTCCTCCCCTGCTCCTACTAAGGCAGCGAGATTGAGTATTGGTATTACTGAAAACAGAGGGTCAAGTTCTTACCTGAGTTTGTTTGTGTGGTATCAGGCTTGCTGTCCAGTTCTTCATGAAAGGGTACATCCTTCTCTGGACCATCTGTGTCGTCTTTCCTTTTCTTTGCTATATATATTCATTTCTGAACGTTACGTGCTAAGTATTTTGCCATCCTTTCTGTTTTAGAACTGGAAGGTATCTTTTGAGTTTTCTATATCTTGTCTAGATGACTTGTCAGCCAGTCCCTCAGCCTGACTCTTTGACAACATAGCACATATTTTATCACATTGTACTTGGCCTTACACATTTAAATTCAGTGAAATGCATTTTGGAATGACATTCCTCTCTATGTCCCCACTCTTCCTCTTTATCTGCTTATCATTTATACAGCCCTGTTTTAATACTTGTTTTGTAACTTCACCAGTGAAATAATCTCTTCCTAAAATTGCTTTTAAAGTAATTTCAGTATGTTATTACTATAATAAGGAAATAGCTTAGAAAAAATGCCCCTCTCAATTGCCAGCCAATTCTTTCCTTTCAAAACTATGCATCTGTTCATAAATACTAAGTGTCTGAGTGTATTTGAGGGGGTAGCTTGTTATTTTTATATGTCTGTTGACCGGTATCTTTATTCCTGAATACATTTAAGAAATATACAGGGTCACATATATTATTTTCTGGACAGATATAGAACTGAATGAAGTTAGACACTTGGCAGTGACTTTGAATGAGCTGGCCTGGTAACTTTCACAGATGTCTTTGGGTTTTGCAGGTTGATGCTGTCTTTAGGGAATGGTTTGGATTTGATTTAACATTGTATAAATTGGTTCACTCACCTTTGAGTGTGGAGGATGTATAGTTTCGTGCTCGCTCAGATTAATGTACTGCCAGCAGCTCTGAAGCTCCCATCTCAGGAAATTCATTAACATGTTGGGAAATCTAGGGACCAGGTGTGGTGCTGAAAGGTTAATCTATCCTCCTTTCTCTTTCAGAGGAGCTTCAGAGTGAGTTATATGTACTCTAGTAGTTAAAGTGAGCAAATGAAGGCAATCTACTTTGTGCATGCAGTGGGATTCATGCACTGCTGAATTTCAGTCATGAGGCATGCACATTGTATATGTTTTTATGTGTCTTGCACTCACAGTATAATTCCTACACATCATTAATTAACATAGTTGTATTATAATTTTTTAACTATTTTAAGTGTGTACTCTTTTGTTTGATTCATGAGCAAAAAGAAATATATAGGTACTGTTACAAAGATATTGACATTCTGCACTATTCCGATATGTACAAAAGAGGAACTTCAAATGACTGAGAAGGAATATGGAGCTTTTCTTGAAGTTGTAATTGGATGAACTCATTAAGCACTTTCATTGGGCCTGGAGTTTGTCAACCCCATCCTAATAATTCCCTAAGATTGCTATTGCTCCTGTCCTGCTTCACCTGCACACATTTTCCTTCTGTCACCACTTTCTTACACCTAAGAAGCTTTGTGGCTCAGACATACTGTCAAAAAAACACCCCAAATCAAAAAAACTGGATGTTTAAAAATTTTCTTGTTATCAATTCCTTATTTCTTTTAAGTACCCTTCACAATCCTAGTAATCAAAATTTGTTGAGTTTACTGCTTTCGAGTCAAAATTTACCCATAAAACACTTTACTTTTATGTAGCAAAGTATTTATTCCATTATCATCATATCCAAAATCTAAGTATCAACCATTCATTTGTGATGTATAATGAGTCCTGTGGTGAATACATTTTAATCCATAATAACAATGTGTTGTTTTAAGGAAACATCTTATTTCTACTTGTTCCTTGGTATAATTTGGTTTCACTAACCTTTTTGCTCTCCTGTAACTCTTAATGCATTCTTATGTCCCCTAAATATTAAAAAGAAAGAAGAGAGGAAAAATTCACTCAGCACCAACTAAATATCATGGTGAGTATAAGGTCAGATTCAAGTTTGTGGAAAGAAAGAAAGAGAAAATTCTTCCTAAGCAAATATGCATGATATGTTTGGCAATGAGTGTTGTCGATAGTATCAAGCTGCTTGCCCAATGCTCAAATTCTGTTATTTGCTGTAGGAAAAGAAATAAAGACACATACAAATGCTGCATTCAGGGCCTTTTATTGTAGTTTTGAAGCTTTGGGTCAGAGATGTAGGAGGTGAATATGAGACATGACTTCCTGATCAGGAAGATTAGATAGGAGAGCTAGCTTCTTTTCTTTTCAGCCTAATTGTTAACCTGCAAAAGGTACCTTTGAGGGGGTGGCTCTTGAGAAGCCTGGCTTAATAGGTTCTTATAGATTATATCAATTTGTGACTGTCATCCAGATTCTTAATTATTATATTTCTGGAGATGATATGCTTCAGTACCTTGGAAAGTTCATTTCAGAGTCTGGTGGTCATGATTTAACCTGGTAAAGTTATCATTTATACCTAATCTTTTGGCAATAGTTTAATTCTTCCATAATCTGGGACCCAGCACCCTACTACTGTGGTTTGGGCAACACACTCTTGCCAAAGGTTAGGGCCTGAAGCACTGACTTTCAAACTTTGTTGCATCTACTAGCACCTGTAAAGTTTATGAAAATTGTTGCTGAAACTATCCAAGTCCAAAATGCTTGGAATCTATGAATATGTTGATACACATGACAAAGGTGGAGCCAGGTTGTAATGGAATTAAGATTCCTAATCATTTGTTGTTAAAATAGAGACATCATAACCACAATCCCCACGGGGATATTCTGAAACCCTAAAGAGGAGAGTCCCTTCACAAAAACGGCAGGGATGAGGGAAAAGATGGTACCAACATGTGTTGTTTCCATACAGAGTTTGTCCAAATTAATAAAAGAAAATTTAAAAATAAAAGTAAATAAATAAAATCTGGAAAAAAACAAAGCTGCTCTCCAATAAAGTTTCTTGTTGCTTTTTTAAGAGTAGAGAAAAAAAAAAATAGAGACACCATCCTAGATTCTCTAGATCTTGTTAAGCCCAACAGTTCTTAAAATGTATGAGAATGACAGACTGATCTGAGTGATGAGGTATAGGAAGAACTGGCCTGGTGTTGCTGGCCATGAAGATGGAGAAAGAATCCATGAGCACAAGAATTCAGGAGGCCTCCCCAAAATAGATAAAGGATGGTAGGACTCACCCTAGAGGCTCCAGGAAGAAAAGCATCTATGCTGCCATGGATTCTATTTGCTGGTAACCCACACCACAGTACAGAAATGTAAGATAACAAACCTCTGTGGTTTATGCCAAAACAAAGTAAAATGAAATGAATAAGTTTGCTGAACCACACCACAGAGTTTCTCCCTTAGTTGGTCTGGATTTTGACCTGAGCATATACATTAGTAACAAATTCCCACATGAACATGTTACCTATGCTCCTGATTTGGAGTCATGCTTTAACAGATAAATACATGAATGCAATACTGAGTAAATTAAGAGGAGACAAATGAATGCCTAAATGAATCCAAAGAGAACACACACACACAAAAAAAAACCGCTACAGGAAATCAGCATCAGAATGTGAAAATGAAATGCAATAAGGAGTTAGAAATCTTGAAGAAAAACCAAACTTAACTGAAGTTGGAAATGATAAATACAGTAAGTCAAACAAAAAGTCCAATGGAAAGCTACACAAATAGAATGTATTAAATGGAAATCAGAATATTATGTCTTGAAGACAATGTAGAAGAATTGGATCCATTAGTCAAAACCAATGATAAAAAAAAAAATGAATGGGACATGAGAGAGATTTGGGACAACATGATAGACCAAATGTTTAAACAATGGGAATTAAAAAAGAAGAACTTCAGGCCAATGTCATAGACAATATTTTTTAGTTAAGTTATATAAGAAAATTTCCCAAATCGAGAGAAGGTAATGCCCATACAGATACCCAGGCATACAAAAAAATTAAATAAGAAGAAAGAAATTACCCATATAATATAATCAAAACACTAAATACTTAGAACAAAGTAAAGATACCTTATGATACAAGAGAAACACATCAAGTAATATATAAAGTCAGGCCCATCAGAATAACCATAGATTTTTCAATGGCAACTCTAAAAGCTAAAAGGGATTGTAATGATGTGTTTCAAGTACTGAAAGACCATAGCTGCCAACCTAAAATACTGCATTCAGCAAAATTATCTTCTATAATAGAGGCAAAATAGCTTTCCGGGATGAAACATACTAAGGAAATTTATGACCGCTGGGCATGGTGGAGCATGCCTTTAATCCCAGAACTCTAGACATAGAGATAAAGGATTACTGGTAGTTCAAGTCCAGCCTGAGACTACATAATGAGTTCCAGGTCAGCCTGTGCTAAAGCAAGAACTTACCTCAGAAAAAAGAAAAAGGGAATTTATGACCATTAATCCAGCTCTACAGAGGTTTCTGGATAGGATATTTCATATTGAATAGAAGGGTAAACACATTAAGAAGATCTTGGAATAATGGGGAAAATAATCATTGTTACAACAGTGATTAGACAATGAAGACTACAAAAACCAAACGCAACAAAATAATCAATATGACAGGGATTAATTCATACTTTTCTGTAGTAACTCTGAACATTAGCGGTCTCAATTTCCTAAACAAAGGACACAATAACATATTGGATTAGAAAATCGGACTTCAAGAAGGTCACCTCACCATCAAATACATTCCCTACCTTAGTGAGAAAGGGTGGGAAATATGATTTGTTATCTTTGACTTGATTGCCTGAGGATCCTCTTCCCTCTTTCTTCTTTTTACTCTCTGCATTCTGTCACTTCCCTCCCATGCTTCCACTTCTGCCCAATCATTCTACTGTCCTTTCAGGTTCACTGACTACTATGATATTACTGTCACCCAGTGCGCCCTATCAGATCTAAATTGACCTCAGCAGATGCAAGATAAACTTCAGAAGTAAGGGACTTTTCCTTTGTGCCTTTGGGCTTTCATCTTCCCCAAGATCACTTCTTCAGCCTTACAAAAATTTACATAGCTATTCATGAAAGTTTTCAGTAATGGGAATTATAATGAATGTGGTGGGGGGAGGAATTAGGAGGGTCAAATCCAGAATTTAGTTAAATAAACCTTACCTGGAGCTATTTAAGATATGAAGCCTTTTATTGTTTAAACTCAATCCAGAGTTCATACTTTTCCTTTTAAAAAATATTATTCTCCACTCCTGTAAAATTTTAGCCTACTCTTCCTTGTGTCCTCAACCTGGAAACATTCTTTTCCCCACATTCAGTGCAAATCTAGGTTATTTGATTTGAATTTACAGAGAAAGGAACACAGAGAGAATTTTGGGGCAGGAAAAACTGTCATAAAGAATTGCAGGTGTCCTGAGGTAGAGGTTTTCCAGGCTAGAGGTTCCTCAGAAATTCAGGTTTGCTGGTTAGAGGACACCCAATGAATGCTGAGTCCCTTAGTTGGGGGTCTCTCTGGTCTCTTAGTCAGATATCTCTAGCCAGAGGAACTCTAAAAATGCATGTATCTTTAGATGACAGTGAAGGTGAGTGATGCAGAACTGCCTGTGAAATGAAGTGTAAGATAAACCACACAACTGGGGGAAGGTATAAAATCCTAGATTGATTGTGCGATCTCTTTGCTTCACAGTGAATACTTTTAAATTGTAACACTTCAAAAGGGTGTGAGCCTACTAGAGATTCTGAGTCAGACATGGGCAGAATCCAGTATCTGTTTGCTTGCTTGTTTGCTTGTTTAAAAGATGAGTCTTTCTCTCTGTAAAAATTTAAAAAAAAAAAAATTAGGAAAAAAAAGCTTAAGAGAAAAAAAAAAGAATGCAGGTGTCCTATGTCAGAAGCCTCCTGAAATGCAGATGATTCACACTATTGACTATAAGAATTCTGGGCTAGAGGTCTCCCATAACTTCAGGGTCTCTGGATCAAAGGTCCTCGGGAATGCAAGATCTTCAATTTAGACTTCTCTAGGATTGGTTGATCTCCACATTAGAGGACTCCCAGGTAGTCAAGTTTCCTGTGTTAGATGTTCCAAGGACTACAGGTTCTCCTGGGTTAGAAATTATCCATGACTGCAGAGTCCACAGTTCAGAGCTCCCTCAGTCTACAGGTCTAACACAGTCTTCCAAGATTATAAATGTCCTTCTACATGGAGTGTTAGCTAGATGCCATAATTTTGCTATGCATTATTTTTATTTCTTTGTAAAATATTTATAATTTCTTCTTTGATATAAGATTGTAATCTATTTTTCAATTCCATGATATGTTGAAAGTTATACATACCATGTTAGAGATTTTTTGGGCTTAATATTATTGTGGTTAGAAGACAAACTTTGAAAAATTGTTATCACTGTAACTTATTGAAATGTTTTAGGGACTAGTATGTGGTTCCTCTTACTGCACATGCATAGTTCTTGTGCATTTACAGAGAGCATGTTGGTAGGAGCCCAGTCTTGGGTTTTGGAAATTTTAGCCAGGTCCACTTAGCTGACTGGGAAGCACAAAGTAGATTCGGGTTTTGAGCAGTTTTGAAATTCCACTGGTCAGATATTGCTGCTTTTCTATTTGAAGGGTATCAGATGTTCTTAAGCTATAACCCAGCCTGCTGCCTGACACTGAGTGGTTTCACACTCCATTATTCTTCATGGTTTTCCCTCAATTTTTCATTATCACTTCTGAAAAGGGCACTAGTGAGCAGTTTTCCCCCCTCAACTATCTTTATGACTTTCAAACAGGGAGCCCAGAGGCCTTTTCTGCATTCATTACAAATAGCATAAGTCACTCTAACCATTATAAAAGTTAACTTCTCAAAAATTGTGTTCTCAACATATTGGATTCAATTTACTCCATGTACCAAAACTACATCCAGAGTTCTTTCTTGTGTCTATGTAGAGTTACTTAACATTATGTTTAGCATGCCAGGCTGCTGCTTTAGTATGATAGAAGGAAGACTCCTAGAAGTCCTTCTCTCCAGCTGAGAAGAAACTCCTTAAAACCCGAACTCTTGATAAAAGTTCTTATATCCACAAATTTGACTGGGTTACTTCCTTGGGAGCATATTTTACTGTCCAAAATTGTTACTTTGATATTTGTGCCTAGGCTTTAAAGCCAAATAGTGCTGAACAGGTCATTAATCCTAAAATACAACATTAATTTTAAATTGATATGTTTATAATGAAATGTTAGTAATATTCTTAAATATTTTATTTAAAAAAAAGAAAGACCAAAGTAATTAATATATGCTAAACATATGTTATATGATATTATATTTAATTATTGTATATACATATATTTACATAATGCATTTATATAGAGAGATATACCCCTTTATATCAAATAAACTGGACAAAGTTTATCAAAATGAAATTTACAAAGAACCAATTATCAGTATAATTTGCTAGTTAAACACAAGAGACTTTTATTTTATTAGTGAACCTCCAGAATTGGTGCCTCTTTGTAAGCTAATGAGGTTTTATAGCCTCATGAGAGTCCCTGAACTAAGACAAAAATGGATACTACAATATTATGGTTTGAAAAATTACTTTCCAGCATTATTCAAAGAAATTTACCAACTGGTTGAGCTTCGAAAATTAAGAAATAGCTTACCATTTTATTTAAAGTTATTTTAAATGTGTACATTGTATTTATTTATCTAAGTAAGAGAGAGACAGAGACAAAGAGAGAGAATGAGCACAATAGGGCCTTTAGCTATTGTAAACACTTTCCAGATGTATGCTGCATTTGTGCATCTGGCTTATGTGGGTCCTTGGCTTTACAAGTAAGTGCCTTAACTGCTAAGCCAACTCTCCAGCTCTCTGTATGTTTTAAATAATTATTTTTAAAAATTGTTTAATTTATAGTTAATAAATACTAAGCTTAATCTTTTAGCATGGAACATATACCATGTAACATATATGAATTAATAATCAATGGAAAACATGAATTTATGGAAAAATCAAGATTTTGTATTGAGAATTGCTCCTTTTAGTTTGTTATGCAATAAATAATTCCAGAATATTTCTTTTATTTCCTCAAGCAAAAGGCTAAAACAATCCAGTTGGAGACCCTGTAAATATAATTTAAGAAAACCATACAGCATATACTATACCAGCTGCAGAGAAATCCGTGGGGGAGGGGAGCACTAATATCAAGCACTTGTGATTTCTGTATTAATTCACAAGAATAATCAGTATTAAGGAAGTCAATAATGAGAAAAGAGCTTGCACAAGGGAAATTAGGTTAATAATTTGAACTCTGAAGAAGTAGGATGTTTCTAGACCAGCTCATTAACAAAAAAGCCAAACAAACAAGTGAATTGGGAAAGAAATGTCTTCACAGATGAAATTACAGCACAAAGTAATCTAGCATGTTGCTGTTTGTAGATGTCACTTTTTATTAGTTTACAACACTCAAGGACACTTGAGTATGAAGCTTGGACACCTCTAGTGCCTAAAAAAAAGAAAAAGTTTGCTTTTAACAAGAGATGACACAAGGGGTCTTATAAACCAGTTCAATTCATACCATGTTCTTTTGCATAAATAGTTACATCTTATATCCCAGTAGCCATTTGGTGATGCTCCTTGGTGGCAGAAAATTCACGGCATTATGGACACTGTCTGCAGCATCTTTTTACTACCAACCCCATGAAGTTGCATGTGTCTTTGCTGGATATTGCTCTCCCTCAGAGAAGATCACTTCTCACCCAAATTCGGGATTGGGATCTCATCTGTGACTATGTAAAGGCTTGGTAAAGACTTCATGTTCTATAAAGGAAGAAAAAATGTTATTGTCTATTTCCTTTTTTATCTTATCATTTATTTGTATGCAGACATACACCCACAAAGAGAGAGGAAGAGAGAGAGAGAATAAATACACCAAGGTCTCCCACTATTGCAACCTAATTCTAAATACATATATATGTCCGTAGGCACTGGGGATATAAACCTGGGCTGACAGGCCTTGCAAGGAGGTATCTTTAACTGCTGTGAAATATCTCTAGCCCCTATATTTCTATCAGTAGCTACCAGAAATATTCAAATTTTGTTACCAGTTTGTTCTGAATGCATGCATATCCAGAGACCATTTTGAAATAACATGGCCAAGTATGTCAATAGTGGTTAAACTGAAGCCCTTTATAAATGCTTATTTTTGTATATATATTCAATACCTTGTTTTCTTAAATAGCAAAGATTGCCAGGGAAGTAAGAGTGTTATGGAAGTACTTTATTAATTTGAAGCATAAAGTTTTGAGATTGTTTATGAATCAGATATACTGATACAAAGACATTTGAGTCATTTGGGATGAAGTTAGCTTTGGCAGTTTTGAGAAAAAGAAATAAACCAGCCAGATCATTTTATTCTCTTTTAGATTCTGGGGATTTACTGAATGTCAAACTCATATCTTATGCATAGTCAATTAAGTTTTATCAAATGGAAATTTATGTGACTGCCATAAGCATTATCAATTTTCCCAAACAGTCTTACTAAAATTAAAGACAAAGAGCTGGGTATGATGGTACATATCTTTAATCCCAGCACTTGGGAGGCAGAGGTAGGAGGATCACTGTGAGTTCAAGGCTACCCTGATAATACATAGTGAATTCCAGGTCAGCCTGGGCTAGAATGAGGCCCTACCTCGAAAAAACAAAATAAAAATAATAAAATTAAAGACAAAGAAGCATGTGATACAAAATGTTAAGGTAAAACATCATCATCATATTTAATATACACTTTCATTTGCTGGTATGTATTGTGGGAATGTACTGTGGGAATTAAATATAAGAATAACATATGGTAATGAACTAGGGGAAGGAATTGTGGAAATATTTCTTCTGAGCCTTACAAATAATTTTTCTGAGATTATTGCTGTGAGATGCCAAATTCCTTATTTGAAATTTGTCCTAAAGTTAATCTTTATATGTAATCCACCTAGTAAAAGCAATGATTAGGTTTCCTGTGCCTTGGTGTACTTTTGGCCTCAATAGCACAGATGACCAATATTGGTAAATGATGCTCAGAAATGCTGACTAATCTTAATCTATGCTCTTTTCCAAATTTCCTCAGTGACCTGTTTGGACTCTTGACTCAGAGTAAGCATACATGCACAAGAAGTGTTTCTAGTTGCTGTGTTACAAATGTGCATTACTGAAACATCAATGCTTATATGAGATACATTTTGCAAGTTACAAAGCATCTGCTGGCATTTGAACAGTAGCATATCTTGCTTCAAATGTATTTGCATTGCTACATCCTGTGCTTTATTCCTCTTTTCCAGACATGAGAGTACTGGGCACAGATGGACAGATCAAAGGGAGAACCTTTTAAAATAACTTAATTTGATAATAATTTCTTAAGACCAAAGTGTGGTGGTTTGAATGTAAGATATTTCTCTTAGATTCATGTGTTTGAATAGTTAATCTTTAGTTGGTAGCACTGTTTGTGAAGGTGGTAGAACCTTTAGGAGATGGAGCCTTAGAGGAAGTTTATCACTAGGGCACTGATGAGGTGTACAGCCGAGCCCACTTGCCGTCTCTCTGCTTCCTCTATGTTGATATGACAATGTGATACTGGTTACTGCTCCTGCTCTGAATTATCTACCATGATATATTCCCCTTATAAACTATGAATGCTTTCCTTTCTTATGCAGTGACCTGAGCAATAATCTGGGAAAATAAGTGCCAAGTGCATCTAGTTACCTCTAGTTGGATTTTCAGCATGAATTCATTATTTAGTTGTAATATGATGGATGCACAAAGTTTAGATTTTTACTGAAATTATGTTCAAATAAAGTGCAAAGCCCTTTTATATTAACTATACATTGTTGTGATGTTATGCTTTTCAGTCTTACTTGTGATTATACTTCCTTCATTAATACATATAGCAGTGCCTAGATTAAAGTGAAAATCATTTTAATCTGATATTATATAAATATTGACTACACATTTCATTATCTCTTTGCAGTGGAAATTTTGAAGTTCATCATTTGTGGCAACTGGGATCATATTGTTAATTCTCTTATTTCATTTTTATGGCATATATATATATATATATATATATATATATATATATATATGCCATAAAAAACATATATATATATATATAAAACGAGAATGCTATTTTTCACATTTCTCAGTATAGTGACAAAATTATAAATGGGTTATTAATATATTATTTATGAAAATTAAATTTATCTAGCTTCTTTTATGTTTCAAGGCACCAATATTTTTTTAAAAATGTGAAAATTAGTGAAGTTAAGCATAGCACTTCAAGAAGAGTTTTATATTTACATTGCTCTTATGCATGCTGCTAATAGTTGATCTCTTTTAAAAGTGTAAATTTTATTGCATGTGAAAAATTACTGCATATAAAGTGCTAAAAGGAAAGAACGGTTACAGTTACAGAAAGCATCGCAGTAACAAATTAAAATGTCAAGCTTTAACTTGTTTTGTTAAAAGCCTTAAAGTCATGTATGATTTTTAGAATTGTCTGTTTAACACCTACTTTAAAAAGTCATTTAGAAAAAAAAAGGTCATTTAGAAATATGAGTTATGTGTAAGGAGTGATTTATTTGAGATAAAAAACTCAGGTTACTGAGATGAAAAATAATTTTTTCCTAGTTGCTAAATTTAGAGTGTATGACTGTATATGCTGACACTGGATCATTCAGAGGGATGAATAATCAAAATCCATGAGAACAAAGAATATTGTTGAAAATACATGTCTCTTTCTTCTTTGTAAATATTGAGGAGCAGGAGAATGACAAGCAAAATGTGAGGTATAGTTCTTACATCTGAAAATGTTAAGTATTTATTTATTTATTAATATTTACATAATTATTCCAGATCACATATGTATCCCCTATCTCAGAACCATACCTCTAGTTTGTCATAATTACAACCTGTAATGAGAAAACCATGAATTCAGCAGGCTTATTTGTTCACTGTGTAGATATCTACAATTAGGTCTATTTTTAAATGAGGCAGCAGTGCGGGAAGGAAGCAAAGATGTAGAATTAGCCACAATCAGTTGAATAAATTACTTAGTGTTCCCTCAGTTGTAGAGTATAGACAGTAATATTAGTTTTCCTGGAGCACTGGAGAAATACCACAAGAAGGAAGGAATACTGTGAGGGGAGTTCAAAGGCAGTGGTTTGAGAAGCAAACTTCCTAGTTTCTAGCATTATCTCCAATACTTAATGGGTACCTAATCATGGGAAAATCCCACAAACTATTTGTACCTTACTTTCATCATTTACAAAGTAATATATATTTCATGATTAGATGAGTTGATATTTGGGAATGGTAATCACAATGCCCCCTGCTACAGTTTGGAAAGTTTATGTGTTTGTAGATTGCCCAAATTCATAATTTGAAGGTGTTTGAAAGTAAGACTTTTAGAAGTAAGTAGCATTCGGCAAGAACATGAGGATAAGCCTCCTGTAATGAAATAAGTGGCTTATGAGAAGTGTAAGGGAGACCTGAGCATATATATACTGCCTTGAATTTTTCATATTACAATGTAAGAAGGTCCTCCTTACTATGTTTTAGTGTGTCTGTCTAAGATACATATGGTAGAAGTGTGGTGATGTTATTAAAACCTTATATAATCTTTAAGAATACAAGATACTGAAGTCATTAGGTACACTGATCTTTGAAAGGACTGATACAGTTCTTATTAGGCTTTGATTAGTTCTTGTAAGACTAGGCTGTCATAAAAAGAGCAACAAGGCTCTTCCAGCTCCCTGGATTTCTAGCCACCCAGCCTTTCCGGCATTGATGCTGTTCACCAACAGCTATGTTGTGAATGAACAAAAGGGCCCTTACCACAGGCCTAACTCAGGACCATCCAATTGTACACTTTCAAAGTTTGTATTAATGAAATAATTTTTACTTACGAAACACCCAGCCTTAGAATTTTTGTCTTTTGGTATTTTTCTTTTACTTTATTTTTATTGAGGCAGGTGACTCAGAGTGTCCTGGAATTCATGGCAATCTTCCCACCTCAACCCCTCACATGCTGGTATTAGCATGAACCCAGTTAAATATTTTTTTGTGTGGTTTATTATAAATATATTTCTTGACATAGGGCCTCCTATTTAGTATAGGCTTGCTTTGAGTTCACAATCATCCTGACTAATCTTAAAATCTTATTGAGTTCTGGGATTATAGTTATGTATAGGTTGGCCTCCCTGGCTATGTTGTGATAACAATGTGAAATGGAAAGTCATTCCAAATGACCTCTCTCTCTCTTTCCCTCTCTCTCTCCCTGTCCTCTCTCTTCCCTCTTTTCATTCTGTCTTTATTTCCTTTCCTTCTCAATCTTTTTCAGTGCTGAAGACTGAACCCAAGGCCTCATACATGCTAAGACCACAGGAAAGCTGACAGACATTGTAAACAATATTACAGATGAGTTAGATAGTAGAATTATCAATTCCTTTAGAAGAATTGTGGTTAGTATGCTCATGAAAATAGAGAGGAAGATGAATACTTTTACTGATAAGTTGTAGTCAATTTAAAGTATTCAAATCTGAATCGTTGATTGGCTAGAGAGATGGCTTAGTGGTTACAGTGCTTGCCTACAAAGCCTAAGGAGTGAGGTTCAATTTCCTACTACCCATGTAAGCCAGGTACACAAGGTGGCACATGTGTTTAGAATTTTCAGTGGCTAGAGGGCCTTGAGCTCCCATTCTTTCTCTTTATCTGCCTCTTTTTCTCTCTCTCTCTCAAATAAATAGATAAATAAAAACATTTTTAAAAAACAATCATTGAATTGATAAATATCACATCAGTAATTAAGAACTCAATGAATGGATTTCACATCAGAATAAATACATGAGAAGAAAGAGGAGTAAACTCAAAGATAGGTCAAGGCAACAGATTTAAACTTAATTGTAGAAGAAGAGAAAATAAAGTGGTTATCACATACCTGTAGTACAAAATGAAAAGTTCACCATCCATGTAATTAGAATGAAAAGAGAGCATTGTGGCACCAGTAATGTACATAAAGGGGATGATGAACAATTTTCCAAAATGGATTACAAACTTCAGTTGATATTTCTAAAAATCAGCAAATAGCAAACAGGAAAAAAAAAGTGCAATGCTGTTAATGGGCCAATAAGAATGTGGTGCAAACTTTTCTGTAGCAGCAATGGCCATGAGACAATTCAATAGCAATGAAGGATCTTGGTATTAAACAAATTACAATTTTTTTAAAAGAAAAATTCAAACTCTATAATATATTCTTCCAAAGTTGAGGAGAAACAAGGGTAATATCTATATTAGCTATAGAATATGATTTAAACTTCTAAGCTAACCCACCAGTACACTCTAGATCTAGGGTTGTAATAGCTCCCAAAATTTTATTTTTATTACAACCAGCTCTGTGTTTAAACAGTGTTTATATCAGATTTTATATTATTCTAAATATCTGCTTATTATCCCAATTCTGCCTACAAAGACTTTACCTTTACCCAAACATTTAAAGTCCAATTTACCTTTAAAAGACCAGCTTTTACTTTTATTTAAAGTCTTCCTTAGGATATCAAAGTCCTACTCTCTACAAATCATTCATCTTGGTTTAATAGAAACAGGCATGCATTTCTGTTTGTCACTTTCATAAATGTCAGACTTTATTAGATTTCAGGTAACACTGAGTTTCATGACATATTATTCCTTTACTTTCTAGTAAAAAGAAAACAAGAACTGTTAATTGAATTGCATATGACTCAATTCTCCATTGATAACTATGTTTTCTCCAATTGATTTGAAATTTCTTTTGTCCATTTTGTCAATGTCTCTTGCCCTCATGTGTGTTGCATAGAATATAATAGGCAATTGCATATATAAATATAACATAACTTTATCTTTGTGGTGGTAACTCACTTTCTCAAGTACTATAACATTTTTACTATTTTAATTATTTACTCAAGAGAGATAGAGACAGACATGGAGGGAAAGACACATAGAGGCAAACAGAGAGAATATGATTAGGGGTGTTCCAAGCTCCTTGTCACTGCATCTGTGTGTACTGGTGAGTCAAACCTGGGCCATCAGGCTTTGCAGGCAAGTGCTGTTAACTACTGATCCATCAGTACAGCTCCTAAAACATTGCTCCTTTGTACATTTTGGCAAAGAAGAATTGAAAACAATGCAATAGGTCTGCAATTTATTTCGTGTAAAATTTATACTGAATTTCAGTGCATTTTTCTGCAAACACTAACTTTTTATTTCAGTGCAATAGCATAAAATAATACCACATTCTAAATTTAATTAAAACTTACCCCATGTAGCCCTGGCAGCACAAAAAATTTCAATGAAGTGATAACGAGCATGTTTGGGCAATGTCAACTTATCCCTCAGTTTAGCGCAGTTAACAGCAACTATGGGACATTTAGGTACCATGACTGAAAAATATGAACTATTAGAAACAATAAATATTATATTAATCACCTACTAAAGGAAATACAAAGTTTCTGAAACTCCTAGATATTTTATTTGATACAATGGCACACTTTCTAGCATAATAGTGTACACAGACATACATGAATACAAACTCACAAAGGACATATTTTGTATGTAAACATTACATGTTGGTACCATCCCTGTCCTTTTCCTGAAGAGGCCTTCCTCACTGGGGAAGGAAGGTCAACCCCATGGGGATTGTGGGTCATGCATTATGAGGGAGAAGCGATGTCTCTGTGCAAAATGTCCCAACTTGTGGTTCTAACAATCATTCTGCCCCCTCTTCCACAAAATTCCCTGAGCCATGCTGGGAGCATTTTAAATCTACTTCAGTGATGGGTGCTGAGGAGCATCTAGATGTCTGGTTTGGTAGGTGTTGATTGTCCTCAGTATCTTTCTCCATCATCCTTGTTCTGATAACAGCTTAACTAAGACATCAGCAACCTTGTTCATTTCCCCAATTTGTCAGCTGGGGCTGGGGTGGAGTGTGCTGGGTCTTTTATCTCCTGAAGTCTAGTTACCATCTGAAAAAGAGAAGCAGATTCTCAAATGGAGAATGAAGTCAGTGCCAGTTAAATGGGATAAACATTATTAATTTAGAGAGAATTAAAACGGTATAGACACTTTTATAGTCTAAGGTTAGTGGGAGCTTGACAATGGAAAGCAAAATCATCTGGATATGATTCTGACTTCTCTCCCAGTTCCAGATATGGTTTCCTTTCCACTGAGCTGATCTGATAGTCAATACAAGAGCAGTTGGTTACCCACCATGGCTGTGTGCCACTATTGTGTGAGCACCAGGTCAGGTTGTTTGCTTCTGAGTCACTTAGACTTTGAATTGCTTGGATAGATGTTGGCCACTTTCCCTGGCAGCTCATGTAGCACCTTCCAGCATTAGATGTGTTAATTATCTGAGGATTGGCTCTCATCTGGATACCAACCAGGTCTCTCCATGGCCCATGGTGACAGCATTTGGTGTCTTCAGCAGTAGGGTCTTACCATTAACCTCTGGTGGGTAATCTAATGCTCTGCCAGAAGTCTGCCTTGCTTGTTTTGGAAGATCTAGTAGGTCTCTCTGATCAACAGCTCATTGCGGATGTAGACCACATCCTGGTATAGGGAATTACAGGCTAGCCCAAAGGGAAAGAAAAAAGAAAAAGCCAGAGAAGAAGAGAAAGAGGAGACATTTGAGGTTAGGATTTACCTCACTCTCTCCAGGGTCCTTCAATTCAGGTGCTCCCTCTAAATTTCACTTGAGGGTACTACCTTTTAGTCTGACTTCCAGGATATAGGATTTTATAATAGAAGTTCAATTTGGATTCACATTTTGTGTCCTCTCCCACCCTTTTCCTTCCCGCAAGCCCTACCCTCCCTATTGTTTAAGCCTCAAGGTGCTATTCAGTTATGTCAGCAATTTGGGCTGATCCAGGTTAGGAACTGCAAATGAGTGAAATCATGTGATGCTTGTCTTTCTCTGATTGTGTGAGTTCACTTAAAATGATATGTTCCAAGTTTGACCATTTTTCTACAAATTTCAATGTGTTATTTTTTTTTTTTCTTACTGATGAGTAGAACTCCATCATATAAATATACCACATCTTGGTTATCCATGGGTACCTGGGTTGATTCCAGTTTTCAGATTTCAGATTTCAGTGTTATAAATTGAGCATCTATAAACATGGTTAAGCAAATATTTCTGACCTGAAATGTGGAGCTTTTAGGGTAAATGTCCAGTAAGGGAATAAATGTGTCTTCTGGTAACTCTATATTCCTTTTCAGGAGATTCCAAATTTATTTCTACAGTGATTGTACCAGCTTACATTTCCATCAATGGAGAATGAGTGTTCCTATTTATCCACAGCCTCACCAATATTTGTTTTTATTTGATTTATTAATGTTTTCTATCCTTACTGGGGTAAACTGGAATCTCATAGTTGTTTTTTATTTGCATTTCTCGAATGGTTAGGGATGTTGAACATTCATAAATTGTTATAATTTCATAATCAGACATATTTGCCTCTGTCTTGGGGGAACACAGGGCAACCTCTTTAGTTATGACTCTACTTTTTTCAAAAATAAAGTAAGGACAGCAGTGCCTGCTCACGCACTTGATCAGAAAGTGAAAGAACAGTGTATTTCTTGGCAGATAATTAGAATGTAATATATATTTATTTAATTAATTCATGGATTTAATAAGTAATTTAAATTAACATCATCATTTTAGATTTAAATTCATCTTACTTGTATTTAGACGCTTTATGTATCTGCATTGTACTAATAGTTTCATTTTAGAGTATTATCTAGTGTCAGAATCTTTGTTAAAGAGATAAATAATAGCTATTTTGTGGTCTTGGTTCATTTTTTAAAATTTGTTTTGTAGCAAGTCTGTCAGCATATAAAACCTATGCCCTACTCTTATGAATAGAAACATGCATAGAACATACTTTACTAGCTAGTTCCTTATATAACTGTCTGAATTGGATCTATATTACCTCTGTACTCCTAATAATAATTACTAATGTACTTCTAAGAATTATAAAGATAATAAAAGCCCAGCCTAGACTGGTGGATAATCTAGAGCACTTCCAATTAATATATTAGTGAAAGTAAACTTTGCTTCAGGCACATCTCATTATTTTAAGAAAACTACAAAGAAAGAAGCAGAAGATTTTTTTTTTCTGTCTGTGAAACAAACCATGGGCTTTTATAAGCTTGTATACATCTTAGAAAATAAGAAAGTTGTATTTTGTTTGACTAGAAATGCTAATTCTTCAAAGGTGCTTTTATTGGTCTCCTAGGTATACACATTGATTAAGATTTCTTATTAACATGCAATCATCTCCAATGGTTTCCACTTAATTGCTTTTTATTTCAGTTAAGTACCAGTGTTCTTTACTCTCACATGTAGTTTAATTAGCATGGAAGGTCATTGAGAGGTGTTAAGGCAGAAACTTACCCAGAGGAAGTAGCTGATGCCTCAACAGCTTCTAATTATAGCACATCGCAGGATTGCTTTGAGTATGGTTCGTCCCTTCAGAAAGTCATGTTGAAATTTGCTTCTCACTATGACCACGGTAAAAAGTGGTAGAACCATCCAGAGGTGGTGTTTGATTCCTCTGGGATCTGCCTTATGAAGGGATTAATGCTGTTCTCTCAAAGGAGTGTGTTTATTATAATGGGAGAGGGTTAGTTACTCCAAGATTGGGTTATAAAAGAAGTGAATTGGGCATTCTTAAAAAGGCATCATGCCCTTTGTCATCATGTGACCCCTTCTGTTCTTCTAGCATATAATGATATAGCTTAAGTTTCTCAACAGAAGCAAAATAGATGCTGTCATCATGCTCTTAGACTCTCAAGCCTGCAAAATTGGGAGACTAAAATGTGCTTATTTTCCCTATGAATCACCAAGTATAGAGCATTCTATTATAGTAAACAAACAAAAAAAAGAAAAAACTAAGATGTGTATCTACATTTTGTGAAAAACATATAACAGTTACAGAACATTACTATTTAATAGGCATTATCATAAGAACTTAATGATCATGATATAATTAAAAGCTATATTAGTCCTAAGAGGTAAGTATGATTTATATTTTAAATTTTCAGACAATAAAGCCAGGCAAAGAAATTGTAACATGTCTAAATCACATGCCTGGAAGTACATGTGACTGCAGAATCATCCACTTTGGCCCTTCATGTGCGAGTCATGTAGGCATCACAGATGATAGATGATCTTGTCATCTCAATACACCATGTATGGCACACAACAGTATACATTCACTTAGTAGGTAAAAAAGTTTAGCTGATACGTGGGCTCAGCACTTCACTTCTCTAGACCCTAGTTTCCTCATCTGTGAAATTAAGTGGTTCTGGACATGATGCAATGTTTTTTTCTTTTTTTTTTTTCTTTAAAGGGAAATTTTAAAGCCTTAACTCATGATTGTCATAGAAAATTAACATTAATCAATTTATGAGAAAACCAGTTAGATGCTACAACTAATTTAAGGATTTAATAGTTGAAATAAAATATAGTAATGAGTTCTGAGTGTGTGGGTGACCAAGTGTCCCTCTACTTGACAGAATCTGCACCTGTGTGGAAAAAAGCCAAATTCTTAGCATTCAGTTATCTACAAATGTGCAGAGTTGTGAAGCCATATTTTAAAATAGGAAGATCCAGAGTCCCTTCAAAATCAGATAATTCATAGGGTATGCTATATAACATTTTGTTTTCAACTGAAAACAACCACAAATCTTTTGGTCCAATTCCTTTCCTGACAATTTCCCT
Organism: Jaculus jaculus; assembly: GCF_020740685.1. Classification (NCBI taxonomy): domain Eukaryota; kingdom Metazoa; phylum Chordata; class Mammalia; order Rodentia; family Dipodidae; genus Jaculus; species Jaculus jaculus. Next base: position 73,443,547 of record NC_059102.1, on the reverse strand, counting down.
TCACACTTTGAATCAAGTACAAATCAGGAAGTCTGATGCACAATACAACTGAAGTGTGTGTACTTTGGGTGGGCGGAAAGGAGAGCAGGGCAGAGAACACTGTTGCTTTTGCTTCAAGTACTTGCCAAAGTTTCCCTCCAAAGTTCTAGTGTGCCCTCCTTGAGGGAACTCCTAGCCTTTCCTGCCTCAGCGATAGCTGTCTGCTTTGACAGTCAATTTACCAGGTTCTCCTCTCTGCAGGCAAAAGAAGGGTTGTTGAAGATGAATGGGTTTTGCATGCATTTCATACTTATTAGAGCCCTACTATTCCATGAGGAGCCTACTAGTTTAATAGACTTGAATTACTTCTAATGAATTCTCAGAAACCTTGGCTTGTAAGATTGAACTATGTAGAAATTATTATGTCCAGTACCGCATCTTACTTAAAGGTAATGTCTTTTAAATCTCAGGATATTTTTTGAAGATCTAGAAGCTCTTCTTTTCTTTGCAAGGGGCCTTTCACTGCAAGTAGTTCAGAATTCTACTAAATGATGTGTGGAGGAAAGTCTGTGGATGATTGGTTATGAGTGTAGAAAGGGACTGGTCTGGCAGATTTTATTTTTATTTTTTTATTTTTTATTTTTTTTTTAGATTTTATTTTTAGTTAGGATAGATATTTTTATAATGAGCTAGAACTGATTTGTAGGAAAAAGATGACAGAGGCCATTTTCAAGAGCTTCATGTTGACATAATTAAATTATACATCTTTTCTTTCCAATGATTGTGTATATATATATATATATATATATATATATATATATATATATATACATATATATATATACACACATACACACATATATATGTATATATATATATATGTATGTATATATATATATGTATGTATATATATATATATGTATATATATATGTATATGAAAAGTTACAAAATAAGTTGATGTTTTCTCTATTATTTAGCTTGTTATATCAATGGTTGAACTAATTTGGGGTATGGTGAGGGCTATGCAGTTTTTAACTCTACCTGAGCCAGGCGTGGTGGCGCACACCTTTAATCTCAGCACTGGGGAGGCAGAGGTAGGAGGATCACTGTGAGTTCAAGGCCATCCTGAGAATGCACAGTGAATTCCAGGTCAGCCTGAGCTAGAGTGAGACCCTACCTCGAAAAACAAACAAACAAACAAAAAAATTAACTCTACCTGAGTTCTTAAATGGGATCTTCAGCTATATCTAAGGACCAAGTTGATACAAGACAGCCGAACAGAAGACACATACAAAATTTCTTGAGTTTTAAATGTACATGGGATCCTTCATGAGAGTGTCAACATTTGAGGAATAAATTTATTTAGGTCTATTTGTGTTCCAATTTTCAGTCTCTTTTGATGTGGATTATGTTTTACCTGCCTGCAAGGAAGCCACAAGAGCATTTATAGTAAAATTGAAGAACAATATCTCTCTGTAATAAGTTTCTAGAATATTGGTTCAAAATAAGCAGTTCACCAAGTAGGCACATTTCAAGGTAGCATGTTCTTAATTGCATCAGCATGTCATGTCTTACTTTAAATTTTATTGAAACTTTCAAATTTCTTCTGATCATTTTTCCTGTCATCAACCAAGCCTACAGTGAATATTTTGTTCTTACTGCCTTTCTTTATTGGTTCTGCCTATCCTATTAAACTATTGAACCATGTAATATACTTGAAATGTTTATAGAACAATTAATATTAGGTAACATTTTCATAAGAAAAAGCAAATCAGGGCTGGAGGGATGGCTTAGGGGTTAAGGCATTTGCCGGCAATGCCAAAGGACCCAGGCTCGATTCTCCAGGACCCACACAAGCCAAATGCACGAGGGGCGCATGCATCTGGAGTTTGTTTCCAGTGACTGGAGGCCCTGGTGCACCCATTCTCTCTCTCTCTCTCTCTCTCTCTCTCTCTCTCTCTGTCAAATAAATAAATAAATAAATAAATAAATAAATAAATAAATAAATAAAAGTGAAGAAAAGGAAAATCAGTTGTGTCCAGCCAATAATATGTCAATTATATTTTTAATATTTTTATTTATTTACTTGCAAGGAGAGAGGGAGATAATGAACATGGATATGAAAAAGAATGGGAGTGCCAGATCCACTTGCCATTGCAAAGAAGCTCCAATGGTATGTTCAACTTTGTGAATATGACTTTACATGGGTAGTGGGAAATCAATCCCAGATGTTCTTTAACCTCTGGGAAGTCTACCCAGCTCCCAATTTTACTTTTTCTTTTCAGTAATACCACATATTTTGAAAATTTTTATATTTTACCTTCAGATTATTTTGTTTCCAAAATAGAACTTCACAAAAATGGATTTATTCCTTCATATAGCTATGAAACCACCTTTTAAAAATTTTTTTTCTTTTTTTTTTTTTTTTGGTTTTTCGTGGTAGGGTCTCACTCTAGCCCAGGGTGACCTGGAATTCACCGTGGAGTCTCAGGGTGGCTTCGAACTCATGGCACTTCTCCTACCTCTGTCTCCCGAGTGCTGGGATTAAAGGCGTGCACCACCACACCTGGCTTTTTTTTTTTTTTTTTTTTTGGTTTTTTGAGGTAGGTCTCACTCCAGCCCAGGCAGACCTGGATTTTACTATGTAGTCTCAGGGTAGCCTCAAACTTACAGCGATTCCCCTACCTCTGCCTCCCAAGTGCTGGGATTAAAGGCATGGCCACCACACCCGGCTAAAATTTTTGTTTATTTTTTATTATTTATTTGAGAGTGACAGAGAGAGAGAGAGAGAGAGAGAGAGAGAGAGAGAGAGAGAGAGAGAGAGAGAGAGAGAGAGAGAATGGGCACACCAGGCCTCTAGCCACTGCAAACAAGCTCCAAATGCATGTGCCACCTTGTGCATCTGGCTAATATGAGTCCTGGGGAATCGAGCCTTGAACCAGGATTCTTAGGCTTCACAGGCAAGCGCTTAACCGCTAAGCCATCTCTCCAGCCCAAATAACATAATTTTTTTTTTTTTTTTTTAAATTTTCTATTTATTTATTTATTTGAGAGCGACAGACACAGAGAGAAAGACAGGTAGAGGGAGAGAGAGAGAATGGGCGCGCCAGGGCTTCCAGCCTCTGCAAACGAACTCCAGACGCGTGCGCCCCCTTGTGCATCTGGCTAACGTGGGACCTGGGGAACCGAGCCTCGAACCGGGGTCCTTGGGCTTCACAGGCAAGCGCTTAACCGCTAAGCCATCTTCCCAGCCCCCAAATAACATAATTTTTAATAAGCCGGTTCGAGGCTCGTTCCCCAGGTCCCACTTAGCTAGATGCACAAGGGGGCGCACGCGTCTGGAGTTCGTTTGCAGAGGCTGGAAGCCCTGGCGCGCCCATTCTCTCTCTCTCCCTCTATCTGTCTTTCTCTCTGTGTCTGTCGCTCTCAAATAAATAAATAAAAAATTAAAAAAAAATCATGTTATTTGTTACTTTTCCCCATGTTAATGAATATAGCTGTGAATCATTCTTTTCGGTGTTCAAAAATATTGCTCTATAAGTTTTTACCACTGACTCTTTCTGTGATCCCCTCTTTATATAGAGTGGAATGATTCTAGATTTTTTCACTGTATAAGCATCTGCAGTAGATTTCCAGTCCATGCCCTGGACATCTGATAGGGAAACTCAAATTATTTTGAAAACTGTCCTTTTTGAAGTTGTAATATTTTATATTCACATTACTGTTCCATTCTCCATTGTACCTGTTCCTACTAAATCTTGAGTTTTAATTAGTCAATGTTTTACAAAGATTTGGGGAATAGGTAATGCTTTCTTTTAAATTTGGATGCCTTTTGTTATATGGGTAGTGGATTATTTTTCCTACATATTTTTTATCATTGTACATATTTTTCAAAGTTTGATTTTTATAAAGTGTTAACTTTTAAAAAATATTTATTTATTTAAGAGAGAGAGATGGAGAGTGAGAGAGAGAGAGAGAGAGAGAGAGAGAGAGAGAGAGAGAATGGGAACCTCTAGCCACCATAAACAAACTCCAGGTGCATGTGCCACCCTGTGCATCTGGCTTACATGGGTACTGTGGAATCAAACCTGGGTCCTTAGGCTTTGCAGGCAACTGCCTTAATTGCTAAGCCATCTCTCCAGCCCCAAATTTTATTGTATACATTAGTAAGATTCTTATTTTTACTCAGATGATTTAGTTTTTGTATACTAAAACATATGTGTTAATGGAATTTTTTGGTAATGTTTTTATGTTATTACTCAAGCATTAAAAATTTACATTCTTAAAACATTAGATCACTTTGGTTCCTGATAGCTCTGTTGTCTTACTATTTTGTAACATTACCAACTAATATCCAGTACTTATTTTACTGTACTGAAGAATGCTAAAATACAATTTTTCACCCAAAAGCTATTCATTTTATCTCCATAAATCATTGGAAAAGATAAAATAAGTAAACATTTAGATACTATTTAGCCTGAAAAAAGTAGTCATTAACTGGAAGAAAATGCCAGACTTGAATAAAAGATGATATAGAAAAAGGTATATCAATACTGTTTCTAAGAATATGGGCATATTTTTGCATTGCAATAGAGACTCTATTAGTACACAATGCTTATCATCAGATATGTGTGATTATGAGTACAGAAATAGTTGATTAGGAAATAGAAAATATATACATATAATGTTAGGGGGATTGATCTAATACAGGGTATGTTTTGTAAGGAATATGAATTATTTTAGAAGTACAAAGAAGTGATCAACCACAGGCAGAAGAATTCAGATTTAAGTGAGTCACATACAGGTTTATGTTTTGAAAAGCATTATTCTAAATGAAGCACAAATTTCCAGTTTCATTAAAAATATGAAATCATCAGAATGGATTGGCCTTGTGAATGTGACTCTGAGGAGTTGAAAAGATACAGAAAATAAATTAATAGAATGCCTCAGGCAAGTATAATTAAGGACAAAACAGAGTGCATACAGACTTCATTGAAGATGGGACCAAGGGATTATTAAAATTATAAAGTCACTTTCTGCTTGTGGGCTTGGCTGCTAGTGGCTGAGGCAGGTCTTCTTGAAGAGAGGAGAGATAACATACATCTCTCAAACACCAAGACTGATGAGGACAGCAGGGTCAGAAGTGAACACAGATAATTAGAAATTAAACCATTATTTCATGCTCATATTTCATTTGTTCTCTTATCTATTTCTTTGACCATTCTGCCTATGTCTGCCTTGTTTCTTTCTGTGATTTTATAATATAATACATAAAATATGTGAAACGTGCTCTTGACTCATTTTATCAATTAATTTCTCATTGTTGGGACAAAATACCTGACCAGAAACAGCTTATGGAAGGAAAGGGCATATTTCAGCTTATACTTTTGAGGGAGAATTTCATCATGGTGGGAAATGCATGGTAAGAAATGATAGCTGGGGTAATATTTATGTGCCAACATGGAGAAGAGAAAAAGAGACAGCTTTTTAGCACTGGCAAATGGCGCTAGGTTACTAAGTCCCAAGGCCTACTGTGCTGTGACACACCACTTCCAGCATGGCTCCACCTCAGAAAGGAATTAAGTATAAGTCTTTGTCAAAAGCATACAAGGTTATGAGGGACATTTTATATTTAAACTGTATTCTGCACCACCCTACATAGACTCATTACTATCTCGTGATGCAAAATATATTTAATCTAGTTTTTTAAATCCCCACAGTTAATGAATTCCAACTCTGTGAGCCCTGTAAAATTAAATTATAAGTTACATTCTTCCATACCATAATGGTGCAGAATAAACACTCCCATTCTACAAGCAGAGATTGGAGCATAGTGAGGAAAGATTGGATCAATGCAAGATAGAAAAGCAGCAGGACAAAAAAAAAAAAAATCATATACTACAGAACCACATCCAGGCCATGGGACTCATGATGGATTCCTCTAGACTCCAAAATCTTAAACAACTGAGCCCCTCTAGATGTGCTGCTTCTATCTGAGAAGAATTCATCCCAAGCCAGCAGCCTTTTTTTTTCTTCCATATTTTAAAAGAGTTTATTTCTAATAATTGCTAATGGTCACCTGAGCCCTCAGGGATCTATGATATTTTTTGCTTGTTGGGGAGGGAATCTTGCCTGGATATTAATAGCTGCAAACTGATCAGGTGGTTGCTGACAAGGGTTTGAAGCAATTTCTGAAAATATGCTGTCAATGAAGTTTGACCTTTTCTTTTGCAAAGTATTTCTTGGTGGCATGGGATGTTATGTTTGACCGCTTCATTTGCCCATTTTTTTGAGACAAGATATGATGTGGAGTGGTCTCACACTCACTATATAACTGAGGATGATCTTGAACTTCTAATCATTTTGCTGCCACCTCCCACATGATTCGGTTGCAGGTTTGAGCCATTATACCCAGGCTTTGGTAGTGTTTTCACCACACAGAACTTTCAAAATTAATCTGCTTTGTAAAACCCTGCCACTGCTTTATCAGCTGGGCTGATGTGACATTCAGATCATATATATAACTGACAACTTCTATATTTACAGACAAGAAACCATGGTAATTCCCTCCCCTCTCCCACTTTCCCCTTCATACCTCTGCTCTCCATCATATCCCCTCCCTCTCTCCATTAGTCTCTCTTTTATTTATTTATTTATTTATTTTTTAAAAAGGCCGGGAAGCAATCTATTATTTCATTATTGCTTTTTTTTTTAAAATTTTTTATTTATTTATTTGAGAGCGACAGACACAGAGAGAAAGACAGATAGAGGAAGAGAGAGAGAATGTGCGCGCCAGGGCTTCCAGCCTCTGCAAACGAACTCCAGACGCGTGCGCCCCCTTGTGCATCTGGCTAACGTGGGACCTGGGGAACCGAGCCTCGAACCGGGGTCCTTAGGCTTCATAGGCAAGCGCTTAACCGCTAAGCCATCTCTCCAGCCCTAGTCTCTCTTTTAATTTGATGTCATTATCTTTTTCTCCTATTATGAGGTCCTTGTGTAGGGATTGCTAGTCACTGTGCAGACAGTTGTATGTAAGGAGTGGTTCCCTTCCTTTGGTTCTTACATTCTTTCTGCCACCTCTTCTGCAGTGGACCCTGAGCCTAGGGGGGTGTGATAAAAGATTTGTCAGTGCTAGACACTCCTCTGACCCTTCTTCTCAGTGCTATGTTGCCTTTTGGGTCATCCCAGTGGTCATCTTCTCTAACCAGAAGTGAGATTAGCATTAATATACAAATATGAACATTAAATATAGTGCTTTCAGGGCAATTTGGTGAGAGTAATATATGCATTTATAAAGAAAAGAGAAGGCTTTATACTCCTAAGGCTCATGACCTCCCCAGCCATAGGCTTTTGATTAGGTTTTCAGTACCAGAGATATCTTCCCTCCCATAGAGCAGGCCTTCAGTCCAATTAGAGAGCAGTTAGTTTCCCCCAGAGCAGACATGCCACTATTGCAGTCATTTGGCCTGTCTGGCCAAACTTGAGGCTTCAAGTGTCTACTGTTTTCACTGCTGATGATTTCTGTCTCCCATAAGGCTGCATACACTGCAGCTTTTTCCAGCTTTCAGTTGCCTGGGCTACAGGGAGAAGGTTTTCTGCTCAGCACCAGCTTGATTTCTCAGTGACTTTGTTTCTTAGGTATGTGAAGTTTTCAGCAATAGGGTCTTACCATCTCTTTCTCATGGGAAGCCAAGGGCTTTGGCAATAGCCTGTTTTGGAGGCAACTGGAACCACCCTGGCCAACAACTCACTGGAAGGTATCCCATCCCTGGCACTGAAAATTTTCTAGTAAAAATCTATGGCTTCTAGGTGTGCCATTATTCAATAAAGTAGATTTTCATATATCTTATTCAGAATATCTTGAACTTTGATTGACCCTCCCCCCCACCCTTCTTTTATAGAATCTGACCTCACCAAGCCAGTAGCTTTCTTTGGCAGCTGGTGACCAAGTATCCAAGACATATGAGCCTATGGGTTACAATTCATTTAAACCATGGTAATCTATGAGTTTCATTTTCCATACACTTCTTTCAGGTCTCTTATGGGAAATATTCCATTTTTGTGGGGAAAAGGGGTTTATTTGGCTTACAGACTTGAAGGGAAGATCCATGATAGCAGAGGGAAATGATGACATGAGGGGAGGGTGGAAATCACCTCCTGGCCAACATCAGATGGACAACAAAAACAGGAGAGTGTGCCCCCTTGTGGGAGATGCTCTGCAATGAAGGAATCAGGGTAGTACTTTGCACAGCGAGGAGAGGAAAATTAAACTTCAGGGTAAATACTTTAAATTACATGTTGATTTTCCTCCAGCAATAAGTGTCTAGGCAGATATTGGGTTAGGAGGTCATTAAAGCATAGACCTAAATTTCTATCTCCCTGTAAATATTAGAAATACAATTGTATTTTCATAGAATTTAAAATACCATATGTAGGATAGCAAGATGAAAGTGTTAGGATTTTTCTTGAGTTTCATCTGTGTCCCTGGGTGAAGAAATGACATTCTTAGCAACCCAAAACATAAGGTGGTTCACTCATTCAAGAGTTAATCCAGGGCTGGAGAGATGGCTTAGCGGTTAAGCGCTTGCCTGTGAAGCCTAAGGACCCCGGTTCAAGGCTCGGTTCCCCAGGTCCCATGTTAGCCAGATGCACAAGGGGGCGCACACGTCTGGAGTTTGTTTGCAGAGGCTGGAAGCCCTGGCGCGCCCATTCTCTCTCTCTCTCTCTCTCTCTTCCTCTATCTGTCTTTCTGTCTCTGTCGCTCTCAAATAAATAAATAATTTAAAAAAAAGAGTTAATCCAAAGAGTTTGTGAGTCACCTGGCCATGAGACCACCCGTCACCTACATACATGCTAATGAGATAGGAAGAATAGTTGTTCTCTTAACGAGACAATGTTCTTAAACCTTCACTTTTAACTATTCACAGACTCTCACTGCTAAGCCTACCTGCCTGGTTCTCTGAGTTATAACTCCAGAAATATTATTTTCCATTTCTTCTTTTCCTTACTCTTCTTTGGATGCTAACTGAAATGCCGCATGTATTTAAGTCTTGACACTTTGAGACTCTTCTACTTATTTTTTTCTTTTTCACTGTAGGGTCTCACTTTAGCTCAGGCTGATCTGGAATTCACAGTCTCAGCTGGCCTTGAACTCATGGTGATCCTCCTATCTCTGCTTCCTGAGTGTTGGGATTAAAGATGTGCACTATTATGCCCAACTCCTCTCCTACCTTTATAAAAAAATGAATATCTTTTGCCTTGTTCAGCCTTGTCATCTGTTTGTCTAATTTATCATCATCACATGACAAAGAACAGTGGGAAGATCAGCAACACCAGCACATTAGATTTTATAAGTTGATTTTTCTAAGCTTTACTTATATGCTATTGCATAGCTTCCCATTGCAATTCTCTTTTGCTTCTATGAAATTTTAATCAATAAGGTAGCAACTCAATGTTGATGTTATTAGATTTGTTGAATGATACACTATGTGTATGTGTGTGTGTATGTATAACTGTTTTCCAAAAGCTTTAATATGTTCAGTTACTAATATATTCAGTTAACTGGAAATTAGCAATATATTTACCTATTATCAGAATAAAGGTTCCTTACAGTCATCCCATATATTTTAGCTGATTGAGCAATAGCTAATGCTAAACATGGAACATTAATGAAAAGTAAATTTTTACAGGTACATTGACAATTATTTTGTGGATCATTCATTTATGTCCATAATGTTAAGTAATCATACAGAATTTCCTCAGATGTCTCATCATTTTTAGAGGCTGACACCAATATCAGTTGTTTGTCTTTATGCCCACATGATGTGATCAACACCTGAAGTAGCTTTAGATTTACCCTTCTGGATTTAACTTCTATTATGTTTTTAGAGAAAGAAAGTGATGTGGGTATCTCTGAGATCAATAGGATTTTTCTTGGCTTTTGGTTGGGCTTTCAACTCAGGGGCCACAGTGCTGGATTGTGCAACCTCCCTTACCAGGTGTTTTGAAGCCTCTTTTCCTTTTCAGTTTGGTTATAAACATTTTCTCTCCTGACATTAAATATCTTGGGCCTAAGAAGCAGTTCACCTGTCAGTTCCCTATTTTTGAATCCAAAGTGACATTATATGGAGGAAGAAGCAATGGCATACCAGGTACTTTGCCATCTGTCTCTCCCCATGCCCATTTGTACCTCTGCAGTCCTTCATGTCAATCGTTTCTGCTACATTAAAATAACTTGAGGAATTCAGTGAGCAGTGGTACACATGTTCCTATGGAATGAACATTAATCCATCTTCAAAAAAACCCCTCATTGTCAATATGTATTCACATTTCATGGATCCCAAAGCTTAGAATACAACTACACATTGTACTTGTTTAACTCTAAATTTCACACTTTCAGGTACAAGTAGCTCAAGGAGCTGATATAGAGAAACTAAAATAAATATATATCAGATATATTAGTCTCAGTCTAGTTATTAGCACAAGGACCAAAAGTTTTTCTCTGAGAACTTGCAGGGCTTTAGTTCTCTCTGACAATAAAGAATATATTCATCATGCCATCATCCATATACTATAATGAGCTCCCATTTTCAGCCCTTTGTCTGCATACTCCCACCTCTGATGACTTATGAGTTCTAACCATACAGATAATCTACAAATCACTGTTAACATTTAGCAAAACCATACTGTATGTTTATTTTGCCTGAAACCTTGCCCCTATTTGTGTTGGTTAGAATCTTAGCTGTTAGAGTTACATGATGGATCCCATTGCCATTGATTCCTGTTCTGATTTCATATTGTCCATCCCTAGAGTGTGGTCTCTAGCCAGAATGCCAGGGGCATAGGATCTTTCATTCCTTAACACTAACCAGACACATATCATATTCATAAAAGCTCCCTTTGTTATTTCTGTGAGGTACCTTGGCTTCTCCCATGAGTTTGCATTTGCAATGTGTGATGTGGCTCTGTAGCTATTAACACCCCATCTAAGAGTTTGCAGGTTTTATTATCACAGAAATGGTATAGACCTAGCTTACTCAGTTAGGATCTTATTTGTGTAAATCCTGCTTTTGACATTTCTATAATGTGGCTGAAAGTAAAGGTCAAGAAGGATCACCAATGAAACTGTTAAGGTGAGAAGTCAGTCTATTACCAAACAGGAAGAAGAGACAGGATAGAACAAAGACTCTAATGAGCTTAGGACTCCATACTTTAAAAAAGAATTACCTGCGCTATTTCTCTTCTGTCTCTTTTTGACTTTCTTTTCAATCGAGAAATCATGACAATGAGACTAAACCTAAACTCAAATTTCTCCTGTTTCTCTTTCTTCTCTGGATTTTGCTTTGTTTAGTTCCTATTTGTGACACTACTAAACTTGCTCCATAACTTTGGTCAGAATATTCCCTTTTACTGTATATTGTCATGTCTTGTGGTTAATTTCCCTAAAATTGCTTTTTGTGTCTTGAAATGTGTTTGTAAGTGAGTGGGTAAGGTAAAGGAAGGTAAGTTATAACAAACTTGAAGTTATATGGTCCTCATTGTACCTTGATATCTTTATTCTCCTTTAACTCAACACATTTTTAATATTTTTTTTTTACAATTTATGTATTATTATTATTATTATTATTATTATTATTATTATTTGGTTTTTCAAGGTAGGGTCTCACTCTAGTCCAGGCTGACCTGGAATTCACTATGTAGTCTCAGGGTGGCCTTGAACTCATGGTGATCCTCCTACCTCTGCCTCCCGAGTGCTGGGATTAAATGCGTGTGCCACCACGCCCGGCTTCAATTTATGTATTATTTTATTTAAGAGAGATAGGGGACAGATAGAGAGAGAAGGCTCATTATAGGACATCTAGCCATGACAAAATACTCCAGACACATGCACCACCTTGTGTATCTGGTTTTACATGGGTACTGGGTAATAAAAACTGGATCTTTTGGCTTTGTTGGCAAGTGCTTTAACCACTAAGCCCAATACATTCTTTTTGTTTTTGTTGTTTGTTTTGCTTTTTATTTATTTATTTGAAAACAACAGACAGAGAGAGAAAGAGGCAGAGAGAGAGAGAATGGGTGCGCCAGGGCCTCCAGATCCTCCAGCCACTGCAAACGAACTCCAGACGCATGTGCCCCCTTGTGCATCTGGCTCACGTGGGTCCTGGGGAATCAAGCCTCGAACTGGGGTCCTTAGGCTTCATGGGCAAGCATTTAACCACTAAGCCATCTCTCCAGCCTGTAATACATTCTTTGTAAAAAGTAGAATTCAGATATTTTGGCAAATTCTGAACTTTAGAGTTCCATGTTTATAGAAAAAGCAATTTATTATCAGTAAAAGTTAACAAAAAAAAAATCTTTATGTACTTATAGAACCTGAGGCTTGGGAGAGTAGAAAGAGTTATTCACTATAGCCTGTGTGCTAAGTTTTACTACTGAAAGTGTGCCCCCCAAAGTTTCATGAGCTAGAAGGGTCTGCAGAGTGTGCTAATATGGTGCTGGCACTTTTAAGAAGTGGAGCCTCATGACAGGTAATTAGGTCATTGGGGATTCTGTCTTCACCAACTGGTTTTTGCTGCCTTTACTGAATAAATGAGGCCCCTAGGAGTGAGTTAGCCCCTATGAAAATGTGACATCAAAACAGCAAGGCTGCCCTTTCCAGTATTTTGCTTAGTGTTTTATTGTGTAATTTCCCCTATGCACCTAATGTGATGTCATCAGAAAGCCTTCAGTAGAGCTGAGCAGAAGCTGATGTCATGACTTGAACCTCCAAAGCTGTGAGCGACATGAATCTTCTTTCTTCATATAGAACCCAGCGTCAGCTTTGTTGTTAAGGTATCAGAAAATGACCTAAGATGCTGGGGTTGATTTTCCAAGTAACTGAACACATTCCCAGTATACATAGATGTTTCCATATTTACCATAATGATAGCTCTAACTGTATGTTAGACTATGGCTATTTTTCCCTCTCATTCCTTTCTCTTTGAATCCTGGCTTTCAGGTGTAAGGAAAGTATTTGGCTAGTCTGGCCTGTTTGGGCAGTTAATTTGGACATTCAACAGTATTTACATTAGTGCTTTTTCACACTTCCCCTTTATTTTACTGCCCATGTGTTCAATAATTTCACTACAAGATTTTCTACTTCCCATTTGAGTTTCCCAAGGCCGTTATTTCATTATCATATTTTTCCTTTCTTTTGTTCTTGAATTGTTGTATTTCTTTTCACCTCTTCTCATTGTTGTTTTCATTATGTACCCTTCTTTGGTTATATATACAGGATTACCAGGATCATTATCTCTAGACCATTTCTTACATTTATTAATGAATTTATTAATCTATAAACTCTTATATACAAGATGAAAATTAGTTATTAATTATAATTGCTATCATTATCAAAATTATGATGTTTGATTTTGATATTTAAAGTGCTAAAGCAGATTTAAGACTCAGCCAAGTTCTTCAATCAATAGGCAATAGAGAAAATATATTGCCTATCGATGATAGGCTGAGGTTTTGAAGAAAATGTGTTGTTTTGCCAGGCATGGTGGCACATGCCTTTAATCCCAGTACTCAGTAGGCTGAGGTAGGAGGATTTCCATGAATTAGAGGCAACCCTGAGACTACACAGTGAATTCCAGGTCAGCCTGGGCTAGAGTGAGACTTTGCTGCATTGTTTACTTCCTACTTGTGAACTACTAACCTTATTCCATCACTTTGGTCAGAATATTCCCTTTTACTGTATATTGTCATGTCTGGACCTAAGTGATCTTTTAAGCATTTTAGTATTTGTGTTATGAAGTTTGGAATCCTAATATTTGTGCATAAATGTTTACTCTTCTTATGCCTTCTTTTTTATTAATTAGCTTTGTACTCAGCAAATACAGTCAATTTGATACCATTATTAGGCTCATCCATTACCTACCCCTCCAGTTGATCCCTCTTTGTTGAGCTATATGGGTGATGTATTCTAGAGTTAGCCCACAGTTATGGGTAGGATAAATGTCTCTGCATATCATGACCCAACATGTGGCTCTGACAGTCTTTCCGCCACCACTTCTGGAAAATTTTCCTGAGCTTTGTTGGGTTCATTTTTGGTCTGCCTCAGTGATGAGGTGTTGGGGGCCTCTGGAGCTCTGGATCTCTGATTTGGAAGGGGTTGATTTTTCTCTGTGTTGATCTCCTTCACCCTTGTGTTGGTACCTGGTTCACCAAGAAAACAGCAACCTTGCTTGTTTTGCCAATTGTACTTAGTTTCAGTCAGGGCCCTTTTGAGGTATGATGGGGTGGCGCTCTCCTTAGGATCTACATCTGCCTGAAAAAGAGAAGCAGATTCTCCCATGTAGACTAAGTTAGCATGAGGCAAATGAGATAGCCCTTACTTTTTATATAGAGAATTTAATAGGTGTAGGCCCTCTTGTAGCCCACAATTGGTGGTAGCTTGATAGTGGAGACTGGGCTTATGTTTGGACATGGTTCTGACTTGTTTTCCAGCTCCAGCTATGAGTCACGTACCACTGAGGGGATCAGTTAGCTGAATCAAGAGCAGTTGGTTCCCCACCATGGCTGTGTGCCACAATTGCACTTGTGTGGGCATCACAACAGGTTATTTGCTGATATGTAGATGAGACCATGAGTTGCTTGGACAGATATTGGTCATTTTCCCCCAGTTGCCATATAGAACCTTCTGGCACTAGACATGCTGACTATCTGGGGACTGACTCTCTTCCAGCTTCCAGCCATGCCATTCCATTTTATGTGTCATCCGCATAAAGTGTCTTCAGCAGTATGGTATTACCACTAACCTTTGGTGGGTCATCAAGTACTCTGACAGAAATCTATCTTTCTTTTAGGAAACCTTGTAGGTCTCTCTGATCAAAAGCTCATTGTGGATGATAGCCCCATGCTGGTACTGGGAGTTACAGGTCAGTGCACACTAAGAAAAGGAGGAAAAAGATAACTGATATAAAAGAGATAGAGAGGGCTGGAGAGATGGCTTAGCAGTTAAGCACTTGCCTGTGAAGCCTAAGGACCCCAGTTCGAGGATCGATTCCCCAGGAACCACATTAGCCAGATGCATAAGGGGGCGCACATGTCTGGAGTTCATTTGCAGTGGCTAGAAGCCCTGGCGTGCCCACTCTCCTCTCTCTCTGCCCCTTTCTCTCTGTCTGTCGCTCTAAAATAAACAAAAATTAATAAAAGAGATAGAGAGAAGAGAGAGAGATAGACAGAGAGATAGAGAGAGAGAGGCTGTAGAAGATTAAGTTCAGTTTTCATCAAACCCTCTCCAGTGTCTTGTGGCCCAGGTGTTCCCTCTAAGGGTCTGGTGAAGGTTCAGATATTTGGTCTGCCTTTTAGGATTTAGAATTTTATGGTACCATTGATGTTTGGGACTAGGTTTGTGTTTCCCACCCCCAATCCTTTCCCCTCACTACCCACCCATCCTATTGTCTAGTCCATGAGAACCTTTCTGGGTATGTAGGCATCTTGGGTGGATTCAGGTAAGGTGTTATAGATGAGTGAGACTATGTGGCAATTTTTTTTTTTTCTTTCTGTGATTGGGTAATTTCACTGAGAATGATCTGTTCCAGGTTCAACCGTTTTTCCTCAAATTTTATTGTGTCATTTTTTCTTACTGCTGTATAGAAATCCATTGTGTAGATATACCACATCTTAGTTATCCATTCTTGTAGTGATGGACATCTGGGTTGATTCCAGCTCTTAACTATTATGAATTGAGCTGCTACAAACATGGTTGAGCAAATCTCTCTGGCCTGTGGTTTGAAGGTATTAGGATAGATGCCCAGTAAGGGAATAACTGGGTTTGTTGGTATCTCTATACTCAGCTTTATCAGGAGTCTCCATATTGCTTTCCAAAGTGGTTGTACCATCTTACATTCCCACCAACTGTGGATGAGTGTTCCTACTTCTCCACATCCTCACCAGCATTTATTTTCATTTGATTTTTTGATGTTTGCTATCCTTACAGGGGTAAGGTGGAATCTCATAGTTGTTTTAATTTGCATTTCTCTGATGATTAGGGGTGGTGAACATTTTCAAGTGTGTGTTTGCCATTTGTATTTCTTCCTCTGTGAACTGCCTCTTGAGCTCTTTGTCCCATTTTGTGAGTGGGGTGTTTGGCTTTTTACTGTTTAGATTTTTGAGTTCTTTGTACATTCTAGAGATTAGGTCTCTGTCAGTTGGATAAGCAGCAAATTTTTTCTCCCATTCTGTGGGTAATTTATTGGCTTTGCTTATTGTATGCTAGTCTGTGAAGAAACTTTTCAGCTTCATGTGATCTCATTGGTTGAATGACTGTTTAAGATTGTGAGCTACTGGGGTTTTGTCCAGGAAGTCTTTTTCCATTTCTATATCATGAAAGTACTTCCTAAATTTTCCTCCTGTAGTAGTTGAGTTTGTGGTCTTTGATCCATTTGGACTTGAGTGTAGTTCATGGCAAAATGTGTGGATTAGGTTTTAGTTTCCTGCATATGGTTATCCAGTTTGTCCAGCACCATTTGTTGAAGAATCTGACTTTTTTCCAGCCTATATTGTTCACACCTTTGTTGAATATCAAGTAGCTATAGTTGCTTGACCCAAAGTCCAGGTCCTCAAGTCTATTCCATTGGTCTATACTCCTGTTTTTATGCCAGTACCATGCTGTTTTTATTACTATGGCTTTGTAATATAGATTAAGATCAGGTATGGTGATGCCTCCAGAAGTATTTCTTTTGCTGAGGATATGTTTGGATATATGAGGCCTTCTGCCTTTCCATATGAAATTTGAGATCATTTTTTTTTCTATCTCTGTGAAGAACACTGTATGGATTTTAATTGGAATTTCATTAAATCTTTATATTGCCTTTGGTAGGAGTGCCATCTTCACAATGTTAATTATGCCTATCCAGGAGAATGGGAGGTCTTTCCATTTTCTCAAGTCCTCCTCAATTTCTTTTTTGTGTGTTTTTATGTTTTCATTGTATAGATATTTCACTTCCTTGGTTAATGTTATTCCAAGATATTTTATCTTTTTTGTTGCTATTGAAAAGGGGACCATGTACCATCTTTTTTTCCTTTGTATCTTTGTCATTTGCATGTAGAAAGGCTACTGATTTTTGTGCATTGATTTTGTATCCTGCTACTTTGCTATAGGAGTTAATCACCTTCAGGAGTTTTGGGATGGAGTCCCTCAGGTCTCTTACATATACAATCATGTCATCAGCAAATAGAGCTAACTTAACTTCTTCCTTTCCAAATTGTATCCCTTTTATTTCCTTCTCCTCTCTTATTGCTTGAACTAGGACTTCTAGTTCTATATTTAAAATCACAGGTGAGAGTGGACAACCTTGTGTTGTTCCTTATCTTAATGGGAATTCTTCCAGTCTCTCTCCATTAAGTATTATTTGGGCCTTAGGAGCTTTGCATATTGCCTTTATTATGTTAAAATATGAAACAGCCATGCCAATTCTCTCCAATGTTTTGATCATGAAGTGATGTTTTATCTTGTCAAAGGCCTTTTCTGCATCTATCAAAATGATCATTGGTTTTTGTGTTTAACCTTGTATATGTGATGTATTCCATTGACAGATTTCTGTATGTTGAACCACCCCTGTGTTCCTGGCATGAATCCCACTTGGTAGAGATGGATAATGCTACTGATGTGTTGTTAGATTCAGTTTGTGAGGATTTTGTTCAAGATCTTTGCATCTAAGTTCATCAGGGAAACAGGCCGGTAGTTTTCTTTTCTTGTGGTATCTCTACCTGGTTTTGGAAATTGGGTGATGCTAGCTTCGTATAAGAAGTTGGGTAGCTTTCCCTGTTCTCCAATTGTGTAGAATCGTTTGAGGAATATTGGTTTGAGTTCTTCCATGAAGGTTTGATAGAATTCAGCTGAGAAGCCATGTGGTCCTTGACTCTTCTTTTGGGGGAGGTTTTTATTACGTTTTCAATCTCCATGAGTGTGATGGGTTCATTGAGGAGATTAATCTGCTCTGAATTTAGCTTTAATAGATAGTATGCATCCAGGAATTTATCCATCTCCTCCACATTATCCAGTTTTGTGGAGTAGAGGTTTTTGAAATAAGTCCTGATGATTTTCCCAATTTAACTTATGTCTGTTGTGATCTCTCCTTTTTCATTTTGAATTTTGTTAATTTGAAGTATCGCTTTTTTTTGTTTGTTTGTTTGCTTCATCAAATTGGCCAGGGGTTTGTCAATCTTGTTTACTTTTTCAAAGAACCAGCTGTTCATCTGTCAATAGCCTTAGTTGTTTTCTTAGCTTCCAATTCATTAATTTCTGATCTGATTTTAATTATTTCTTTCCTTCTGGACCTCTTTGGCTTGGATTTTTCTTGCTCTTCCAGTGCCTTTATGTGGATGGTTAGATTATTGATTTGGGATCTCTTTGTCTTTTTTTTTTTTTAATTTTATTTATTTATTTATTTGAGAGTGACAGACACAGAGAGAAGGACAGATAGAGGGAGAGAGAGAGAATGGGAGTGCCAGGGCCTCCAGCCTCTGCAAATGAACTCCAGACGCCTGCGCCCCCTTGTGCATCTGGCTAACGTGGGACCTGGGGAACTGAGCCTTGAACCGGGGTCCTTAGGCTTCACAGGCAAGCATTTAACCACTAAGCCATCTCTCCAGCCCCTCTCTGTCTTTTATTTATTTATTTTTGTTCATTTATTTATTTATTTATTTGAGAGTGACAGACACAGAGAGAAAGACAGAGGGAGAGAGAGAGAATGGGCGCGCCAGGGCTTCCAGCCACTGCAAACGAACTCCAGACGCGTGCGCCCCCTTGTGCATCTGGCTAACGTGGGACCTGGGGAACCGAGCCTCGAACCGGGGTCCTTAGGCTTCACAGGCAAGCGCTTAACTGCTAAGCCATCTCTCCAGCCCAAAATAATTTTATTATTTATTTGAGAGAGAGAGAGAGAGAGAGAGAGAGAGAGAGAAATAGGCAGGGGGAAAGAAAGAGAATGGGCGCACCAGGGCCTCAAGCCACTGTAAATGGAACCCAGATGCCTATGTTCCCTTGTGCATCTGGCTTACATGGGTCCTGGGGAATTGAACCTGGGTCCTTTGGCTTTGCAGTTAAGTGCCTTACCATTAAGCCATTTCTCTCTCTCTGTCTTTTTTATGAAGGCTTTGAGTGCTATGAATTTTCCACTGAGGACTGCCTTCATTTTGTCCCATAAGTTTTGGTACGATGTGTTCTCATTGTCATTCAATTCTATAAATTTTGCAATTTCATTTTTTATTTCATCCACTATCCATTTATTGTCTAAAAGTGTGCTGTTCAGTTTCCAGGTGCCATTGGGATTCTTGGTGGGTCTTTTGTTGTCAATTTCTACCAACATAGCATTGTGATCTGATATCATTCAAGGAATTATATGTCAATCTTCCTAAATATGTGGAGGCAGTCTTTGTGACCTAGTATATGGTCTATTTTTGAGAATGTTCCATGGGATTCTGAGAAGAATGTGTAGTCTGTGGATTTGGGTTGGAAAGTTCTGTAGATGTCCATTAGTTCTAAGTAATCTATGGTTTTGTTGAGCTCTCTTACCTCCCTGTTGAGTTTGTGTTTGGATGATCTGTCTATTATTGATAATGGTGTATTGAAGTCCCCAGCTATGATGGTGTTTGTGCTTATTTCTGTTTTATCAGTTTTGGTTTATGAACTGTGGTGCTCCTGTGTTTGGTGCATACAGATTTATGATTGTAATATCCTCTTGATGGATCATTTCCTTGATAAGAAGGACATGACCTTCCTTATCTTTTTTGATTATTTTTGGTTTGAAGTCTATTTTATCCAACAATAATATAGCTACACCTGCTTGTTTCTTATTCCCGTATGCTTGGAATATTGTTTTCCACCCTTTTACCCTGAGGAGGTATCTGCCTTTAGTGGTGAGTTGGGTTTCTTGAAGACAACAGACTGAGGGGTCTAATTTTTTTGATCCATCCTGTTACCTTGTTTCTCTTGATGGGTGAATTAAGGCCATTGATATTTAGGGTAATGATTGTGAGACTTGATTTGATCCCTTCCATATTGTGATGGTATACGTGGTTTGGTGGTTTCATGGACTGTGAAGTTTTTTGTACCTACTTTGAGTTTGGTTATTGTGATATGCTTCTTGCAGGCATTTGAGTTTGATTATTCATTTTTTTCTATGTTGAAGATGTCCTGAAATACTCTCTGCAGGATTGGTTTTGTGTTCATGTAATTGTAAAGCTGCATTTTGTCATGGAAAGTTTTTCTTTCACCATCTATTATGAGGGATACTTTTGCTGGGTCGAGTAGTTTGGGTTGGAAGCCATAGGTTCTTAGACTTTGCATTGTTTCATTCCAGGTCCTTCTGGCTTTTAGGGTTTCCATTGAGAAGTCTGGAGTAATTCTGATGGGGTTACCTTTAAAAGTGGTGTGCTGTTTTTCCCTAGGTGCTTTTAGGATTTTCTCTTTGGTGTCAGTGTTTAGAGTCTTAATGACAATATGTCTTGGAGAGTTTCTCCTTTGGTCCAGTATCTTTGGAGTTCTGTTATCTTCTTCTATCTTGATGTGCCTCTCTTTTGAGAGTGTGGGAAGTTTTCTTCAATTATGTTGTTAAATAAGTTCTCCGTGCATTTGGTCTGAATTTCTTCTCCTTCTGGTATTCCGGTGATCCTGATATTAGGATGTTTAAGGGTATCTCATGTTCTGCTCACAGGAACTTTTGACCTTACTGAAGTTTTTGAACTCTCAAACTGTTTCTTCTGTCTTGTCTTCCAGATCAGAGTTTCTATCCTTCACAGGGCTGACTCTATTCTTGAGAGCTTCTAGAGCATTTTGGAATTGTTCAATTAGGTTTGCATTTCCTACTACTTTTCTATGTATGATTTCCATCCCTCTGTCAAGCTCCCTTTTCATATCATTTTTCTGATTTTCTTGATGCTTCTTGGAATTCATCCTTGCATTTTTTATGTCTTCATTTACTATCGCCAGCTGATTTTTGAGGTCTTTTTTTCCATGCTCCCTCATATCTCTTAACTGTCTTTGAACTCCTTCCATTTTCTTATCTATTAGGTCTAGTCTAGTGATGGCAGCATCCGCGTGATTTTCGGTCCTTTGTTGCTTTTCTGCAAGTTCTACTAGTAGCTTGGTCAGGGTTGCATTGCTCATAGCTTCCTTTTGGTGTTCTGATCCTAGTGACTCTTCTATGTTTTGATTAGAGATATTCATTATAGGACTGGGTGATCTAACTGGATTTTCTTACATTTGATTTCTCATGTAATTTCTTTTTCACTGTGGTCTGCCCATTGCAGTGTATAGGCACATAGGTGGGTGGATAAGCCTGGGCTCAAGCACAATGGGAATCTGAAGCAGCCTGAGGCTGTTGCCAAGCAGCCTGAGCTTTGGCTCTTGCTTGCCAAAGCCGCCTGAGTTCCTGCCTGGCCGGGATGCCAAAGTTGCCTGAGCTCTTACATGTAGTGTGCCAACACTGTCTGTGCTCGTGCTAGGAGGGACACAGAGGCAGTAAACACTGAAGCAGCCCAAACTCTGTTGTGGAGGAACCCTGTGACCTGGAAACAGTCTGCGCTCCTCTGCAAAAGTGCAAAGGTGGTTGATGGTGTGGGAGACAGGGAAGGGATGCACCTGAGCTAGAGTAATTGACAGACACAGTCTGAGCTCAGCTGTCGAGTTGGATATTGTCCTGGGCTTGCAGTCATGAATGTGTGGTGGCTGGACCAGTAAGTGGGAAAGTGGGCAGAGCAGGCTAAACTTCCACAAGCAGGATCAGAGTGGCAGCAGGTGCTATTTAAATTGATCAAGGGAGCCTAAGCTCCAATGGGCCAGCAGGCGTATCCTGGCCAAGGTCACTCATGGGCAGGGGTAGCAGGACGATCACCCCTGTGCAGTGAGGCAAGTGGAAATATGTTGGCATGGGACAGTTTTCCTCCAATACCTGCGGAAGTTTTCTGAAGCTGGGAGTGGGAACAGCGGCTGCTTGGGGGGAGGGTTGGGCTACCCACATGCATGCCCAAGAGGGAATCAATGATTCCCTGTTTTATCCCCTCCGTGCTGGCCCACTGGCAATCTATTGGAGATTACTCTCCCCCAAAAGACCCAGTGAACCCTTAGTTTCTTGCCTTTCCTGGGGATGTGCTGTGCAGTTAGGCAGTTGCCATTTTGGCCTGAAGTCCTTATTATGCCTTCTTAATGAATTCTTCCCTTTATTAATATGCAATGTTCATCTTTGTTTCTCTTGATTATCTTTGGTTTGAATGCTAATTTATCACACCTAGTATATGCTTACTTGTTTAGTGTTTCCACTTTCTGGATAGATTGATTTCTATATTTTGACACCTAGCTTGCAGATCTCTTTACTAGCTATATGTTTTTTTCTTGAAGACAGCAGACAGTTGGCTCTTTTTTATTTTTTCTGTATGTGTAGTATGGGTGGTGGTGGTGGTGGTGGTGGTGGTGGTGGTGGTGGTGTGTGTGTGTGTGTGTGTTGTATGTACATGTATATGATGATGAGCTTGATGTTACACACAGATCAGAGGAGAATATTGGTTGTTGTCTTTCCTCTATCACTCATTGGCATATTTATTTGAGGCTAAGTCTCTCTTTCTGATGTGACACTACACATTTCATGAGTCCTAGTGATTCTGAAGTCTCTGTTCTCTGAGTAACTTGGGTTACAGACATACTAAAGTGTTTAGTTGGGTCCCTTGTAATTGAACTCAAGCAGCTTCAGGGTGTTTCAGGCCCTCATGCTTGTGGAATGTATTCTTAGCTGCTGAGCTATTTTCCCAGACCTACATCTTGTTTTTTAATCCATCCAGTTTTCTACAGCTTTACATTGGTGAGCTGAGGAATTTTACATTTGAAGTTATTTATTTTATTTATTTATTTAATATTTTTATTGACAACTTCTATACTTACAGACAACAAACCATGATATTTCCCTCCCCCATTTTCCCCTTCATAACTTTGCTCTCCATCATATCCCCTCCTTCTCTCCATTAGTCGCTTTTTAATTTGATGTCATTATCTTGAAGTTAATTTTAATAGTTTTTCCTATAATTTTTCTGGGTTTGGTTGACTGGCTTGTTGGTATTTCTTTGATCCTCCCCTATTAGTCTTGGTGGTTTCTTGGATTTCTTTGTTAAACTGGGTTGATTCTTTTCCAGGTCTTTGTTCCCCTGTTCCTGTCTTGGTGCTCTTCTTCTGTGTATTCTCATGGGTGAGGCTGTTTTTTCCTCCTACTCTATATAGTATCCCTTTAAGAATTTTCGGTAGTGCTGATTTGGTTTTCACAAATTGCCTTAATTTGTGTTTGTTTTGGAATATCTTTATTTACCTATCAATTTAAAAGATTTTTTTTTCTGAAAAGCAGGGCGTGGTGGCGCACATCTTTAATCCCAGCACTCGGGAGGCAGAGGTAGGACGATTGCTGTGACTTTGAGATTACCCTGAGACTCCATAGTGAATTCCAGGTCAGCCTGGGCTAGAGTGTGACCTTACCTTGAACACCCCCCCCCCATAAAAAGGATAATATTTCTGAGTATAACACCTTTAATTGGAAGTTGTTCACTTTCAGAGCCTGTAATAGGTCATTTTATGTTTTTAGGGTTGCTGAAAAAAATCTGAAGTGATTCTGATAGTTTTGCTTTTCTATGTGATGACTTTCTTTTTATTTACTTTGTGCTTTGGCATCTTGACAATTATCTTTTCTGGTCATGTGTAATTGGGGTTTTAAATACTTTGTGTTTTCATGTGGATTTCTCTCAGTTTTGGAAGTTTCTATTGTGATATCATTGCCTAGACCTTCAGTGTTACCTCAGCTCCTTCTTCTACCCTATAGTTACTAAGGTTTGATTTCTTGAATATCCCAGACTTCTTGGAAATAATCATGTTCCTTGATTTGATTTTATTTACACATGTCTGCATGAATTATTGTCTTGACTTTGTCTCCCATATCTGAATCTTGTTCTTCTGCATAGTTTTGTTTATTAGTGATACTGTATATTGCCATTTTTATTTGAGAGTTTCTTTTTTCTTTTCCAGAAGTTTTGTTTGGTTCTTTTTCAGTATTTTTGATTTTTTTGTTGAAGTTTTATTTCATGTTTTATACTTTCTCTTCAAATTCCATCACAGTTTTATTTACTTTGGAAACTGTCTTGACAAAACTTTGACTTAATTTCCTTAGTTAAATCTTCTGCTTGTTTGAGCTTCTATATGGTCACAGACCCTTTAAAATATCTATTTATCTATCCATCCATCGATCTATCTGTCTGTGTATCTATCTATCTATCCATCCATCCATCCATCCATCCATCTACCTATCATCTATCTATACGTGTATATATGCGTGCACACACATGCGTGTACCAGGGTTTCTTGTAGCTTCAAACAAATACAGAGACTCATGGTACCTCTTGCATCTGGATTTAAATACATTCAGGAGAAACAAAGTCAGACCAGGAGGTTTTAAAGAAACTGTCTTCAACCACTCGGCCATATGCCCAGCCTGGCCGTTGATTTTTTTTTTTTTTTTTTTTTTTTTTTTAGAATTCTTTCTCTGACATCTCCCCTAAGTAAGTGGTTTTAGCTACTGTTATGGAGGGTTTGGGAGGCTGGAAATAGGTCATGGTAGGCTATTTATAATTTTTTGTGTGTGTTCTTTGTTTTGTTTTGCATGTCTCATCCAGATTTAACATCATCTCTTTCCACTTTAACTAGGTGTTTTGTCTTCTGATAGACCTCCTAGAGGACATTTTGCTAGTAGTGTTCCTTACAGCTATATAAGCTGAGTTGTAGGGATGTTCACATCGTATTTATAGTCAATGTAGTTATATCTAGGTGTAGATGAGCTTTACATATTATACTTATAATCCTGGGTATAGCATATCAGTAAACAACTAATGGTGTCTTACATTTAGCACTGGTCCCTTCCTTCTACAGGTTGTGCTGGATGGAGTTCTCCCATATAGGTCAAGAGGGTTATCTAGAAGCCAAGTTGTAGGTTAACTTTTTTAAACACAAAATAAAACATAATTCCAAAGTGCCAATTTATAAATGAGACATTACACCTATCTTGGAAGAAGGAGATGTTCCACTGGTGCTGATTGAATAGTTTATTCCTTTAAAAGCAATAATTGAGGTTTGGACAGAACAAAACAATTCTTCAATTCTTCTATTACAAACGTAAATGAATGCATACAATAGTGGTTATTTATGTAGCATCAAAACTATATACTACCCAGCACTTTATAACACAGAATATAAATTCATGAATCAAGCACATAAATTTTTCCATTTAGCTGTGGGTTACCAGTACTCAGTAAAGAATAGTGTCCCCAAAGAAATGCAAACATAAAGGTTGATTCAAATCCTAACAAGTAGGAGTCTATGAACACTGAATACTGTGTTCATCAATAAATGCATTTATCCCCAAAGAGCACTAAAAAGATGCTGGTTTTTGCAAACTGGCCATAAAATCAAAGGAGAACAAAATTAAGTATAAAAAAATTGTTGCATTTCCCTTTTCACCTAAGAAGGAAGCCATAGAACAACATCCTAAACTTGCCTTTTGATATACAAAATAGTAGACTATGGAAGAAATATATAATCTATAGTGGTTAGGATAAAATCATTAAAAATTGTTGAATTTTAATATTGTAAAATATAGAGATCATTTGTTTCTCAAGTTCTCCAGTCATCCTAAAGGCAGTTGCATTGCATCTTTATTGTCACTAGCTTGTTAACAGACCAATTTCATTTTCTCATTTCTCTTTACAAGTATTCAGAGAAGCCAGCCCAGAAGTGGGGCATCTGCTTTGTGTTTTGAGGCCTACAGATGATGTGTGGGTTACCACTTCACACATCATGACTAACAGCCCCAGCTGACGACCCGAAACTCCCTTGTGTCTCTACTGAAGCAACCACCCATTGATTTCCTAATTTTTCATCACCAGAAGGCATGGATTTCCGTTTTTACTAATTATATACTTAATTTGAAATCAGAAAAGGGCATTGAGTAATGCATATTGTGTGTAGGTTAACCTTTTTCAGTTAACCTTCTCAAGTTCCTTTTCATGTTGAACTTGAGGATAGGAAATAAGAGACTACAACAAGTGAGTCAATTTATATCTCCCAGGTAAATGAAGAACAGCCTCTAACAAACTTCCAAAAGGAGCACAGAGGTCCTCTTTTCTTTCTCTTTTTGAGATTTGGCACTGATCAAAAGCAAGGTTCTAGAGCTTTGCTCTAATCTGCCAGCATGAATGTAATTTTTCTTGTATGGAGTCTCAATATAGCAGCATGAAGTGTACTTCCTATTGCTGGGACTAAATACCAGCAGCATGTGGAAGGAAGTCTGTCTAATTTAGTTTACAGTTTTGAGGGGAAGTCCATCATGGTAGGGAAAGCATAATAGGAGGAGGAAGCAGGTGTTGTTGTCACATGAGCAGGGGAGGAAATAGAGTGCAATGAAGGTGCTGCTAGAGTTTTCCTTTTCATAAAGAACATCATCACAGCCCATGGAATGACATGAACCATAGTAATGGTGGGTTTTCTCACCTCAACTAAGCTAAAATAGAAAATCCCTCAAAGACACAAGCCGAAATTTGTTATCATGGTTCTAACTTCTGTCAAGTTCACAGCCAGAGTAATCACAAAGAGTAAATTTGACTCCATATGTATGTATGTATGTATGTATATATATATGAATTAACTTTATGGTGAATATTATGTGTTGGACCAGCAGAACACTTTCATAATATGTAGAGGAAGATTTTCACTTGAAGAACATACATGCAGTAAGAATAACTATGCTATTATGCAGAATCATTTATTAGTTTTGAGATAAAAATGTCAGGCAATAAAATCCAGGAGAATCACCATGTATGTACTCTTACAATCTTTTTTTTAATTTTATTTATTTATTTACTCATTTGAAGGGGGGTGGGGTAAAGAAAGAGAGAAAGAATAAGCATACCAGAACCTCCAGCCACTGCAAACTAACTCCAGATGCATGTACCACCTTGTGCATCTGGCTTTATGTGGCTACTGGGGAATCAAACTTGGGTCCTTAGGCTTTGCAGAGAAGCATCTTAACTTCTAAGCCATCTCTTCAGTCCCCTTTTGCAAGAGTGACTGAAAGGAATTCTAGGCTGTTGGGTACCTTCAATATTCTTTATTTTAATATAAAGGAGCCAGTACAGAATTTACTTTTTAAACATTAGGATTTCATAAAATAGTGTAAATATACTAAGAACTGTGAAAGCAGAGTAAATGGCTGTAACTATGTTCTTTTATTATATTTTAAGCCTCATTTTGTACTCAAGTCACTACTTCTACATATTATAAATGTTTTAGTATGCTTATATCAACAACTTGTCCCTCCAATTTTCCTTTGATTTCATTTTTATAGTTGTGAATAAGGAGGTGGTACCTACTGCTTAAAAGTCACATCAGGTATTTGAGCTTTGAAATTTTGAGCAAAGTCAGAGAATATAGCCAAATCATATATCATAATATGTCAGTTTTACAACTTTTCAGATATTCCCTTTTTTTAGGCAAGTGCGCTACCACTGAGCCATCATCAACCCTTACCCATTTATTCTTAACACCTTATTAACCTGGCCACCTGTCAGCATTTGTTTCATCTGGGAACAGACTAACCATGACCTCTCCTCTTTACTGGGTCTGATGTCTTGGGACATAGATGGGACATTTGAGACCATATCATCAGTGTGGGGTCTGTGCCAATATTCAGACTTATTCTGCTATTGAAGAGATATGATGCTGCTCAATAACTTTTTCATGTTGCCTAAAGCCTGTCATTTCTTTTAGCACTTATACAACTCCCAGTTCCCTTTCTACCTATTCAGAGATTAGGGCCTCCCTGTGTATTAATTTTCTATGGCTACTATAAAACATCACACCAAGCTTAGTAGCTTAGGCTACACAAATTTATTTTCTTAGATTTTTACAGGTCAAATATTTAATACAGGTTTCCTTAGGGCCCATTATGTTGGCTCTGGGTACTACTGTTTCCTTGTTTCTTCCAGCTTCTGTACTCTGCCATACTTCTGGACTTGCATCCTTTCCTCTACTTTCAGAAACAGCAATTTATAGTGCAGTCATCACATCAGGGCACATCCTACAAAATTATTTCTGCCATGTTCTCTTGTAAGTATCTTATGATTACCTAGGCCACATGAATTATCCAGGATTAGTGTTGTACTTTGCAATTGATAAACTCATTAATCACCCTGATCCTGTCACTTTAATTTCCCATTTGCCGTATATGGTAAAACACAGATTCTTTAGATTAGGATGGGAACACCACATCCATTTAGATTCTTTACAGACAAAATATATTATTTTAAAAATATATCCTGTATGGGCTGGAGAGATGGCTTAGCAGTTAAGTGCTTGCCTGTGAAGCCTAAGGACCCTGGTTCTAAGCTCGATTTCTCAGGACCCATGTTAGCCAGATGCACAAGGGGGCGCATGCGTCTGGAGTTTGTTTGCAGTGCCTGGAGGCCCTGGCACACCCATTCTCTCTCTCTCTCTCTCTCTCTCTCTCTCTCTCTCTCTCTCTGCCTCTTTCTCTGTCACTCTCAAATAGATAAATAAAAATAAACAAAAAAATTTAAATATATACCCTGTAAGGTGCAAAGCTTTTATGTACACAGATGGATTAATTCCTACAACATAAGCATATGGCTTTTAAATATTGACTTAGAACTAGAGCATCATGTCTCAGAGAAGCCTCACTGTCACAGAGCTCAGCTCACTGTACCAAAGCCCTTTCCACAGAGGGAATGCTGTATTGATTTTCAATATTATGGGTTAGTTTCCATTTTACTTCTCTGAAATATAATTTATACATCATATAGTGCATCAATTTAGAGAATATGTCTCAATAGCATATTCAAAGCAAGAATGCAACAAATTTTAGAATATTTTTTGAGAGTTGATTATCAATACACTAGGGAGATGATTCAGCACTTAAGGCACTTGCTAACAAAACCTGATGGCCTGGGCTTCAACTCCCCAGTACTTATGTAAAGCCAGATGCGCAAAGTGGTGCTTGTGTCTGGAGTAGTTTGCTATTGCTCATTCTCTCTCTCTCTCTCTCTCTCTCTGTCTCTCTCTCTCTGTCTCTCTTCATCCATCTATCTATCTATCTATTTATCTATCTATCTATCTATCTATCTATCTATCTAACCACCTATCTATTATCTATCTACCTACCTACCTACCTACATATCTGCTTTCAAATAAATAAATAAAAGTACTTTTTTAAAGTTTATTTTTAGTCTCCGCCTTGTGCACGGCAGCTCCAGGGGCTTCCGCCCGTGCACGGTCCGCTAGCTGACCGAGCGAGCGAGCTAGCGGGCCGAGGAGCGCGGGGGTTGTCAGGGGCAGGTGGGCGGCCGTGTGCAGCCGGGCACCGACGGGCGAGGATGCGTACATTGGGGACTGGTTCAGGAGCATCTCGCCCATCACGCGCTGCTGGTTCGCCACCACTGTCGCGGTCCCTCTGGTCCGCAAGCTCAGTCTCATCACCCAGCCTACTTCTTCCTCCGGCCCGAAGCCTTCCTCTATTGTTTGCAGACGTGGAGACCATTCACTGGCACCTTTTATTTCCCTGTGGGTCCGGGAACTGGATTTCTGTATTTGGTCAATTTATACTTCTTATATCGGTATTCTACACGACTTGAAACAGGAGCTTTTGATGGGAGGCTAGCCGACTATTTATTCATGCTTCTTTTTAACTGGATTTTCATCATCATCACTGGCTTAGCAATGGATATGCAGTTACTGATGATCCCTCTGGTTATGTCAGTGCTTCATGTCTGGGCGCAGCTCAACAGAGACATGATCATATTGTTCTGGTTTGGAACGTGATTTAAGGCCTGCTATTTACTCTGGGTTATCCTTGGATTCAGCGATATCATCGGAGGCTCGGTGATCAATGAGCTAATTGGAAACCTTGTTGGACGTCTTTATTTCTTCCTAATGTTCAGATACCCCGTTGAATTGGGAGGAAGGAATTTTCTGTCCATGCCTCAGTTTTTGTACCGCTGGCTGCCCAGCAGAAGAGGAGGGGTGTCGGGGTTCGGTGCGCCCCCTGCTAGCATGAGGCGAGCTGCTGATCAGAATGGTGGAGGTGGGAGACGCAACTGGGGCCAGGGCTTCCTACTCGGAGACCAGTGAGGAGCGGCCTCTGGCCTGCCCACCAGCTGCTCTGCGCAGTCCGTTCCTCCCAGTGCTGGGTGTACTTAATGACTGAGGTCTTGCTGCTGCTTTTGGACCTGTCCCACACTGAAGGTAGTCTTTCCGAACAAGACAACATTTTTTAAATGTTGAGGGAAATACAAGTGTTCCTCAAGTTTCATGATTCTCATTGAGTCCTTACCGCTGTGGAGAACAAGTATCGTAACACTGACTCTTGGTCTGGTGTCTTCTTTTTCTCCCTTTTCGTCCGAATGATGAGCTGAGCAACTGAGGTAGGGGTACCATACCCTGTCAAAAGGAATCTTGCCTCTTTCTTGCACACATGCCTCCCTCCAACTTTTCCCAGCCCCAAAGGTGTAACTAGAGTAACTCCCCACAAAATAGTTCTGCCTTTGACAAACTTATTTATTGACTGTTGCCAAAGCTGGGTCACAAAGAACTTGTTCACTCAGTCGTTTCCTCCTTTCTCGGCAGAACTGTAACAGTAGGGAGAAGAACTGAGCAGTGGATGAAGAGCTTTCTTGGCCTCTGGGACTGTGTCAGCCTGGCAGCACTTGCAAGCACTAGCTTCCTCTTCAGATGCTGTCATGAGAAAACACCACTGAGTCAGTGAGGACCTGACCTGGTGGTGGTGAGGCTCAAGGGTTGTTGCTAGGCAGCTACCCCACCCCCCAAAGCTAAGTGATCAAAATCACAGTGGAGTTGCTTCCTGGAGGTGACATTTAAATGTTGTCCTTTGATTTCCTCTGTAGGTGTACTGGCTTTACACACCCAGGGCCCTTGTGGGGTGGTGTGATAGAAGGTTTCAGATCCCACTGGCTACACAGGTGCCCTGCAATAGGCCTCTGGGCTTCACTGCATTTCAGCCTCATTCTGGATATATGACCCTTGAGTTACTGGAGGGTAGAGCTTCAGACTGTTTTCCTTTTCCCTCTTTTTCCTCCTCCTCTTCTTTTTTGTCCCTGTCCTTTTTTGGTTTAGTGCTTCTGTTAATTGTGAGGTAATTACAGCTCCTCTGAATGCATAGATCATTGTTGAAGCTAATGTAAGCACATCTGAGTGAGTCACACATAATTTTGGGTTGCAATGGCTTTAGAATAATTTATATCTGAAGTTCTTTATTATTTTGAGTCATGAATGTATACACTTTGTGAATCAGACCAGCTTGAATGCCCACAACTCCCTTTTCACAGGTGGGCTTTTGCCATCAGAACTCACCTCTTCACCAAATAAAGTTTTCTGAAGGCTACGTATGGTGCCTCATCAAGTTAATTACTTGGGTCTGGACGTGGACTGCTGGGAGCAGTGGGAAGTGGCTGCAATGCTTAGAATATACTAAAGGTTTTGAAATTTTGGTCAGGTCTTTAATCGTGCCCTAACAGTATGACTTTTCTTTCCTCACTTATTAAAACTGTGATGTTTGTTATACTATGGAATGGGCATTTGAAAATGAACTCTTCGTTTCTAATGAAGTTTGCGTGTACTTCTCCATATTTAATTTATATGATAAACTGTTAGGTTGAGAGGCTGATTCTAAACTGTAATGCTGTTTTGTTGACCTGTGGATGAAATAAAATGTGCTTGTAAAATTCGAGAAGCCATTCTTCCTGTTACCCTGCATGTGCCCTCACCATACAGGTGGCAGCTTATCCTTATCCTGTGTGGAAGAGAAGTGTACCACAGGGACTAGAGGTTCTCCTGAGCTCCACACGCCTGGCTGCCTGGGAGAGCACTGGACTTCCTGAAGGTGTGCCACTATTTAGAGCGTTCTAGTTCAAGGCAAATGTTCATTGAGTCTCTTAAACACAGTTAGGGAGCTGATAAGTTTATTGACCCCGTCTAGATGAGCAGTCTGTCTGGAATAACTTTACCAAAGCAAGCTATTTGAGTTTTGACCTGGCAAAGTAAGACACCAATGGATTTTCTTTATGAATGGAAAAGAAGTCCATATTTTGTATAGCAAGCTTCCCTTTTTGTAATCTTCTTTATTGGTGAAAATTGTAAATTAAAATGTGCAACTTGAAAAAAAATAAAGTTTATTTTTATGTTCCCTCCAGTTTCTATTTATTCAGAGGATGAATAGCAAGGTGATGAAGAGTAAAGTGAAGACAGCCTGTCAAAGCAATGATACAATACTGTGGTAGTTATATTTTAATAAATTTGGTTCTATTCATTGGTTTTTACATGCAGTTTAATTTATTAAATAAGAAAAAACTTATTTGGATAAGGTATTTATAGTTGTCTTTGTACTGCTAAAGGAGCCCATAAAAGATTAACCATCCCCTAACTTATATAATTTAAAAGTCAGCTATGCTAACAGAGTCAGAGTTGTTTCTGTTTAAACACTAATGGATCAATTCTTCCTTGCAACAATCTGGAAGGGATCATAGGGTTGATTCCTATACGTTCTGACAGGTGGCATGGGGCATTCCACCCTTCACAGGCAGGCTTTGCTCTTGATACCTAAGTCCTCAATTATTGTTATCACAGGATCACCACTTCTTGGTGTAATTTTTAATGGACTCAAGTTCTTCTGGGTCATAGTTTAATTTTCTTTTCATGTGACTCTAAACCTTGTCTAGGATATTGGCTTTTCACATAGTAACAGCTATTGTGCTTTCTCTGCACACTGTAACTCGTAAACCCATAAATCTCTGATCAGAACAAGACCAGTTTCAATAGGAAACAGCATGTACAAGTGAAGGTGGAGGTAGCTTTATGCTCAGCTTGCTGGCTGTATTTTTTTCAGAGGATCATTTCCTTCTTCTTTCGACTAATGTCAAATTGAAGAGGCATAGCCTTTCAACAGGATTACCAGGGAGTCTCTGACACAGGAAGTTTGTCTGTGTATCACATTAGGAAATTAGATTAGTTTTTTTTTTTTTCCTGTTACTTTTCATCAAAATCTACAGATTCTGATTATTTGAACATAATTAGATTTCCTTACTTATCATAAGTATTGCTGTAGGTTGCTGGGCATTGCTGAAAAAGTAAACACAAAACAAAACAAAACAAAAAAGCAAAAACAACCTGAAATCAGGATAGGAAGGCTGCATTTTGGTGATTGCTTCATATAGAGCAGGGTTGATGCTATTGTTCTACATTGGCTTTTGTTGCATGAACTCGTTTCTGGTGAGAAGCTGACAAGTACTTGCATCCCTAGACAAGGCATCCAAAACAGATGAAAGGCCAAAACCAAGAATTTCACCCAGCCAACCAATGTGTTTATTAAACTTCCTTGTGAAGCATGGGTGAGAGGTTACTTGGAGGAGTGTGACGACCCCCAAACCAGTCATGGCATAGAGAGGTCTCATCCCAGCAGAATTTATGACCTCTCTGTAGCTGTATAAACAGCTCTCAATTTCTTGATCTTCCACCTGTTCATATTCTGTCTCCCCTAAAGCTACAGGATAGTTCTCCCAAGATCTCACTTGAAGGTTTGATGAACACCTCCATTCCCATGGGGAAACATCAACAGACCCAATCTCAAGTCTCCTGTAAGTCATCATGCCTATTTGTAATAAAGACAATAACAATTGTTTTCTCCTCAGAGGATCATGTCACACAAAAGTTTTGAATTTTTTTTAAAAGTCTTGCTAATATCATCCTAGTAAATAAGAGTTTTATTATTGAAAGAAGTTGAAATTATTTTAGAAAATACTTCTTTGTCTTGACCAATAATTGTCAAGATATAGCCCATGGAATGGTGCCACTTTCAGTTAAAGTAGGTTTTTCCACCTCAAGTAACCTAATCAGTACACTCCCTCACAGACACAAAGAGACTCACCTAATCTAGGGCATCTAATTCTAAGTACTGTTATGCTGATAACTAATATAATGGTGACTACTTTGCAGGTCTGAAGTGCATACACAGTTTGGTTGCCTCCCCTTTTCCTGGATACTCTTGACCCACTCCTTCTTATCATTTATAAAAGTCATCCAAAGTATAGAACAGTGCTAGGAAGAATTTAAGGCATAGCCCTGTAATGAATAAAGTTGTCTCAAATCTGCCCCCTTTCTTGCTCTATGATTGCACACACATCCTTCTTCCTATTAAGCAAAGTTTCTCTACTGCCTCTCGAATTAAGCTTTAACCTTTTGATGGCACCTTCCAGTCCAGCCTAACTCCACAGCTGCACTCCTGTCTTGTCTGCAGTTTTCAGCACTCTGCCACAGGAATTTTCTGGCAGTATTGTCAGTGCATAGTGTATAGCTACTTCAGTGCAAGTGTTTGTTTTGCTTTAAGAGGAAATAAGAGTGAGTCAGCAGGATATTGGGGAAGGAGAAGAAAAAAAAGGCCAGAATATTAAAGCACTATAATTGTCAGTGTGACTGTTGTGTGCCAAGAGAATAGAATACATTGACTGGTTCCCTGAGAAGCCTCAAAAAAGCCTATCAAATCTCTCCCTCTCTGTCTCTCTCTTTCCCTCCCTCCTTCTCTCTCACCTTCCCTTGTCTCTCTCCTTCCTTCCCTCCCTCCTTCCCCTTTTCTCTCCCTTACTTTCTTCCTTCATTAATACTTTCCTTGCATTCTAGAGAGCCAACCTGGCCACATTGACAATTATAATGCCATGAAGATGTTAATCACAGAGCACAGTAACATGATTTCATTCATATTTGAGCACTTTAATTAAATGCTGCCTCAACAACCTTATTCACCACTTGTATAATTTGTTAGCAAAGGCTCTAGGTATCTCAGGGCATTTCTTCAAAAACAACTGGATTATATCCAAAATAAACTCTTCATTACATATAAAATATATTTGAAAAATGGGACTAGAAACAAGTAATTTTAAAATTGTAAAGGAAATATATTTTTAATAGCAAATTTCAGAAATAAAGAAAGCAAAAACTGAGCTCAAGTATGGTGGCGCATGCTAGAACCCAAGCATTCTTGAAGGTGAGCAAGAGCAGCAGGAGTTAAGGTCTTTCTTGGCTACAGAGCAAGTTTGAGGACAACATGAGATAAATGAGATTCAGAAAGAAAGGAAGGAAGGAAGGAAGGAAGGAAGGGAGGGAGGGAGGGAGGGAGGAAGGAAGGAAGGAAGGAAGGAAGGAAGGAAGGAAGGAAGAAAAGAAGGAAGAAAGAAAGAAAGAGATAGAGAAAGAAAGATGAAAGTAAAGAAGTGTGATGGTTAAGTTTTGTTGTCAACTTGATCTATTTAGGAATCTACAGACATTCCTCTTGGTTGGGTCTCTGAGGCTGCTTCCAGGAAGGATTAACTGAAGGAGGAAGTCCTGTCCCCAGAGTGAGTCCTTCAACCAGAGTGGGCAACTGTCCTGGAGAGGGGGGGGGTCTGTATGTAAGAAAGCTCTGGAAGAAAAGAGCCCCTTACTGACACCGAGCTGCCTGTGCTGCTTCTGGTAAGTGCCTTCACTTGTACAGGCATCTATCCTACTCAGCTACCCTTTGTCAGCATTGGGACCAAGTTTCCTCAGCCTTCCAAAATGACCTAAACACCAGATACTCTCCAGGAAGCTTTCAGGCCTTCAGTGCTGGGTCAGGAACTGATGAGGCATCCAGCCATGTGGACTGATCAGCAACTGGAATTCTTATCTCTCAAGCCTGCAGATTGCTATTATTGAACTGCCATAAGTTAATACAATAAATTCTCTTTTTTTAAAAAAAATTTTTATTTATTTATTTGAGAGCGACAGACACAGAGAGAAAGACAGATAGAGGGAGAGAGAGAGAATGGGCGCGCCAGGGCTTCCAGCCTCTGCAAACGAACTCCAGACGCGTGCGCCCCCTTGTGCATCTGGCTAACGTGGGACCTGGGGAACCGAGCCTCGAACCGGGGTCCTTAGGCTTCACAGGCAAGCGCTTAACCACTAAACCATCTCTCCAGCCCTAAATTCTCTTTTTTATACAGTTCATTCTATAGGTTTTGTTCCTCAAGAGCACCCTAATATAGGAAGGAAGGAAGGGAGGAAGAAAGGAGAAAGAAATAAAGATATATTAAAAGAAAGAGGAGGAAGAAAAGGAAGGAAAATGAAAGAAGGTAGGCAAGCAATAACATTAAAAAATAGCCTTAGTCTAGTTACTAGCAGGTATATTATTACAATGTTGATATAGTGTTAATATTCTAATATATTTTATGTCACATACTGTATAACATTTCCAAATGTGTATCTTTTCCCTAATATTATGCATGAACACTTCCCAAGGACATTAAATATTTTTGAAGTCATGAATTATGATGAGCACAGAATAGTCCATTATGTGAATGTACTATAATTTAATGAACCTTCAATTGTGGGACATTTGGTTCATTTTATATACTATTACAAACAACGATGCATTATTTGTTGTGACTTAATCTTTGTCTGAATTTATGATCATTTCCTTAGGAAATGTCTGTTGGAAGGCTTTAATGGGTAATTTTGAACTTTTTCCTGAGTAATGTACATCTCAAATAAATTAGTTAAATAACTATAGAATCTAATAATATGAATAAGAGTTTTTCATATTATTACAGATATATATTTATAAACTCACTATGGAAATGCTTGGATGTCTCAGAACATTTACCATGTAAAACTACTTTGGTGCCCTGATTTCAATATTATAATGATTATTCTTTAAATCTTGGTAATTTGAAGAAAAATGAAAAATTTAAAGTAATTCAAACTTATATTACATTTACAATTTACCTATGAGACTTAGAAAAATACTTTTTACCTTTCAGTTTGCTTCTAAGCTTCTGCACAGCTAAACTAACAATGAGTATTAAATACTTCTCACTGTTAGGACAAATCCAGAAACTGCATAGGTTGTGAGTTGCCTATTCTCCTACCTGTATTCATTGGTGTAACTGAGATACTGCAACAACACAAGACAAATGCTTCCACATTTAGGACTTGCCATATTAACACTTGACTTTTCACTGATGTCATAGTCATGTGAGGGTTAAGTTAGGGAGGGGGGACAGAGACATGCCTCTGCCTACTCTGCCTTTCTGTAGACATGTTGTGGCCCCAACCCACTTCCTCTAGACCTGTCTTTGAGTTCCAGCCTTGAGAGTTATGGACAATTCTTTCTTGTAGCATCTCATCTTTAGCTATATGCTTCATCTCTTTTTGGTATTGTCCCTGGTGTGTCTGGACTCCTGGAGAAGCATATGAGAAATATATTCAATCCTAGTACTTACTCATGTTTTAGGACTGAGGCATTAGTACCACCGAGATCAGCCAATTGGCTGGTGGGTGATGAAAATAAATGCTACTACCTCCCAACCTTTAGGCTATCCAAGACAGTCAGCAGGCCTCCCAAGAACTCTCAGGAGTGATGTTTTCACCTTGCATTACTCACCCTTGTATATTAGAGCTACATTTTCCACTTTATTTTGGTATGTAAAAAGTGATCTAGTCATTTGGAATCATGGCCTCCACATTCTTATGATGGGCTTTGTCTTCACCAAGTTTATCTAGCTCACTTTAAGATTGTCCTTGAGTTGCTGAAGTGGTATCCTAATTGCAATGCTCTACTGCAGAATTAAATTAAGTACACCAAGTATGCAAAGAGTCAATAAAGTTTTTGAGTTCCAACATGGAGTTTTATGACAAGTCAGGAGTTTATGTAAGTAGAAACTTTGTGCTTTAACTTTTTAACTGCATGTAGATGCACAGATCTACTGAGTTATAGAGTACTCATACTATCTGTTGTGGATTAATTAAGGTGTTCTGAATGCTTAAGTCCCCAGATGGTACCAATTTAATAACTGAGCTTCCTGGAGGCAGTATATTTTGGGGGAGGAGCTTATGGGTGTTATAGCTAGCTTCCTCTGGCCAGTATTTGGCATGCTTTCCTGTTGCTGTTGTCCATCTGATATTGACTAGGAGGTGATGTCCACCCTTTGCTCATGCCATCATTTTCCCTTGCCATCATGGAGCCTCCCCTAAAGTCTATAAGCCAAAATAACTCTTTTTCTTCCCAAAAGCTTCTCTTGGTTGGGTGTTTTCTGCCACCAATATGAACCTGACTGCAACAGTAAACTTGGTACTGAGAAGTGGAGTCATTGCCACTAGAAACTTGATTTTTGGCTTTTGGTCTTTTGGAACTGCTTTGCAGAAGGAATGTGAATGAATTTGAAATCTTGGCCTAAGAGATGTCTTGTAGTGCTGTAAGAACAGCTTAATGGACTATTCTGGTTAGAGTTGAAAGACCTGAATGCAGTGAGAACTATGGACTATGAGGTTTGACATATGAGCATGAGAAAGACCTTTGCCAGGACTGGGCTAGAATCTGTTTGTTTGAGAGGCTTGTTGTAATGCCTGTGTCCTGAGAACTTTTGCAGGGTTTCATTGCATAGAAATGGACTGGTGTGAGCAGAGGGATGTGGCACAGAAATAAAATCTTTGGATTAAAACTTCTGCATGTTCAGCTGCAATTGTATGAGATATTACAGCATTTCAGATTAGGCTAGCTGACCTGCATTGGGACAACAAGAAGAATGCAGACTCTTTGGAAGGGGCCTGAATGTTGAAGGAGTGTCCTGTTCTTAAAAATCTGCTTCATTCCCCCATGGATTAACAAGATGGTAGCTTACCAGGCATTATGGAGTATAACAAATACAGGAAAGAGAGAGTAATTGAATTTGCAACATGATTTTTAATTTTGCAAATGGCCACGGGCAGTGTGAAGGAGGCTTGTTGAATTACCTGTGTGGAGACATGATGGAGCCATAATGATGAACCATGGGTTGCAGTGGAGACCCCATAGAGATACCAGGACTATGAGATGGCTGCTAAGAGGAGCTTCTGGTACTAGAGAAAGTTTTCTGGGACTGTGAGTAGCCTAGCTGGAGGGGCAGAACTGGAACTCCAGTGACTTGTCACTGGTTAGAATTATTGGACTTGGAGACTTGTCACTGACTAGAGTTGTTGGACTTGGAGCTATAGAGTTGGATGTTTGCCCTGTTTAAATCTTGTATTGTTTGAATACTTCTTTGCTATTCCCAGTGCCATCTTTTACAGTGTGAATGTTTTTATTTTTTTCTGTGCCATTTTTTCTTGTGGGGGATTCTTCTTTTGGATATCAATTTTGTTAAAAGACTTTGGACTATGGGAATGTTTGAACATCATTGGGATTGTTAAAATCTCTGTGGAATTAAAGTTAGACTGAAGTCATTGTATTTTATATCATAGATAGTTCAGTTTATGGAGGCAAGAGTGGAATGTGCTGGTTTGATCCCAGTGTCCCTCATAAATGTAGGTGTTCTCAATGCTTAGGTCCCCAGATGGTGGCAATTTGACAATTAAGCCTCCTGGAGGTAGTATATTGCTGGTGAAGGGGATTATGGGTATAATAGCCATATTCCTCTTGGCAATGTTTGGCACACTGTCATGTTGCTGTTGTCCATCTGATGTTGGCCAGGAGATGATGTCCACCCTCTGATCATGCCATCATGGATATTCCCTTCAAGTCTTTAAGCCAAACTAACCCCCTTTTATCTCCCCACAAGTGGCTCTTGGTCAGGTGACTTTTGCCACCAATGCTAGCCTGACTGTAACACTCTCTTATGTAAAAATGAGGATAGTAATATTGATCTTATATATTGCATTTAGCTTTACTTATATAAAAGTCTCTCTCTGTGTGTGTGTGTGTGTGTGTGTGTGTGTGTGAGAGAGAGAGAGAGAGAGAGAGAGAGAGAGAGAGAGAGAGATGCCATCGGTAAATGTCAACAAATACTCTTTTGGAAAGGCTTGAGATTGTTATTAACTTACATGACTTAAGAAACCAAGGTTGTTCTGTATTAACCAACTCCATTATCACATGAAATTTTGTTTTATTGATCTGGGTAGTCAAACTAAGGGAAGAGCTAAAGTGTTGAAGAAGATTTGAAGAAGTTTTAAAGAAGGAAGTAGAAAGCAGTTATAAACTAGACAAGAGAGAAAGAATTAGGAAAGCAAAAATTTCTGTTTTTTATGTCATGACCATCTGGTAGATCGGACATATGATGTAAATTTTCTGTTGCCTTAAAAGTTAGTTAAATTAGCATAAAATTGATAATTTTTTTAGTTGTATTCACTCTAGAATATTACACATGGCTGAAACATGTGGAAGGAGGCTTAAACAGTCTAAACAATCTTTACTAACATAGAAAAGAATATTGAGACATTTGTTTCTCAGAAGAATCTTCTGTACTTTTGAGTTTTGAAAATCCAAGTCACAGAATGTCAGTAAAATTTAGATGAGAGTTTACAGATACCATCATGTCTTCTATGATGAGTATGGAGTGGCATAACTGACTGTTACTTGGTATCTCCTTTGGCCTTAAGGTCATGGTGTTTTCAAACCTGCTGAAGCATATCCAGGACAGCTGGTATCATTTGACAGAAGATAACTCATGGAAAAATTATGTAAGAATATAGCATTTGGAGATGAAATTGTATTTGAGCACTGTTTATGTGTTTATTGGACAAGGTAGGTGCTCTCGCCAGCTTCAAATTCTTCTTCTATAATACAGGGACACCTACCTGGAAGGTCTTAGGTAAGGATTAAATTTTAAAAAATACATGCACCATGTTTGTCATAGGTTTTCCAAAAAAAATTGAAACTAGCAGCTTATTATTAACAATAAAATAATCAGTATTTGGTATATCAGGAGCTATGATATATCATGTTGTGTTAATATGAGGCCAACAATAGATCAATTCTCTCATCATCCATCCATGCCCATTCTCCCACAGAATAACATAGGAAAGCTACTCAGTAAGTAAATATTTTTTGCATGAAAAATTATTATAAAAACTATTGTGAGAAATTAGATGCATTCAGTCCCACTTTGTGAATGCACTTGTCACTATTAGGCACTGAGGAGAGACAATGAGGATAGCAATAAGCACATGATATTTTCCTAAATGAACATTATTTGGTTATAAGAGTGATTGGTTCAGTGAATTGTAGCACAGAAAAATGCCAAAATTTTACACAATGTAAGTTATTTCTGTTAATTGTATGCTATATGCTTCTTTGTGATTTCAACACACATTCCATTCATTTAGAATATGAAGGTAATAATCTTCCACCTGGAGAGATTAGGGAGACAAATATGGACCAATATAGGAACTGGGACTGATTTTTAGCTTCTTGCAATTTGATAGTTGAAAGGTCACAGCAAATGTAGTACAGAAATTATAATATATGATGATCTTCATTCCAATATGAAGTTCTTGTCTTCACAAAAAAAAATGCCTCATTCTTTCTTATTCCTTATAGCTAAAGTATTTCCTAGTAGGGAACATCCCCCTTATTTTCCTCTTTCTTCCATTTCTTTCATTTCTTCTTCCTTCTTTGGCTTCTCTTTTAGTTTTGTTGTTTTATTTTGTGGCATAGTCTCCCTGGGGTTACAGGTACGCATCACCACTCCAACATTCTAAAGCTGTTTCTCTGAATCAATGTTTCATGGTCTGTACTCAAGTTCCCAAATGAAGGTAGGGATTGGCATTAGAAGTATTAGGTGAAAGTATACTTTCTAGATAAGAGCTCACATTCATCTTATCCCACAGTAGTCTCACAGGTATTAGGGATAAATGTGAAAAGCCATCCATTATGCTGGATCTCTCAGTAAAAGTTTTAAAATAGTTTTTATTTATTTACTTACACATTTGACAGAGAAAAATGGAGGGAGACAGAGAGAGAGAGAGAGAGAGAGAGACTGAGAATGGATGTGCCAGGACCTTCAGTAACTGCAAACGAACTCCAGACACATGAGCCCCTGTGCATCTGGCTAACGTGGGTCCTGGGGAATTGAACCTGGGTCCTTTGGCTTTGCAGGCAAACACCTTAAACACCAAGCCATCCCTCCAGACCCACTGAATAAAAGTTTTTAAAATTTTTTTTTATTTTTTACTTCTTTTGTTTTTTTTATGATTTTTAAATTTTTTTCATTGTTTATTAATTATTTTTATATTCAGCAAATACAGTCAGTTTGGTACCATTATTAGGCTCATCTGTGACCTACCCCTCCCTTTGACCCCTCCTTGTTAAGGTATATA
The DNA here is from genome assembly GCF_020740685.1 of Jaculus jaculus. NCBI lineage: Eukaryota > Metazoa > Chordata > Mammalia > Rodentia > Dipodidae > Jaculus > Jaculus jaculus. The sequence goes on along the minus strand of NC_059102.1, from coordinate 73,401,335 downwards.
GGTCATGCATTGTGGAGTTAGTCCACAGTTATGGGCAGGATAAATGTCTCTGCATATCATGTTCCAACATGTGGCTCTGACATTCTTTCCACCCCCTCTTCCGCAAAATTTCCTGAGCCATGTTGAGCTCATTTTTGGTCTGCTTCAGTAATAAGGTGTTGGGGGCCTCTGGAGCTCTGGATCTCTGATTTGGTAAGAGTTGATTTTTTTCTGTGTTGATCTCCTCCACCCTTAAGCTGGTCCCTTTTTACCAGGAAAACAGCGCCCTTGCTTGTTTCACCAATTTTTCTTAGTTTCAGCTGGAGCCCTTTTGAGGTATGATGGGTGGCTCTCTCCTTAGGTTCTATATCTATCTGAAAAAGAGAAGCAGATCCTCCAATGAAGAGTAAGTTAGTAACAGGACAAATGAGATAACCCTTAGTTTTTTAGTAGAGAACTTAATAGGTGTAGGCCCTCTTGTAGCACATGATTGATGGTAGCTTGATAATGGAGAGTGGGCTTATGTTTGGATATGGTTCTGACTTGTTTTCCAGATCCAGCTATGGGTCCCGTTCCACTGATGGGATCAGTTAGCCAAATCAAGAGCAAGGTTTCCCACCATGGCTGTGTGCAAGTATTGCACTTGGGTGGGCATCAGAACAGGTTATTTGCTGCTAAGTAGATTAGACCATGAGTTGCTTGGACAGATTTTGGTCATTTTCCCCCAGTTGCCCATGTAGAACCTTCTGGCACTAGACACGCTTACTCTCTGGGGACTGACTCTCTTCCAGCTTCAAGCCATGCCATTCCATTTTATGTGTCGACCACATATGGTGTCTTCAGCAGTAGGGTCTTACCACTAACTTTGGTGGGTCATCAAGTACTCTGACAGCAATCTGTCTTTCTTTTAGGAAACCTTGTAGGTCTCTCTGATCAAAAGCTCATTGTGGATGATAGCCACATGCTGGTACTGGGAGTTACAGGTCAGTGCTCAATAAGAAAAGGAAGAAAATGATAACTAATATACAAGACATAGAGAGAAGAGAGAGAGGGAAAGCGGGGGAGGGAAGCTGTAAAAGATTAAGGTCAGTCTTCATCATACCCTCTCCAGTGTCTTGTTGGTCAGGTGTTCCCTCTAAGGGCCTGGTGAAGGTTCAGCCATTTGGTATGCCTTTTTGGGACACAGAATTTCATGGTACCATAGCCGTTTGAGTCTAGATTTATGTTTCTCACCTCCCCTTTCCTTCCCCTCCCTCCCCACCCATCCTATTGTCTAGTCCATGAGAAGCTTCCTGGGTACGTAAGGTATCTTGGGTAGACTCAGGTTAGATGCTGTAGATGAGTGAGACTATGTGGTAGTTATTTGTTCTGTGACTGGGTAAGTTCACTGAGAATGATCTGTTCCATGTTCAACCATTTTTTTCTGAAGTTTCATTGTGTCATTTTTTCTTATTGCTGTATAAAACTCTATTGTGTAGATATACCACATCTTATTTATACATTTTTGTAGTGGTAGACATCTGGGTTGGTTCCAGCTCTTAGTTATTATGAATTGAGCTGCTACAAACATGGTTGAGCAAATGTCTCTGGCCTGTGGATTGAAGATTTTAGGGTAGATGCCCAGTAAGGGAATAACTGGGTCTGTTGGTATCTCTATACTCAGCTTTTTCAGGAGTCTCCATATAGCTTTCCAAAGTGGTTGTACCATCTTACATTCCCACCAACTGTGGATGAGTGTTCCTACTTCTCCACATCCTCACCAGCATTTGTTTTCATTTGATTTTTTGATGTTTGCTATCCTTACAGGGTTAAGGTAGAATCTCTTAGTTGTTTTAATTTGCATTTCTCTGATGATTAGGGGTGATGAACATTTTCAAGTGTGTTTGCCATTTGTATTTCTTCCTCTGTGAACTGCCTCTTGAGCTCTTTGCCCCATTTTGTGAGTGGGGTGTTTGACTTCTTACTGTTTAGATTTTTGAGTTCTTTGTAGATTCTAGAGATTAGGCCTCTGTCAGTTGGATAAGCAGCAATTTTTTTTCTCCCATTCTGTGGGTAATCTATTGGCTTTGCTTATTGTATGCTTGTCTGTGAAGAAACTCTTCAGCTTCATATGATCCCATTGGTTGAGTGACTGTTTAAGATCATGAGCTACTGGGGTTTTGTTCAGGAAGTCTTTTTCCATTCCTATATCTTGGAAAGTACTTCCTAAATTTTCTTCCAGTAGTATTCGAGTTTATGGTCTTATATTGAGGTCTTTGATCCATTTGGACTTCAGTGTAGTGCATGTTGAAATGTGTGGATCAAGTTTCAGTTTCCTGTACATGGTTATTCAGTTTGTCCAGCACCATTTGTTGAAGATGCTGTCTTTTTTCCAACCTATATTGTTTGGGCCTTTGTGGAATATCAAGTAGCTATAGTTGCTTGACCCAAAATCTGGGTCCTTAAGTCTATTCCATTGGTCTATACTCCTGTTTTTATGCCAATACCATGCTCTTTTTATTGTTATGGCTTTGTAATATAGCTTTAGATCAGGTATGGTGATGCCTCCAGAGGTATTTCTTTTGCTGAGGATATATTGGGATATGTGAGGCCTTCTGCCTTTCCATATGAAATTTGAGATCATTTTTTCTATTTCTGTGAAGAACACTGTAGGGATTTCAACTGGAATTGCATTAAATTTATTTATTGCCTTTGGTAGGATTGCCATCTTCATAATGTTAATTATGCCTATCCAGGAGCATTGGAGGTCTTTCCATTTTCTCAAGTCCTCCTCAGTGTCTTTTTTGAGTGTTTTTGTTTTCATTGTATAGATCTTTCACTTTCTTGGCTAACATTATCCCAAGGTAGTTTATCTTTTTTGTTGCTATTGAAAATGGGATCATGTCCCATATTTCTTTCTCTGTATCTTTGTCATTTGCATATAGAAAGGGTACTGATTTTTGTGCATTAACTTTGTATTCTGCTACTTTGCTATAGGAGTTTCACCTTCAGGAGTTTGGGGATGGAGTCTCTTGGGTCTCTTACATATACAATCATGACATCAGCAAATCAAGCTCACTTAACTTCTTCCTTTCCAAATTGCATCCCTTTTATTTCCTTCTCCTGTCTTATTTCTTGAGCTAGGACTTCCAGTACTATATTGAAAAGCAGAGGTGAGAGTAGACAACTGTGTTTTGTTCCTGATATTAATGGGAATTCCTCCAGTCTCTCTCCATTAAGTATTATTTGGGCCTTAGGAGCTTTGCATATTGCTTTTATTATGTTAAAATATGAACCAACCATGCCAATTCTCTCCAATGTTTTGATCATGAAGTGATGTTGTATCTTGACCCGCCCATGAGGGAATCATTGATTCCCCATTTTTTCTCTCTCTGTGCCCTCCCACTGGCTATCTATTGGAGATTGCTCTCCCCTAAAAGACCCAGTGAACACTTAATGTGTTGCCTTTCTTTCCCTGGGATCTGCGGCATAGCTAGGTGGTTGCCATCTTGGCCAAAAGTCTCCTAAAACATTTTTATTGACAAATTTCATAAATGTAAATAATGTATTTTGATAGTAATATTCCTGTTACATTATTTTATCCCCTCTACCATATACCCCTTTCATTAAACTCTCTCTTCTTCCAACTAGTTCCTCCTCCACTTGATATGTTTGCTTATTTATTTATTTGCCCTCCTCTTCCGCCCAATATGTTCTATCCCTTTTACAGGTAAGAGAAGTCACTATGAGGCCATGAATGCAATGGCAACTTGAAGTCTAGATTGAATAACTTGTTTAATGGAGTTTGAGCTGGATTTCAGCCATCAGTTACTCAGTCAGCCAAGTCCTACCATAATGGTAGGTCTTGTGGTAGAAAGGAGGAAGGAAGGTAATGAGTGGCCTTGAAAGATAGCTTTAAGTGTCTTCATAAAGTTCTTTAAAATTAGCCGGGCATGTTGGTACATGCCTTTAATCCAAGCACTCAGGAGGCAGAGGTAGGAGGATCACTATGAGTTTAAGGCCACCCTGAGACTACATAGTGAATTACAGGTCAGCCTGTGCTACAGTGAAACCTTACCTCAATAAATAAATAAATAAATAATATAAACTAAGATTTGAAAAAAAAAAAGCCAGGTGTAGTGATGTACACCTTTAATCCCAGCACTCAGGAGGCAGAGGTAGGAGGATAACCATGAGTTTGAGGCCACCCTGAGGCTGCATGGTGAATTCCAGGTCAGCCTTGACTAGTGTGAAACCCAACCTTGAAAAACCAAAAATAAATTAATTAATTAATTAATAAATAAGAAAAAAAAAATTAAAGGTTATTTCTGCTCCCTTTAAATCTGGGTTGATCAGACTATTTTAGTCAATGAAAACTGATGAACTGATGGCCTAGTTTGTCTAAGTTCACCTTTGACTTCACTCCTCCTGAGATGTTCCTTCTAATAATTAATGACCAACTTGATGTAATTAATTAATTAATAATTAAATAATAAAGAAGAGGTCCAAGGAGAGAATAATGCAATAGAGAACCAACATTCAGGACCCAGTGTCTAATAAGATATATGAAGTGAAATAGGAGAACTGAATTGTTACTAGGATTGGCAGACAACCAAATACATGAGACAGTCTAGCTTGCCTGATTATAGTTTCCTACCCTGACCTCCATGCAATAGTTCATGAGTAAGTGTAGTTGCCATGTAGAAATTTGATAATAATGATTTAATATCATTTGGTGGATCTAACTTTTGGGATAGTTTATTGAGTAGCAGTTGCAAGATGATATTTGGCAAGTTATTTTTATGAGATCAAATAGGAGTGTCCAAGAAACCATAGGGTTAGCTATGGCTCCAAGATTTCCATCTAGAAAGGTATTGAATCTATAGGTGAAAGAAGAATGAGAGAGAGCTTGCCTTGGAGCTGTTTTTTGCCTCAGATTTTGTATCTGGAGTAAGAAACAGGGATAATTTTCAGGAGGAATACACAGTTACTTTTCACTTCCAAAGATAATCAATGAGTTGGTCAGATTAACAGAATGGAGGAGGAGTGGGAGAAAAAGTATTCAGACATGGATTTCAGTTTTAGCAAAAGGCTAGACATCTATGATTGCCTTCAGAATATGTTTAACACATAAGCAAGTGTCCACATCCCTTTTAGTGTTTTGCTTCATTACCATCTTTAAAACAGCATCCAAGATGCCAACTATGCCAGCTGCCAGCCTCTCCTTCACTCTTTCTCCACTTCCTTTACCCTATAAAAACACTGCCTGCTGGTGAGCTCTAAGTCATTTTTGCAAAGGAAATTTGGTGTGTGAATCCTGAGACTAGACAAACATCCCTCATTAAGAGTTGCAGTCCACTGGTCCTCCTTGTTGACACATTAATTCTGAACTTTTAACAGGCTGAACACATTCAATGACCCTGAACACCTCCACCTTCTTCATCTCTTTCCCAGCTCCCTCATGTCTTTGCTTGAGTTTCTACTAAAAATGACAATCTCCCTGATGGGTAACACAGCCTTCTCTTACTTTCAGTGATAATAATGTTTTCTCAGTTTTATTACAGTCTCTTGAGAGTGGGACTGATTTGCATATTCCCTAACACTTAATTAACGATGTCACCTTCCCAGTGCCTTAAAAACAGTTTGCATATTTTCTTCTTCCTTGGGCAGACATCCAGCAGTACCACCCACATTTTCTGCTGCAGTCCTTTTTATTACTTTAATGACAAATAATTGGACAGATTCTGAGTAATGAGGGTGAGAGCCAAAGGACTGTTGCAAGGGAGATGGCCTCATGTTACAAGACACTTTTAGTGGTCTCTAAATCAGACAGACAAGTAGAGTAATGATCATCTTGCCATAATGAGACACAATTAAGAATCACCGCAGCAGATGACAGAGCAGTTCATTGAACAGCAACCTCCTTCCTCACATTCTTGCTCCCTTTTTCTTCCAAAGGAAATCAATCAAAGCTTAATTACAGCATCCCCATTTCAGTGCTGTCCTTAAGATTACATTGGCATGTTCAATAAAAACTGCATATACCCAAGATTTATTGCTTAAACATAAAAAGCAGCACTATCTTAAAATTTAGTATTGGATATTGATTTATGAGACTCAGAAAATAAAGATTCTCAACATTAGAAAAAGTCTTATCGGTGCTTTCTTTATAACTCTTCCTTAAGTGGTAAGCTTACAATAAGTGGATAAGGATTATTTGGAGATACTGCTAAGAAAAACACAGTTGTCCAGTATTTTTGAAACTTTGTCATGTGTTGCAACAACCAGCTCAGCCTGTTGTAACAGACTGTCTTGCACCCAAGCTTTTGATTCCATATTTGAGGTAAGGCCAATTTTGTGTTGTAACAAGCTCCCAGATACTGCTGCTGCTGTTGGCCCAGGTAGCTCATTTTGATAGCCACTAAATTGATGTTTAACATGAATAAAAATCAAAACTCAAATTCAAAATCACTTACCAGGGGTTAGTAACATTGGTTTTGTTTGTAAGAGAAGATCCTGCACCTTATGGAAAAGAACCAATGCTTAACTTAGAACTCTATCCATTGAGCCCTCTCTGTTATAAATCACTGCTGTTTACTGGCCAGCTTTTAAGATACTGTCAAATCATTTAAGTTGAAGAAACACTACAACTTAAAATGAGAGATTACTACTTCTGATTTTATAAGTCTCTAGTGTTCTTCTCTCATGAGAGAAATTCCCCTTTGAGTTCTTTCTCATTCCCTATCAAGTTCTCTTTTCCAGGGCTATCTCACCCCAAACAGTTCATTTGGAATGGTCAATACCTTACTAATAATAATGATAGTGAAATGTAACAAAATATTTTAACAATGCCCCAAATAATGGAGATATTGCAAATATCTTTCTGGATGCTTGTTTCACTGACTATAATACATTGTTTAATAACACATAAAGAGACAGACCCAATGTCATTGTGCCACTGGACTTAATTCTAGTATTTTAGTGATGTGTTTGAGCTACAAGGCTAGCTGTGGAATAATATCAGTGGGGAAATTTGGAGAATAATTCATTTGTACTCAAATTCTTTTATAAGAATATGGGATCGTAAATGAATATTAAATATTGTCATCTCTATATTCTTACCTTAGAAAATACATTTGTATTAGCCAAAGGCATTATACTATATACATGTATGTGTATGTGTATATATATATATATATATATATATACATATATATATATATATATTTAATATATGCTATAACATGAATTTTCAAAATTGTAAACATTTGGTAGTGTCTGAACAAGTTCGTGCAAGCACACTCATGAATGAAGGGGAAAATAACTTCTTTCTTGCAGTTATATATTTTTGTATACCAAAATCACTATTTTTCCAGTCTAAAGATTTGATAGTTTAAAGTTATGTACCTCATAGAATAAGTTGTCTTTTTTTTTTCTTTTGTTTAATTAAGGTATGGTCTCACTCTAGCTCTGACTGACCTGGAATTCACTCTGCATTCTCAGGGTGGCCTCGAACTCATGGAGAACCTCTGCCTCCCAAGAGCTAGGATTAAAGGTATGCGCCACCACACCTGGCTTAAATTGTTTTAATGCTTTTAACTTGGATCTCTAGCTGCCTGGCTGGAGGAGGTGTCACATGATGGATCTGACATCCAGCTCAGAGGTACATGGAGCAGTATGAGCTCTAGCGGGACCCCTGCTGTTTGCTGCTAGTTTTGTTCTGATGCTTTTGGAGGTTTCTGGCTGGTGATGGTTTTTCTCTGGATGCATGATTCAGCTTCTTCTGCCACTGATGGAACTTCCCCCTGGATCTGTAAGTTTGAAATAAATTCCTTCCTCCATGTTCATCTCAGGAACATGGAGCTGACTGAAACAAAGGGAAATAGTGAATTAAATTATTTTAATAATCATAGTTGATGAACAGCATTTATATCTACAGAATGGTGACTATATCATCTATAGAACAGAATAGACCCAAAAATACTCTGTTATTATAACAGTCAGGGTAAGTTGATTAATGTTACTAGTAAAACCAATAAGAAAATTATATCCATGGGCTGGAGGGTAGCTCAGCAGTTAAGGTACTTGTGTGCAAAGCCTAATGACCAAGCTCAATTCCCCAGTACCCATCTAAAGACAGATGCACAAAGTGGTGCGTGCATCTGGAGGGTCTTTTTTGCAGAGGCTAAAGGCTCTGATGTGCCCATTGTCTCTTTCTCTCTGTCAGTCTCTTCTTTCTGTCTCTCTCTGCATGTAAATAAAGAATTTTTTTTTAAAGAGAGAAAAATATGTCTGAAGTTTCAAACAGATTTAGTTCCTGCTATGTAAAATCTACTGTGGGTCCAGATGACTACCAAGGCAGAACTTTTTTGGTCCCTTATATTAGCATAGGCCTCCTCATACAGGGGAAGGCAATTCTGAAGGGCTATATACTGTCAATGAAAGCTTCAATCCAGGTACATCAGACATCCCTTCTACTGACAGAATTTGTATAGGTCATAATTATTTAGACACTTATTTGTCCATTTCCAAAAGTGGTAGAGAGAGGTGACCATTGTGCATATACAGGAAAAGTGGAGTAAATAAATGTAAGCAATAGAAGTCTCTACTGCATTTATTTAGACAAAATTTTCCTTTGCCAGAAATCTACACAAAATTAGATTTTTTATATAGACCTCCTCTTCACCTTCTAACTGCATGGCATATTTATTTATTTATTGGTAAGGAGAGATAGAGACAAGAGAGACAGAGAGAATGATCACACCAGAGCCTCTAGCCACTGCAAACAAACTCCAGATACATGTATCACTATGTGCATCTGGTAAATGGGGTACTAGGTAATTGAACACTAGTCATTAGGTTTTGCAGGCAAATGACTTAACTGTTAAGCCAGCTCTCCAGCTCACTGAATGATACATTAATTATTATTCTATGTAATTGTCTCTCCACTATACTTTTATGAGTGAAACATAAATGAAGATGTTAATTACTCTGACTATAAATATATGTATATGTATATATATATATATGGTTTATATGACAGTTGTACACATACTATATCAGTTAATATAATCTTGTATAAACTTGTTTAAAATGTATCATTGCTACTTTTAGGAAATGACACTGATTTATTTGGTTTAAGCCTACTTCATTTTCCTTTGTAAGCAACAAAGATAAGAAAAATACTGAGAACTTCTGAATAAGTGTCATATTATTCTCTGGTGACACTCTCTGTGATATTTATCTCAAATAAAAAAAAATCAGAATTGCTGTTTCCTAATAAACAAGGAAGATTTTAAGTCTTTGTCTTAAAGTTTCAGCCTCAATTTAGGGTGTTTATGGTGTTTGTAGTTATTTTGTCATAATATAGATGTTGATAATTTCTTTAAAAGTCTAAAATATGTTCTGATTTTATTCCATTTCATTTGATCCTTACATGTGCTTTGAAGTTTCAAGATTATTGGCCACTAAATTAATTTTATTAACTTCCTGTAATTATAGGGTCATGACTAATGTAATTCTGAAATGTCCACTTGTACCTGTTTGCCATCAAGTTGAGATCTGTCTAATTACATGGTGTCATTTTATAGTTCTTTTTAAATAAGAACTTTAGTGCTTCCTAAAAGAGTATTAGGAGGAAATAAATTACTTGGAATCAGTCATTTTCTTTATCTACAAGAAATAAAAAAGGCACACTGTGGAAGCACAATGAATCCCTCCTAGCCCAGTGACTATTTTCATGGCTCTGTGGTGTACACAGCAATGGTCTGAATTATTTTTTTCCATGTCAAAATGAACATTGAATGCACTTGTACATTATATACTTACCTTACCCAAAAATGTAATATATAGAAATTATGTATTTTTCCTCCTCAGAAACTCATGCTGAGTATGTTTACATGTCTGGCTACTTGCAGACATTCCTTACTGAACTTCATTATAATTTTGGTACGTATTGTCTATGCAGCATTCATGTACCTTTGGCACATGCCAATACTGTCTTAACATCCCCACACATGCCAGTAGTATCTTAATATTAACTTCTTTAACTACATCCAAGGAATCACTTGTACACATACAAGGAAAAAATAGAAGTGCTGAAAATAATTCTCAACCAATTAAGAGATTTGGAGACCAAATATTTCAGCTTAATGGCTCCTCTTCATAACTTCACTGTTTATTCAAAAGTATACTTTCTGTTTGGTCTCCAAGTATTTGTTGGTTTTTCTTGGTGTTGATTTCTAGTTCTGTTTTCTTTTGGCTGGTAGAGTATAAGAAATTATGTTTACATTTTCATATTTAAGGTTTGCTTTGTGACCTATGATATAGTGAGTTTTACAGGTGTTTCCATGCAACATAGAGAAAAAATATGATATTTCCTGTATCTTGGATAGATTTTTTCTGTATTTGTTAAGTCCAGTTAATCTATTGTGAAATATAGCTCTGAAATATCTTTACTGATTGCTATTTTAGAGGGCTTATCTAAGTATGTGAGTGGGGTATTAAACTCTACCACTATTATTTTGTTAGGACATATGTGACCTTTTATGCCTTTCATTGTTTGTTTTATGAAATTGGCAGCCTCAGTATATGGTACATAATTGTTTATAATTGTTATGCCATCTTGATGAATTGTTCCCTTTATTGTGAGGCTCTTTTATTTATTTTTACTAACTTTGTTTTAAAGTCTACTTTATTAGGTATAAGCACAGCTATGTCTACTTGTTTATGTTTTCTATTTGTTTTGGTAGGTTGATTTCCATCCTTTGACATGCAATGTGTAGATGTTTTTGCTAGCTATATGTGTTTCTTAAAGACAGTCAATGTTTAGATCTTGCTTTGAAACCCAGTCAGTCTGCATCTTTTTTATTGGTGAGTTGAGACCATTTACTTTAAAGTTTTTATTGTGGGAGTCTTTCCTTTGATTTTGTCAGTCAGTGTTCTGATTGGCTATGTTATTGGTATTCTTTTTAGCAATGCCTGTATATTTGGGGATTTCCCAGATTGAGTATGGTTATTTTCAGATATCTCTCCCTCTCCCCCTCTCTCTCTCTCTCTCTCTCTCTCTCTCTCTCTCTCTCTCTCTCTCTCTCCCCCCTCTTTTTCTCTCTCTCTCTTTTTTCTGTTCCTTTCTTGGTGGGTATTCTTTACAGAGTTCACATGGATGAGATATTTTTCTTCTTCCTTCTCCACTTTTTCTTCTCTTCCTCCTTCTTCTTCTTTATACAGTATTCCTTTAAGAATTTTCATTAATTGTAATTTGTTGACATGAATTGCCTTAATTTGTGTTTGTCTTGAGATTACCTTATTTCTCCATCTAGTTTTAAATATAATTTGCTGAATTGAACTGTTGGATGGGCGTTACTCACTTTCTGGGTTTCAAATATTTCTCTCCATGCTTGTGTGTCTTTTAGGGTTGCTAATGAAAGATTTGAGGTTATTCTAATTATTGTCCTTGTATGTGAGTTGGTGTTTTCTCCTTCAGCTTTTAATATTGTTTATTTTTAGAATATATTTTATGTATTAATTTTCAAGCATAGAGAGAGAGAAGGAGAGAGAGACACACACACACACACACACAGAGAGAGAGAGAGAGAGAGAGAGAGAATGAATGAGTGTGTCAAGTTTTCTTGTCCCTGCAAACAAATGCCAGATGCCTGCAACACTTTGTGCATCTGGCTTTAGATGGGTACTGGGAAATCAAATTCAGGCCATCAGGCTTTCAAGCGAGTATCTTTAATGGCTCAGCCATCTCTCTAGCTGTAGCATTGTTTCTTTGTTTTGTATTTTTGACATCTTGGCTATGATGTGTCATGGAAAGGATTTCCACCAGTTGTCTGTGTTCAGGGTTCTAAATGTTTCTTGTGTTTGCATGTCAACGTCTTTCTCTAGGTTTGGGAAACTTTCTGCCACGTTTTCATTGAATCATCTTTCACCTCCTTTAGATGTTATCTCAACTCTATTCTATTCTGTGAAATCTAGGACTTGTTCTCTTGAATGCATCCCAGAATTCTTGGAGTATTTTTTGTGTTCCTTGATCTTCTGTTCTTTGCCTGTATTTGTGTGTATTAATGTTTGGACTTTGTCTTCCATCTGTGAAAATTCATCTGCATAGTCTTGTTTTATTGGGATTTTTATTTGAGTGATTATTTCTTTTATTTCCAGTTATCCACTTACAGTTATTCTTTTAAAGTTTTATTTTCCTTGCTGAATTTATCTCCCAAGATTTGGACTTTCTCTTGCTATTTGTTAACAGCTTTGTTCACTTAGGATACTGCCTTGTCAGGGTAATGAATGGGTTTCCTTAGTGTATTTATCTGCTTATTTGAGCCTTTATGGTTGATGATCCTTTTTTAGAAATAAGATTGTGAATTCTTTCTCTCACATTCCTTGAAGGTCAGCAGTTTTGGCTTTCATCATAGGAACATGTGGGGGTGGGGCTGGGAATAGGTTGCAGTCAGTTGTTTTTTTGTGTTCTGTTTTTTGCATCTGATCCAGATTTAACTTACCTCTTTTTCCAATGCCAGTTTTGGTTTCATTTTATGAAGGACCTCTTACAGGCCATTTTGGCCATCACTTTGTGCCTTGTAGCTATATTGAGTGCTTTTGCCTTTAGATAAGGTATAAGGCAAAAAGGTACATTCTGGCCGCTCTTACACAAGTGGGGTTGCAAGTCCTAAATATTGAAGTAAGTCAAGAAAAGAAGAAAAAAATCTACATGAATCCATAAGGAAAAAATTAAATGATTTCTCTTTGGAGATGATACGATGTGTGCACGTGCATATGCATGTGTATGTGTGTGTGTATGTGTAATTCTAATGTATCTACAGAATATCTACAATTAATAAGTTCAGTACAATCACAAGAGAATAAATCAATTTAAACATTGATGACATTTCTAGAGACTGTCAATTAGCATGTACAATCCAAAGTAAAATTATTTTAGGGCTGAAGAGATGTGTTAGCAGTTAAGGTGCTTGCCTGCAGAGCCTAAGAACTCTTGTTGGAATCTCCAGGTCCAATGTAGCCAGACACACAGTGATGCAAAGCGTGCAATGCTGCACATGTGCATAAGGGGGGCACATGCATCTGGAGCTTGTTCATGGTGGCTGAAGGCCCTGGCATGCCCATTCTCTCTCTCAATAAAAATTTTTAAAGAGTATTTTATTTATTATTACTTCAATGAGAATCAAATGTACTTAACAGATACATATAAAATACAGGTAAGATCTATATGATGACAATTATGAAATATTAATGAAAGAAATAAATAAATAGGAAGACATGAGTGCACATGAATGAGAAGAGTTAGCATGGCAAAAAACAAATCTGATTATTCCCAAATTGATCCATCAGTATAATAAAATTCCTATTAAAATCTGAGCAAGTTCAGTGGACAAATGCAAGCTTATTCTGAAATTCATGTGGAAGCATAAGTTCTGGAATAGCTAAAAACAACCTTAACAAAGAGGAATAAAGAGGGAGACATTGATTTATCACACATTAAGAGTTACTATCTAAATACAGTAACCAAGAAAGAATTTCATTGACAAAGGGAGGGAATTACAAGAAATTAGAGCAAAATGGAGCACCCAGAAGCATAAACACTCAAATATGCCAAAGTGATTTTTTTAAAAGCCAAAGGCTGATTTCCCAAAGGTGAATTTGCTCTTCCAACAATGCTACAGCAAGTGTACATCTTGTTTCCTGCCAACATAACCTTGACAGAAACATCGCACATAAAAGAAAATTTACTCAAAATGGATTATAAATTTAAAAGTAAATGTAAACCTCTACAACTTTTAGAAAATAAGACATGAGAAAAATCTTTAAGCTTGGAAAAGGATATGCAAGTCAAGAATAATTTAGATTCTTGGAAGCCATGTGAATAAATACTCATACTTTTATATATCAGCCTAGTGGTTGCACAGGGTGAAATCTCATGACGTCAAGTTTGGATACTAATTATCATTGTATCCCCAACTTGGCAGGGTGTAGGTAAGCAGGAAATGTTAGTCTAATAAGTAAAAGATAGAAAACACACACTGCATACAGCTCAGTAGTACACAGAGAAATCACCAGTGAAGATACTCCACAGTGGACATTGCAAGCCTTATATTTGGCCAGCCAAGCCAAATGAGCTAACAGGTGCAATAGTGGAACTCCTGTTATGGGGGAAACCAACTGCCCTCTAATTTGACTGGAGGCCCTCTCGATGGGATGGAACACATCCCTGATACCAAAACCTTTACAACAGGGGTAGTCATGAGCCTTGGATGTGTAACGTCTACTGCTGTCTGACTAAATGTATATACTATGCCCATCAAACTGCCCAGTAAGTACTTCTCTTAATGTTCATACCCATATATTAATGCTACTCTCACTTTTGCATTAGAGAACAGATAGTAGTGACCTTGGGATGAATCAGAAGGTATCACAGTGTTGAGAAGTGACAGAGTGCTCAGAACTGAAATATCTCTATCACATATCCAAGGCTCAGGGTTCATTACAGAAGAGGTGGGGGAAAGAATGTAAGAGCCAAAGCAAGGGTAGGAGCTCTGCATACAAACTCCAGATGCATGTACCTGGGTCCTTTCAACCACTAAGCCATGTCTTCAACCTTAGTGGTTGAAAGGACCCAGGTTCTATTCTCCAGAACCCCACAAAATACAGAAGCACAAGGTGGTACATGCATCTGGAGTTTGTATGCAGAGGCTGGAGGCCCTCATGTGCACATGCTCTCCGTCTACCTCTTTGTATTTCTCTTGCAAATAAATAAATCAAAATTTAAAAAAGGTAAATGTGGATTTGGAGCAATTATTAGTTAGTAACATAAAAGACCAATATAAAGATGATGTAATGAGCTCATAAAACTCAACAGTAAGGAATGATAAAATTAAGAGAAAGAGAAAGAGGAATGGGAAATGAAATAAAATCCACTTATATTCAAGGAGAAAATGGAGAAATTTCATTACTGTTGTGATTTTGACTAAAGACTTTTATACCAGGAGTACTGTGGCTTAAATTACAAAGTGAGAAATTAGAATATAGGAATTTCAGATACCTAAATAAACTCCAGAAGCCTACTTGACTTTATAATAAATGATATGTGTGTAATCATAATTGTTATATTAAGTGCTATAAACTTTTATAATCAAAATGTAGTCCAAACAGGACCTACAATTAAATGTTTACTTTCAAAGGTAATAGGAAGAAAAGTGTGTTTAATTCTTATTTTATTTTATTTTTATTAGTTTTCTATTCTGCAAGTACAAGCAGTTTGATAACATTATTAGGCTCATCCGTGACCTATCCCCTCCCCATTGGCCCCTTCTTTTTTTTTAATTTTTTTTATTTTTTATTTACTTATTTGAGAGCGACAGACACAGAGAGAAAGACAGATAGAGGGAGAGAGAGAGAATGGGCACGCCAGGGCTTCCAGCCTCTGCAAACGCACTCCAGATGTATGCACCCCCTTGTGCATCTGGCTAACGTGGGACCTGGGGAACCGAGCCTCGAACTGGGATCCTTAGGCTTCACAGGCAAGCACTTAACCACTAAGCCATCTCTCCAGCCCATTGGCCCCTTCTTGTTGAGGTATATGTGTCGTGATTTGTGGAGTTAGCCCACAGTTATTTGTATGATAAATGTCTCTGTATATCATGACCCAACATGTGGCTCTGACATTCTTTCTGCACCCTCTTCCACAAAATTTCCCTGAGCCATGTTGGGTTCATTTTTGGTCTGCTTCAGTGATGAGGTTTTGGGGGCCATGGGGCTCTGGCTCTCTGATTTGGTAGGCATTGATTTTTCTCTGTGTTGGTCTCCTTCCCCTTGTGCTGGTATCTGGTTCATCAGGAAACCAGCATCCTTGCTTGTTTTGCCAATTTTGCTTAGTTTCAGTCAGGCCCCTTTTGAGGTATGATGTGGCAGCTCTCTCCTTAGGATCTGCATTTATCTGAAAAAGAGAAGCAGATTCTCCAACGGAGAGTAAGTTAGCACTCGGAGAATGATCTGTTCCAGGTTCACCCATTTTTCCTCAAATTTCTTTGTGTCATTTTTTCTTACTGCTGTATAGAATTCCACTGTGTAGATATACCACATCTTAGTTATCCATTCTTCTAGTGATGGACATGTGGGTTGATTCCAGCTCTTAGCTATTTCGAATTGAGCTGCTACAAATATGGTTGGGCAAATCTCTCTTGCCTGTGGTTTGAAGGCTTTAGGGTACATGCCCAGTAAGGGAATAACTGGGTCTGTTGGTATCTCTATACTCAGCTTTTTCAGGAGTCTCCATATTGCTTTCCAAAGTAGTTGTACCATGCTACATTCCCACCAACAGTGGATGAATGTTCCTACTCCTCCACATCCTCACCAGCATTTATTTTCATTTTATTTTTTGATGTTTGCTATCCTTATTGGGGTAAGGTGGAATCTCATAGTTGTCTTAATTTGCATTTCACTGATGATTAGGGATGATGAACATTTTCTTAAGTGTGTTTGCCATTTGTATTTCTTCCTCTGTGAACTGCCTCTTGAGCTCTTTGCCCCATTTTGTGAGTGGGGTGTTTGACTTCTTACTGTTCAGATTTTTGAGTTCTTTGTAGATTCTAGAGATTAGGCCTCTGTCAGTTAGATAACCAGCAAATATTTTCTCCCATTCTGTGGGTAATCTATTGGCTTTGCTTATTGTATGCTTGTCTGTAAAGAAACTCTTCAGCTTCATATGATCCCATTGGTTGAGTGACTGTTTAAGATCATGAACTACTGGGGTTTTGTTCAGAAAGTCTTTCCATTCCTATATCTTGGAAAGTACTTCCTAAATTTTCTTCCAGTAGTATTCGAGTTTCTGGTCTTATATTGAAGTCTTTGATCCATTTGGATATGAGTGTAGTGCATGTTGAAATGTGTGGATCAAGTTTCAGTTTCCTGCATGTGGTATTCTAGTTTGTCCAGCACCATTTGTTGAAGATGCTATCTTTTCTCTAGCCTATATTGTTTGGGCCTTTGTGGAATATCAAGTAGCTATAGTTGCTTGACCCAAAGTCTCGGTCCTCAAGTCTATTCCATTGGTCTATACTCATGTTTTTATGCCAGTACCATGCTGTTTTTATTTTAATGGCTTTGTAATATACATTAAGATCAGGTATGGTGATGCCAACAGAGGTATTTCTTATGCTGAGGATATGTTTGGATATGCGAGGCGTTCTGCCTTTCCATATGAAATTTGAGATCATTTTTTCTATCTCTGTGAAGAACACTATAGGGATTTTAATTGGAATTGCATTAATTCTCTATATTGCGTTTGGTATGCTTGTCATTTCCACAATGTTAATTCTGCCTATCCAGGAGCATTGGAGGTCTTTCCATTTTGTCAAGTCCTCCTCAATTTCTTTTTGAGTGTTTTTATGTTTTCATTGTATAGATCTTTCACTTCCTTGGTTAACATTATTCCAAGGTATTTTGTTGTTGTTGTTCTTGTTGCTATTGAAAATAGGACTATGTCCCTTATTTCTTCTCTGTATCTTTGTCATTTGCATATAGAAGTGCTACTGGTTTTTGTGCATTGATTTTGTATCCTGCTACTTTGCTATAGGAGTTAATCACCTTCAGGAGTTTGGGGATGGAGTCTCTCGGGTCTCTTACATATACAATCATGTCATCAGCGAATAGATCTAACTTAACTTCTTCCTTTCCAAATTGTATCCCTTTTATTTCCTTCTCCTGTGTTATTGCTTGAGCTAGGACTTCCAGTACTATATTGAAAAGCAGAGATGAGAGAGGACAACAGTGTCTTGTTCCTGATCTTAATGGGAATTCCTCCAGTCTCTCTCCATTAAGTATTATTTGGGCATTCGGAGATTTGTTGATTGCCTTTATTATGTTAAGATGTGAACCGACCATGCCGATTCTCTCCAATGTTTTGATCTTGAAGTGATGTTGTGTTTTGTCAAAGGCCTTTTCTGCATCTATTCAAATGATCATGTGGTTTTTATGTTTAACCTTGTTTTGTGGTGTATTATATTGACAGATTTCTGTATATTGAACCACCCTTGTGTTCCTGGGATGAATCCCACTTGGTCGAGGTGGATGATGCTTTTGTGAGGATTTTGTTTAGGATCTTTGCATCTAAGTTCATTAGGAAAATAGGCTGGTAGTTTTTTTTTTTTTTTTTTTTTTTTTTTGTGGCATCTCTGCCTGGTTTTGGAATTAGGTTGATACTAGCTTCATAAAAGGAGTTGGGTAGCTTTCCCTGTTCTTCAATTTTGTGGCACAGTTTAAAGAAGATTGGTTTGAGTTCTTCCATGTAGGTATGATAGAATTTAGCTGAGAAGCCGTCTGGTCCTGGACTCTTCTTTTGGGGGAGGTTTTTTATTACTTTGTCAATCTCCATGAGTGTGATGGGTTCATTGAGGTGATTAATCTGCTCTGAGTTTAGCTTTGATAGATGGTATGTGTCTAGGAATTCATCCATCTCCTCCACATTATACAGTTTTGTGGAGTAGAGGTTTTTGAAATAAGTCCTGATGATTCTCCCAATTTCACTTATGTCTGTTATGATCTCTCCTTTTTAATTTTTAATTTTTTAATTTGAAGCCGCTCCTTTTTTTGCTTGATCAGATTTGCCAGGTGTTTGTCAATCTTGTTTATTTTTTCAAAGATCCAGCTCTTTGTTTTGTCAATTGTCTTAATTGTTTCCTTGGTTTCCAATTCATTTATTTCTGCACTGATTTTAATTATTTCCTTCCTTCTGGAGCTCTTTGGGTTGGATTTTTCTTGTTTTTCCAGTGCCTTTAGGTGGATGATTAGGTTATTGATTTGGGTTCTTTCTGTCTTTTTTATGAAGGCATTGAGTGCTATGAATTTTCCCCTGAGGACTGCCTTCATTGTGCCCCATAAGTTTTTGTCATGCAATTCCAGGAATTTTGCAATTTCATTTTTTATTTCATCAAGTATCCATTTATTGTTTAAAAGTGTGCTGTTCAGTTTCCAGGTGCCATTGGGATTCTTGGTGGGTCTTTTATTATTTATTTCTAGCAATATAGCATTGTGATCTGATATCATGCAGGGAATTATGTCAATTTTCCTAAATATGTGGAGGTCGTCTTTGTGACCCATTATATGGTATATTTTAGAAAATGTTCCATGGGCTGCTGAGGAGAATGTGTATTCTCTGGTTTTGGGATGGAAAGTTCTGTAGATGTCCATTATGACTAAGTGCTCTATGGTTTTGTTGAGCTTTCTTACTTCCCTGTTGAGTTCCTGTTTGGATGATTTATCTATTGCTGATAATGGTGTATTGATATCCCCAACTATGATGGTGTTGCTGGTTATTTCTGTTTTATTGTCAAGTAGGTTTTGTTTTATGAACTGTGGTACCCCTGTGTTTGGTGCATACAGATTTATGATTGTAATATCCTCTTGATGGATTCTTCCCTTGATGAGAAGGGAATAGCCTTCTTTGTCTTTTTTGATTATATTTGGTTTGAAATCTATTTTATCTGATATTAGTATAGCTGCACCTGCTTGTTTCTTATTCCTGTTTGCTTAGAATATTGTCTTCCACCCCTTTACCCTGAGGAGGTGACTGTCTTTAGTGGTGAGCTGGGTTTCTTGAAGGCAACAGATTGAGGGGTCTAATTTTTTGATCCATCCTGTTAGCTTGTGTCTCTTGATGGGTGAATTAAAGCCATTAATATTTAGGGTAATGACTGTGAGATTTGATTTGATCCTTGCCATGTTGTGGTGGTAGATGTGTTTTGGTGTTTTCATGGCCTTTGAAGTTTTTTGTGCCTACTCTGGGTTTGGTTGTTGTTATCTGCTTCTTATAGGCATTTGAGTTTGGTTATTTGTTTCTTCTTTGTGGAGAATTTCCTTAAATACTCTCTGTAGGTTTGGTTTTGTGTTCATATATTTGTAAAGCTGAGTTTTGTCATGAAAAGTTTTTCTTTCACCATCTATTATGAGGGATACATTGGCCAGGTAGAGTAGTTTGGGTTTGAATCCATAGTTTCTTAGACTTTGGAGAGTTTCACTCCAGGCCCTTCTAGCTTTCAGGGTTTCCATTGAGAATTCTGAAGTAATTCTGATGGGATTACCTTGGAATGTGGTGTGCTGTTTTTCCCTAGCTGCTTTTAGGATTTTCTCTTTGGTGTCAATGTTTAGAGTCTTAATGATAATATGTCTTGGAGAGTTTCTCCTTTGGTCCAGTCTGTTTGGTGTTCTGTTGGCTTCTTGTATCTTAATGGGCCTTTCTTTTAAGGACTGGGGAAGTTTTCTTCAATTATTTTGTTAAATAAGTTCTCCATGCCTTTGGTCTGAAATTCTTCTCCTGGTATTCCAATGATTCTGATATTAGGATATTTAATTGTATCCCACAATTCCCTCATGTTCTGTTCACAGGAACTTTTGAACTTACTGAAGTTTTTGAACTCTCAAACTGTTTCTTCCATCTTGTCTTCTCGATCAGAGTTTCTATCCTCCACTTCACTGACTCTGTTCTTGATGGCCTCTAGAGAGTTTTGGGCTTGTTCAATTAAGTTTGCATTTTCTACTATTTTTCTATGTATCATTTCCATTGCTCTGTCAAGCTCCCTTTTCACATCATTTTCTAATTTTCTTGATGCTTCTTGGAATTTATCCCTGCATTTCTTTAAGTCTTCATTTAGTATGGCCAGCTGATTTTTAAGGTCCTATTTTTTTTTCACTCTCTCTCAAATCTATTACCTGTCTTTGAACTCCTTCCAATCTTTTATCAATTTGTTCTAGCTTTGTGATGGTAGCATCCACATGATTATTGGTCCTTTGTTGCTTTCCTGCAAATTCTATCAGTAGGTTGGTCAGGGTTGCATTGCTCATAACTTCGATTTGATGTTCTGATCCTAATAACTCTTCTATGTTTTGGGTAGATGCATTCATTGTAGGACTGGGTGGTCTAACTGCGTTTTCATGCATTTGATTTTTCATGTTATTTCTTTTGTGCTGTGGTCTGCCCATGACAGTGTACGGGCAGGTAGGTGGGTGGATCAGCCTGGACTCTAGCGCAATGGGAATCTGAGGCAGCCTGGGGTAGTTGTCAGGCAGCCTGGGCTTTGGCTCCCACTTGCCAAAGCTGCCTATCTACTGCCTGACAGGGGCACCAAAGTTGCCTGAATTCTGGAGTGGTAATGTGCCAAAGCTGCCTGCCTTCGGGCTTGGAGGGGTACTGAGTTACAAAACCTCTGGCTGGGAACCCTGGGTCCCAGCAACAGTCTGTGCTCCCCTGCCACAGGAAAATGTAGGATGGTGGACGTGGCAGACAGGTAGGAGAGGGCAGCTGAGTTGGTGCAAGTGAGAGACACTTTGGGCTTGTGTGGCAATTGCTGTGGGGCTGGGCTCACTAAACAATAGGGTGGGTAAGTGTGCAGAGTGGTTTAAGCTTCCGCAAGCAGGGATAGATCTGTGTGCTCGATCTGGGCACGGAAGCGGATGCATTGGTGGCGGCGCGGTGCATGACCACGATGGTGGGTTGTGGTCCCCGGAGGCAGGCATGCGTCCCCAGCGTCGGGCATGGAGCCATAGAGGGGTGTCCTGGGCCACAGCGGTGGCTCGTGGGGCCTGAAGGCTGTTTGCTGTTAGAGGTGGTTTACCCGCCCACGAGGGGATCCAGGATTCAATGTTCTCCCCTCTATGCTCTCCCACTGATAAGAAGTCCCAGAAAACCCTTAATGTCTTGCCTTTCTTTCCCCAGGATTTGCAGGGCAGCTAGGCGGTTGCCATCTTGGCCTGAAGCATAATTCTTATTTTATAATTGTAGATTTGCTTTGCTTTTTAAAACAATAAAGGAGTGAGTATGTATTTTGTTACAAAAACTGAAAGCACTACCAATAGTAAATATAATTATCTAAAGTTGAGAGAAGGGGAGGAGAGTGCTTCTCCTTGCTTGGATCATTTCCATTCAAAGTTACTGGGATGTTAAAATGGGTTTTTCAAAGTTTGTACAAGAGTTACCCTCAATAAAAGTATTCAAACTCTGTTTACTTCTCAAATAAAATAGATAGAGAAACAGTTAAAAGTGATTGGCTTTGGAGAGTGGAGCTGAAAGTGTTGTGCTGACAGACTCTCACTTTAGTTTATAAGCCAGTCTATTCTATATGGTTTTCTATTACATACATACAGTGCCTTGAACAAGGGAAAAATTATACAGGATTCATTAGCTGTAACCCTATGGGAAACCTGGCCCAATGTCATTCTGGAAGAGGACATAAAGCTGTGAAAGGGATATATGTGTAGGAAACATCTGCCATTCCCATGAAATGTTGATGAGGGAACAATAAATTTTCTCATTCCTCAATAGAAAATCACCGCTCAAATACCACATGTGGAAACATCTGTGTTAATTCTGACAAAACCTGCCAGTCTGAGCTTGACCTTATCCATCACTGCAAAACACCTAACTATAGGGGGAGGAGCATCCTTGGATTTAGAGTATTAACTCCATTTTATTAGTATGGGTGTATATATACAATAAATGTAGGATAGAGATTTAATATTGCTGGATAATTTCAGTGCGATTGCTTCGATAGTCTTAATTTAGCACCTTGTATTTATAATGGATAGGTATTTTCTGCATGCAACATAATCAACTCTCATGAGAGACAGGTAAGGTAAATGATCCCTCCTGTGATGTACATACATGATAAATTAGATTTCTTGAGCCTACTTATATGTTTTTATTCATTTTTTAAAATACATATGTCTAGTCATATGTGTATGTTTGTTTTCTCATATTTCCCTTCAACTCCTTTTACTTCTTTCAAAAAGCTATGTAATCTTGGTGGTCTGGTCATTGAACAATAGCCCTAAGATCCCACTGCTGTGGTGTGGGGAACAGATGAGACCTGGTTCTGGGCTCTGTGGTTTACAGCAACCTGAGGGACAGTAGGTGGAGCTCAGGTGCTATGTTCATGTCCTGCTTTGTATGGACTTGCTGTTGATTTCAGCCCAACAGTAGTTTCCACTGGATCTCTCCATGCCAAGCAATTGCTTCTGACCTGAACCTCACACAGAAGTGAGTAACTATGAAAAGAAAACAGCTCCTGAAAAGAAGCATCTAGTTGATTCTGCCAGAGGAACGGGCAAAAGCACATTTTAAGTTGCTCTTGGGGGATTTGGAGTCATTTGTGGAAAATAACACTGGTGATAAGGTGGTTCTGATGGGATTTACTATAACTTCTTTTCTCACAGGTTCAGAATTCTATACCATATTTTTATTAATTTAACAAACTATAGGTATTTGAGTATTATGTTTATAAGAACTCCTTGCGTTTGGGATATATATGCTTGGAAGTCAAATCTTGGCTCAACCAATTATGAGCTATGCTATGTACAGGTGATAGCTTATACAGTCAATATCTTGAAGCATCTATCATCAGGTCTATTAAATGGTAAGAAGAATAAAGCTCACATTAGGGACCCATTGCAAGTACAGGAGATAACAAGGCATTAGTGGATGTGAATTCATTTTTCTTTTCTAGAAAGGCTTGGTTGCTGAATTCTGAGAGGGAGAGAAAGAGAAAGAGAGAGAGAGAGAAAATACTCCTAGGAAACAATTATTCTCCCCCATCCTCCCACAAAGCTAATACTAGGCAGGAATGAAAACAATACCTTAACATTTACAATTCATCAGTGGGGATTTGAAAGTGGAGAATCACGAGGAAATGGCTTCTAATAAAAACCTTTGGTTTTTAATTTCTGGTCTTCCCTTCATAGAGTATTTTCCTTAGTCACCCATGGATATTTCCTCAAGGAGCACTGTATTTAAAAAGATAAGAAAGAGAAAGCAAAGTAGTTAATGTACCATGTTAGGGTTTAAAAATCAGACTAGGGTGCCAGGAACAGAATTCAGAAAACTGGTTTGGATATCAAAATATTTTCAGTAGCAATAGTTGATCTTGTGAAAATGAAAAGTATGAATGCCTTACAATTTAAGTTTAAGGTCTTGTAAGAGGCAAGGAGTCTTGCTGGTGCTATAATAATGGATTTCAAGAGAATTTGGAAGACTAGATGTCCTCCCCACCAAGACTGGACAAGATGAATGTGAGCTCGTAACTTCAAGTCCACATGGGTGACTGTTGAGAGTGAAGGAGATAATATAAATCATTACACTTGGTCCAAGTAGTAGGTCAGGACTGATCTGGGCAAATCAGAGCATGTGGCTCCCTTGCCAAGGCATACTGGGTTGGAAAAGGGGAACAGAAGCTGGATGGAGTCTAAAAATGAAACCTGGGACACTATTTGAAGGAAAGAAGAATCAGAAGAAAGGACCAATCACCATTTCCTGCCAGCACTGGAGCACTGCGGGGAACCAGAAAGGACTAGTAAGGCATCCATCAATATTTGTCACTTGCCTGATGAGCCATGTGGCCATCTCAGGAAACCCTTCCACCAGCATCCACCAACATATTGCCTGAGCATCATCCAGTAGCAGTGATGGTCAGTCTCCCCTACACTGGGCTGAGCCACATTCAAATATTCCTGCATGGCACTCTCTGTGTCAGTGGCCAAGGACACTCAAAAGCCTCCGGACAAGAGTGATATGGTCAGAGGATGTTTGTAGCCTTCTTGGAAAGAAGTAAACTATGTTGGAACCCACCTTCCATCACAAGAGATTCTAACTAAATATCTTCAACAATGGAAAATGGCAGCAGCTAAGGGGATAATGGTAGGAGAGAGAAATATACCAGCTTAAGGAAAGGGACATTCTGAGATCCATCAGGAAAAAAAAAATCTTATTGTAAGAATTCTCCAGCCTTCAAAAGAAATATAGCATGCACTAAAAAAAAAAAAGAGTTTATTTTGCAGAACTAAGATAGACAATGTAAAATAGAAAAATGAAAATCACCATGGGCTTTCAGGTTGTGGGTAATGGCTTTGCAGTAGTTAATTTCCCTAAATATTTTACTCTCTCTCATCATTACCTGAAGATGGATATAAAAGTTACATAATGATGGCTGTACTCTGGTTTATAGAATCTTATTTGACCTTAAGGTGTTTCTTACTGGTGCTAAGCTGTTAATATTCATTATCACCCATTTTTATAGTTATCAGAAACCTTTTGGAAAGCATTTCATAGGGTGAATTATGTATCTATATGTAAAACACCAGCAAACACCCTTGTGGTCATATCTTTTGGATGTTTTCAAACCAGATTATAGTAACAATGTGTTTTATTCAGAAGATTAGTTTTAATGTAATTATGTAGGTGAATAAAAATTACTGCATGCTGGTGCATATAATGTAAGTTATCTATTATTCACACCACATTTACTTTTAATATTCATGCAGATTCCCTTTGACATAACCTACTGTGTCACAGTTAATCCAATAAGGATAAAATATAGCTTAGCAAAACTACCAGTCGATTCCAGTTTTCTGCTAATTATTAAAGACTATTTCACACTGATTCCTTCAGTCAATGTGCTTCCCCTTGGATATGATGGCTCCCTTCTTTGAAGCTTTCAATCCTCCCTATGGTTCAGAGGAACACTCAGTCTCTTTTCAGTCTCTGGGTCTTAGAGATAGTTCAAAGAGCACAGCAAGACTTCACAGGCTTATCCTCAAAGGCTGACACTGTCTGTCTGATGTACAGTGACTTAAAAAGTCATCACTGGCAAAGCATGTATTTCCTACCATCTATCAAATCAGCCATTTACCAATTTATCTGTATTCACCCAATGTGCCTGCTAAACAGCTCAGAGGAAAGGCACATACTTCCTCCTCCCTGAGTGACTATTGATTTGATTCTCTTCTCTGATTTTATATTGTTTTGCTGCCTGGAGGATGAAGCAGTGCCTTTGTTGGATGAAATGAGCATGGAATCAGTGAACTTATGGCCATTGGCTGCTGTTTTCAGGAGCCCAGAGGGCAACAGACTGTTCACAGATTGAGGACAGCTGGACTGACAGAGTATGCTGACAGTGTATGCTATCCTTCACAACCCAGCTTGCCTTACCTTCTACTTTTATCCACCATAAAGTACTTATTTATATGGACCCTAATAGAAGTTATTCACTAGAAACCCCCAGTTTCATAATCAGAAGCTTGTATCATCTAGCATTGTTCAATGCAAGCAAATGGAATCTTGGGTTGAGGTCAGGGATGTACCACTTCCCTTTCTATGTAATCATGTTATTATTATTTATTTGTGCATGTGTGTGTGTGTGTGTGTGGTATATGTGTATTTTCATGTGTGTGGTGCATGTGTGCAGGTACTTGTATGTGCATTTGCATATGGAGGCCAGAGATTGACATCAGGAGTCTTTTCCCATTACTCTCCCATTTATTTACTGAGGTCACGTTCCTCACTTTAGTCCACAGCTCACTGACTATCTAGTCTAGTTAGCCAACTTGCCCTGGAGATCCCCTGTTTATTTCCTGAGTGCTGGAATTACAGGTAGGTGGCTGTGCCCACCCAGCATGTACTGGATAGATGCTAGAAGTCTGAGTGTGGATTCTCTTGATTGTGAGTCATTCCTTTTCTCCACTGA
This sequence comes from Jaculus jaculus, assembly GCF_020740685.1. Classification (NCBI taxonomy): domain Eukaryota; kingdom Metazoa; phylum Chordata; class Mammalia; order Rodentia; family Dipodidae; genus Jaculus; species Jaculus jaculus. Next base: position 73,374,849 of record NC_059102.1, on the reverse strand, counting down.
GGCATCTCCCCAGTTCCTCTCAGTGTAATCTTAACCCTTTTGGGCTCCTAAAAATTTTTCCTTTATTCTCTACAATCATGAACACATAATTCTAGTTAGAACTTTTTCCTTTCTGCTTTTCTGTCATTGCCTATCTTTAATTAAAATGAAATGAGGCTACTTTACTGCATCTGAAAATTATTACAATTTATGGAGGTTTTTCTAATTAATTTAATCTCTAGTGTCATTATATAATTTTGGTAATATTATGACTAATGCTTTAACTATATAAAATGTAATTTTGATTTCTTATACAAAAAGTAAAAGAGAAAGTAAATGGATTTTCTGTGCAAAATTTAATATCTTTAGTATAGCACTTACTACTTAGGGATATTGATGTAAATGATAATAAGTGGTACTTAAGAGACATGTTTCCTTGTTTTTGACTCTTTCTTCTCAACAGCAATATGTTCCCTGTGATGAGATTTTTCTCATTCCACCCACCATATTCTTTTCTTACTGATTTGATACATTATGTATAGGAACTGCTAGATCATTATTATCTAAATGCAGGAGATTCCTCTCTGATTTTTCTGCTGGGCAACAGTCTGTATTCCTGATTAATAAATATTACCATTTAAACAAATTGTTCATTTTTATTTATTTATTTGAGAGCAACAGACAGAGGAAGAAAGAGGCAGAGAGAGACAGAGAGAATGGGCACACCAGGACCTCCAGCCACTGCAAACAAATTCCAGATGTGTGCGCCCCTTCTGCATCTGGCTAATGTGGGTCCTGGGGAATTGAGCCTTGAACCAGGGTCCTTAGGCTTCACAGGCAAGTGCTTAACCACTAAACCATCCCTCCAGCCCAAATATTTCCATTTAAATAGGTTGCAGGAGCTCCCCACATAGTCAGTTTTGTTCTTGTTATCTTTATATATAATTCCCCAGCATTCCTTGTCAGTAGGTTTATTATCCTTGGAGTCAACATTCTAGGTGTTATTGTGTCATCCCTTAAGTCTCCTGCCACCTTCTTTCAGCACCACTGTCACATACATGTCTCAGTGCCTATTCTATGTAGCCCTAAGAACCTTATTGAACGCCTAGTTCACCATACAGCTTCCTTATGATTATTAATATGGTTGTTTCACATAAAAATTACTAGTAAAATTTATTTCTATTGTTACCATATACTTTATTAAAGACCATTACACATTATATTTCTTTCCTAAGTTGTTTTTCTGTCATCTATTTTCTCTGGGGAGAAAGAATAAAATCATTTAGCAATATTTAATAAACTACCTTTAGCCAATTAAGTCATTGGGTGAGTTTTAGGTTCTTTCTAATGAACATTGGTAATCCTGGTGAATGGTAACAAACAGAAGCTGTATCTTTTTATCCTCATTACATCCCTACATCGTGACATTTGATTGAAAATCAGATTATTGACAGATCATAGCCTTAAGAAGCAAAATTCAAAGACCAGTTTTCTCATATGGTTTATAAGAAAGCTATCTGTAGTCATTCGTGTAAAGACCAAGGTAATAAATTACACAGAACACACACACACACACACACACACACACACACACACACACAGAGAGAGAGAGAGAGAGAACTACTGATTGATGACAATTGACAATTTTTCCTGTAGAGCAATGGAGAAAACTTGTTCTGACCAATGGCCATGCTGGATCAATTGAATGTATTATATATACTCATGGAAATAAAAAGAGTGATCATTCATTCTTCTTTAAGAGCATCCATTACATTACTTGAGAAAGATCTACATGAAAAATACCTACATTTGTAGAAGAGAGAGTGTATGAGAACAACTGGACATGCCACTGTTGGCTTTGAGATGGATAGTGACTTGTCAAGGACCCAAAAAGACCACAAGAGGCTAAACACAAACTGCATTTGATAGTGAGTGGAGAAACATGGTGGTCAATCTCACAAAAACAAAGAACTGACTTCTGCTAAAAACCAGAATGACCTAGGAAATCATTATTTTTCTGGAGAAACTCCAAGGGCAGACAATACTGACTTTAGCCTTCTGACCACAAAATAGAAAAAAAATAGTGACCCCATTTACATTTACAACCCACAGAAGTGTGGAATAATAAATTTATAAATTTTAAGATGCTGCACTTGTAGTTTTTTCTTTTGTAAGTTTTTATGAACAACCTCAATACATATACACATTGTACCATGATAAGCCTTTCCCATCACCCCATCCCCATACACTATTCTCAGGCCACTGAACCCCTTCTTTCCAACAAGTCCCTCTTCTATTTTGATGTCATAATTTATTTTATCTTATTTTTATAAAGGTTATATCCCCTTTTTCTATCCCTATTGCACTGAAAATCCTCCTTAGTGGGGTTATTAATATTCACTGTGGAGTCAAGAAGACCTCCCTCAGTCTCTATGGGGATGGATAAAGTGTATGGTTTCTTCTGCACTTGAATATGGGGAGAAGCTGACAGGACTCTAAATTGCATGTGCATGGGAGAAATGACCTCAGCTTTATATGTATTTCCTGAATTGAGCACAATAAAAAACACTGTCTCTGTAAGAGTAAGATCTCCATCAGATAGAAGACAAACCCATGTTTTCTTCTCTGAAAAAAAATGAAGAAATATTATACATTACAAAAGTAGAGTTTGGAACATAATACATTATTCCATCAGAAGAGAAAATGGGGGAAAATGAGCCTTTATAGTTAATAGTTATAATGTTAATAATTCAAAGATTGAAAGTTGAACTGGAATATTAGAAATTTAGGGTATAAGCTGGTATAGGCTGCTTTCTTGGCTCACACAGATTTTTGTGATCCTAGCTTAGCTGGAGCACCAAGTCTGACCTGTAGGTGTCTGTACACAAAAGTCCCCAAGATCCCACTCAGAAAGAGGGAACCAGTCTGGTCACATTTCTGGCACACACCATCCTACAAAATCCTAGCATAGTGGACAGTGTGGCCTGAGCATCCAGGCACACCTAGGTGTGGGAGATCTCAGGAACATTACAAGGCAATGTGGCCTTCATGTGCCTCAGAGATCCCAGTGCTGTGAGGACAATCCAGACTATTTGACCAAATACATGTAACACTGCCCCAAATTCCAGCAGAGTGGAATCATTCACCAGGCCTGCATGCCTGAATTCACACAGGTAGCAAAGAATCCATCACAGACCAGCATGGCAACACTCTAAAGCTGAACTTCACCCCACAGTCTGCTCTGGGAATGACTGATTGAAATAAAACAAATAATAAATAAAGTGAAGCCATGAAGGGTCATCACTAACAGACAATACCAGGCAGGATTTCAAGTAAAGAGGATTAAGTCAAAACAATAATACATCTAGAACATGAGAAATATGTCCAAGAAATGTGGATATAATAAAATAAATAAAATAAATTTGAGAATCCACAGGATACAAGAAGAAACTAAGAATGAAATCATAGCAGAAAATTTCCCAAACTTGAAATATTGACATACTAGTAAAAGACACATTTCGTACTCAAAACATGCATGATCAAAAAAAAGACTCTCTCAACAAGTCATAGTCAAGATCTACAAAACACTAAACTATGGGCTAGAGAGATGGCTTAGCAGTTAAGGTGCATGCCTGTGAAGCCTATGGACCCATGTTTGATTCCGTAGATCCCACATAAGCCAGATGCACAAGATGAAGATGACGCATGTGCACAAGGTGGCACATATATCTGGAGTTTTATTATGGTGGCTGGAAGTGTTAGCATACCAATTTTCTCTCTCTCTCTCTCTCTCTCTCTCTCTCTCTCTCTCTCTCTCTCACACACACACACACACACACACACACACACTTTGTCTCTCTCATTAAGAAAAAGGCCAATCTGTTGGGCTTGCCTCAAAAAAACCCAACAAAGTAAATAGACAATACCCAAAGTTATAATGCAAAAATGCAAATGAAAACATAAGGGCAAGCTCATCATAATAACTTTACATCTTTTATCAGCAACCCTAAAAGTCAACTAGTATGGAATTATGTATTTCGAGCCTGGAAAGTAAATAATGTCTAAGCAAGAATGTTATAACCAGCAAAATTATCTTTCAAAATAGATGAAGAAATAAGTGTATTTCAAAACAAACACAAACTAAAACAATTCATGACAACTGTGGTGGTTTGATTCAGGTGTCCCCCATAAACTTATGTGTTCTGAATGTTAGATTCCCAGCTGGTGGCAAGTTGGGAATTGGGTTCTCCAGAAGGCAGTGTATTATTGAAGGCAGGCTTATGATTCTTATATACAGCTTTCCTTTGCCAGTGTTTGGCACACTGTACTGTTGCTGTTGTCCACTTGATGTTGGCCAGGAGTTGATGTCCACACTTGTTAATGCCATTATTTTTTCTTGCCATCATGGTTCTTCCCCTTGAATCTGTAAGACAAAATAAACCCTTTCCTTCCATAGTCTGCTGTTTGTCAAGTGTTTCCTTTCAGCAACAAGAAACTGACTGCAACAGTAAAATCAGTACCAAGAATGGGGTTGTTTGTACAAGAAACCTGATTGTGTGGCTTTGGGCCTATTGGAACTGGTTTAAGGGAGGACTGTGGAAGGATTTGAAGCCCTGTTCTAAGAAAAGACTTTGCAGTGCACCTTGATGGACCATTCTGGTCATAGTTGAAAGACCTGAGTGCAGCCACGTACTGTGAGGTTTGAATTAGGAGAGTGAGAAAAAACTTTGTTAGGCACTTGGTGTTAATGGCTTGCTGTTATCTGTCTGCCTGTATTGTGGAAATTTTTCAGGGTTGCATTGCATAAAATTAAAAAAAAATAGGCTGGTATGAGCAGAAAGATACAGTGCATTAAGAAAACTAAATATTTGGGCCGAAACTACTGCCCATAGAGCAGAAATTGTTTGAGAGATTATAACCATTGAGATTGGGCCAACTGACCTGCACTGGGACAACAGGAAGAATGCAGACTTTTTTAAAGGGGCCAGAATGCTGAAGAAGTGTCCTGCTCTTCATAGTCATATTTATCTTCCCCCTGTATTAACAAATTGGTAGCCTACCTGGTACTGTGGAGGAAAACAAATGCAGGAAAGAGAGAGTCATTGAATTTGTAAGTTTTGTATTTTGTAAATGGTCATGAGCAATGTGAAACAGGAATTAAGTGCATTTGATGCTGTGATGAATGGTACAGAGAGTAGTGCTGCATTCATGTCTAGGTTATCCTGGTGGTGGTGGTGGAGACTGGATGTATGCAGCATCTTTCATGGTGCAACAAGGTCTTCCTTAGCTGTTCTGACTACTGTCATAACATCTTCTCTCAGTTCTTGGGTTATAAGTATGGTGTTGTAGTCAGGTTGGCATTGCTGGTAGAAAACAACCAACCAAGAGCAGCTTGTGAAAAAAGAGGTTTATTTTGCCTTACAGGCTAGAGGGGGAAGCTCCATGATGGCAGGGTAAAATGACAGCAAGAGCAAAGGGTGGACATCACCCCCTGGTCAACATAAGGTGGACAATAACAACAGGAGAGTGTGCCAAACACTGGCATGGGGAAACTGGCTATAATACCCATACGACTGTCCCCAACAATGCACCACCTCCAGGAGGCTTTAATTTCCAATTGCCATCAGCTGGGGAACCTAAAATCCAGAACATGTAAGTTTATGGGGGACATGTGAATCAAACTACCACAGATGGCCTCAGCAGACCAAGCTTAAAAAAAGCCTTAATTAACCTTCTGAACATCACCCCAAAAGCTGCTTTGTCAGCTTTCTCACTTCTATTGATCCCCTATCACCTACCTTTAAAATTTTTCAAGCACATTTACCTTGTCCCTTGTGCAGCCTTTGTTTTATGATGCCACAACTTGAGGTCAGTTCAACTGCTTGTATTTCTCATTTGTAAAAATTACCTGAATCCTATTTCTGCTGTTTCTCAACAGTAATGAATTTCAATATAGCCTGTACTTTGGAATCACATGGGAAATACTGGAAAAAAGAAAGAAAGAAAGAAAGAAAGAAAGAAAGAAAGAAAGAAAGAAAGAAAGAAAGAAAGAAGGAAAGAAAGAAATCCCTGAAACTCCTACACCTTTTTTTAACCAATTAAATGAAAAATCATTGTATGTAATGTCTAGGCCTTGGTACATTTCCCACTGTGTAATCAAGCTTGGGAATAAACTCTATTTGATTTTGATATGACATGTCATCTCCTTGGAACTTGCTACAAAGGCAAATTCCTAAGACCCCCTCCCTACATGGGAATTAAAACTATTTTTACCAAAGGTCTCTGGGTGTTTCTTACCCATATTAATGTTTAAGAAGTACTGAACTAGATCAGCTGTTCTCACCTTGGGCTGGCATTAGTGATGCATACAGAGCTCTAATGTGAGTACTTCCCCTAATACATACATACATACATACATACATGCATACATACATACATACATACATACATACAATCATAACAGGAACCAGGAACTAGGTCTTTGCACCTGATTAATATTGAGTAATACCCTAGGCTTGAAAAACTTTTGTTTCTGAAAACTTTCCCAGCAGTCAAATAACAAGAATTTGGGGGCCTCTGAGCCTTGGTATACCTTGTAATCCAGAATCCCTCGTATCCTGGAGAAAGGATAGAACTTGTGATTTTGACCTCTGCTCTACAGGTGCTGCTTCTCTTGCTCTAGTGGATGGTCCTTGGAGTACATCCCAAACAGAAATTCAGAATGAGTTTCAACATTTTGTCAAGAGCCTTTAGGAAAAGTTTTACCAATAGGAAACCTGAATCTACTTTTTCCTACAGTGTATCTACTAGGCCAGATCAAACTGCTAATATGGCCAGTAACCAAAAGCTAAATTGACTGGAAGAAATTAGGAACCATTCTACTTTCTTTGGTGCTGTTAAATTGTCTTAGATACACTAAGCATTAAACAGTAAATGTGTACCAAAGAGAGTGTGGTGGGGTGAGTTGTGGTCCCATAGAATATGGTAAACTCTTAACACTCAGCATCTCAGAATATGACCTTTTTCAGTCATAGCATTTTTACAGAATAAGTCAAGGTACAGTGAGGTCCATTAATCCAATATGACTGGTGTCCTTATTTTTTTTTAAAAAGGAATTTGAAATAAAGACAGACACAAAGAAAGATGATGAGAGGATTCAAAAGTTCAAGATGGCCATGTGACTAGTGATCCAATGCAGGCCAATGCAGGACAAGGTGCCCAGCACACAACACAAGCTACAAGGGTCCAACTGGGCCCTCCCCTAGCATCAGGAGTTCTTGGGCCTCTGGCTGCAGGACTATAAAACTGTAACTCCTCATGTTTTGATTAATGCAAGCTTTGACACTTTCTTCCAGTAGACCAAGGAAATTAGTAAGTAAGGCTAAAAATGAAATAAGATGACATGCTCCAAAATGAGTCAAAGGCAAACTGGAAGAGGAGATAGATGGTTTAAAACAATTTCCCTTTCAAGATAATCTCTCTCAATCTCTCTCTCTCCTTTTTTTTCACTAACAAGTACAAGAACATAGATACAAAAAATAAAAACATTGAGGATTTTTTTTTTTTTTTGCTTAAAGATGTATATTTTCCAGTCAGCAACCAATGAATGAAAATTTCACTTAGACTCATTTGTAGAAATGGATTTTCTCATTTGAAGTCATCAAATCATACATTGTTACTTTTTTATACTAGTTTCATGATGCATGTAGTCATTATAAATTGCATTATTATTTAGGCGCTTGAGTTCCAAGGATTGCTATTTCTCAAGGAGGCCTGCTATAAGGCAAAAGAATTGCTTTCTACACTGAGGCAGTGATGTCTTACTCAGTGAGCAAAATGTATTTTGCAGTGACATTTTATTAAAATTTCAAAACATTTTGACAGAAAAGACCATAAACACAGAGAGACCTCTATATTCTACCAACCCTAATAGCAAGCAAGTTTGACAAGAAGCTAGATGTTACCTTTTAAAAATGTTTTTATCTTTTGTTTCATTTTTTACTTGTGGGCCAGTAGACCTGGCATTGCTAAATCCAAGAGATTCAGCAACCTTTTCATCTTCTCCTCCCAAGAGGCTGGGATAAAAGCACACATCCTAACTTTCCCTTTTCATCAGCTCCCAAAGTTTCTACAAAAGCATGCTACTGACCAGGAAACTGGGTCAGGCAATTGTTCTGCAATAAAGATGATCTTCTGATGTGTCTCAGCAGCAGCCGATTCCAACGGAAGTCACCCAGGGGATCACCCTCCTCAGAAGTGGAGCCTGAGCCTCACATAGTATTTCTCTTTTTTCAGCAACAACAACAACAAAACACCTGTTTTGTACATGGCTCCAGACTTCCTGTTTGATGAAGCTAATCACTTAAACAAAGAAATTTTAAAAAAAATACTTTAAGCCTACAACCAGTTCTTCAAATACACTCACCAAGGAAATCTCTCTCTGGGAACTCTGTGCAGATAATGCATATGAAATACTGCCAGGCCCATCATGACCTGGATAGAATCTCAAACAGGCAATTTGATTGCAGTTTGGAAGGGATTTAATAATTCAGGCACAGGTATTTTCCACACCATGGAATTTTCTGTCCATCTTCCTTTTTCCCTTCCAAAAAAGGAATTCTCTTCTTTAATTTCCCTATCAGACAAGAAATAAGTTGTGGGTTTATTTTCATTTAAGCTGACAATATTAGCATAATCACAATGAAATATGTATAGTTCAATCAGATCACATACCCTTTAACAGGTAGATGAATTATGAATCAGTGAAGGAAGCTGTCACCAGCTATGCTACCTTGAAAATAAATGGTATGAGCAGTCAATATTTTTCATAAACCTAAATTGTCTTTTTAGAATGAGATAGTACAAAGAAGAGTGGGAGAATGCTGGAAACTAGAAGGATATTATTTACAAATAGTTCTTTTAATATCCCATGCAATTCAAATAATTTATTTGTTAAAGTTTCCAGCTAATTCAGGTCTACTCAGCTCATGTGACCTGAGAAGGTGAGCAGATTCTGGCTGCTGCTTCTTTTTGTATGGCTTTTGCATTTTATAACTAGTTGAAACAAGTCAGAGATTGTTTTGTAAAACATGAAGCTAATTCTATAGAGTTCTAATTTCAGTGACCATGAATAAAATTTTACTAGAACACAATATTGATTTTTATTTTATATTTCTTTTATGCAATATTTGCACTATTGTGATAGAGTCTCGTAACTATAACAGAGCCCACATGGACAATATATTGACTAGTTGTCCTCTTAATGTAAAAGAAACCTCTCTGCCTCCCTAGCTATTAAACTATGTACATATTGTGGAGGGGAGGCCATTATTAAGAAAGCAGATAATGGAGTTCATCCTCATTAGGAATTTTCATAGGCATGGTGCAGAAACCCCAAACTGCCAACTGCAGAATACTATAAGGTGACACCACAGAACTGTGGTACTCATGTCCTGTGACCAAGCCTTTGACCAGGAGTGAACTTTGATTACCCAGGGCTGCCCTTATTTGACTGGCAGACATCAATCACATGACTGGAAAGAACATGCTCAGTGACTCACTAATCTCCCAGAACTGTATACTAGCAAACTGAATACCTTCATTTACATTTCAGGAATCTGCACACAAAGAAACTCATCCTAACCAAATAAGTACTTCTCCAAAATGAAGACCTCCACAGCCTACTGCCCTTGATTTCAATAGTATTTTAGTTGACTCCAGCCTTAGGTCTTGCATGTGTGTTCAGTAAACTATCTTTCCAATTCTTGTCTAAAAGGTGTGGCTTGAAGTTCTCAGAAAAAAAGAAGCCATACTTCTGTCAAAACATCTTATAAGGCTCATTGACTGATTAGAACTTCTGTGAGAGTGGGGAGATGGAATGTTACAGATCAGGAACCAAATCATATTGGGCTACCTTAGCTCCTAAATAGCCATTTATTGCCCACCTCTGTGTGCTACATCCTTGTAACTACTAGGTAAATATTTTTGACATGTATAAACTCCAAAATTTTACTAACTCAAAGGTTAAGGATATCATGAGAAAGCACTTGAGGACTATAGCATAGATTATTTTTGCATTATTATAACCCGGTTAGATGATAGTTCCACCCATGCATTTGAATAGTCCAAGTTCTGGAGTAGAGTAGGGGCAGCTGCTGAAGTTACCAGGCCCTTGTGTCAAGGACAAAGAATTGTACTAAGGATAGGTAGTAATAGAAATAGTGAATCTGATAATGGAAGTACGCTATTGAGCTGTGAAAGCCTATGCTGGAAAAGCACCGGGCAAGTCTGTTGATCCTTCTCTGATCACTTATACAGCACCTGCCTCTTTCTCATGGGCTTTCTTTCAGGCATAGCTTATAGTTTCATGTTTGGCATGTTTCAAGTGTTCCACTGCCACAACCTTTTTTATATGTTGTTTTAGATGCTACCCTCTCCAAATTCTCATTCTCCTGCCACAGCTCCCCACTTGAGAGCTGTGGTCCCAGAAATTTTTTTAGGGAGCCAAAAGATGATGACCAACCAGTATTTTATAAGTTTTACCATGCTGATAAGTGATATAATTTCTACCTAAGAGGGACCATAAACCTGTCTTTCCAATCTATCTCTTGGTTGAAAAGGAGGTTTTCAATTTTCTGTAATAGGAACTAGGTAGAATCCTTGCATCATGAAAAGATTAGTTTAAAATTGTTATGTATCCTAGAACATATCAGTTTTATAAGCTTAAAATATAAGACTTGAGCCAAAGTGATATGATTATTCCATAAAGGATCAAATTCAGGAAAGCTGTGTCTGTGCTTGCCTGAAAACAGCCACCCTATGTAGCTTTCTCTCAAGTGTGTGATCCCTTGGACTGTTAAAACATATATTGGTAGTTACATATTGAGAATGTAGCAAAATATAAAAGAATAATTTTAGAAGAAATCCAAAGATAAAATACATTAAACAGGAGATCATATGAAGCTGAAACCATTCAACACCAATAGTGTCAATAGGAAAATAATGAAGAAAACAAAAAATTAAAGTTATAATTACTGATAGCTTGAGGAATGGAACAGCATGATAGCTGAGGTGGTCATGATTGTACTACATGACATGTTAGTAACCCATACTCAAGATTTAATGGGAAGGCCTTTCTTATTATTAATCATTGTATTATGGAGTTGCACTTTTCTGCTGAAAATTTATGTTCATGTAAGTGACCAGAATTTTACCATGTTTATTGCTAAAGTCTGGTGAGTCTTCTAAAGGGTTATTTGGGAGACTTGGGAAAGCAGTTCTGTCTGAGAGATGGCTTCAAAACTTAAATTATCGATTATTAGTTATTTTTTCTTCTAAAAATTGATTTAAATTTCCTGGTGACATTGTAAAAGGCCAACTTTGTTTATAAGACTTGTGGATAAAATACACACTAATTTTGGTTCATTAAACTGAGAGGCAAATCAATAGGAAGAAAAAGGTAAAAAAAAATCAAAAAATGGAAAATGGGAGGTACTATATTAATTACTGGACCTGGCTGGAGGATGCCTGGGTATCAGCAGCATTGTTCAATTCTGGTGTAGCCTTGGTTGGTGTTGTTAGCCCAAATTCCTGTTAGACTAACAAAATTAATTTAATGTACATTAATTAGCTATATTTTGATTAGCATAAGTTGTTGGGAGCTATGAACCAAACCTTGGCCATGTTAACAGAGACTGCCATATAGCAAGTTTAGTTTCTACTTCCTCACCTAATACTCAACTACCAGAAACAAAGACTGCCATATAGCAAGTTAAGTTTCTACTTCCTCACCTAATATTCAACTACCAGAAACAATGGGATCGTACACCTGGCTAAACACTCCCCCATATTGCCGGTAGCTGATGAAGAAACAAAGGCATTGCAGTTTAGCCAGTAACTCTGTGATCTTTGCCCTAACTACGTCCCCTTCCCCCTACAACTCTATATAAACCTACATGTAAGAATATACTCTTGAGGCCATGACAAACATCTAGCATGTTCTCCTTCTGTCTGTTTGCCTTTTCCCATCCAGGTTAGCTTCTCCTTGAGTCCTTGTTCAACTCCCCACTGGCCGGGGCAATAAATAACTCTTATGTTCTATTATTTTTTGTTACCTTTGAAAAAAATGAAATAAAATTTAATTAATATTTTGAACCTACTTTAGAAAAAAAATTATTTTCAAAATCTCTGTATACAATATAAAACATTATAGCTTAATGAAACTTTTGTCTTATAACCCAAGTTGTTGTTGTTTTTATAAACAGGTAGCATTTTGCAGTTTTTATGAAACTCTTAGTAGACCCAAAGATGCTACTTTAATAGCTTTTAAGAAGTTATGAGTACCTAAGCTTAATACTTATCAGGCTTTTTAATATATCCTCAACACACACATACTTAAGTAAACATGCTAAGAAATAAAATATATCAGTGCACAACTAAATTAGTGAGAAAACAATTACATAAAAACAATTATGAGCACACATGACACAGTTATATTACTAAGATTAAAAGTATCCTTGTCTTTGGAAGGAAGAAAGCTAACTCTTGGGTGCAGCTGTAAGACTGCTGTTTATGTTCTTAGGTCCCTAGGTCCTGTAACGTGGTCATATCACGGATTGATTGCTTTCTGTGGCATTTGTTTGTTGAACACCAGGAAGGTAGTGTCCACACCTGAACCTGTGGTTCTTGAGTTAAAGTTTTGGGCTAACATCATTATTTGGGTTACTAAGTTTTAGGTATAATCTTTGGGCAGTAAAAACAAAAATATAGCAATAGGCCTGATATGAGGAAAAAGTTTGACCCACCTGGGAAGGTAGCAGAGAGGCAAGAACTTGCTTGCTGCATTGTTGTGTCATGGGGGCAGGGAATAGAGGGATTTTAGAATTCTCCACAAAGCAAGAGGAAATCAATATAGTTTCCCAGTGATGTTCTGAAGGTCCAATGTAATTGGTTAAATCTAGCTACCAGAATGATTATCCTTGCACATCTTTAAGAGTACCAAGTCTCCTAGCTGAACTAGATGCAGATGACAATTGTGGTCATGGGCTGAGTGACTGATATAATGTTGACCCAGAGGGGCTTGTTCCTCAGGGAATGAAGGATTGAGGTAGGTGAGTTTCCTACAAACCTGAATTAGCCTGTTGAAAATTTTTGTTTATTGGGTAACTGATTTGGGTTGGGCAAACCCATGCACAGGACTCATGCTCATTCAGACTTTGAGCAAATAGCTGTCAGCATGCTTTTCAGTTTCCTCCCAGACCCTCTGTTTTCCCTTGGTAGTACATGTCTTTCCATGTAAGATCATTAGCTGATTGTTAAGGTCTGGAAGTTACTGGTAAATTAATATGGGTCATAATAGACTTGTTCTATGTTTCCCAGCATGGTGGTACACACCTTTAATCCCAGCACTTGGGAAGCAGAGATGGGAGGATCGCGGTGATTTCAAGGCCACCCTGAATTCCAGGTCAACCTGGGCTAAAGTGGAACCCTACCTTGAAAAAACAAACACACACACACATACACACACAAAATGTTTTCTATTTTGTTTTGTTACTGAGGATGATGAAGATTAGGAACAAGGTATTATTCTGTAGGTAGCCAACTAGGAACACTGAACCAAAAGAATGTAGCTGTCAATCTGCTGTGATGAGACTTGAAGGCAGCAGTAGTCTGCATATAAACCTAACTCCCCATCAGGGGCAGCCCTCTGTTCTGTTTCTGGTCCTTTCACCTTCTAGGAATTTTTGGATGGGCATTTTTCCTGCCAGTGGGACCAATTCTGAGTCTGCTCTTATCCCTAAACCACAACCCAATCAAGTTTTTCTGTATAATTTAAACCTTACCAACAAACCTCATCTCAATTTGATGCCTACTTTACATATAAAAATATATAGTAAAATATATATTAAAAATTGTCTGTACATAAAAACCCTGTTGCATAATGGACAGCCACTCATTTTTTTTCAGAGCCCTTTCTATCATACAGAACTTTCATTCACTTTCATTTTCAATAAAACTTTGCTTGCTTTCCCTTTGACTCCCTTATTCGTCATTCTTCATAATCAATGGATGGTGAAGTTGATCCTGAAAACTGGTAATATATTTTGGAAGTCCTACCAAGTTATGAAGAAGGGTAAATTCACCTCATTCCTTAACCTACAACCTTTTTTTAGGGAGTTCCAGTCCCTATATATTTCTGTAAAATCTATCACTCCAACCCAGGACTCAGCCACCCAGACATAAGTTATTAAGACAGCTGCTGGTCTTTAAAGATGCAAAGATAAGACTTTTTGAGAAGGTCTGAAGCAACCCCCCATTACCTCTGGCATTGGGAATGTTGGTTCTGTACCAAGTCAATTTTCTTTGTGTCATGCAAAACTGGGTAAAAATCTTAAAGCAGCTAAGAATTTCTGGCCTGGGCTCCCCTCTGGTGCAACTTCAAGGCTTTTTGATCAGACCTTATTTGCGACAGCCCATTTTGGTGTCAGACAAAAGAATTCTACTATGTTCCTTCCTTTGGAAGTGACCTGTTTGTGACGTGAGGAAAGATAAAAGCCTTAGAGTCTCTGATGGGGATATAACTGGAATATAAAAGGCCCTTTTAAGAACCCAAACAGAGCTACCACACCATCACTACCCCAAAGACTCTTTGGACAAAAACAAGTCCATCTCTAACAGCCCAAATAAAAGTCTAAAAGAAGCCTCACCATCTCTGACACTGTGACTCCCTGCTCTGGGCCCCTCACAGCAGCCAGCTGTGAGGATGGCCTGGATTCCTCAGAGCTCAGCCATACCTTTCTCAGGAGCCAAATTTGCCCTTTTCCAAATGCCGGGCTCCACTGGACACGACGAAACACCTGGGCCACTGGTTCCCTATTCTTTTTAACTTTATGGCAATGTTTCTGTCTCCATATCACCATCCTGAGTCACTGACTAGATAAATTTCTTTCTCCTCAGACTGTAACATAATTGATATTTCAACCTTAATGGGGGTGATTTTTAGTTTTAGACAACAGAGAGGATAGAGGGCTTGTAATAATTGGAATATTTCCTCACATGTGATTGTAGTCATGTCCATAATTGTTCCCACTTGACAAGCTATGATAATCCCTCTATCTGGATTCTGAAAAGTGATTCCAAGAAAAGGAAATGCAGTCTCACCACCCTGTCTTGGAAAAGGCTTCTCTAGATTGAGTACTTCTTCTGGCTTTTCTAATCACATAAATGCTAGATAAGAAAGTTCCTTCCCGAATATAACTACTACCCATTTAATCACTGCAACTATTCTAGAGCCAAATATTGTTAGGCATCTCAGTGTCAGCAGATTAATATTGGGCCGCTGACTTTGGGAAGAACAAAGAAAGTTTCAGGGCAAAGAAGCAAAGTGGCAGGCACCAGTAAACCTTGAAAACCAGGTTTGGATTTTCTCATTCCATCACTGATGATTGCCAGGGATGCTTCATTCTACCCCAAGTTTGAAGGATTTCCTGAAGGATGATAGAAGGAAGGGGCTAACAGGGAGATGTCTCTTATCACACCCCTCTCTTTCAGTATGGGTAGCAAGGCCTCAATCAGAAGCAGACCTCTATAGTTCATCCTGAGAAATTAAAACTCCTTTGATTTCCAGAGGCTAAAGAAAAATACATCACATCTTTCTCTGATTTGCTGCCTGGCTGGTCTACAAATGGGAAGACAGGAAGGTACAGTCACCTGAATAAAGTATAAATTACAATCCCAAACCAGTTTGTTCATAAAACTAGCAAATGGTCAGAAGTCCTTTATTTTTATACCTTTAATGCATTGAGGGGAAATCCGGAGTTTTGTTAAATCTCCATGGTAGACTCAACTCTGCTATCAGCCATAACTGCACCATGCAAGTCTTACTGGAAAGACAGCCCCCCTCCAACCAAGGGGAATAATCCTGAAAGGTAATATTCCAAAGCTTCTGTTCTACCTTCCTTTAATGTTTTAGAGTTAAAACCTTCCATTCTTCCTTCTCTTCCTTTAGAACTCTTCAGTCTTCCAACTCCTTTTGGGATATACCAACCTCTTGGTACCCTCCCCAAGGGATATCCAGGGGACATGGCTCATTCCCACTGCAGGACCTCAACCAGATTAAAGCAGATTTAGAAACTTTATACAATGATTCCAAAAACTCTATTGAGATATTTCAAAATTTGACTCAGGTCTAAAAGACTGACATGCCACCTTATGTTGCCCAGGTAGTAATGTCCACATTCTGCTCATGTCATCATTTTTCCCTGCCATCGTGAAGTATCCCCTTGAGTCTATAAGCCAAAATAAACCTATTTTTCCCCATAATAATAAAAAAAAAAAGACTGACATGGCAGACATAATGGTGCTCCTAAAACAAACATTAATGACCATGGATGAAGATATTCCCTTACTGGCAGCCATGAAGTGTAGAGACTCTTGTGCTACATCTGGGTTTTCTCTCTTGCTATTTTCTTGATACCATAAATATAATAATACTAAAATTGCCTGTAGAAAGAATAAAAAGGTTAACATATTTAGAATTTTGGTTCTTTGTGCATTTTTCCTTCTTGCTTTTAGTTGCTTAAAAGCTTTCTTACTGTCCAAGTTTACTAAAGCTCAATTATCTCTTACTAGAATATAATTTGTACACTTTAGTTTAGACTGTGAGACAGAAACGTGTGTGTGTGTGTGTGTGTGTGTGCGTGTGTGTGTATTTTCCAAGCAACAATTAGATCTACCTAAGAGAGTGAACTAGGGTAACACTGGCAAGCTAGTGTCTAATAAACTTCAATGTCTGCCCCCAGCAACACACCTATTCCATCTCCCAAGCTGCCATTAGCTGGGGATCAAGCATTCAAAAACATATGGAAGACAACTGATTCAAACCACCACAGGGACAACAAACTTGACTCTCAAGGATGATAGAAGGAAGGGGCTAACAGGGAGATGACAAGAAGATTTTATGACAGAACTTAGTTCCCTTCTTTTGTTAGTTTCTTTGTATTGATCCTATCCTGAAAGAGAGCTGTAAAGACCTAAAGGACTTGAGACTATTTCCTTTGATTCCTACACAAATAGAGCTAGCTGCAATATGGTATTATAATTTAAGCTTCCATTGGTCAAATTTTATCATCTCCCAGTTTGGGAGATGGAATTACAACAGTAACAACTTCAAAGATGGCAAAAAAAAAAAAAAAAAAGTAGAAAATATAGTGAATTCTTAAATCCATATATGAGGTTGCAGAATTCATTTATCACCTATATTTAAAGAGGGACTTAAATTCTTGCTTTCACTGGGTATCACTAAAGTCTTGTTTTAAGTGAATATGCAAAGAAGGGCTTAAAGAACAGTTCTTCCAATGGGAGCATTATGATCCTTGAATTGCAGAATATCCTTCCATTCAATTTTGTAAAGTGACTAATGGGAACTTAGAGTAGCCAACTCAACTCAATTTAGGAAATATGTCTTGAATAGTCTGATATAATAAAGATGATAAAGCTGGTCTTCGTCCCTGATTCTTGACACAGGGTTTTAAAACCCTTGAAATTTAAAAACTCAGAATTTTCCTGATAGTACTAATTTTTGTTATTGATAGTTAGTCCTTTCCTAATACAAATTTAGGCTAACAAAGTGACTCCTGATGGGTTCTGAGATAGTTCCAAAGCAGGAGCTAGAAGTTCCAAACATGTGATGAGTTTTGGTAATTTAAATCTTGCCCCCTGGTGTCCAGGGGTGGGAAGAAGGGCTGGTGGTTAAATTACAGAATAGGACAGGACATGCCCATTCTCTCTCTCTCTCTTTAAAAAAAAAAAAAAAAAAAAAGAGGCGGTTCCTTTTTTTAAAAAGGCAGAGGACCATGATTGAAAGTAAAATCTCCATGGCTGAGCTCCCAGCTTGTTGAGTATATTGAGACACTGGGAGGGTGACTTAATTTTGACAAGGGGAGTTAAACTCTGAACTCTTCTTTACGCAGGTGTAACACTTCTATTCTTTTTCCATTTGGTGTTCCTGAGTTGTATTTTTATGATAAAAGGGCAAGTCACAGGTACTGTCCTGCAGTAATTGCTAGGAATCCTTCTAGTGAATTATCAACCCTAAGGGGATTGGTTGTGAAAATTCCCGAATTTGTGGCTGGCAGAGAAGAAGCACAACTTGTTTAGGGATACCTAGTATTTACAGCAAGCATCGGAAGTGGAGGCATTCTTGAGAGGCAGGAAGGCCCTTAATGTATGAGTTTTCCTTGATCCTACATAGCTAGTGTCTGAATTGAATTGAATAGTAAAACACCTAGTTTATGTTAAATAAATAGTTATAGTTATAATAGTTATACTTGCTAAGGGCCAAGCACTATGCAAAATGCTGGGGATATGGAGAATCATAAGGCAGTTCTTGTTCTAAAGAGTTTAGGACTTATTTTTTTGTTAAACAAGATGGAGTCTGCCTAACTGTGCCATACCTCCTGGGGAAGGAAAGACAAGAGGTTCAGGGTTTATTGGGTCTTCTAGGGGTGAGCAGGCTCTAACAGAAGTCTAGTGGGAGTGCGCGGAGGAGCAAAGAAGTGAATCCTCTGATTCCCGCCCTCTCGGGTAGCCCACCAGGTCCCCAGTCCCCTCAAACATCGGTCCTAGCCATAGTCCCAGTGGCAGGCTCCTCTTGCATGAGCCACCGGCAAGGAGACACAGGCCAGCAAGTCAGCATAGCTCCACTTGCACCTCCGCACTCACAGATGCAGTCCCACTAGCTGCCGCTCCCCAACCCTGGGCATGGACCCAGGCCAGCAGGTTATCATCCCTCCAGGGGACCTCCACACACAAATACCTTCCCACTCACTGCTGCCGTAACCCCCATTCTCAGACCCAGGCCAGCAGGCTAGTGTGCCCCCCACCCCCAGGTGTTCTTGCCACCACAGAGCTCCACAGGAGAACGTCACCTGTTCTCCCACCCTGATATCGTGAACCAGGCCGACAGTCAGCCTTCCCCCAGAGGAACTCCATGCAGGAACACCTTCCCATTCACTGCTGCCCCCAACCCCAGTATGTGGACCCAGACCCCCAGGCTAACATTCCCACTGGGAACTTCCACACAAGAATGCCATCCCACTCCCTGCCAATCCCCACCTTCCTACTGAGACCCAGGTCAGCAAGCTAGCACTCCCTCCCCACTGACTAGGGGCCTATATGCACCCTTGCCCCTCAGTGCACAGACCCAGGCCAGCAAGCTAGGGTTCCTCCCTCTCCTGGATCTATCATAGGGTACCTCCACACCCCCCAAGTCACCTGACTCACAGCAGTCCCATATCCCTGCCCTTCCCTGTCATAGGATCCAGCAGTCCTATCCACCCCCTACAGGGTTCCCAGGGAAGCTCTGTCACATCCCTTCACCATTCAGCATCACAGAACCACCATGCATTCCCATTCTCCTCCCATCCCCTGCAGCCCACCCACAAAAGCAGTCTGCTTTGCCCCATTTCCCCCTACCATTGTACTCTGGCTACCTGTCCATGTAGTCCCATGCCCAAAATCATGGAACATGTCCATATCTCAGGTCCCTGGGCCCCCAACAGAGCCTCAGGGGCTCTTTCCTTCTGAGCATGGAGAACAAATTGCCACCAGAAGCCTAGTGGAAACAAACATAAAAAGGAATAATTACTGAAGACACTTCATGGTAGACTAGAGCTTCCTCCTAAATTAAATGAGACTTATAGGCTGTGATGAGCAGACCACATTGCAAAAAATAACATGAAAATCAAATACAAGTAAATCCAATAAGATCACCCAGTCCCACAATGGATGTCTCTAATCAAAACATAGAAGAGACATTGAGATCAGAATCCCAAAATGAAGATACAAGTTATGCAACCCTGACCAAGTAAATAGCAGAACTTGCAGAAAAGCAACAAAGGGCCAATAAAAGTTTGAATGCTATCCTCCCTAGATTAAACCTAATAGATATGAACCAGGAAGGGTTCCAAAGACAGTTAAATGATCTGAAGGAGAGCAGGAAAAAAAAAAAAAGAGGACCTTAGTAGCCAGCTGGCTAAGCTCGATGAAGAAATAAAGAAATGCAAGGAGGAATTCCAAGAAGCATTAAGAAAAAGAAAATGATGTGAAAAGGGAATACAGCATAGGGATGGAAACTATACAGAAAAAATAGTAGAAAGTACAAAACAAATTGAACAACCCCAAGTCTCTATAGAAGCTCTCAAGAATAAAAATTAGCCATGTTGAGGATAGAAACTCAGAACTGGAAGACAAAACATAAGAAACAGTTCATGAGTCCAAAAGTTTCAGTTAGTTCAAAAAATTTTGTGGACAGAACATTAGGGAACTGTGGGATACCCATAAACATCCCAACATTCAGATTGTGGGAGTACTGGAAGGGGAAGAAATGCAGACCAAAGGCATGGAGAACTTATTCAAAAAAATTATTAATAAAATTTGCCAACTTTCTCAAAAGAAAGTTTCACTGAGTTATAAGAAGCTAACAGAACTCCCAACAGACTGGACAGAAGGAGAAATTCTGATAGACATATTATTAAGATTCTAACCACTGATACCAAAGAGAAAGTCCTAAAAGCAGCCAGGGAAAAGCAGTACATTACATATAATGTAACCCCAACAGAATTGCTTCAGGCTTCTCAGTGGAAACCCTGAAAGCCTGGAATGGAACACTGCAAAGTCTAAGAACCTATGGGTTCCAACCCAAGCTACTCTACCTAGCCAAAAGTATCCCTCAAAATACATGGTGAAAGAACAAATTTCCATGATAACAACTCAGCTTTACAGCTATATAAACACAAAGCCAAACCTGCAGAGAGTGCTTCAGGGAATTCTCCACAAAGAAAAATCAAATAATCAACCTCAAGTGCCTATAAGAAGCAGATCACAATAACCAAATTCAGGGAAGGCACAAAAAACTACAAAGTCCAAGAAAACACCAAGCCACATAAATCACCAGGATATGTCAAGGGTTAAATCAAATCTCACAATCATTACCTGAAATATTAATGGCCTTAACTCACAAATCAAGAAACAAGCTAATGGTGTGGATCATAAAATTAGACCCCTCAATCTGTTGTCTTCAAGAAACCCATATCACCACTAAAGACAGACACCTCCTCAGGGTCAAGGGGTGGAAAATGATGTTCCAAGCAAATGGAAAAAAGAAACAAGCAGGCATAGCTACACTAATATTGGATAAAATAGACTTCAAACCAAAAGTAATCAAAAAAGACAAAAAAGGCTACTTCCTATTTATCAAGGGAACAATCCCACAAGAGGATATCACAATTATCAACCTTTATGCACCGAACACAGGTTCACCACAATTCATAAAACAAAACCTACTCAACAATAAAACAGAAATAATCACCAATAAAAGCCATAGTTGGGGATTTCAGTACTCCTCTATCAGTAATAGATAGATCATCCAAACAGAAAATCAACAAGGAAGTGAGAGAGCTAAAAAAAAAAAAAAAAAAAAAAAAACAAACAAACAAACACAGAAATCAATTAGACCTAATAGACATCTACAGAACATTTTACCCCACATCCACAGGCTACACATTCTTCTCATCAGCCCATGGAACCATCTCTAAAATAGATCAAATTCTGGATCTTAAAGCCTGCCTCCGTGTATTTAGGAAGATTGACATAAGTTCCTTCATGATATCAGATCACAATACTGTGTTGCTAGAAATTAACAACAAAACATACACACCAAGAAACCCATCAGGTCCTGGAAACTGTACAACACACTTAAATAAATGGATAGTGGATGAAATAAAAAATGATACTGCAAAATTTCTATAAATGAATTACAGTGAGAACATATCACATCAAAATGTATGAGACACAACACAGGCAGTCCTCAGGGGAAAATTCATAGCAGTAAATGCTTTCATAACAAAGACAGAGCAATCCTAAATCAATAACATAAATGTCCACCTAAGTGCACTGGAAAAGCAAGAAGAATCCAACACAAACAGCTCCAGATTGAAAGAAATAATTAGAATCAGAGCAGAAATTAATGAGTTGGAAACTAAGAAAACAATTAAGCAAATTATGAAACAAAGAGCTGGTTCTTTGAAAAAATAAACAAGGTTGATAAATCCCTGGCCAGTTTGATCAAGGGTAAAAGAGTCACTTCAAATTTAAAAAATTAGAAATGAAAAGGGAGAGATCACAATAGACAAGTGAAATTATGTGAATCATTAGGACTTATTTCAAAACCTCTACTCCACAAAACTGAATAATATGGTGGAAATGGATGAATTTCTGTACACATACCACCTACCAAAGCTAAGCTCAGAGCAGATTAATCTCCTAAACAAACATATGACACCCATTGAGATTGAAAAAGTAATCAAACCCTCCCTAAAAAGAAGAGTCCAGGAGCAGATGGCTTCTCAGCTGAATTCTATCAAACCTTCATGTAGGAACTGAAACTGGTTTTTCTCAAACTGTGTCACACAATCAAAGAACAGGGAAAGCTCCTCAACTCCTTTTAGGAAGCTACTATCACCCTAATACCAAAACCAGGCAGAGATGGCACAAGAAAACTATAGGCCTATTTGCCTGATGAACTTAGATACCAAGATCCTGAACAAAATCCTTGCAAATGGAATTCAGCAGCACATCAAAAGAATTAGCTGCCTTGATCAAGTAGGCTGTACCCCAGGAATTCAGAGGTGGTTCAACATATGGAAATGACTGTCGGTATAATACACCACATAAATAAGCTTAAATACATGATCATTTCAATAGATGCAGAAAAGGCCTTTGACAAAACACAGCATCACTTTGTGATCAAAACATTGGAGAGAATAGGCATGGACAGTTTATATCTCAACATAATAAAGGCTATATATAAAGCTCCTAAAGCCCAGATAATACTCAATGGGGAGAGACCGAAGGAATTCCCATTGAGATCAGTAACAAGAGAGGGTTCTGCACTCTCACCTTTACTCCTCAACATAGTACTGGAAGTCCTAGCTTGAGCAATAAGACAGGAGAAAGAAATAAATGATTTACAAATATCCTCTCAATCTGAATATAAGAGAACATCCAAGGATGGGTAATATAAAATGAATAGCTAATGGTAATAAAACAAACACTGTTACTTTCAAATGAAGGAAATACAGATCAAACAGATAGCATTTTATTTGGAGTTCAAACAGTAGAATTGAGTTCATGGGATTCCTGTTTCTCTGTGTTCTTTAATGCTAGCTTTTCCTTGTGTTATCCTCAGGTCCTTGTTTTCTAAGTGGTGACAAGATGGGTTCCAGCAACCAACTACTGGTGTCTGCCTAAAGCTTCTATCCCTCTATCTCCTTATTCTTTCATGGGTAAAGAGGGATGATGTATTCTAATTTAAACAAGAGACAGGCAAGTGTCTAAAACAGAATGCCCATGTTATATGTATGACTAGCCCGGCTTAAGTTATTATCCATTTCTGTCATCCAACTTCAGGAAGGGATTCATGCACACAAAGTTATGGATGTTTGCCTTGATAACCTCATGCCAATGATGAGGACAACACATTTAAAACTTGAAAATCAGTATATTTCTCAAGCCTGAATGTGAAAGGTAATTTAGATAATTAAAGGTAATTTACATTTTTTCAAATTTACTCACTGGGCTTCAATTTTAGAGGTTTTTGTGTTAATCAACTTTGAGGGCTCCCTCATCTGGGCGGGCCCAGCCACTGTCCGCTACATACATTCACAGTTCTGACACCGTGGACTGAGGTCACTAGTAAGAGAAAAGGAATCCAGAGGAACCAACATCCATCCCACGTCTGCCTGTCAGGGATCTCCTCTGAGCATGCCCAGTGGCACTCTCGGGAGCCCTTCATCTGCAGACCTGCGGGGACTGCTGGCCACCCTCGGAATAGCTTAGTCCATGAACCTCCCTCATTGACGTCGGTCAGTTGCCTCTTCCAAAAAAGAATAATAAATACTTGAGGTGATTAAATTTTAAAGATAAAGGTTCATTTTTGGCATGCCGTTTTAGAGGCTTGAGTGCATGATCAGTTGACTCCATGATTGGGGTCTGTGAGGAGGTGGCACATCATGGCTAGAAGGCACAGTGGAGCAAAAGTACTCACCCGATTGCAAGAGTTATAGATTTTTCTGGGTGTTCTACATACTTTCTTATCCATTTTAATAATCTGTATATATTTACAGTTATGAGCAGATACCTGATATGCTTTCAATAAAATAAGAAATGGAAGTTCAAGGGGTGTCGATATGGTCCAGTCCATTCTTTCAAGCAATACTCTAAATTTGAGTGAATTGTTTTAAAATATTGTTAACAGAAAGCACAGGGCTTGAGGAAAGAATTAGCCTATCTCACTACACCAGGGCCCCAGCTGAAACCATAGAGAATTTGGGGAAATGAGAAAGAGTGTCACTTTCTTGGTAAAACTGGTATCAGCAAAGGATGAAGGAGATAGACACAGAGGACACTCAACTCCTACCAAACCAGAGATCCAGAGGCTCCCAACAGCCTATCATTAGACCTAAAACAAACCCAACATGGCTCAGGGAAATTCATGGAAGAGGCAGCAGAAAGATTGTTAGAGCCACAAGTTGGGTTTTTACACTCAGAGACATTGCTTCTTCCTCATAACTAATAGCTACCCCCACAATACATGACCCACAATCCCCATAGGGATAAATGGCATCCCCAACAAGGAGGGTCCCTTTGGGGGGGGGTCAGGATGAGAGGGCAAGGATGGTACCAACATGGGCTGTTTACATACTGAGTATGTCCATAACGAATAAAAGAAAATCTTGAACAAAAGACCATATATTCTAACTTAAAGCTAGACAAATAAAGCAGTTTATATATTGGTTACTTTCAATGGTAAGAACAAGGGTTCAAACTGAGTTTCAAAGGTGTTATGCACAAAATTCCTAAATTGTTCCTTCCATAAGCACTCAAAATACTTTTCTAATTTCAATGAAAAAATTCCTTTGTCTTTATCAGAGGAGAATAGCTTAACAAAAGCAAGTGACTAGTAACATAATGGGAAGAGAACTTTACTAAGGTTCCTGGCTTAGAAGTTCACAAAGATATCAGCCAGGATAGTGGCAACCTGATCAGTTCATGGCACTCAAAGCCTGAGGGAAGAGATGTCACAGAACTACAGTTGCTTACATGTAGAATCAAAATGAGCAAAACTAAGTGATATTTCAGAACTAGTGAAGGAGGATAGGAGAAAGCTAACTATTTTTAAAGGCAGTTTCAGTTAGAGATTGAGGCCCAAAGAAAACCAGAAGATGCCACCCCACATACCATATCACCCTGGCACAAGAATGGAACTCCTGGCAGGAATGGTATGTCTGATTGAGACTGATCTATAGCACCCCACTGCTCATAGTAGCATGGCCTAGTTAGATGTACACTGGGTTCTCCCCTCCAAATCTACACACCAGTCAGGTCTTCCCCTTGAATACAGACTCTGATGCTATACAGGTTAGAGCCTTCCAGTCCCTCCCTCTCTCTTGACATGACCCTGAGTGTGTGTGAGGGGGGTGGTCTCTCTGGATTCTCTCCATTTCTGCTTGGACACAAGTGAGTCTGTCTAGGCTTGGCGAGGGTAGGATAACATAATATTGTATATTTTTTGAGAGAGAGACAGAGTGAGCAAGCAAGAGAGAGAGAGAGAGAGACAGAGGGAGAGAGAGAGAATTGGCATGACTGGGCGGCCCAAGCCACTGGAATTGAACTCCAGACACTTGTGCCACCTAATGGGCATGTGCGACCTTGTCCTTGCTTCATCTTGGCGCATCTGGCTAATGTGGGATCTGGTGAATAGACTTAGGCTTCGCAGGCAAGTGCCTTAACTGCTAAGCCATCTCTCCAGCCCCATAATATAGTTTTTTGATCTGAACTTTTATGCTTACCTCTGTTTTATAGTTTGAAATAATTTCCCACTTTTACAGCTTGTTTGATTTTCCTTTGGTCTCCAAATCTATCATGTGTGTATTTTCCTTACACTCCAGGTCTACTATGTGGGTACTCTCACCAACTTTAGGCTTTCTACCTGTGGAATTTCTCTAAACTTGGGGTATCCATGGGTAGAACACACTTTATTATTCATTTCTTATCTGAATACTTTTTCTCTGCTATTTTTCCTTAAGTCACCACCATTTGCCCTTTTAACTTACTTCCTTGGGGGAAACTCAGAGTGGATGCTATGAGTGTTCGTTATATATGTCCTTACACAAACTCCTAAATTCCATCTTTCATGTGTTACAGTTTCACTCTAATCTCTCTTTAAAGGCCTCAGTTTCTCTTCCACATGTTGCAGCTTTAATCTCTCTTTAAAGGTTTCTATTTCTCTTAAACTGCAATCTGCCTTATTAAATCCCACAAGTTGTGATTTTCCCCTAAATAACCTTAGTAATTCATAATTTACCCTTCTTGAGTCCATCGTAGTCAATTCTTTATTAAAAGCAGGACAGAACCAAAAGTTGGGGTTCATAAGTTCTGAAGTACCCCTCCTGAACCATAACATCTTGTATCAATGGGTTATACAGTAAGGGGAATCATTTTTATTCTCTGAAATAGTAAAGTTTATTCAAAAGCAGGTATGTGTAAGGTCTATTTATTCTGGCTTCTACTGCTAAAGGTCCAGTTTGCAGCTCAGGAGGGGATTCAGAAGTGCTATGACAGTGGACGTAAGGATTAAGTGCCTTGTTCAGGCACACTGCTATAGGTAGAAAATAAAACTTTTCTTGGATTTGTTTCTAACTCTGGATCTCGGGACTCATCATCTCATAGAAATACTTGTTTCCAAGAACAAACTCCTGCATGAACTTCCAGACCAGGCACAGTTTATTGGAGGAAGGGGTTTATTGACGCTTGTAGATGCAGTACAAGTTCCATAATGGTGAAAAAGAGAAAACCCACTACCAAAGGCGAGAGCAAAAGCAGACAGCCAAACAGCAGGAAACCCTGGCAGAACTCAACTCTGCATATCTTAGGCTGGAATTCAGATCTGCCCCCCGTAACCCCAAGATCTACCCACAGTGACACCTCTTCTAGACAGGTAGCTAGAAATTTAAGTTACAGCTTTAATAACACAGTTGAAGCTGGGTGTGGTGGTGCATGCCTTTAATCTCAGCACTGGGGAGGCAGAGGTAGGAGAGTAAAACCCTACCTAAAAATGCCAAAACCAAGGGAGGGTTTTGCTGTAGCCCATGCTGCACTGGAATTCACTCTGTAGTCTCAAGGTAGGGTTGAATTTATGATAATCATCTTACCTCTGCTCCCCCAGTGCTGGAATTAAAGGCATGCATTATTATGCCTGGCCAATATATATGGAGAACGAGAGAAAGTATTTGAAGACATATATTCTATCACCGGCTTCTTAGATTCCACATATCTCTGGTCTAATTTTGCAGGTTTTGCGATGTTTTTAAAATTTAACCCAAAGTAAGTGAAGATGGAAATAAAATGGTAATTATACCACTTCGTGTATATGGCTTTATGTGGGTATCGGATAATCAAACCCATATCCTTAGGTTTTGCAGGCAAGGACCTTAAACACTAAGGCATTTCTCCAGCCCTGTGCATTTATTTTTATCTTGCTATTTTGCTGAGAGTGTTTTCATTTCAAAGAAGTTTATGGTGTAATTTTCGAGTGTTTTAAGAATAAGGATTATAGTGTTTACAAATAGAGATAATTTGTCTTTTTATTCATTCATATCCTTTTATTTATTTATTCCTTTCCAATTTGTATCCCTTTTATGTGTGTCTCTTGCCTTATTGCTATGGCTAAGACTTCCAAAACTATATTAAATAGAAGTGGGGACAGTGGACAGCCTTGTCTTGTTCCTGATTTTAGTGGAAAAGCTTCCAGTTTTTCCCCATTTAGTAATATGTTGGCTGTAGGCTTGTCATAAATAGCCTTTATTATATTGAGATATGTTCCTTCTATTCCGTCTCTGTAGGACTTTTATCATGAAGGGATGTTGGATTTTGTCAAATGCTTTCTCTGCATCTAATGAGATGATCATGTGATTTTTGTCCTTCAACCCGTTTATGTAATGTATTACATTTATAGATTTGCGTATGTTGACCCATCCCTGCATCTCTGGGATAAAGCCTACTTGGTCAGGGTGAATGATCTTTTTGATATACTCTTGTATTCTGTTTGCCAATATTTTGTTGAGAATTTTTTTCATCTATGTTCATGAGGGAGATTGGTCTGTAATTTTCTGTTTTTCTTCTATCTTTGCCTGGTTTTGGTATCAGGGTGATGCTGGCCTCATAGAAGGAGTTTGGTAGAATTCCTTCTTTTTCTATTTCCTGGAAAAGCTTAAGAAGCAATGGTGTTTGCTCTTCCTTAAAAGTCTGGTAAAATTCAGCAGTGAATCCATCCGGGCCTGGGCTTTTTTTAGTTGGGAGATTATTGATAACTGCTCGGATCTCCATGTTTGCTATAGGTCTATTTAAGTTATTAATCTCATTTTGATTTAATTTAGGTAGGTCATATAGATCAAGGAAATCATCCATTTCTTTCAGATTTTCATACTTTGTGGAGTATATGCTTTTATAGTATGTCCCTATGATTTTTTGAATTTCTCTGGAATCTGTTGTGATGTTACCTTGTTCATCTCTGATTTTATTAATTTGTGTCTCTTCTCTCTTTCTTTTGGTCAGATTTGCTAAGGGTTTATCAATCTTGTTTATCCTTTCAAAGAACCAACTCTTTGTTTCATTAATTCTTTGGATTGTTCTTTTTGTTTCTCTTTCATTAATTTCTGCCCTAATCTTTATTATTTCTTCCCATCTACTGATTTTTGGTTTGCCTTGTTCTTCTTTTTCCAAGGCTTTAAGGCGAAGCATTAGGTCGTTTACTTGTGACCTTTCTAATTTCTTAATATAGGCACTTAAGGCTATAAATTTACCTCTTAGAACTGCCTTCATTGTGTCCCAGAGATTTTGGTATGTTGTGTTTTCATTATCATTTGACTCTATAAATTTTTTGATTTCCTTTTTGATTTCTTCATTGACCCACTCATCATTTAGTAGAGTACTGTTTAGTTTCCATGATTTTGTGTATCCTCTATAGCCTTTCTTGCTACTGATTTGTAGTTTAATTCCATTGTGGTCAGATAGAATGCAAGGAATTATTTCAATTTTCCTGAATTTGTTAAGATTTGCTTTGTGTCCTAATATATGGTCTATTTTAGAGAATGTTCCATGTGCTGCTGAAAAGAATGTATATTCTGCAGCCTTTGGATGAAATGTCCTGTATATATCTGTTAGGTCCATTCCTTCTATGACCTCTTTTAGTCCAGATGCCTCTTTGTTTATTCTTTCCCTGGATGACCTGTCATTTGATGATAGAGGGGTGTTAAAGTCACCCACCACCACTGTGTTTGGTGTTATCTGTGACCTTAGTTGTAATAGTGTTTGTTTGATGAATTTGGGAGCCCCCATGTTAGGTGCATATATGTTTAGGATTGTAAAGTCCTCCTGTTGGAGTGTGCCCTTAATCAATATAAAGTGACCTTCCTTATCTTTCTTGACTAACGTCGGACTAAAGTCTACCCTGTCTGATATTAGGATAGCAACCCCTGCTTGTTTTCCTAGGCCCATTTGCTTGAAACACCGTCTTCCAAACTCTCACCCTAAGATAATGTCTATCCTTTGTAGAAAGGTGAGTTTCTTGGAGACAACAAATTGTAGGATCCTGCTTTTTAACCCAGTCTGCAAATCTATGTCTTTTCGTTGGGGCATTGAGACCGTTGATATTAAGAGATATTATTGAAAGCTGTGTATTTATGTTTGCCATTTGTGTGTGTGTGTGTGTGTTACTTGTTCTACCTGTGCTCTCTTCTGTTAACTGGTATTTGAGTATAGCTGGTTTTTTCTAGGTTCCTTATATGTGTGCTTTTCCTTTTGTTCAGCATGGAGGATTCTATCAAGTATTTTCTGTAGAGCTGGTTTTGTCTTCAGATACTCCTTTAACCTGCTTTTGTCATGGAATGTCTTTATTTCTCCATCTATTTGGATGGATAACTTTGCAGGATAAAGTAACCTTGGTTGACAGTTGTTATCTTTCAGAACTTGGAATATATCACTCCAAGCCCTTCTGGCTTTAAAATTTTGTGTTGAATAATCTGCTGTAATCCTGATGGGCTTGCTTTTGTAGGTAACTTGATTTTTCTCTCTAACTGCTTTCAATATTTTTTCTTTGGTGTGTGTGTTTGGAAGTTTGATTATAATATGGCGAGGAGAGGTTCTTTCCAGGTTTTGTCTGGCTGGGGTTCTAAAGGCTTCCTGTATCTGTATTGGCACCTCTTTCCCAATTTGGGGGAAATTTTCCTCTATGATTTTGTTGAAGATGCCTACTATGCCTCTGGAGTGGAGTTCTTCTCCTTCTACTATGCCCTGAATTCTTATATTGGATCTTTTCATAGTGTCCCGAATATCTTGAAATTCCCACTCATACTTTTCTATAAGTTTGTCTTTCCCTTTTTTGGACTGCATTAGGTCTGCCACCTGGTCTTCTAGCTTAGATATTCTATCCTCTCCCTCATCCATCCTACTGGTGAGATTTTCTACAGACTTTTTTATTTCATTAACTGTGTTCTTCATTGCTAGTAATTCTGACTGGTTTTTCTTTATTATTATCTATTTCCCTACTAATGTCTTGTATTGCCTTCTTTATTTCATTAAATTGGTGTCCTGCCTCTTCTTTGATTCCTTTGATTTCCTCTTTGATTTCTTCTTTGATTGTTTTTATGTGTTCTTTGACCTCTTTGAACATATTTATAATTATTCTTTTGAACTCTTTCTCAGGCATTTCCTCTAACTCTTTCTCACTGGAGGACATTTCTGATGCATTAATACTTTTAGGTGGATTTATATCGTCTTGCTTTTTAGTGTTTCTTGTGTTATAATGTATATATTTTTGCATCTTGGATTAAGTTAATGCTTGGATTTTCTAGCTAGCTGTGTATTCTTAGCTGTATCAATTGATTTGATGTAATATATTTTCAGGGTAGGACCTTAAGGTATTAGGTGTGGCTCTTAAGACTCTCAGAGTATCTACAAAGATGTTCTTAGGGGTTGAGTTTCCCTGCTATAGGAGTATTCAAGCAGGCTGAGTGGAATAAAATACAGGTAGATTCTAAAATTTAACTAAACACTGTACACATTCAATCAAAAACAGCCCCGAGTATGTATGCAAGAGTAGTTATTATAATGACCAGATCCTCTATCAAGAAAGAGGTTTAGATTTCTGGTCTGTTGAGGGATCCAAGTCAGCTTGTGACCAAGTGAGACCCTTCCCTGGTGCAATCCCAGTTACCTTGGGTGATTTTGGTCTCAGTCATTTGCTGCCTGGGTCGTCGGGCTGCTGTTCTGATTTCTGGAGCTGGGCACTTGCTTTTCCTATGGGGCAAACTGAGCCGCTGCTGCTGCCTCTGCTGCTGTTGTAGCTGCCACCGCTGGAGCCACCACTGCTGCTGAAGCTGCTGCTGCTGTGTCCACTGCCACTGCTCCCCCTGAAGCTGCTGTTACGGGATCTGCCGCTGCTGCCGCTCCTGGGTCTGCTGCTGCTGGGGCCGCTGGTACCAGTGCTGGAGCCGCTGATGTTGCTCCCGAATTCTGCTCCTGCTTGGGTCCCGTTGTCAGCCCAAGTTGGCGTGGCCGGGTCCCAGGCCGCTGCTCTGTTCGCTGGAGCTGGGTTCAGGCTGGGGAAGGGAGGGAGCCGCGGCTGCTCTGGTTGTCTCGCTGTTCCACGTGTTCTTCTACCTCGCGGTCTGCTCCTCCGTTGCTCGCTGCCACTCTCCCCTCACGTTTCTCGAGTTGCGGAAAGCACGGTGTGAGGGGAAAATCCCGCACCTGGCTTTTCCTGCGACTCGAGCCGAGTCTGGCGGTTTTCTGCTGCGCCGAGGCCGTGGCAGTTGGCCAAGCTGCTGGAGCCGCTTTTCCTGCCTGTGCAGGCTCTGGATGCTCTATAACTCTTCTACTTCTCTGCTGTCGCTTCAATTTCCTATACACCTCACTTTTTAGTAAAAGTGTGTATTTTGCTGAGTTTTTTTGGTCTTTTTCCCCCCTAGGCTGCTTTGGCATGGTACCTACGCCGCCATCTTAACCGGAAGTCTCGAGAGTATATTCTTATAACAAAACAATTTAGTCTTAGCCAATCATACTGAGCAAATGTCCAGCCAACCAGAGACTGTGAGGTTGGAGAAAAATGTGAGTTTTAGCCAATCATGTTGTTTCTATTTTTCACTTACTTTTCTTGGTGAGAAATATAATGGACATGTGGTAGGATGGAACACACTGTCCAGAATTCTGCCTTGTTCTAGACTCTTTCATTTCCTTTTTAAATTTTTTTTTTTTTGTGGGTCTGGGAGCTGTCTAATGGGGAGTGCTTGCCATGCAGATCCCAGCACTTGCATAAAATGTTGGGCATGATGGCTCATGCCTGTAAAGCCAGCACTGAACAGGCAGAGGCAAGAGTATCTTTGAGACTTGCTAGCTCTCTTATCTTGCCCACAGTTCAGTGGAAGGGCCTGTCTCAAAGAATAAGGTGGAAAGAAGCCAAATGTGACATCCAACATTGACCTCTGGCCTCCACATGCATATGCATACACTTGTTTGCATATCTTCACAAACATGTGCATCTGCAAACCTATGAACATATGCACATATATCACAAACATATGCCCACAGAACAAAACTAAAATAAACTTGGCTAAGTAAACTTTACTTGAGCTTTGTTAAGTTTTCCCATTATAAGGGAGCATATGTGTAATTACATATTTGTCGAAGCTCAGAATATATAACAACTAAAGTGGACCTTAAAGTAAACAGTGGACTTTTGGGTGATATTGAGTAGATAGTACCTCATTGATTGAAACAAGGGTATCATGTGGAAATATGGAGATGTTTGTTGATATCACAGGAGGCTCTGTACATGTAATGGCAGTAAGGACAATTTTTTGTTTACTCAATTTTGTTATGACACTAAAAATATATTATAAAACAACATGAAAATACTTATAATAAAGCTTATGCTTTATTATATAACAAAATAAAATCTAGAAAAACTTAAGCTAAAATAAAATATAACAATTAGATAATGAACTAACAAGGAATATTTTCTCAAACTTCCATTCTAACCTTTATATCTATTTTGAGGAACTTCAAATGTAGTACATATAATGCTGCACTTGGCTAGGAATTTGCATAACGTCCTGTGAGTTTTGAAAATTCTTTTCATTGTCAGTCTTACCACCTCTGTGTTAGCCTGAAAAGACCCAAACTTTGCTTTGTACACTTAGCTCCTACGCTGTGCCTGATGTGTGTATGCATAGTTATTTGCTCCTCTATCTGTCTCAGGGATCTGAGCAATTCTCAGGCAAAAATTAAGTTTCCCATGAAACAAATGATTGTAGAACAAGGAAAATATTAATTCATATAGCAGATTTTATTTTATTTTTTGCATAACTTCATGTTTTTTCCCATTTTTTTATTAATTAGTTTTGTGCTCAGTGAATACAGTCAATTTGGTACCATTGTTAGGCTCATCCATGACTACCCCCTTCCCGTGGCCCCTCCTTGTTGAGGTATATGGGTGATGTATTCTAGAGCTAGCCCACAGTTATGGGTAGGATAAATGTCTCTGCATATCATGCCCCAACATATGGCTCTGACATTCTTTCCGCCTCCTCTTCCGCAAAATTTTCCTGAGCCATGTTGGGTTGGTTCATTTTTGGTCTGCTTCAGTGATGAGGTGTTGGGGGCCTCTGGGTCTCTGGATCTCTGATTTGGTAGGAGTTGATTTTTTTCTGTGTTGACCCCCTTGGGCTGGTACCTGGTTCAACAAGAAAACAGCACCCTTGCTTATTTTGTCAGTTGTTCTTAGTTTCAGCTGGGGCCCTTTTGAGGTATGATGGGGTGGCTCTCTCCTTAGGATCTACATCTATCTGAAAAAGAGAAGCAGATTCTACAATGGAGGAAAAGTTAGCACCAGACAAATGAGATAACCCTTGCTTTTTTATAGATAATTTAATAGGTGTAGGCCCTCTTGTAGCCCACGATTGGTGGTAGCTTGATAATAAAGAGCGGGCTTATTTTTGGATATGGTTCTGACTTATTTCCTAGCTCCAGCTATGAGTCCTGTACCACTGAGGGGATCAGTTAGCCAAATCAAGAGCAGTTGGTTTCCCACCATGGCTGTGCACCACTATTGCACTTGTGTGAGCATCACAACAGGTTATTTGCTGCTAAGTAGTTTAGACCATGAGTTTCTTGGACAGATATTGGTCATTTCTCCCCAGTTTCTCATGTAGTACCTTCTGGCATTAGACACGCTGACTGTCTGGGAAATGACTGTCTTCCAGCTTCCAGCCATGCCATTCCATTTTACATGTCAACCACTTAAGGTGTCTTCAGCAGTAGGGTCTTACCACTAACTTTGGTGGGTCATCAAGTACTCTGACAGAAATCTGTCTTTCTTTTAGGAAAACTTGTAGGTCTCTCTGATCAAAAGTTCATTGTGGATGACAGGTCAGTGCCCACTAAGAAAAGGAAGAAAAAGATAACTAATATAAAAGAGTTAGACAGAAGAGAAAGAGAGAGTGAGAGAGAGACAGAGAGAGGCTGTAGAAGATTAAGGTTAGTCTTCAACATACCCTCTCCAGTGTCGTGTGGCTCGTGTGTTCCCTCTAAGGGCCTGGTAAAGGTTTAGCCATTAGGTCTGCCTTTTAGGATGTAGAATTTTATGTTACCATTGCTGTTTGGGTCTAGATTTGTGTTTCTCACCCCCTCCGTTGCCCACCCTTCCATCCCACCCATCATATTGTCTAGTCCTTGAGATGCTTTCTGCGTATGTAAGACATCTTGGGTAGATTCAGGTTAGGTCCTGTAGATGAGTGAGACTATGTGATGATTTCTTTTTCTGTGATTGGGTAAGTTTACTAAGAATGATCTTTTCCAGGTTCAACCATTTTTCTTCAAATTAAAACATGTTATGTTTTATAATAGCAAGATAAAGCAACAATTTTTAGACTTAAAGTAACTAAAATAAAAAAAGTTAACTTTTGCTGTCACATTAACCAAAAACAATTGCTTAACAGCCACATGCCTAGTGGCTGACATTTTGGACAGTAAAGATTAAAATTATGTAATTGAAAACCAGAAAAACTTGTTTTAGTTTCAATATCTCATAGGGACATTTTCTTTTGCTCTTAGACGTCTATGGATTCAGAAATTCATTTATTTTATCATCTATATATCTGTCTATCATTTATTAACTCTATTCTGTCATGTATCTAGGTGGATATGAAGTTTTAACCTGTCAATTAATATGAATGATAATATATTGTTTGCTAACACTTGTGCATCTGCATTTTCAGTGATTCATTCTCTGAGCCTCACACTCTCTTGTCAAATTGTTTCATGATTCAAAAAGACCTATTAGCATTTCAGCTTGCACTGTCATTTTATACGACATGCTGGAGAAAAGTTGCTTTAATGATTCTTAAGACATGCAACTTGAAATGAATTATCAAATGTGTTTTCCTTGATAGAAAAGTTTGTCTCTGGGCTGGAGAGATGGTTTAGTGGTTAAGGTGCTTGTCTGAGAAGCCTTAGGATAAAGATTCAATTCCCCAGGATCCACGTAAGCCAGATGCTCAAAGTGGTGCACACATCTGGAGTTCATTTTCAGTGGCTGGAGGCCTTTGTGTGTCCATTCTCTCACTCCCCCTCTCTCTCCCTCCCTCTCTCTTTCAAATTTAAAAAAAAAGATTTTAAAAAGGTTTTACAAAAAGAAAAGTTTGGCCCTTCAGAAGTTATAATATTAAGATTTCTGGGTAAAATCTTAATCGTATACTAAAAAATGTTCTTGGTCCTTCAACTGTGTATATGATTTCTCAGACTCTGATACAATAGAAGTAGGAATTAATTTTCTTCAGTAATACCCAATGCCCAATCCCCAGAGGATTAACATTAGTAATTGTTCATGGCTTTATTTGGGAAAGTAGGTGGAAAATGCACATTTAAACAAAGAAAGAAATTGCAAATTAAGTGCATTATTACACACTTGCTTCAGGGGATTAGCAAACAGTACCCTATTACAGAGAAATTGATGTATGGGCCAATAGACTGTGAAATCATATGGTAGGTGCCAGCTGCTTTCTAATTCTTTCTGTCCCATTACAACAATTTCAAAATTGATGGTATTGCCTATAAGGATTCTGTAGACCTGAGATGGACAGAGCAATAGTATCAAACCCTTCAATTTCTTTCAGAAAGCACTGACTAGAAACTTAAAACATTGATTTCTGAGCAATTCAAATCACAAAGTTCATCTGACATTGTTCTTGATTTTAGAAAGAATTTCTCACCTCAAAGTTGTCCCTTAATGAATATAGGATTTTACCAGTATTCATTCATATTACTATCTTCAAATTCTAGTTTCTGAAGGAAATTCTTCTTTTCTGTCTTTTTCCTTATATTGAGAAATGGGAAGTAAAATACTATCTGATGTTCTAGAACATTAGCTTCTATTTCTCATGTCTTAAAAACCCTAGGCAGAGGGCTAGGGAAATGGCTTACTGGCTAAGGAGTTCACCTGCAAAGCCAAAGGACCCTGGTTTGATTCCCCAGGATCCATGTAAGCCAGATACACAAGGGGGCATATGTGTCTGGAGTTTGTTTCCACTGGCTGGAGGCCCTGGCACACCCATTCTCTCTTTCTCTCTATCTGCTTCTCTCTCTCTCTAATAAAGAAATAAATAAAATATTTAAAAATTAAAAAAAATACTCTAGGCAGAATTGGTTTAGAAAAGCACTGTCAGGTGCTGGGGAGATAGCTCCATCAGTAAAGAGTTTACCTTACAAATATGAAACCTGATTTTGATGTCCAGAATCCACATAAAAATGCTATAGAAGTGTGAGCTTTGTATTTCCAGCTCTGGGGAGGAGGAGATAGGCTCACTGGTTATCCATGTTACTCTATTGTTAAGCTCCAGACTAATTGTTTCAAAAATACAAAAGGACAGTGATAGAAACAAAACCCAAATTGTCCTCTGGACTTCAACTATGCACACACATGTACACCTGCATGAACACACACATAAACTTGCACACAAACACACACATATAGGCAAAAGGAAAAAAGAAGAAAATGAAACAAGAGTAAAGGAACGTCAGCATCTATCATCAAATTTAAATTATTTTTTTTCTAAAGCACTTATATCACCTTGGCTTTATTTTTCCAGAAACATATCTGTCTTACTTTACCCCTCCTCAGCTATACTAGTTCCTTACTCTTCCTCGAACACACTGAAGGGCTCTTCCAGACCGCTGCCTAAAATCTCTTGTCATCTAATCTTGTCAGTTTTATTCTGACACACAGTCTCTGGGGATGCTTTCCCTGACTACTTTGTCTAAAATAACCTTCCTTGTGCCCAGTTTCTCTCTAACTTCTTTCCTTTTTAGTCTTCACATGGCTTACTGCTGGCTGTCTTTTTGTCTGCATAAATTGGTTGGTTGATTTCCTCCTACTGATATCTAACACTCAAGATTGAAAAAGCATTGTCTTATTCAGACAGCATCTCCATTCCTTCCAGAGTGACGTTTTCTATTAGATGCTTGTCTTACTCCACTTGGGTGGTGTGGTGGGTAATCATAGTTAACATGATGGCATCTGGAATCAACTAAGAGGCATGCCTTGGGGCATGCTCATGAGGGTATTTTCAAGAAAGACTGACTGAGGAGAGATCCTCTTCCAGAGCGGGTTAGACAAACACTGATGGCCAGGATGTAAAGAGGCCAGAGGAGAATGCAGTGATGTGCACTTGCTTGCCCTTGCTTCTTCCTGTTGAGTATGTCTATCCTATTGCTGCAGTCACAACCGCTGCCACTGTGATCCTTCACTGACATCCAGAACCCACCTTCCTAGACGTCCACTGTGACTGAAAGCCCTGACCCTCAAGTAATCCTTGGGAGCTTCAGGGTCACTTTGGCCTCCTTAATCATCTAGCTTGTGAACTATGCAGCTATTTAGCCCCTTTTGGTTGTAAGTCATTCTAGTAAACCCCTTTTAAATATATATACATAGATATTGTGTGTATATGCATGTTTACACATACATATTATTTCAGCTCGGTTTCCCTAGAGAACACTGATTAAATAAGGTGATTACAACAAATTACTTCAGACTGGGTAACTATAAACAAACAACAGAAATGTACTTCACACAGCTTTGGATGTTTGGGTGTCTAGTGAGGATGACCCTGTCCTTCATAGAATATATTTTCTTCTGTCTTCCCATGGTTCAAATAATTAGATGGTTATCTGAGTTTCCTGGGAAAGCACTAATGCCTTCCTAACCATCATCTAACAAGCCCATTTTCAAATATCATCATGTTGGCAACTTTTTTTTTTCTTTGTATTTTTCTGGAGGTAGGTACTCTAGCTCAGACTGTCTGGGAATTCACTATGTAGTCTCATGGAGGCCTCAAACTCTTGGGGGTCCTCCTACCTTTAACTCCCAAATGCTATGATTAAAGGCATGCAACATCATGACTGGATGGCAACTAAATTTTAATACAGGAATACAACACTGAGTCTTTTAGACCCTGGGTAAAGGTAAATATTTGTTGAATTAAATGCTTTGCTTCCATCCATTCCACATTGAGGCATTGGACAAGTCAGGTAGTATATTTTAGTGATAATTCCTTAATTCATGAGATTTTTTTCATAGATTTCATGAGATAATGTTTGTGAAAAATAACAAGAAAATTGTTGTCAAACAATTTAAGTATTGGAATGTGTTTTGTAAGTTAATGGGAACTCCAAAGATCTCTTTGACTCACAAGTCTGATTTACAGAGCAAAAGTGAATCACTCACTCTTAACCTTTCATCCAGTAAATTGATGTGTTTGGGGAGGCATGTTGTGAAGTATTCCACCTCCACAGAAACATGGCAATAGTCTCTTTAAGGAAGGAAGGAACAAAAATCAGGATTCTATAACATGGATATTTGTCTTGAAGAATGTCATATATTGGGAAGTGAAAGCACTTGAAGAATTTCCATACTTTAATTTTAGTAACTTCCTGCCTGCAAAATTAGTTCATATTTAGCTACTAGATTTTGTCCCTTTGGGCATTATTGGACTGCTATAAGCTGAAGATAATACAATTGAAAATGAAAGGCTGCCAGCTGCTATATTTTAGATGACAGTAATGAAATGGCAACTGGTACATTCTTCAAGGAAATATTCAGGAAAATTCATTGCAAATCAGCCAAATTATCTGCAAACTGATAACCAGATTAAAAGAGAGTGCTAGAGTTCTACAAGAAAATCCCAGTAATATTCATAGGATGTACAGGACTGAAAATAAGGGGGTAAGTTATTAGTTTACAGTAAAAATTAATTATAATGTCACTAAATTTCCTATTCACTTAAACTAATGGTGGTATATAGCCATGTGCTAATAAACAGGGAAGTAGTTTGCTGGATATAGTCACTCCTTAGTCAGGTTAACAAACTACATTAACCATTCATTCATCTGTAACACATAATTAATCACTCCTTGAAAATTACATTGTATAATAAATGAGGACAGACATGATTCATTGCAACTTCTAATTAATTCTATTTAATAATATTTCATAGTTCATTGATAAGTGCTGAGAAAAGGATTACACTGTAGGGTATTTTATGCATTGCTGAGGAAGAAATAAATACCAGGAACAGTATAAAAATGAAACATGAATGAAAAATGTCAGAAGCTTATCACCATCTCTTTCTGTACTCAAGGATCTCTCAAAATTACCAGTGGAAAACTCCAGTTGCATGGCTGCATCAATCTGGTTATAAAGGCTCATATTGATTAGGCCTTGGTGTTTAGCATCTCCGACTGGGGAAGACCTGAGTCTACTTTGTTTGCCTAATAAAAGCCCATGATTGTTTTGTGCATTAATGGAAAGAGTACTGTTAAACAAGTACTTATAATATGTTTAGAGAAAGATCCATTTATATATGAAGACAAACACTTAATACGCAATTATGGTTTGGAGTCATTTTATATATTGTGTTAAACTAGGTATTAAAATAAAAGGGATATTAGTGTTAAAAATTCCCTCTGACTTAAGTGTAATATTTGCTTTTCAGAGAAGAATTGGGCTTTGTAGTACAGTTTATAATATGGTCTGTGGATAAGATACTCACTAGAAATTCAAAGTTTAATTTTGGAAAAATGTATTAACATTTTCTTTTCACTTTGCTAACTCCATAACACTTCTCCAAAACATATTACAAGGACCATTATAGTGTTTACATAATGTAGATGGTGAGAACCCAGAGGAAGAAGATTTTCACAAATAACATGCCAGAAACATGTATCTGAAAGCTGTAAAGAATTTTTAAAGTTAAATAATGTGAAGACAGTCAACTCATTCATAGAAACAAACATATACCAGAAGAGGAAAGGTACAAATGGTCAACAGATTCATTACAATATGCTCAATACCATTAGTGTCTGGAGAAATAACTAAAATCATGAAATACTTATCCATATCCATTAGACTATCAATACCAAGTGTCAGCAAAGATGTGTAATACTCATGGGGGTATAAAATAATAAATCACTTTGGAAAACATTAGTAAGATTTTATAAATAGGCCAGCATTTTCCATGCAACTTCAACAATGCACTACTAATATTTGCAGAGCAGTAGTGGAACTTTTATATCGACAAATACTGGTAAAAATTTTCAGGCAGTATGATTATAAAGGTCTAAATGTACAAACAAATCAAAGCCCATTAGCAGTAGAATGGATAAATTAAATGTAATATATTTGTGCAATGGGATACCACTTGAGTAGTCAACATGTTTCAAAAAGTCCAGATATAAAAAACTTCAGTGTATATACAAAAATCTTGAAAATGAAAATTCTGGTGATGAAGAGCAGACCAAACCCTGTCCAACCTCAGTGACACAGAGTCTTATGCCATCATACAGGCAAACAAGAGCTATGGTGCCCTAGGTCCACCTACACACCACTCAATTTTGAACCACCTGTACCTCAACACCCACATACCACTCATTCTTGAACCACTTGTTCCTTAACATAGTATTTCCTACTGACCCAGTGATCATGACTCAACTTTATCTCTAGAAAACAAATGAAATTCTTTATCTGTTTGTCTGTAGTCATACTTTCTCCAAGATCTGAATCAAAGACTTTAAGAAGGATAGTCTTTCCTGAGTTTGTTCTTTTGTTAACTCAATCCTTCTGTATACTTTATTTTCAGTTTTCTTTATTTCTTTATAGCTACTTTTATACTATATGATCACTCTTTTAAAAAACATTTTTATTTTATTTATTTGAGAGGGGGTCAGATAGAGAGAGGTGGGGTGGACCAGGGTCTCAGCCTACAAACAACTCCAGACATTTGTGCCACCTTGAGCATCTGGTTTGTATGGGTCCTGGAGAATCAAACCTGGGTCCTTTGGCTTCACAGGCAACTACCTTCCTCACTAACCCATCCCTCTAGTCCCTGTACTATAAAGCATGTTAGAAGATGAGAGTGTCCGTTTGGACTTACACTTTTGAAGGAAAGTTTTATCATGACCAGGGAAGCATGGCAGGCCTGAGCAAGAAGCCGTGTCACATCTTCACATCAGCAGAGAATGAGTAGCAAGAGGCAGATGTTCTTTTCTATAACACTTTAAGGTCCACCCTCAATAGCATACTTCCTTCAGAAAAGTTCTACCTCCTATATGCTCCACAACTTACCCAAACAGTGTCATCAGCTGAGGACTAGATATTCAAACACATCAGTCATGGGCAATATTTTACACTTTTACCACCACAGCAGTGTGTTATTGAACATCATCTCTAGAAACACAACTAGAAGAAAGTATAAAACTCTGAAAAACTCTTGTTCTGGTAGGCAAAATACAGTCTTGAGTTGCCCTTAGTGGATAGTCAGAATGAGAATACGGTCCATATTTGGGCTTTCCTATGAGGTACACCAACTAAATGATATCTTTGTTGAAGAGAAGTTCTTTAACAACCAGATAGACCCAGTAACTTCTTCAGTTGACATCAGTCAGCCTCCTGCTATCAACACCTAGTGCCTGCTTATGGTTCCATGAACAAAGTGGCAGGGATAGGCTTCAGAAACACAGACTCACCAATACTAAGACTGACCTGGTTAATACAATTTGGGCTAAATGCCTAGTTTTCTAAAAGCAGTGGCCAATATTGACCTATAGACACAGTAGTCACCAGCCAGTACACCACAACTAGGCTATAGAGCTGGTACTTAATCTGAATCATAACTTTGGCCAACTACAGACAATTATGTCTTATTCTATTTCTTGTTGCTACAATAGAATGTATTTGACTTGGTCATTTACAAAGAAGGGAAGTTAGTTTAACTAAGAGTTTTGGAGACAAGGGAGTTCAAACTTGTGGGGTTACATCTGGCATGAAAACCTTAAGACCTGCCATAAAATGTGGGAAAAGAGCAGAAGGGCAAAAAGACATACATGGTAGAGGAGCACATGTGTACAAGGCAGAGGCAGAGCACAGAAGTAGGGAGTTCCAGACTTATTTTCAAACAAGTTACTTGAGAAATAATCAGTCTACTTCTGGGAAAGCAAGAACTCAAATATTTGATTTCTGTTTTTAGCCAAATCACCTATTAAAAAAAATTTCATAACCACTAACACAGTAAAACATTCTCGTGTGTGTATGTGTGTGTTTGTCTGTGCTCGTGTGTGTAAATGCATGTGCATGCACTCCACAATGCAGATGTGGAAGTCAGAGAACCTTCTGTTTTCTCTACTCACTTTCCACCTTGTTTGAGTCAAAGTCTATCATTCTTTTATTGTTATTGCTATGTTTGCCAAACTTCAGGTCAGTGAGCTTCTAGACAATTCTACTATCTCTGTCTCTCATCTCACCATTGGCATTGTGAAGTTATAGAATATCACCATGGCTTCTGGTTTTTCCATGGAGTCTGAGGATCCAAACTAAGGTACTCATACTTGAGTGGCAAATATTTTATCCACTGAACCATCTCCCAGGCTCCTAGAACTACCCTAGAATGGGCTTCACCAACTCCCAACAATGCATTAATGAAGAATTAAGCCATAAGAGGAGTTTTCAAGGGGAAATCTATCTTGGAGACATGGACATATGATTATGTAGAAAGTTATTTAAACTTTCATTTTTTAAATTTCTTTATCAGTGAAATAATAGTAGCTATTTCAAAGATATTCAATAGAATATCGTAGGCAACACAGGTAAGGA
The DNA here is from genome assembly GCF_020740685.1 of Jaculus jaculus. Lineage (NCBI taxonomy): Eukaryota > Metazoa > Chordata > Mammalia > Rodentia > Dipodidae > Jaculus > Jaculus jaculus. Next base: position 73,331,558 of record NC_059102.1, on the reverse strand, counting down.
ATTGCTGGGCACAACAAAAAGTAGCTATATGTATTTTACTCTTAGTTGATTTGTTAAACACTGGTAAATCTTCCATCTTCAATCTTTCCCGTGCAGTTCTAAAACAAAGATAAATGAAGCAAAAGATAAATCTCCTTATAAAGTCTGAAAAAAATGCTTTGAATGTAATGTGATATATTACATGCTGGGCTTATTTCCCAGAAACCATTCCTGCTACTCTTTTCATACATACTAGCCTAGGAGGAATTATCTTCCCCCAATAATAGTATTTTCTTTAGACAATTTTCCTAAAGTAATCAGTGCATAATACCTGTTAAGGTTGATTGGTCTAGGTATGGACCAAAACATATAAAGCTCACTGGTTGTGAGAACCAATGCTTCCTCTATTTAAGTCAGGAAAAACAAGTTTTGATTCTATTGATAGAGATATCCATCTTGCAAGAGAGAAGGAAACCAGCCTTACAGCTCAGCTGCTGGAAGGAAGAAAAGAAGCAATTACTACATAAAAGTGGAATTGTGTTCTGATGTCCTGATGGTAACTGGAGCTCACAACTTCTGCTTTTTGAATTTTCTTTTTTAACAAATATTAACATATATTAATTATACAAAATAATAGGGTTTTGCTCAATTGTAACACTGCTCTGGTTTCATAAAATAAACAACTGTCCTGTAATAATTAGTAATCTATCTCTCTTCTCTCTTTTTTCTCTCTCTCTGTATAATGCCACTGTACTTTTTAGTTATATACTTTAACATAAAATGGCATGGTGTTCTTTGATGTAACATTATATTCTGAGCTCTATAAATACTCCCCTTGTACTTTGCAGTAAAAGTACATTTGCATTGATTAATTAAAACAGGTATTTTCTTTTGGCAATGAGAGCCTTGGATTTTCATCCTTTAGTGCCTAATAATAATAAATATTGGGCATGAAATATGCATTAATAGGACAATATCTCAGGTGTAGACCACTAGAGCTTCCAGTTTCTTGTCTTTGAGTTTCCACCCTTCTAATTTCTATTATCCCTCTTCTACAAGGACTTCTAAGATTTTAGTGGAGTTAGTAACAAGGTAAAGACCCTTCATAGATAATTCATTAAAGTATTTCTAAAATAATTTTATTATAAGAAAATAAAGTAGGGAATCCCTAATGGGGATTAGATGAGAAATTAATCCTCAACAAGAAAGTTGCATAGAAAAATTATAACAAATTGAAGGTATGTTGGCTGGCTTTCTGTTGCAATAACATACATCCAAGACATATGAGCTTATAAAGATAAAAGGTTTATTTTGTCTCATAGATTTGAGGTTGTCTATGGCTGGTTTGCCCTGATGCTTCAAGTTGTGGCAAGGCAGCATATTATAACAAAAAGTGTGTCATTTCATGACTGGGATTTGAAAATGAGAAAAAATAGGAGGGTCTTGGGTTCTACTGTTTCTTTCAACAGCATACCTTCAAAAACCTGAAGACCTCCTACTTGGTCCTACCTCTTCTAATTCCCACCATTTTCAAGAACCACTGAGATAGAAGTCTAAGTCTTTTCCTGTTATACTTTGGCCTTTAGGGGACATTTATGATCCAAAGGAAATATGAAATAGATGTTTCTAATAGAAAAAAAATTACTGACATCCATAGCTTCTAAAGTAAGGGTAAGCATGGTCAGTGTCTTCTTGGAGAAATCAAAGAAATTTCAATGGTCATTCCATAATAACTGAGTGGGTAGGCCAAAGTAGCCAACAGTATCTGTTCCATAGCCAGAACAGTTATTTAGAATCTAGTCACATTAAGATATAGGATGAATATGTTGAAAAAGGGTGATTTATGAGTTTGCATGCCAGGATTGCAGCCTACTATTGGGGCCTGGTCCTCTTTTCTCACTGACTCACCTCAGTTATTAATAGTACAGGGAAGTCAATTTTTTGTTTTGCTTGCTCTGACCAAGGTCATTTACACAAATGTATATTCAGAATACAGGATAGTTATGCATAAAAATGAAGTGCCACTTCATGTGGGTTCCTGTGCCCTCCAGGGTCCAGCTATGGTTCCCCTGAAGGTGTCCCAGGAAACTGTGGAAACCAAGGTTGAGTGGCCTGAGGAGATTAAAAATCACTTCAGGAATTCAGCTTTGGTGAACAGCTCTTGGTTTATTGTCAGGAAAATGGATTTATAAGCAGTTGAAGGCAGGAAAGGGACCCTAGGGAGGTTTAAAGGTTGCTACCTAATATGGGGACATTCATTCTGGTACTTAGGCAGTGGTAAAGGGAAGGTAGGCAAAGGTGCTGGCTGATACCACATAAGTAGTTTCTAGGCAACGGACCAAAGGCCACAGGGTTATGGACAAAGCCTAAGTCTTATCTAAATGTCCAGGTATCCTGTGCTTGGAGAGGGAGTGGCCTTATTTCCTGCCAGTTTGGGGGTCTGAGATTTTATCCTGGGGTCCAGGCTCACTGCAACCCCCAAGAATGGGGGGAGGAGCTCCCTTGTTGATCTGGTCCCCAAGATATGACCAGCAGTGGCAGTTCAGGCTGCTGCAATCCCTCCTTAGCCTGGTTCCTTCATGTCAGACAGCTTAGATTTGCTTTAACCCAGGGCCCTGCCTATGTCTGACAGCTCCCCCTTTGTTTTTGTAATGAGGAGGTGTTGCTGTAAGGGTCCAAAAATTGCTGAAGAAAGACCCCAGACTCAAAGAGTATGTAAAAGCAAGCACCATTTATTCTGCAGAATCAGCCAGGATGCAGGAGTCAAGCATTCCTGCAAAATAGCCACCCTGAGAGGAGCTCACAGGCTCCTTTTAAGCACAGCTAGAGGAATTTTGATGAGCTTAGTCTTTTCTAACATGATTGGCTAATTTGAACAGTAACTCCACTTGTATTCTTTTGATTGGTCCTAAGGTTTTGGCAGGCTCAAGTCAAAAACTTTAAGGTGGGCCTGTCTAAGTAAGTCCTCAATCTTCTGTTGTCCTTGTTGAGTAGTCTGGTGTATTTGTCTGATGAGTTGGCTAGCAAAGTCTGATGGGAGGATGATCCTTGCATCAGGAGTCTTACACCATCTTTGTTCCTTAGAAGCTGCTGTGCAGGTCTTAATCCTCCATAGTTCTAAACAAGTGGAGTTTGATGTCTCTGGCAATGTTGGCACCAACATTGGAGGCAATTTTGTCACCAGGGTAGTGGTGACTTGGAGGGCTGCCTCTTGTGCCGGCTTGTCAGCCCTGTTGTTCCCTTTAGAAGTAGGCTCCTCCTGTTTTTCGTGACTATGTCAGTGCATGATTGCTATCTCTCTGGGGAGCCATATTGCCCTCAGGAGGTCCAAAACCTCCTGTTTATTTATTTTTTTTTTTCCTTCTGCTGTCAATAGTCTTCTTTCTTTATAAAAGGCCCCATGAGCATGTACCATTGCAAAAGCATAATGGCTATTATATAGATATTAAGTCTCTTTCCTTGGCCTAGTTGCAAGGCCCTGATCAGGGCTATTAATTCAGCTTTCTGGACAGATGTACCTGGAGGTAGGGATGGCTGCAAAGCTAATGCTGGGACCCCTCATGGCCTCATAGAGAAGCTTGGCAATCTCTGTGAAACTGGGTATCCGGAGTCCACAAAACCCTGCCAACACCAAGAACTCACATACCTGTCACCCGGCTTGGGGGTGGGGAATTTGAGGATTGTCCCTATGTGGATTTGAGGCAACAGAATTGGCCCCCCTTGAGTATGTTCCTAAGGTAAGTTACTTCCCTCTGGCAGATCTTCACCTTTCTGGCTGAAACTCAGTACCCCATGTGATCCAATTCTCTCAGCAAGGCCTCTGTGGCTGAGTGGCAGGCTTCTTCATCTGAGGCTGCTATAAGGTCATCTATGTACTGCAAGAGGGTTATTTGGGGATGGTCCTGGTGGTACTCACCCAGATCATCATGGAGTGCCTCATCAAAGATGGTGGGTGGGTTTTTAAATCCTTGTGGCAGTCTGTTCCAAGTTAACTGCCCTATTGCATCCATGTTCTGGATCATTCCATTCAAAGGCAAACAGAGTTTGGCTGGCTGGGGTCAGTGGCAAACTAAAGAATGCATCCTTAAAGTCCAGCACCATGTACACTTTGTGTTCAGGTGGCAGAATGCTTAGCAAAGGGTACGAGTTTGGCACCATGGAGTGGATGTCCTCCACCCATTTTATTAATTTCCCTCAGGTCCTGCACAGGCTAGTAGTCATTGGAGTGTGGCTTCTTTACTGTCAGGAGAGGAGTATTCCAGGCAGACTGACAAGGGATTAACATCCCTTGTGCCCAAGATTTATGTGAAGTGTTATTCCCAGTTTTGCCTCTTGGGGCACAGGGTATTGGCAGACATGGATAGGGCTGGCATTAGCCCTCAGTTGGACCATGATTGGAGTCCAGTGCTTGGCCAGTCCAGTCTGATTTCTTTCTGCCCATACACCTGGAATGCTTTCCCATTGTTCTGTCAGATATGGGCTTTTCAGGGTTGGCTTGGGAGGGAGAGGTATAGAGTTTATATTCTTCCTCCAGAGACACAGTTAATATGTATACAGGACCATTCTGATTAAGAACATGTACTCCCTCAAGGCTGAAATGGATTTGTGCCCTAATTTTAGTCAAAAGGTCTTGTCTCAAGAGTGGATATGGGCACCCAGGTATGACCATGAACAAATGGTTTACCTATCCTATTCTTAAGTCCACTTCTCTTCAGGTAGGCCATGAATATTGATTTATCCCAGTGGCTCCCTGGACCCATGTCCTTTTGGTGGACAAAGTTCCTATGGGCTACTTCAGGGTCGAATGCTGAGCCCCAGTATTGACTAGAAAGTCTACTGGTTTCCCCTACACCTTCAAGGTTACCCAGGGCTCATGGAGGGGATATGCACCCTGATGCCCTCAGTCACTGAGTTCTCCTATCTTCAGAATTTTAGGATTTTTGTCCCTTTGTCTTTGTAGACAGTCATTTTTCCAATGTTTCTCCCATACGCCATGTTTCTTAATTCCCTTGGGTCAGATTTTTCTATAAGGGCTAGTAGTATTTTGCCAGGCCATTAGTTTGTTTATCTTCTGGAGTCTCTCTCTAATTACAAAGTTTTTCTATTGCTACAAATTCTGACATCTGCTTACCCACAAAACCATCCAATTGTTTGAGTGTTCTGCAGATGTCTGGAGCTGCCTGGTTGACAAAGGCCATGTTAACGACAGACTGTTTTTCTCTTACTTCTGGGCCCAGGGGGGTATAGGTCTGGTATGCTTCTAGTAGTCTCTGTAAAAATGACCCTGGGCTTTCCTCCTTACCTTATATAACCTGTCCTACCTTAGATAAATCTGTGGTCTTCCTAGATGCCTCTTGGAGACCCACATTAGAATTGGGCAGTAGTCTTTGAGTCTCTTCTTACCTTCAGGGCTATTGGAGTCCCAGTCAGGGTAGGCTAAGGGGAAGGCTACATCCATGACAACCTGCACAATCGTGGGGGTGGCCCTTAGATCCAGGAATTACATTGTAGGTGGCAGCTAGAATCTGTTCCATTTTCTCTGTTATGAAGAGAACCTACAAAATGGTGACCCTGAGAGGAGCTCACAGGCTCCTTTGAAGCACAGCTAGAGGCATTTTGATGAGATTAATCTTTTCTAACATGATTGGCTAATTTGAACAGTAACTCTACTTGTATTATTTTGATTGGTCCTAAGGCTTTGGCAGGCTAGGTCTAGGAGAATTCTAGGTGGGTTAGGTAATTTTTAAAATGATTTTCTAGGCAAGCAGCAGTTACAGTTGTGTATCTCTTATTGTTTGGGGCAGAAGGCATGAAAGGAACATGTCTGGGAATGTCCAGGAACTGACTCAGCCTCTAGGAGACTATCTACCCAGGCACATGTCAGGGCAGGCACTTTCCAGAAGTCCTGCCTGCCTCTCCAGGAAACTGAAACATAGGCCTAGTTAGAATGGCATCTTACTGAAGCCTGTCATGGCACCAGTTTGGTCTCTTCATTATTATATTGAGTGAAATCCTTATAGTTTATCATAGGGTCAGATAGGGCTAGATGGTGCATGAGAACCTGATTAGTAGCATCCTTAGCAATATTAATTATATGTTGTCTGAGAAATTTGATAAGGCAGGGGGCTACAAGTAATAGGGTTCCTATAGCAAGCATGGGGCTAAGGAGTGGAAGAAACCAGGTGACTAAAGGGTTAGAAAACCAGGTGATGTGGTCCTCAGACTTGTAGTGGTTAAGCAGCTCCATGTTGAGTTTTTTTTTTTTTTTTTTTAAGAGTTCTAACATCTTGTTCAACAATATTTGACTCTGTAACAAAACAACAACATTCTTCTTCTAAGACCACACATATCCCCCATATTCAGCAATAAGGAGGTCTAAGGCTCTATGGTTTTGAAGTACCACACCCGTGAGAGAGTTCAATTATTTCTGAAGAGATTCCAGGCTGTCAGTGGTGAATACCATGACCTGGTCAAGCTTGTCTCAGAAGTCTAGTCTCCTGCAAGGTGGTTGGTTTGGGCAAGAGAGGCTCTTGAAACACCAGAGGCACCAAGGGACAACATCAGGCCAAGGCCTACCAGCAAAGGGATGAAAATCTCTTTTGGTTGGCACAGGCAGAGCTGATAGGTGGCTTCCTCTTCCTCATGGAGATACACCTGTGGAACAATCAAGACTGGGAAACAATAAATGGGAGAGGAATCAAAGAGGGAATTTCAGTAAGGTGAGGTTGGGAATAGCTTGTTATAGATGTAAGATATTTGAGAATGGCATTATTGGAACTGCAGTTAGCAGGGGATGGGTAGGAGATGCATAAAGGAAACAGTTACAAGCATTAGGATGGTTAGTAAAGGGGAGAAGGCCAGTTGCATATTGGATATATTGTGTCCATGCTATAGTGTCTTGTATTTTTACTTTGACTTGTTTTACCTGTGAGAGAATATGATGGTTAGTTTGCACTGGGGAGAATGCAGGGATATACTGTCTAGAAATATAAAGAGTACAAGAGGGAGATGATGAGTAGTAGATACTAGCATACAACTTTCCCATTACCCCTGTCTTCCAGAGTTCATTCCAGGAATCTCGTATGGAGAGTGTACATTCTCTAGCTTTTCAGGAGGCTTTGAAGACAGCATCTGGATGCCTAAAGCTGTCAATGACACAGTAATTGTTTCAGTATCCTCCATAATGGTCCTGGTCTTTAAGGCACTCTGTTTGTTTGGTGATAAGCAAAGCATGCCATTCTATTTGCACAAACCACAGACTTAGGATAGATAAGGAAGGTGACTGTGTCTTGACAGCCCTTGTTAGGGCAATATCTTGTGCCAATAAGTTTATTGACCCCTTGATAGGCCTCTCAGGCTTCAAAGCACCACCCTCCAAGGGGGGGGGTGGAGCAATGAGAGAGGCAGGGTGAGAGACATTTGCATTGGAATGTAAGGTTGTTAAAGCCGCCAACAACAAAATGGCTGAGTGGGAGGCCTATGGCAGGCAGGCATATGGCTTTGGTTGCATCCACGACATCATGGATATCCCCCCATGGGGCTCCCTTTTTCAACCTCCATGGGTGGTGTTTTCTCCGTTTCTTCCATCTCTGATTTGTCAATGTCAGGTGAACCAGCTTTTTGGAATTGGACATTTTGAGACATTACCCAAATGGGCCTGGGCTGGTCCTGTGGGAAGACACAAGCAAATCCCCTTCCCGTGGTGAGGAGGGAAAGTGGTACCTTCCATATTCCATCTAAGGGATCTTGCCATTGCACCAGAATGGGAGGGGCAATCTCTGGTATATGACAGTGGAGGGTGATAGGAAGGTACTGGGAGCTTTTGTATATATTGAAAATGTTTAAAGTAGTCAGAGCCATGGTGAACTGAAAGTTAGGTGCATAGAGATTGGGCTGTTGTTTTTTTTAAGTTGGGCTTTTAAAGTTTGATGTGCTTTTTCTACTATGCCTTGGCTTGTGCATTATGTGGGATTCCTGTATGATGGATAATCTTCCATTGTATGCAAAAAGTTTTGAATGAGGAATTTACAAAAGCTGGGCCATCATCAGTTTTTATTTGATGGGCTCACCCATGATGGTAAAGGTAGAGAGCATATGATGTATAAGTTTTTTGAGTTCTCTCCTGTGTGCTGTGGCCCATATATAATGGGAGTAAGTATCCACTGTCACAAAGACATATTTCTTACAACAGAATTGGGGACTATGACTGACACCAATTTGCCAAAGGGCACTGGCCTTGAGGCCTTGGGGGTCAGTGACCACCATCTTATGGGCAGGTGTTTTTATTAGTGAGGTATAGGGCTATCATGTTTTTAGTATATGTTGGAGTTGATTTGGAGGGATCAGAGGGAAGCATAATTGTAATCCCTAAGGTTTACATGGGTGTTAGCATGAAATTTCTGTCTACAGAAATGCTTCTTCAAGGGTGGCCAGGAAGATGTCTATTGGGTGTCCATAAAAGGCCATCTGGTCTGCTAATGCATTTCCCGCCTTGGTGAGGGGGACAGGTAAGGGGCTGTGAGACCTTATGTGTTGCACAAACAGGAGGACCCTTCTTTTGCAAATGAAGTTGGAGACTTTTTTCACCAGGGGCGAAACAGGGTTTTCACCTAAGGTTCCTTCTTCCTCAAGGAGTGTCAGATAGATGGCATATAGTTCCTTATATTGTGGGGATCTGTCAGGAAGTTTTTTAAAAATGATGGTGGGAGTTGATCCTCTGGGTGGTAAATTACTACTACTGCTCCTCTCTTCCTCCCCTATCTGTAAATATTCAGAACAGGAGGGAGGAGCTCCTGGGATTTTTTTTTTTTTTTTAAGAGGTGGGATGGGAGACATTTTAGAAGGGGTATTGAAGGAATCCATTTTTCATTAGGCTGGTGGCAAATTGGCAGTGGTTCCTAAATAGCCATTGTACATCAGTGAGGAGTGAGAGAGAAGGGGTTTATAATAGTGTCAGGTTCTTTGCCCAAGGTTTGGGGAGCCCAATGTTGCCTGGTTTTGGTCATGGCCACGAAGGCATCAATCTCTGTTAATAGACATGGGGCAGGAGTCCTTGGGGTTGATATAGTGCTCCCATGACAGTTTGGGAGGGGTTAAATATCGTAAGCTGAATGGGCTTGTCTGGTGAGTACCAGGCAAGTGGCATATCAGAAAATATATTATTAATCATAGCTAATGCCTGTTTTGCCTCTGGGCTTAGTAAGCAGTGGAGGGGGGATGGGTCTTTGTCACCTTTTAACATATCAAATAAGGGTTGTAAATCACTAGTGGGGACAGGAAGCCATGGCCAGAGCCAATGGAGGTTCCCCAGAAAGCACTGATACGAGACCAATGTAAGCTTCTGGGGAAAGGACAGTGTGGGTTTAAGAGGCCTGGAAGAACTTAGGGAGAGTTCTGTCTACAGAAATGCTATGGGTGGGATAAGTTGGACATTATTTGGGGAAATTTTGAAGCCTGCTTCAGTGAGGGAAGGTATTACTTGATCCCTTCGCTTGGCTGGTGAGGTGGAAGAGTCTTTCCATTCTAGGATATCATCCATGTAATGACAGGTATTAATTCTTTGATCTAAATGTGGCTTTAGTGCCATACCAACTGCTTTTTGGCATATAATAGGACTATTAGCCATACCTTGGGGCAGGACCATCCATCCACTCAAAGCATTTGGCAGGTTCTGCATTATTGATAGAGGGGACTGAGAATGCAAAGTGTCAGTCTCGGGGGTGCAGGGGTATAGAAGAAAACAATCCTTATTATCAATTGCTAGGAGGGGTTTGTTGACTGGAATGGCTGACACAAGGGGAAGTCCCCTCTGAGGTGCTCCCCAAATAAGCATGGCTTTTTTAATGGCCCTAAGATCTTGTAGTAACTTCCATCCTCCTGAGCCCTTTCGGATTACAAACACAGGAGTGTTCCATGGGCTCCTTGAGGGGCAGATATAATTAAGTTGGAGTTGTTCTGTTACTAACTGATTTAGAATTTCAAGTTTCTCCCTTGGCAGAGGCCACTGTGCAATCCAGGTTGGCTCATCAGAGAGCCATTCTAGGCAGGGAGTTTCTTGCTTAACAGTGGCCTTTAGGATTGGGGGTGACATTGAGAAAGATGTTCCATAGTCTTCTATTTCAATGCATTCTCCTTCTATATTACTGGTGATAACTACATCTAGGACCTCAAGATTGTCTCTTCCTAGCAGGTTAGTTGTTACATCTGCCACTAGGCATAGGATGAGACCTGTGATTCCATCTGGATACTGCCACTTAAAAGCTTCTTTGGCAAGATATGCTTATGAAGGACCACCTACCCCCATTGGTTGGGGCCCGGGAGAATTAATTCTCAGTGTTTCATAACTTCAGATCACTTTAGGATTGTCTTATCTGTCCCAGTACCAATTAGACATTTGTAAAATTTTCCTCCAACCTTTAAGGCCAGCCTTGGTTGGGCCCCCTCTAGGATGCTTGTTACCCATTGTATATTACAGGTTTTCCCTCTTCTTGGTGGGGCTAAGGATTTACCCATTTGGAGTTTACAGGCTCTAAGGTTTTGCCATCTTTGTCATGAATGGAGTGCTAGTTTTTTTTCCAATGATTCACCTTGCAACATCTAGGGCAAATTGCTTTTGGATGGCGGGGGAGCCTTTTGTTGCTTGATGTTCAGGGCATTTCCCTCTCCAATGTCCTTCTTCTCTGCAACTGAAGCATTTTCCTCTGGATTTTAAGGCTACTATGAAGGCCTGTGCCAGAGAGGTGGCTTTATGTGAGGCAATCCAGATATCCTGAGTGGCAACTATCCATTTATCATAATTCTTATCCTTGAAGCTTTGGCAAATTCGCCTATATTCTGACGTCATATCTTCCCAAATAATGCTTTTGAGAAGGAGGTCCCTGGCTGTTGGATTGGGGATTTTTCTCTCTAAATTGGTTCTTGCCCTTAATATAAAGTCAGTATTAATGAAGCCCATAGGCTCAGGAGGATGGACTTAGTCCATGGTGCATGGATCCCATCCTCCCTAATGGCCTGTCTGAGTTCTTTAAGATAACCAGCTTGATAAGGACACCAATCTAGGGGTTGAACCTGAGTTGGTTGCACATTAACAGGAAAGGCTGCTACTTCCTGATTGAATATATTTTTATTGTTATCTCAGACTTCACATAGTTGTTGCGTGATTGTAAGTGGGACAGTGGATGGATGGGGGTCCTGGCCAGGGAAACTTATCATGTTAGGATTCTTTTGGCCTGTGTTACATGAGTCCTGAGGGCGTTAACCTGGATTGGGAGGCGGGTAGATTGATGAATGTGGATAAAGGGGAGTGGATGTAGGAGAGTTTGGGGTCAATTTTCTCTAATTTCTTCTATTGGTTTTTCAGGGGAACTAAGGCCCACTATTGGCCAGTCCTCATTGCTACTCTCATCAGAGTCATCATCTCGTTTTGAGTGGAGGTGTTTTGCTTTTTTTTCTGGGTGAGGGGAGGCTAATGCATTGCCTAACAGCTGCTATGATTGGGAGAAAAGAGAGAGAGAAAGGGTTTCCTTCCTGAACCTCCTGTCTCCTGGCTAGATAAGCTATGTGGGTCCATGTCTCTGGGTCATATAGATCCCCAGATATCTTCCAGGGAGCAACCTGTAGGGCTTCTTTCCAAAAGCAGGTAGCCTCTTTCTGGGAGAGCTCAATTTCCCTAACTTTCAGGAGACCTCTTATTCCATGGATCTGTGATTTGTTTTGGTGGGAGGCAATGTTACCCATGACAGAGGAACAATTCAGAATAGGAGGAAAAGATGATGACATCAAAATAAAAGAGACACTGATTGAGAGGAGGAGGGGATATGATGGAGAGTGGCGTTTCAAAGTGGAAAGTGGTGGTGGGAGGGAGGGAATTACCATGGGATATTGTTTACAATCATGGAAGTTGTTAATTACAAATTAATTACTGAATTGAAGTTGTGGGATACACTTAAACGTCCTAATATCAGAATCATTGGAATACCAGAAGATGAAGAATTTCAGACCAAAGGCATGGAGAACTTATTTAACACAATAATTGAAGAAAACTTCCCCCGTCTCTTAAAAGAAAGGCCAATCAAGATACAAGAAGCAAACAGAACTCCTAACAGACTAGACCAAGGAGAAACTCACCAAGACATATTATCATTAGGACATTAAACATTGACACCAAAGTGTTTAGAATTTTTATACCCTGTGAGCAAGCATTCACATGTTTGCAAATCTTCCCCTGGAATTTTTCCTTTCTGAATAGCACACGTGCAGTCATTCTTCTTACCAGTTCTTCATTGTTATGAGGCTGATTCTTTCATATTCATATTCTCTCTCTTTCTTTCTTTTCTGCCAAATGTTGCTCTCAAATCTGGTTGCTTGGCCATATATCTCAAATCAGCTTACATTTTCTTCCTTGATTCTAGGTAGAGTCTTTTGGGAGCTAATTATTATCATTTCTTTTTCCCTGATAGAGTTGTAAGACCTGTGAGCTGTAGGTAACTGCCACTGAACTCTTGGGAAGTATTTGAACTCAAAGACTAGTTAGTATTCAGCTTCCTATTGAGTAATAAGATAAAAGGGCATTTCTGAAAAGAAAGACTAGAGTTGCCTTGTAAAGTGGCAGAGTCCCTAGTATTTGTGGAGCAAGATACTACGATGCAGATAGTTTGCCCTACCATTTGGACTGAACCACCCATTGATCTGGCTCCTTTACTTTAGAGATGGCCCTGTTAAAACTTTAAAGCTAATCTTTTCTTTTTTTCTTTTTCTCTTTCTTTCTTTCTTTCTTCTTATTTTAATTTTTTGGAGAGTAGGATATTTAATTTTATAATTTTCCTCTTAATAGTATCTTCTTTACAACTTATTTATTTATTTTAGAGAGAGAGAAAGAAAGGGCCAGACAAATAGTTAGAGAATCAGCACGCTAGGACCTCCAGCCCTGCAAATGAACTTCAGACACATGCACCACCTTGAGCATCTGGTTATGTGGGTCCTCAGGAATAAAACATTGGTCTTTTGGCATTCCAGTCAAGCAACCTAACTGCTAAGTCCAATAGTATCCTTTTAAGATGAGCAGTCCACTGTTTATTCTTTATGAAAAATAGTTGATGTTTATATAATTAAATTATCTTTCTTTTTTCCTTTGTGTTTTTAATTGTTATTTTTTTGTATATTTTTACTTATTTATTTGAGAGCAACAGAAGAGAATGGACGCATCAGGGCCTCCAGCCACTGCAAACAAACTCCAGACACATGCACCCCTTTATGTACCTGGCTTATGTGGGTACTAGGGAATCAAGCCTCGAACCAGGGACCTTAGGTTTCATAGATAAGAGCTTAACTGCTAAGCCATCTCTCCAAGCCCTTCTTTGTTTTTCTGAGGTAGGGTTTCATGCTAGCCTAGGCTGACATGGAATTCACTATGTAGTCTCAGGGTGGCCTCAAACTCATGGCAATCCTCAAACCTTTGCTTCCCAAGTGCTGGGATTAAAGGTGTGCACCACCACACCTGGCTTAAGGTATTTTGTATAATTACTTAAGCCTCCTCTATTAATTAAAGGTGTCTTAGAGCTTGCTTCTTAGGGATTCTTATATTATTAGTCCATACCTCTTTCAAGACTCTGTAGGATGGATATGAGAAATTACTATATATACAATAAGCATCCAACTGAGACATGAAATCACCTATGGAAAAGAGCTCCTGGGACCTTGACTTACTCTACTGTTCATCCTTTCTTTCTTTCCTTCTTTCTTTCTTTCCTTCTTTTTCTTTCTTTTTTGGCATAGTACCCTCAGTTAAAAATAGCTAGTTAGTTACGTGAGCTTTGTAAAATCTATATTAGCTCCCAAGGGTCATAAGAAAGAATTTAGTGATATTCAGTAAAACCATGATTAAATGATCCATCAAGGACTTCTCAAGCTTCTGCTGATGACTTTAATACTTTTTCAGCAAGAAAGGCCCTGCCAGTTTGCCACCTAATTAAGCAAAATGACTTGTCTGATAAATTTAGTTCAATGACAACGAGATGTCCGCAAAAGTCACTAGAGATTTTATGAGTAATAATTATTAAAAATTGTTATTAACTATTTCACATTAAGATTTTCTGTTACCCCAGTTAATTAGTATTGCATTTTAATATAAAAGGAGAAAATATTAAATTGATTTTTATAAATGTGGGCTTGCATGATATATAGGAGATTTTAAAAGTCCCAAAGTAAAACTCTGGCAAGAATCATGTAGGTATGACTGCTTAGATGTAATACAAAGTAATATTTCAGAGTATTTATGTTCATCACAGCCCTCCACACAGTGTGGTATGATTTTAAAAAGGAGGCAAGGGCTGGCGAGATGCTTCAGTGGTTCAAGATGCTTGCTTGCAAAACCTGACAGCCCAGGTTCAATTCCTCAGTACCTAGGTAAAGCCAGATGTACACATGTATACATCTGCATCTGGAATTTAAATTTATTTGCAGTGGCAGGAGGCCCTGGCATACCCATACACACACACACACACACACACACCTTTGCCTCTCACTCTCTCTCTGAAATAAATAAATAAAATATTTTAAAAAATATAAAGAAAGGGCAGGAGAGATGGCTGGGTCATTAAGATATTAGCCTACAAAGACTAATGACCTGAATTTGATTCCCCAGTGTCCACATAAAGTCAGATGTACAAAGTGGTACATGTGTATAGAGTTTGTAGTGGCTAGAAGCCCTGACATGCCCATCCACTCTGTCTCTCTTCTCTCTTCCTGCAAATAAATAAATAAAATATTAAAAAATAAAATGGTCATAATATAGATGCTTCAAGATACTTTTCATTTTGTGCCTTGTTTCTCCAGGTGATACAATAGGGGTAATAATTCAGCAGAAATTTTGTAGAAGGGGAAACACTTTGAGCTATGAAAGATTCTGTGGAAATAGTTCAGAATTGTGACATTTCTCAGTGTGTAATGATTTTCTATGGTAAGAATAGCATGGAGTAAATAGGGTTTGCAGTACAGTTAACCTGATTCACCATCCAAAATCCTGGTGCCATCTCTGTGACTAGAAAATACTATCAATGACTTTATATTCAAGTATACTGGCCATATACATTCTATTCTTACTGGAGATGGGGGAAAACTAGGTAAAGAATAAAGAATATTGCCGACAAGATGAAAATCTTCAAATTTCTAATATTTCTAGTATTCCTAGGCTCATCGAGGCAGGAAGCATATAGTGTCTCTGCAGCAAGATCCTCCACTTGATTTGCAATTCAGTGTAAATATACTCCATTTGTGTTCAATCTCTCTCTCTCCTCTCTGCCTTTCTTTCCCTCCCTCCATCTCTTGCTTTTTCCCTCTTGGTGCTGCTTATCCAAGGAAACTATTTTCTTTCCAAATTTCCAAAGAGCTCATGTTGTCACTACAATGTTCATATTATATTAGGAGGCATGTTGAGTTTTCTGAGAAGTTATATTCCTCTTTGGCTGCCTGGAGGAAGGACCTCAGCAATACATGAGCTCTGACGTATAAAGAGCATTGATGCTTCTTTATCCCTGATCTAGACATCCAACTCCCTTCTCCAGAATTGGCTGTCAAGAGCTCATATCTATGACTTACAGGGCAGACGCTAGAGCCTCAACCGAGAGGCCAAGGTGCCTAAAAGTTTGTCATTTTCCTTCTCTAGAACCTGGGTGCTATCACAGTCATAACTTCAGGTTTGAGTTAATCCCTGTCATATTGGCAGTTTTGTGTTTTCTTGAGCTTTGTATAGTTTTGTGTCTGTTCTATATTTATATATATGTTTGCTACTTTTACCTTCTTGTGGCCTTTTAAGTATGTAGTGGGCCACAAGAGCTCAGTGTCCTTCATTTTAGTCTAAGAAATATGAGGCTAAGCACCTATATGGAGCATTTTCTGAAATCCCAGTATTGCCTTGCTTTCTCCTAATCCCTGTGCTGTACTTCATGGTTTCTTAGGAGAACTTCAATAACACATCACATGTATTCTAATCTTTGTCTCAGTCTATTTTTGGGGGAACTTTACCAGAAGAGAGGCCAGTTGAAGGACAACTACAAAAGGACACATGAGGAAGAAAGATGCTCTGTTTTCATTTCTGCTAAGTGTGCAAGGTAATAGGGGTAGTTACCAAAGCTCATACCAAATAAGAATGCACTGGTTGAATACCTTTAAGTAATTTTTTTTGCCCTTATTCAATATTTAGACATTCAAGAGCTGCATATTGTGGATGATGATGTGCATTGAGAGATTTGCCTAATAATAAAATTCCATAGAACAACAGTGTCCTGAGTTTTTGACCAGTGCTTTCCACCCTGCTTAATGTCAGACAAAGTAGAGTTCTTTTGAAGGTGTGTGTATGTATATTTGTATGTGTGTAGGCATACATGATTGTGTGTGTGTGTGTGTGTGTGTGTGTGTGTGTGTGTAAGCCAGATGACAATTGGGATGCCATCCTTAGGAATGCTGTCCACAGGGTTTCTCACTGGCATGGAGCTCACCATTTTCAACTACACTATCTGACCGTAAGCCTCAGGGATCCACCTGTCTCTGTCTAACCAGTGATAGAAATACATCTGTGTGCAGCATTTTTAAGGGAGCACTGGGGGATGAAACCCAGGTCCTTTTAATCACTTTACTGGGCAAGCTATCTCCCCAGACACAAAGGAATATCTGAATATCAACTCAGCTATTAAACTCTTTGGTAATAAAATGTTCTGACAACCAGCATGGCAGGGTGATATATAATATTTGCTCATTCTAGCAAGTATAATGTTTTTTGGTGGTAACTTCTCCAAACATCTTTTCTGCCCCAATCAATTACATTGTAGATTATACCTATTCAATAGTGTTTAATGAGAAGCACTAATGCTTGGCTACATAATTGTGTAAAACTATAAGTTTATGCCATTATCCATAATAAGAAAAGATAAAAAACAGAAGTATAAGGTAGGTCACATTTACATTATCATTGGCAAGTTTTTATTTATTAGATTGTGGAATGTATATTTTAACAAATATTATTTAAATATTTTGGAAAAATTACAAAAGAAAAAAGGAAAGGCAGGTACAGATGACTAGAAACAGCCATACCTTTTACCCTTTTACTGTTTTTTTCCTGAGATGTTTGAGGGACTAGAGAATATTATCTAACCTGGCCCTTTGTTTGGAGGTCAATATGTCACTAGACTACATAGTTTAACCAGTGCCAGGACCACCTTACAAACTTACTGTTAACATACACATGTAAAATAGTATTCCTTTAAAAATATTTATTTATTTATTTATGTGAGAGGGAGAGAGAGAAAGAGAGAATGAATGGGCACACCAGGGCCCCTAGCCACTGCAAATAAACTCCAGACACATGCACTACTTTGTGTATCTGGCTTAATGTGGGTATTGGGGAATCAAACTGGGGTATTTAGGCTTTGTAGTGGTTAAGTTCCTTAACCACTGAGAAATCTTTCCAGCCCTAAAATAGTATTCTTTTTATGAGATCAAGTAAGAGAAACTGATCCATTTATAATAATTGTCATTATTAATATGATTTCCTTCAGAGCTCCTTTGGTTTGCATTATAACTGAGAATAGTTATGTCAAAATATCAAGCAAAATGTGTTCTTTTTAATATCATCATGTGATGGAAACACAGAGAATTGTGAAAAGTATGTTGAAGCCATCATATGACTCATAGTAGTGATCAGAAAATTGTTCACATTCATGCAATACATGCATGTGACCTTGGGGACTTGGTGTCTATAAAAATTTTCTTCTCCAGGCTGGACAGATGGCTTAGTGGTTAAGTGGTTGCCTGTGAAGCCTAAGGACCCTGGTTCGAGGCTTGATTTTCCAGGACCCACGTTAGCCAGATGCACAAGGGGGTGCACATGTCTGGAGTTCATTTGCAGTGACTAGAGGCCCTAGTGTGCTCATTCTCTCTCTCTCTGTGTCTGTCTGTTGCTCTCAAAAAAATAAAAGTAAACAAAAAAAATTCTTCTCTAGAGAATAGAATTAAACACTAGGTCTTTACCACTTGTGCATACTTGGAAAGGAATTTAATCACCTTTTCTTTCTCAGGAGCTGGCTGGATGTAGTTGTTATTCACTAGTTGCACGTGCACAAGTTTTATAACCTTTTCCTCTAGCACTGGAAAGTTTGCTTTCATCTGTATCTGAGGAATCTTTGTTTTTTTTCTGCTACAAATATACTTTGGTTAAACTTTATCCTCAATGCAAGTGGTAAGGAAAAAAGAACCCAACAGAGATGGGAATGTGGCACAGGGAACGCAAGAGTGATGCTTGCACACAAATCATTAAAACATTTGTCAAAAAGGAAAGAAACTTACATCTTAGTGTCTGAATTGTGTTCCCTAAAATTTTGGTCTGGTGAGATGACTTAGCATTTAAAGTGTTTGCCTGAAAAGCCCTAATAACCCCAGTTCAATTCTCCAGATGCACAAGAGGGAACATGCAGGTGGAGTTCATTTGTAGTGGCTTAGAGGCCCTGGTAAGCCCATTCTCTCTCTCTCTTTCTGTCTCTCTCTCTCTCTCCCCTCTCCCTCTTTCTCGATCTCAAATAAATAAATAAAATATATTTTTTAAATCTCTTAAAATTTGTTCTAGGTACAATATTGGTTCTTTGCTGCATTAGGGAATCAATACTTGGATCTAACTTCAACATGATTTGAGAGAGGAAAAGTAGCCCAGGTAAAACAAGATACGAAGTTATGCAATGATCAATCAGATGACAGTTGCCAATAAATTTTCCGTGAAGTAGTTCAAAGCTAATTTCTTTTGTGAAAAAAAAAAAAAAAAGAATCTTGTAGGAATCCTATGGGGAAATTGACACTAATTATTGGGTAAACTAGAGTTTGGCTAGTCTCTTCAAGATATTAATCCTAAGAAAATAATTATTTCATCAACTTTTGCTAAGGATTTGACTAAAGTTTTATTATATGAGGGAAAAGGAAAAGGAAAGGATCCAGGAAATGTTGCCTTATCTTGCATTTTGAGTCATTGACTTCTGCATACTCAGAGAGAGAGCTCCTGTTGATTGTCTTGAGGGTAGATGTTTAAAAGTTAAGTCTGCTCTGCCTGGTCCCTTGGCTAGCCTCTTGCCCTCTTCCTTTGGGAACTGAGCCTGTCTCCCCCTGTTTCCCACAATGTGCAGTGGGGCCTCTGAGCAGAACAGATCTCCCTCTGCCCCATCTCGCTCAGCTTCCTAGAGGCCTGCAGAGAAATGGCCCAGCTGGTAGGAGTGCTAGGGTTTCTGTCTACCTCTCACATTGGCCAGAGTCTTCTCACTTATTAGCCAGAGGCTGTCTTTTGAACAGAAAGGGAACAGCAACAGCTTCAGTTCATAATCAACTCTATTTGCCATAGCAAGTTCAATAAAGCAAGAAGCATTTTACCAATTGTAGCTCTATTTTTTGTTTGTTTGTTTTTCACTGAAGCTACTTGGTTTGTGTGGGTAGGTCAAGAATCCCTGAATTGAACTCTGCCACACTGCCTGCACTTCCTTAATTATATAGTCAATTGTGTGCTAAAATCTGCTATAGGCACTGTGTGGGAAATGGGAATAAGCACATGGAAATTCTGGCACCAGACCTCAAAGGGCCAGCCCTTCAGGGTGAAAGATATGTCTGCTGCAGACAGTGAGTTAAGGTGATTTCAGTGAGACGAGCTTGCACTGAGGTGTCTTAAGAGAAGTGTGTGGGGAATGTGGAGAAAGGATGGCAATGGCTGCATCTTACTCACCAGGGCTGTCATGACTGTATAACTGCCACCCTCTCTGGCCATCACTTTGCCCTGTCCTGTGCCTCTTTCATCCCTAGGCAGGCTAACTCCAGGTAAAAAGCCCCCAAAACTTTAGCCCCTTCTAATTCTCCTCTGCTAACAAATTCAGCAGCCACTGTTTCCCTAAGGTTTTAGCAAAAAATCTGAGTACCACTTGGAGCTGGAGTCGATTCATTGTTCATGAATCAAACCCTGAGGCTAGGTGATGTGCTCATTGGCCCAGTTGGAATCATTCACAACTCAATTCAGACAGGGAGATTGTTTCTGGTCTCCTTTAACAAATTTATGGCAGCAGACTTACCAGGGCTGCAGCTCAGTGGGTGTTTGATCCAAATACCCTTCCAAAAATGTCCTAGATTGTGAGGCAGACAAAAATAAAAAGTATATCACATTATTACTAAGCTCTGGTCTCCTGATTCTCTATCAATTACACTAGAAAAAGAGCAGAGGTAAAAAATGATGCAAGGGAGAAAGAAGGAAGTAATAATATCAATAAACATACTGAGGGTAGCAGCATATACACTTTGAAAGGTAGTTTGGATAGCAGTTGTTTAACATCTTTACCAGTTGAGATGGACCAGATTTATTCAACCTCTCTTTAATAGAACCTGTGGATCAAAAATAATTTGTATTAGAGCATTTTATTTATGCTTGACACAGCTTTAGATGTTGTGGTAAAAGCAAACCTCATGCTTTCAGAGGAAAAAAAAATATATCCACTAATACATTTTTTAAAAAATATGATAGTAGAAAAGGGACTATTTGGGAATATGAAAAGAGAATAGGCAGGGGTGGTGGACAAAACAGGGTAGGGTTGGTGATATGGTTATTAAAGTATATGATCTGCTTATCAGAAAATGTCACAAAGAAAGCCATTATTTTGTACAGTTAATTCAAACTTAGGAAAACAGAAAAAGTATATGAAAGTGCCCTAGATGCCATATGCATACAGGCTGAAAATTTTTATAAGTGTTCATTAATTGAGGTTATTCAAGAAAAGTTTTATGGTATTATTCTACCATTTTTAAGTTGGAAGGCATTCAAGATTACAGGAGGAAGGAAATGACAGTAACTAGCCAGTGCTTCCCAAATTAACTTAAGATGCATTTTCAGTATTTTGAAATTAGATCCCCAGACCTTATCCAAACTTAGTGCTTCACATTTTTCTTAGGATAGGCAGTTTTTATTGCCAAGAAAGTATGAGGCCCCTGTTTAGGGGTCTGGTGCAGCTGTAGCAAGCAGTGTAGGATACGTAGGCCCATACTTACAAACAACACTTCTCCCTTCTCTATGATGAGGCCCTTTTTGCCACTGTGTATGGAATATGAGTCAGCAAAAAGACCAGAGATGGCTCTGGATCAATTATAATGTGCAAAGAATAATGCTGAAATGCTAGGAGACCATGTTAAAATTCACATTTTCACAGGAGGGAAGGGATAAGGAAGAAGGAAAGGAGGAAGGAAGGGGGTGAAGAGGAAGAGAGAGAGAGAGAAAGACAGGTTTATTTATGCCAAAATATCCAGTGTGCTTCTAATTCAATTAAGTCTCTGTATTTTCCATCCAGCCAGCTCCCCAGAGCTTTACCAGCATATGCTGCTGCACTAACAATGCCTTCTGGGTACACAGACCTCTCCGAGTGGAAGCAGGCAGCTACTTAGTAGTCACTCTATGCGCAGCAGGGCAGAAGTTGAAGAGCAAGCAGTGAGTATGGCTTGAGAAGCCCTAGACAGACCACAGGGAAGATCCTGACAACACAAGAACCGGAATGCAGATTGTACTCACATTCACAATCTATCATGAAATACCTTGGGTGTCCATTACTATGAACATCTGAGAACTTAGTCCTTCCTAACTAAGTCTGTGGGAATTTATAACACCAGAACTTGCTGGGGTTTTACTTTAAAATATTTTTCCAAACTGCCAATGAAACACTGTCGATGATAAAGCAATGGTCAATGGAAATAGACATTAATATTTGCTCACAGAAAGATGTCTGTTACCTAGATACAAGTTGGACTGCATTTCTCTTTCCAAAGAAGTTGTGTGTAGCCATATGCTGATTACTCTGACTAGTACATGAGTGAAATCGGTGTGTTCCATACACCTGCAATCACCAAGCAGCAACAAAGCATGACCAACCACACAAAAGTAAGTGATGCATCATCAGAGATGTTCACAGCTGGCCACTTGTTCTTCTCACCATTTTTTTCTGTCTTTCATGGTAGCATCTCACTCTAGCTCAGGCTGACTGGGAATTCACTGTGTAGTCTCAGGGTGGCCTCAAACTCATGGCAATCCTCCTATCTCTGCCTCCCGAGTGCTGAGATTAAAGGCTTGCGCTACCATGCCCGGCTCTCACCAATTTTTAAAAGTTATTTCTCCACAGCTCTTACCTTCCAAAACAATCATTAGTCTTTAACTTTGAATTAGTATAGTTCTATATTTTATTCTGTCTTCCTCTGGGCCAAATCAAAGAGCCAGGTGGGCTAGCTGAAAGTTCAGCCTGTTAATAATACAGCATACTTCAGATCACCCCTGTAGTGTAACAGACATCTACTTTGAGATGCTGTGGTTTATCATGCAAGCCTGGTCAAGGCAATATTCAGGGTTCTTTAGGGATGAGTTTTGAGGAAAGGCAAAAGGAAGAAAGAATAGCAATCTTAAAAGCCAGTGCTACACATCAATATCCATGAAGCATTCACTGGAAACATCTCTGTGGTTTGTTGTTCCTAACAGTATTCCCCTATGAGTCTCCTGACCAAAGACTTTGGTTTGGGAATGCCACTGTGGCAACAAGGTGTTCTGTAAACCCATAGATTAAAGCCTTCAATAAAACATTCAATTTCTATTATAGCTACATAGTAAATAAGCAGCAGCTGTTTCTTGAAATAATACTTAAGTGCTGAGAAGAGTGTATCTATTCCTCTAAACCTATACCATGATTTTCTCTAGATAGTAGCAAAGGCTTCGTGCCAAGCTGCTAGTGAAGCTAATTTTAATATGTATATATTTGGAAGCCACTGACTAGGTTAAAACCTAGTGGTCATACTTTGCTAAGATAGACAGTGAGAAAAAAAAAGGAAGAAATTTTCTTAAAATAGAGTTTCCCAGGCTCCCAAAGGCCTCTACATGTAAAGCAGCTTTGACTACTCTGATGGGTCCATAGAGGGCACATGTCTATTAGTACTTCCTTTATATTGGCAGGAGAAACTCAAAAGTAAAAGTGGCTCAGAAGCTACAGTTAGGAAGGATATTTATAGGTCATAAAACACTCAATGAAGTAGAATGAACATTAACTCAGGGAGATGAAAATCCACTTTTGATAAAGTCTGCAATTTACCAGCTATATCTCATCTGACTACTGTTTAGCCTGAAAGAGGGACTGCCAGTGTTTCTCCATCAGTGAGGTCAGTCACTAACTTTCCCACAACTTCTTCTAGGTTATCATCCTAGGTTGTGGACCATTTGCCTGGATTGATTTCTGAAACTCAACTTCTCCCTGGCATACACTCTCTTCCATACCCTAGGCTGCTGCTAACTGGCAGTGATTTGGGTCCATCAGCTTCCCACTGGTGCCATTTACCTTCTCTATACCAGTTGTGCCAACAATTTGTCATTAGAGAGATCACACACTCAAATTCTTCCAAGTAGATTTTTCATTTCCCAGCAAAGAAGATAGAGCATTGGACCCACATTAGAGCCTTGGATCAAAAAGTGACTTTGAGTGCTCAACATCACTCTAGGACACTTACCTTTCCTCCCATTGGGTGGCCAATGTTTATAGCATCAAAATCAAGAGCACTGAGTGAGTTTAGGCATTCAGCTTCTCCATTGGACCCCATTCCTTCTCTTATCCAGACAGTGATGTTTGCAGCACCAGAGCTAAGGTGAGTTTGGACATAGCTGTAACTTTTTCAAGTACTCACTTAATACAATAGTGCCAGAAAGACCAGACCAACCAGGAAAGTATCAACTCTCAAACTACTGGATTTAAAAAATAGGAGAAACTCTCCATGGTATGAGAGTGGAGAAATACTTCCTGAGTAATATCCCAGGATCTCAGGAAATAAAACAGTCACTCAACTAGTGGAATCATGAAACTGAAAAGTTTTTGTAAAGACAAATGTACCATAAACAGAGTTGACAGACTACCCACAGAAAGGGAGAAAATCTTCCCCAACTATACCACTGACAGGGCCTTAATATCTAGGATCTAAAAAGAATTCAGAAAACTAGGTAATAAAAAAAAATCAAAGAATCCACTAAAAAATGAGGCAGAGAGCTGAATAAGAAATTCTCAAAGGAAAAAAAAAATACAAATAACTAATACCTAAGAAAATGCTTGCCATGCTTAACCATCAGGGAAATGCAAATTGAAACAACTATAAGAGATTCCATCTTACTCCAGAAAAGATGGCAATCATTAAATCATATGACAATAAATGTTGGCAAGGATATGGGGAAAGAGGAACCCTCATTCACTGCTTGTGGGAGTGCAAACTTGTACAACAACTATGAAATCGGTATGAGGACTCCTAAAAAAAGATGAAAATATAGCTACCTAACTAACCCAGCCATCCCTCTATTGAGTATCTACCCTAAAGATTGTATTCTTCAATGCAGACATATTTGCTCAGCCATATTTATAGTTGCTCAATTCCCAGTAGCTAAGGACTCGAATCAACTCAGATGCCCTTTGACAATTTCATAATGATGATATGGTATATATATACACAGTGGAATTCTATTCAGTAGTAAGGAAAAATGATATAGTGAAATTTGTAGGAAGTGTAATAGAAAGACAAACACCATGTGTTCTCCCTCTTCTGTGGTTTTTAAATGGGAACAGTTTGCATTGCAGGCATACCTCACAGACAACTTGAGAGATTGATAAGATAGATGGACCTAGTCACAGAAAGACAGTTGTCACATGGCCTCACTCATCTGTAGCTCCTAACCTGGATCTGCCTGAGATGCTGACATACCTGATAGTCATTTTGAGGACCAGACACTAGGGAGGGTGGGGTAGGAAGGGAGAATAAGGGTGAGGGGTACACAAAACCTAACCCAAATGAAACTGGTACCATAATATCCTATATCCTGAAAGACAGACTGAAAGGTTGAAACTTCATCAGGTCCTTAGAGTGAATACATGAATCAAAGGGCCTTGGAGAAGAGGTAATGATGAAGACTAACCTTAATCTTTTCCTGTTTTTCACTGTCTCTCTCTCTCTCTTTCTCTCTATCTATCTTCTCTCTTTCTTTCTCTTTTATGTTGTCTATCTTTTTCTTCCTTCTTTTCACTTGGTGCTGGCCTGTAACTTCCAGTACCAGCATACAGTTAACACCTACAACGAGCTATTGATCGGATAGAACTACAAAGTTTCCAAAAGAAGACAGACTTCTGTCAGATCACTGATTACCCACCAAAGGTTAAAAAGTACGCCATATGCTGTTGGTACAAAACATGGAGAGAACTGGCTGGAATCTGGAAGAGAGTCAGTCCCCAGATAATTAGCTTGTCTAGTGCTAGCAGGTGCTACATGAGTGACTGGGGAAAAATTGGCCAACATCTCTGTCCAAGTAACTTGTGGTCTAAGCTACTCAGCAGCAAACAAACTGATGTGATGCTCACACAAGTGCAATAGTGGCACACAGCATTGGTCGGAAACCAACTGCTCTTGAATTGGCTAACAGATCCACTCAGTGGAAGAGAACCCATAGCTGGAACTGGGAAACAAGTCAGAATCAGATCAAAAAAACAAGTACACTAGCCAATAGCAAGCTCCCACTAATCTTGAGCTACAGGAGTGCCCACACATATTAAATTCGTTCCAAAGCAATCATGCTTCTCCCATTTATATGGTGTTGACTTCAATCTCCATTGGAGAAACTGATTCTCTTTTTCAGATGGATGCAGAACCTGAGGAGAGAATTAGCCCATTGCACTTCACCAGGCCCCAAGTTTAAACCATAGAGTAATTAGGGAAATGAGCAAGAGTGCTGCTTTCACAGTGAACCTGGTATCAGCATAAGGGTGAAGGAGATAGACACAGAAAACAATCAACTCCTAACAAACCAGATATACAGAGACACAGAGGCTCCCTAGACCTCATCACTGAAGTAGACCTAAAATGAACCCAACATGGCTCAGGGAAATTTACAGAAAAAGGGCATAATGATTGTTAGAGCCACAAATTGGGACATTATATACAGAGACATTGCCTCACATGGCTGAGGGAAATTCACAGAAAAAGGGCATAACGATTGTTAGAGCCACAAATTGGGACATTATATACAGAGACATTGCCTCTTTCCTACAACTGATGGCTACCCCTACAATGCACGACCCACAATCCCCAATTAGGAGGGTGCCTTCAGAAAGGGGAGGGCAGGGAGGAGGCTAACAATGGTACCAACATGTGCTGTTTACACACTGAGTACACTGAGTATGTACATAACTAATAAAGCAAAAAGATGGATGGAAAGGTTTGGGGAGGGGAACTAAAGAAGGAGGAAGATATGCACAAAACTAAATCCAAAATGTATTGGTACCATAGAAACCTTCCTCCTGGATAGCAGAAAAGATAAAGCCCTCATAGAAGGATGCAAGGATCATCTGGTAAGAGGGACTTGGAGAGGGTGGGATGAAGCCTATTCCTAAAATGTTTGGGCCTGACTTATAACTACCAGTACCAGAAATTGGTTACAATCAATGGTGATCTGTGATAGGAGAGTCCTGTGAGGTCTCCAAAATAAGACAGTCTTCTCTCAAAGCACTTGATTATTCACCTGAAGTGGAACACAAGAACCTATTGCTAAAGACACCAGATGCTGCCAAGACAGACAATTGATAAATCTGGCTGAATCTGGAAGAAACCAGTTCCCAGATGGCTAGCCCATATAGTGCTGAAAAGCACTACATAAGCTACCAGGAAAAAAAAAAATCACCAACAATATTGTAAGCAAGCAGGGAACACTACTATATGAAAGCAATCAACCTGACAAGATGTACACACCTGTGCAATAGTGGCACACAGCCTAGATAGGTAACCAATGGCTCTCAGATTGGATATAAGGTCTTTCCAGCAGAAAGGAACCCATAACTGGAACTGTGAACCAAGTCAGAATTCTATGGAAACCAAGATTATGGACCCCAGTGAAAAGCTCCCACTGCTCTTTTACCAAAAGAGGGGTTACAGTAATCAAATCTCTCTAGAGCACGAATTCATATGCTCTTCAATCTATCCTGATCTTACTCTCTGTTGGATAGTCTATTTTTTTTTTTTTATTGTCAGAAAGCAGCAAGAACTGAGGACAAGCAAAATCTATCAACCAAACAAGAATAGTTATCTGACTCTCTAGCAGGAGATGAACTACCCATACATAGCAGTTAGAGCTAAGGTGAGACCACACAGAAATTGGCAAGATATCCTGCATGAGGTGAAGGAGACACACACTGAGGATACTCAAAATGCACCAAAGAAGAAATCAAAGCTTCTGAGTGCTCAACACTAACAAAGACTTAAAGCATGCCCACCAAGGTTCAGGTAATTTTGCAAAAGAAGGGACAGAAAGAATGTAACAGCCACAGGAAGGAAGGAAACGATAGGACTAACACATAATGTATCCATTCATACAAAATTTCTACTTAATTTGCCCAAACAATGTAAGCTATTGACAAATCTCCTCACTGCCCATCAGAACTAGATGATAAGACCTTATTTTCAGGCAAGATGTGCCCACAGTGACATAGTGGCATGCTTGTTATGGGGTAACCAAATCCTCTCTTCTTGGGTCTACCACCAGCCTATGGGAAGAAATTTATTGATGGTGAATTCAATATCATGCCTTGTGCTGAAAGGTACCAGTTAACAGTTCTAGTTACGGGTCCATTTCCACTGGGCAGATCTTATATCCAATCAGTGAGTCATTGGTTACCCACTGAGTTTGTGTGCCACTATTGCACAGGTGTGTACACCTTGTCAGGTTGGTTGCTTTCATAGTCAAAAGCTTATGACTGGGAAGGTCATAGACCTATGAGGGAAGCCACTACTATTGTGTAACTAAATGGATATGATGTGCCTTATGAAATGCCTATAAATATTTATATTATATATATATGCTCATAGGTTAGTGCTGCTGTAATCTTTGGCTAGTGAGGCTTCTTTTTCCAGATGATGGTGACTACTGGGACAATTCAAAACTTATCAAAGCACTGAGAATAAATTAATGTTGAGTGTTCAGTGCTAAGTGAAACATCTCTATCACCCCTCCAAATCTCATGGAACACTGTAGGAGAGAACAGTAAGAATTTAAGAGTCAGAGAATGGGAACTTTGGGACATTGTCTTGTCAATATTAAGTGTCCATAACTTCATGACCTCACATTAGGTTTCCTTCCCTCCATAATACCTGCAAAATGTTGAGCTCATTAATATTTTGACATGGATGATGGATGATGGAGGAAGGCAAAGAACAATGAAAAAAAAAAGATAACACAATAGAGGAGAAATAAGTTGGAAAGAATAAGGGGTTCAAAGAATAAGGGGTGGAGGAAGCCAGGCAAAAATGGGTAAAGGGAATCAATTATGTTCAAATGACATTATGTTCATCTGTGAAAATGTCAATAAAAGTTTTAAAATTATAAAATAAATAAATGAATCATCTTTGTAAATAATATCCTTTATAAAAATTTTTACCTTTTAAATATATAATATGTAAACATGCAGAAATACATATATATGCTTGGGTTTCTAGGACATGGGATAAAGACTGAAGTGATTCCACCTGCACCAAACTATACAATATTTGTATTAGAGTTTGACTCTCTTTTGGGGGAAACATTTGAAGGAAAATCTCCCTACATGCCCAGCTGGGAAACTGTTATTCTCAAGAATGTTGTAGTTTGTAAATAACAGTAGGTAAAATAGCAACATACAAGTGATTCAGGGTGACATCCATGCTGTCATAGTGCTAGAAAGCATCTTCAATGTTACTTTTTTTCACCAGCATTCAAGTGCAGTTTCTTTAGCATAGCAGATGTTAGTACAGA
Organism: Jaculus jaculus; assembly: GCF_020740685.1. NCBI lineage: Eukaryota > Metazoa > Chordata > Mammalia > Rodentia > Dipodidae > Jaculus > Jaculus jaculus. Next base: position 73,302,739 of record NC_059102.1, on the reverse strand, counting down.
AAGAGGAAATGCACTGACCATGGCCATAACTCTGACTTCACTTGTGTTTTGCATTGCATGTATTCAAGTGATTAAGTTGCAATAGAAAAATGTAAAGAAATTCTGTATTAAAACGAGAGCTCCTTAAGATAAAGATACTTTATCCACCAGTCTTTGTATTAATCATGTTGCCTAGAATGGCAAAATGTTCTTAACCAGCTGAATAAATTAAAGAAACAAGTGTAAACAACAGCTCAAAGTAACAAAATGTATCAGTTTGGAGTGTGGGAGAGGAAAAGAAAGGAAAGTCATTTCTTCAAGGGGCCATAAGTAGGTGTCCCATAATAAATAGTCAAAATTGTGTAATGAATATTTGCTGTGTGTTACCAACTAGGGGCAGCTTAGATTGGGTCAAAAGCACTGTTGATCTTGACTGGGCTCAAAAATGTATCTAGGGATCAGTTAGCTGCGAGCTTTTCTTCTGGCCTTGGCTGGACAGAAGTAGAAAGTTGGTTTGAAGCTCATTGCGAAACTTGGGGGCTAGATAGGGCAAATGGCTGCTTGCAAGAACTTGGGAATGAAGTACAGTTACAAAACCTGTCCACTATTATTTTTTGCAAGTTCTATTTCATAGGCAAGTTATGGAATCAGTTCACATTCACAATCTGGAGAAAGAAACTCCACTTTTTTTTTTTTTTTAAAGGAACTGTATTTATTTATTTATTTACTTATTTGAGAGCGACAGAGGGAGAAAGAGGCAGAGAAAGAGGGAGAAAGAACGGGTGCGCCAGGGCCTCCTGCCACTGCAAACTAACTCCAAACGTGTGTGCCCCCTTGTGCATCTGGCTAACGTGGGTCCTGGGGAATTGAGCCTCGAACAGGGGTCCTTAGGCTTCACAGGCAAGCGCTTAACTGCTAAGTCATCTTTCCAGCCCCTAAACTCTACCTTTTTGGCGAGGAGTTACATTCAGGTGGAAAAGGATAGATGGTGGGATTTTAGTGAGCTAGGGCCATCACTGCCATTAGTCATAGAATGGCAGATTTCACCATATTGAAGGTTTAGAGTCCAACACTAGGGCCAGTTCAGTCAATATTGTTTCATCAGGTTTAAAACGTCTTGAGGATTGGAGGAATGGCTTAGCAGTTAAGGCACTTGCCTGCAAAGACCAAGGACCCAGGTTTGATTCCCCAGGACCCAAGTTAGCCAGTTGCACAAGGGGGCGCCCACATCTGGAGTTCGTTTGCAGTGGCTGGTGTCCCCATTCTCTCTCCCTCTCTCTCTCTCTCTCTTTCTTTGTCAAATAAATAAGTAAATAAATAAATAAAATATATATTAAAAAGTCCTCTAAGAGGCACAATATGTAGGGTTTGGTAATCCTGTTATGTGTGAAGGCACTGCATGCTCGACAGATCATAACATACTCTCCTTCATGGGACTTTATATCTGCAAGGATTTATCAAGTAAGCCTTATGATACTCTAAAGAATGATTCCTGGAGCTTCTCCCTCTTCTAAGCATGGGCCAGTGCATATGGGTCATCCTGTGCATATGGCCACTGACAAAACACTGCAACTCAAGTTCTCTGCACATTCTGGTTCATTGTTCCTCTGAAGGGCTCCTGGAAGAAGCAGAAAAATAAATCAGGACATATGAGTTAATCCCTCTAGATGCTCTTGGATATCAGATATGTGTAACAGTAGAAATGCTGATTGCTTTCTATTTATTTATGCATTACCAATTTTCTCTATTGCTTGCTATAAAGTTTTAAACAACATCAATTTTTAAGGGCTTAAAAGTGCTTTCTTATTTAAAATCAAACATGACAAGCATCATTTTCATTCTGAGGTTGTGCTTTGATTCTCAAAGTGTGCTGAATATACACCCACTAAAAAATAATAATAAAAGGTAAATGATGGAAATGAGTAATTTCTTGGCAGCAAGTCCGTTGAGAGAGAACTGTTGCTGAGTGGCATGTCTTTCATGAATAATGAGAAGATTCTCAAGGCTGTGTAGTCTCTGCCTATTAGGTCAGATATTTCACATTAGTGGATTCATCAGAGCAGATCAGCTTCATGAAGATACTCTCTCCTGGAGTAAACACACCTTTCCTTCACTCCTAGTTGTATGGTAGATTTACCAAAGTCCTTATGTGAGAGGATGAAAAGCACTAAATTGGAAGGATGTTAAACATGCCATTCTATCTACATCTTAGGATAGATAGAAGTTGATTTTAGCAGATATAGGCTTGCAAATCTGTGGCTGGTAAAGAACCTAATGAGACATTATCACATATAATCAAAATGCACATGTTATTCCATGACATTTCTCTATGAAATAATTACAGCTCAGAGAGGTTAAAAGTCATGAGAGGAAAGTTAAACATTTCATCCAAGGAATAGCTTGGTATGAAAGTCAGCAGCAATTTTAAATGGAATGTTCCTTTGTTCCTTTTCTCCTTTCTGATTTGTTATGGAATTTTGTTTTCTGGTCTCTTGGAGTTATATATAGACATATAAGAGCAGATGACCAGTGAAATGTGAGCACAGTAATGTGGTCTACCATGGATGAAGCTTTAAGAGCTAGAGTAATGAGCCACTGTCTTTCCCATTGTTTCTGCTGATAACACTGAAGCATCAGTCTAGACAGGGATTGTTCTACTAACCTGGATCCTAGAGGAAAAACAGCTCAGAGCCAGTAAGCGTTTGGTGGCATGAAATATAATTCTACCAGTAAGATTATTAATTGTGTATTACTGCATAACACCTTAGTCTGCCCTGACTACCTAGTAAGGACCTTCATTGCTTTTGCTTAGGACATTCTAGGTATATCTGGTGGCTAAGAGAATATTAGAGAGAATTAAGTTTAAAGAATGCTTTGAAGTAACTTTAAGTCCATAAACATGCCTACCAGAAATAGCTAATATTGATTAATTATCCCTTAATTCAAAACATCCATATTCCATAAACTCTTCAGTTTCCTAGTCTTAAAGGAATTATAGACTATTGGGCTAACGAGCAAGTTAGATATAGTATTGTTGAAATGCTTGAGAAACTGATGTCCAGACTTGAGAGAGTTGCAAGACACATATGCATTTTGTGAAAGAGGTAAGAATGGTGAAAATAAGCATACAATTTATTACCCCCCAAAAAATCTCTTTCAAAAAGTATATTTTATTTATTTTTACTTATTTGTTTGAGAGAAGAGGGAAAGAGAGAGGAAGAAGCAGAAAGAGAGAGAGAATGGGCATGCTAGGGCCTTCAAAAACTGCAAATGAACTCCAGATGCATGTGCCACCTTGTGCATCTTGCTTATGTGGGTGCTAGGGAATCTAAGCTGGGTCCTCAGGCTTCATAGGCAAGTGCCTCAACCACTAGCCATCTCTCTAGCCCAAGACTTTAAAAAAATTTTTTATTGCATTTATTACTATTTTAGTTTATTGAGGTAGGGACTTGCTATAGCTCTGGCTGATCTAGAATTCACTATTTATTCTCAGAATATCCTCAAACTCACAGTAGTCCTCTGCCTTCCAAGTGCTGGGATTAGAGGTCTATACCACCATGTCTGGCACAAGATCTTTTTTAAAAGGGAAGGAAAGACATTGTAAGTAATAATATCAGAATAACAGGTGGAAACTAGAAAGTTCCCATGCACAACAAACCTGTCATTCTAATTAGGATTTATATTCTGTGTTGTTTCTGGTGTCACTTTCCTTGACATGGACGAGCTTCATCTTATTGCTGCAAGAAACTTCATGATTACCCATGTAATACTCCTCTGTCACTAGGGAAGGACACTATTTATAAGACATCTCTGCTTTCCTATCATCATAGTACCTTTGTTTATCCCGTACAAGTTCAACTTTTTATCTTAGAACATTGTTGCTTAAAAGAGTCATGGCTATTAAAAATACTGCTAAGGCTATACCTGGAACAAAGTTACCACTGTCTGATGTCTGAGATAGAGCCCAGAGACAAGATTTATAAGGAAAAAAAAGGGTATGTTCAGATAAAAAATAACAAGGAACTATAGAAGATAGTATGGCCCTGTCAGGAACAGAAGCGTCATCAAAAATGTGTACGCACATACATATTTACTTGGGCTTCTAGAGGATCCCAGATCTCCCCTTTCCCGTTTTAGCAGATACACTGTGGATTTAGAGGTACTTGAAATTAGCTTCTGATAAAAAGAAAAGGAGCCCAGCATGGTGGTGCACGCCTTTAATCCCAGCACTCAGGAAGCAGATTTAGGAGGATCCCCATGAGTTCGAGGCCACCTGAGACTACATAGGGGATTCCAGATCAGCCTGGGCTAGAATAAAACTCTACCTTCAGGGCTGGAGAGATGGCTTAGTGCTTATGCACTTTCCTGTGAAGCCTAAGAACCCCAGTTCGAGGATCAATTCCCCAAGACCCACATTAGCCAGATGCACGAGGGGGCACACGTATCTGCAGTTCGTTTGCAGTGTTTGGAGGCCTTGGCGTGCCCATTCTTTCTCTATCTGTCTCTTTCTCTCTCTATCTGTCTCTCTCAAATAAATAAATAAACAAAAAAATTAAAAAAAAAGAAAAAGAAAAAGAAAAAGAAAAAGGTCCAGAAAGCATATCGTTGTGTTTTGATTTCAGCAGAAATAGGCTATGTGGAAGACAAATGGCATGTGTGAGAGAAAGGCCATGAACACAGGTGAGGTGTCAAAGATTTTTCTCCATTCATGAACAAGGTGTCATTCCAACCCTCTTATGCACAGGTAGCTTAGAAGCTTCTGGTTAATTAACCTGTTGTGTCTTTTTGAAGTTAGGGATATCCACTATATAGTTTAAACTGAGCAGAACTTGGTCTCTTAGACATTTCTCTTCAATAATTTTAAGAAACACAAATGTATGGGGTGACAAAAACAGGATGCTTCTGTGTTTTGAGACCACTGTAGTTTGACTGAATCCTGAGATACTTGAGTATGTTTGGATGAGCATGCCCTGTTGCTCATAGCTGTCTCTTTATGAAACAATGTCAGTAGGTAAATACTCAATTCAACTTTAAACTTATTATTTTGATGTTGCTTTTCCTGGTTATTTGGACTCTGGAGATTAGTCATTGAGTACCTTCACAAAGCCCCTTATTCCTTTCTCATGCTTGTCACACAGGCCAAACACAGTTATGCCTCCAAGTCTTTGTCACTGTTTTGTGTGCTCTCTCGGATGCTCTTTCTGAAGATCCTCTTCTGCCTAGTTCTTCTTTGTCATGTCAGACTTAAAGACTTCCCTAACCATTGCTTCCATGTAGGTCATGAATATGCTAGATGACTTCATGGAAATTAATAAGTGCTCAATAAAATATTTCTTGAAAATATGAATTAATTCATTAAGTACATATTAATTCTGTAGTCAAATAACTTATTTTTAAGATTATCTATGAGATGTTGGGATATTTTTCTTCTATCATGTTGTATTCCTTATACTAAGGTGCTAGACCAAATACAGTAGATCTAAAAGTATCCATAATGCATAGGAGAGAGAATGATGTGAGGATGGAAATGTGCATAATCCTGACTTGCATCTGCTTCTTTTTGGGGTGGTCACCTTCTGCATCTGATCTGTCTACTGCTTTCCATAGCTCATTTCTGTATCTCTATCCCTTTCAAATGCCTCCTAACTGTTCCTTTCTTTCTTGAGATTGGCTTATTTTGAAATTGGCTATTTTTACAAATTGCTTCATGTTTAAAGCAACTTAACATTTTTTTTTCAATGCTGCTTCACAAAAACTGATTCAGAAAGGTCAACAGTTTTATTAATTATGTTTTACGTGTGTATGTATGTTTGGATGGGTATGGTGTGTTGTTTGTGTGTGTGTATGAATGGATATGCACATGGCTCAATTTTGGGGTGTTTTTCCTGTTTCCACTTTGCTTGTGAGAATGTTTTTCTTGTGGCTGCTTTGTGTGTGGCTCCTCTTGTGCCTCAGTCTACCTGGCCTACAAGCTTCAGGATTCTCATTCCTTCACCTTCCATTGCTGTAAGTACATTGGGATCACAGATATGTGCCCCACTTTACATGAACGTTGGGGAATTGGACCATCTACTCATCCCCCATTAATTACTTTTCAACACTGTGATCATGATCAACTTAAAAAAGAATTTTTTTTTTGCTTTGTTTTGTTTTGTTTTGTTTTCCTCCTGGATTTATAAAGTTTTGTCCAAGGTTACTTTGCCCTAATTGCTTAGATAGCATATCTTGCCAAGTGAAACATGGCAGAGGATAGATTTTCACTTCATAGAAAAAGGAAGAAGAGTCAGGAAACTCTAGAAGGTGTCAGGGCAAAATACAGTTCTTGAAGACATGTCCCTAGTGACCTAGTTCCTCCAACTAGGCTCAACATGATGAAATTTCCTGGACCTCAAAATAATGTCATGAGATAGGGAGGTGGCTTTAACATATGAGCCTGTAGGGGACATTTTATATTCAGTTCGCCAATTTATTTTTGTTTTGAGCCAGGGTCTTGAGAACAGCAAGGTGCTTATAAGGATTGTCTTTTGCAGGCAGAACACAGGCTGCTCAAGGCAAGCACCGTCACCACTGCCTGCACCTAGAGCTCTGCTGTCCTGTTGTCAGGGCAAGAGGATGGTCACAGGCTCCAGGAAAGTGAGTAGCTAAGGGCTATAGCACCCGGAGCTACAGCCCCAGCACCAGCTCCTGTTGGCAGGCTTTGGCGATGTGCATGTGGACTCTGCTTGCACCCTCCCAGGATACTTTGAAGAACATCTGGGAATTGGAGAAGGAAGCTGAGGAACTGGATCCATTGCTTGTCTAAGGGAAGGGAATAGAGAAGTGGAAGACCCTATAAAATCTCCCACCAGGAGATGTCTCAGGATTCCCAGTTCTGGGACCCCTCCCATCCTGAGAGGAGTTTTTATTCATAAAAAAGGCACTTACTTTTGTTTTCTCTTGGTATCCTAATTTCTTTCTTTCTGTCTGATCTTTATGCTCTGAAACAAAGGAATCAATGAAACCCCTTCAATGTAAGGCTGCACCAGAGGGTCTCAGCATCAGTCTCTTGTATCCCAGGCTGACCTCAAACTCATTATATAGCTATGGATGACCTTGAACTTCTGATCTTCCTGCCTTCACTTCCCAAATGGACTATTGGGATTCCAGGTGTATGCTGCAAGTCTTGTTTTTGCAGTGCTGGGGATTGAACTCAGGCCTCTAGGCATGCTAGGCAGGCACCATACCTACGTACTTGAGCTACATTCCCAGCAGATGTTTCATATTCAAACCATAACAGGTTTTGTTTTTTTTTTTTTTTTTTTTTTTTAATTTGAGAGCGACAGACACAGAGAGAAAGACAGATAGAGGGAGAGAGAGAATGGGCGCGCCAGGGCTTCCAGCCTCTGCAAATGAACTCCAGACGCGTGCGCCCCCTTGTGCATCTGGCTAACGTGGGAAATGGGGAACCGAGCCTCGAACCGGAGTCCTTAGGCTTCACAGGCAAGCGCTTAACCGCTAAGCCATCTCTCCAGCCCCCATAACAGTTTTTGAAATTTTTTGCCAAAGTTTTGTTTTCTTCCCCCAAAATTTCAGGAATAGAACATCACATCATTTTTTTCTATATCAACGAAATAAACAATCTCTATCCTAGTAAAGTTCAGGTTGGGTTGATTACATGGAATGTGTTGGGCCTTGAAAGGCCAGGGAGTGAGGCCTAGTGGAACTTCCTGAGCCTAGCTAAAGTGTGGAGACCTGTCTCTGGCCAGCTAGGACTCAGCAAGATGCCTAATGGCTTCTTGCCTGCTATTTCCTGCGCAGGAGTTGGAATTATCATTTCAATAGTCACAGTTTACTATTGGCCCTTAACTCTTCCCCCTCCTAAAATCCCCACCTTCCTTCTCAACATTATATAGGCAATTGCTTGTAACAATAAAGCGAGTTCCTGTGAGTTCCTGCTTCCACAAGACTCCCAACTAAGTGTGGGTTTTTCTCCGGTGACTAGGAGAGGTTGAGTCCTCCGACACTCATCTTCCTCCTCAACCCCTTAGGAGGAACCGGCGGGCCTGGTCCTTCCTTCAGCACTACCTACCTGCCGGGAAGGAGCCCCGCAGAATGGTTATGCATATTTTCATGATATATGTATTTTGTGTAATTTATGCTGAGCTCTGAGCCTAGGGCTCCTGATTCTGGGTTCCAATGATGCCAGTCTTAGTCCTCCACATCATTACTAGTGCAAATACCTAGGAAAGGATATAATTGATAAAGCTACTCTATGACCATGCTTTAGTCCTGGAGTCCAGGCAAGGAGAAATGTGGGGCACACATAACCCAAAGTTTTAATTGCACAGATGATGGAATCAGAGAGAAGTATCTTAATAATGAATATGTAGTGATTTAAACTTGATTTTTATTATAAAATCTTGTTTTTTAGAATACTTTTAAATTGTTCATTTTTCTTACCCACCTTTCCCCGTTATCTCTCCTTCTTTTCCATCTCTGGCCTGCCACCCTCCTCTAGTCTTATAATCTATTAAAATATATGTGTTCTGCCGGGCATGGTGGCACATGCCTTTGATCCCAGCATTCAGGAGGCAGAGGTAGGAAGATCAAAGTGAGTTTGAGCCCACCCTCAGACTACATGGTGAATTCCAGGTCAGCCTGGGCTAGAGTAAGTGCCTACGTCAAAAAAAAAAAAAAAAAAAAAAAATTACATGTGTTCTGCCTTCTTCTTGCATTATTATAAATGCACTCCACAGAAAGACACCAAAATCAAAGAAGTGCTGATAGATGCTAGGTTGGATATGAACCCATCCCACTGTCCCTCCAGATTCAGTTCCTACCATTCACAAACTTTCTCTGTGCCCCAGAATACTTGTCTTTATAGAGCCATCAATAGCCCCCCTGCCAACAGTATGGCTTAGTGAGAGACTGGAACCAGGAGAAGAACACAGCAAGGATGTTTGTCCTAGGCTCCTTTCTGGCCAGGTCTCTGTAGTTGGCTGCCATTTGGCATGAGAGTTTTCTGTCAAGCAGCAAATCTTCCCTTGTCCCTCTGACCTTTGACACCAAGAGACCCATGTTGTTGTGAGTACTAGTATATACCACTGTTCTTAGTTGGCTTGCTAAAGTATGCCAACATCAATGAAAGCACTCATTTGTTTAACTTTCCCAGAATAATCAAATTTATATGTAAACTGTTTCCTGCATTGCTGCTGGTCAGAAAACAAATAAGTAGGTATGAAAAGGGCATTATGTTGGCCCTAGGCTTTCTGCGTGGTCTTCTCTATGCATATGTTGCTTATTCCCTAATGAATTAGATATGATTGAGCCCATTTTACTGATGGGAAAACTGAATCTTCTATATTATGAGCAGGATCATATAGTTGGTGGTGACATGCTGTCCTGATTTCCTCATGGATCTGACCACAAGAGGTCACACAGTAATTGCATTTCTAGTATAAATACCCTCAAAGAAGGGGAAGAGTAGAAATAGAAACAAGATTAAGTGCTTAAAGGAGTTAGGGGAACGTCATGGAGACTGTTATTTAGGAATATATCAGCCAAGAATGAAGGCACCTTTCACCGCAGTGGTGGCTGAGCAGTAGGTGCCCTGGGTCTGCCCTGGCTTCAAGCTACCCTGGAGTCTATGAGGAAAGTCCCACTGGCTCTGGGGTCCTAAACACACTGGGTACTCTGAACAGACAAATATTTCATAGTGCTCCCTAAGCCCCGTGCCTATATGGTTTGAAACAGAAACCTGTCTCCTGAACTTACACCCGTGTTGGCAATTTGCCGCCTCTTCCCTGCCAGCGTAAGCACAGCATAGACTGAAATTCTACTCTGATGGAGAGCTCTGAATTATTCATCAGCCTAATAGTGGCAGGTGATGAGATCGTTCTCCAATACGTCCTGGGAAGTAGGTGTTTATTAATCTGTTGTAGCAAGCACCCTTCTCTGTTAGGCCTGAAGAACCGTACCCGCAGCCTGCCTGACATGTATGGGCAAAGACATCTCTTTAAAGACTCCCATTTGCCTGGGAGGTCATCTGAAGGTTATTAGAAACAAATTATTTCTTCATTTCTGCTGACTGAGTAGATAGCCTTAATGATCTGTCACCTAGCAATAGCCTGCCTGTTCAAACATAAAGAATAGTGGATGATGGGCTTATAACTAGAATCAGTTCATTTTAGCTATTGTCTTGTCAAGCATGTTTCCATGATACATATAGCATTTACATATTCATGAGCCTCTGTCAACACTGACAGCATGAGGGGCCTGTCTGATAAAGTAATACAAGTTTGCACTGTCTCCTCAGGCACTTAAAGTCTATTAAATGAATAAAGCCTAGCTAGGGCCTCTCTTCCTGAGGTTGACTCTATGTTAAACACAGGGGGAGCTAACCCAATGGCACACACTCAATACTTTCTCCTTCTCCCCACCCCCAATACTCATCAGAATCTCCCCAGCCTCCTCCCAGGGAGAAGAGGTACTGGCTTGAAGACAACTGAAGCCTCCTCCCCAGAGCCTCCTCCCCATAGAGCAAACTCATCTGAGATATTTGTTTTACATCCCTTTAGGCATCCTGTAGGTAGCTCCATGATAGCATGTTAAGAAAAGTGAAGTTACAGCTGGCTTGGCACATTTTGGACTTTGACAGCATTTTAGAGCCTCCTTAGGTGACATAGCTAATTATTATTTCATGTCTTTGACTTCGAAATGCCCTGTGGTCTTGTCTCACACTACCCAGTTGAGGATGGTGCCCCCAGGTATAAATCTTGCTATAAAAATAAATCACCTGGGGAAGACCAGAAATTTGTCATTTGGAAAAGGATTCTTATTATCTCATCTCTAATCTCCAACTTCTTGCTCCACCCAAATATTCCTCCTTTCCTAATGTGATTTGTAAAAGGAAAAAAATGTAATTAGTTTGAACATTTCTCCATATTAATTTATTTTTGCAGCCTATGGGCAGTGTCAGAAAACCCCGAGAGGACTAGGAATATATAAAATACTCTATAATTCTAAAATGCCAGGGTCCAGTTTTCATTTGTCACATTTTCTCCTGAATAGTTAGACACCACTAAAAGCAAATTGCTTTTTAAGGTACTGGTGAGGTGCCCTTGAGTGCAGGAACTTTAATTACTCCCTCTCACACACTGGCAAGTACTTGGAATAATAATGTCCCCTTAAAGTAAGTTGCTTGGGAGCCTTCAGAGAACCACTCACTTCCTGTAAGAATCAGTTTTTCTGCAAGTGAAATGGGAATAATAACCCAAGTACTTTGTTTTGCTCCCAAAGTCATTATGAAGATTAATGAGATAAGAAGTTAGTGAATACACTGCTAATCCTTAGAGATTGCATTAAAATAGACTCAAATCATAATTGGCTGATAAATAATGACCCCATTAAGCCAAGTGTATGCTATTCATTTAAGAGTGCATCAGTGTGCTTTCCTGAGCTTTCACAGAAGCTTTGGTGGTGACCCGGGACAGTTGTGGGTTCCTGTTGGCAGGAACCAAGGTGACAAATGATAAAAATAAGACAAACCTAAGACAGTGAAGGAGTTGTTAAAGTTAAAGGTGGGAGTGCTCATAGGTCTGTAAGCCGGGTCTCTGCTACCATCACTATAGAAAGCTAATTTCAAGAGAGAAAGTTTTAACATGGAGGCCTTATCTGACTGACATGGAAGCCAGTATTCCTAAGTCATAATTTAATTGTAAATTTTTATTACTTAAAATAACATTAAAATTCAATTCTATAAATTGCATCCTTGCTGCTGCATGCAAACACAGAGAATGCCTATCACTGCATGGAGGCCTATTGGACATCTCCAGTCCAGGTCTTTCTCAAGCTTAAGTATGCATAGAGAAAAGATGAATCAAAAAGTTTTAAGATTCACACTTTTGAGACTCTCCCTCAGAAATTCTGATTTCAGCATGTTTTCATGGTAGTCATGGTAATCAGAATATCTTAAAAGTTCTCTGGAACAGCACTAAGCTCTCATTGGACACAGAGAAAACTGCCTGGGGACATCAGCACCTGGTGCTACTGGAAATGCAAATCTGAAGTTGAAAGATCCCCAAGAGAGTGAAGCAAGCACCAGATGATGGGTCTGTGAATTTGAAATTCAGATTCTTCCAACATTCACAAAGCCTCCTCCCTATCCTGCCAGAGTTTGGAGGAGGAAAGGAACACTCCCAGACTCCGGAGAAATGTCTCAAACAGTAACAGAAGTCTCCAGCAAGGAAATATGGGAACGGCACACACCCAGAGACTAGGCTCCAAAGAAATGGATGTTCACAACTCTGAAGTGGCCTGACCTCGGATCTAAGACATTGGAAGAAAGGATATGCTTCCTAGACAAGAGGAAGTCCCAGCAGTGCCTCACCATTCCAAAAGCTGAAGAAATCCAGATGAGAGCCAAATACCACATGAGTCTGAAAATATCCTATCTCTACTAAGTGCTCTCCTTCTCTACACCTATTTTGTTTCCAACACCTATTGTCATGCTAGTAGGCCATATTGGCCCCACTCCAATCTTACTACTGCTGCTTCCTTTATGTGAGTGGGAGTTGCGGGGGGGGGGGGGGTTGTACTTTGTTTTTGTTGCCTGTGTTCATCTTTTATTCTTCCTTTTCTCTACTTACCCTATATCTTCCTCTTCCAAAGATCATAGAATGTTCTAGTTCATAGGAACCCTGAGCCCCAGTGTCCTGATAGAGAAAATTGTTCCACATTAGCTGTTAGCACCTGAATCTGATGAAGAGGCTTTCTAACTGGAATCCTTATTAATATAATTGAATCAGAGCCACTTGTGTGAGCCCTCTTATTCTTCTTTGACTCTTAGCCCCTTTCCCAGAGTTTTCCTTTGGGGAGAGAGGTCTTTCTCTATGTGTTGGAGATTTTCTGCATCTCCCATTCCCCTTCCAAAACAGGAGAATTTGGGGGGGGGGGGTGAGTTTTTTTTCTGTTTAGCTTTTCCTATTAATTTGAACTCTCTAAAATGATTTCCATCTAGCTAGTGGTTGTTTTACAATAGACTATCACTATTTTTGGAGTGGGTCTATCCCAAGATAGTGACTGTTGTTACAAGCAGTAATCTATTCAAAAGGGAGGATTGGGGAGACAGCCTAGTACCCTGAACACCTGGCTAACAGAAGATGACACCTCAACCCTACTATAATCCATTCCCTCCTGAGTATAGCAAACACCTCTATTGAAAAAGGAAGGTTACATGGATTTTCAAAAATTCAAGCAACTATCTAATGTAAAAGTCCAAGTGGAAATAAATAAAATGAAAAGTCAAAGGCACCATGTTCCCTCCAAAGTCTGCCTCTTCCAGACTAATGGCCCCCAAGGAGGGAGATGAAATTACAGAGAAGGTTTCAAGTGAAGATATGTGCAAGAATTCCAAGAGAACACAAATAATCAACTGAATGAAATGCAAGAGAGAAAAATAGAACTCAACAAAGAATTAAAAATATTGAAAAACTACTATAAATGAAAAATACAGTAAGTGAAAGTTAGTGGAAAGTCAATAGATCCTGGGGATAAAGGACTATCAGGACTTGAAGACAAGGTAAAGGAACTGATATATTTAGTTAAGGGAAATGATAAACTTACAAAAATAGATAGATTAAGCATAAAGGATCTTTGAAACATCAGGAAAAGACCAAATTTATAAATTTTGGGCAGAGAAGGAGAATATGCCAGAGGTTGGAGATCATTTTTCAATACAATTATACTTCCTAAACCTAGGAAAGCTATTCTCATTCAGGTACAAGAGGTATGTAGAACACCAAATAGCAAATAGTCATGAAGAAGAGAAACTTTCCAAGTCATACAATACTTACAATAGTAAGTGCTTAGAACCAAAAACAAGTGTTGAGCGCTTCAAAAGAGAAACTTCAGGTCACCTGTGAAAACAAGCCTACTAGAATAATGCTTACTTTTCAATGGAAACTTTAAAAGCCAGAAGGGCTTCAAGTATTGAAATACCACAGTTGCCAACCCAAACTACCATACCTGATGAAATTTTCAGTCATAATTAAACAAGTAAGAATAATCTTTCCATGGTAAGAGTAGACTAAAGGAGTTTATGACCATCAAGTCAACTCTACAAAAAATACTGAAAGAAATATTTCAGAGATAAGGAAAACCATATCCATGGAACTGCAGTGAAAAATAATAAATGATATGGGGACATATGTTAAGCAATTGATGACTAAGAAAACATCAAATACTACAAAATTACAAAAATCTATACACACCTTTCATTAAAAACCCGATTTGGGGCTGGAGAGATGGCTTAGCGGTTAAGCGCTTGCCTGTGAAGCCTAAGGACCCCGGTTCGAGGCTCGGTTCCCCAGGTCCCACGTTAGCCAGATGCACAAGGGGGCGCACGCGTCTGGAGTTCATTTGCAGAGGCTGGAAGCCCTGGCGCGCCCATTCTCTCTCTCCCCCTCTATCTGTCTTTCTCTCTGTGTCTGTCACTCTCAAATAATAAATAAATAAAAAATGGACAAAAAAAATTAAAAAAAAAAAAAAACCCGATTTGCCATGCTTGCTTTTCCTCTATAATGAAGCATCTCCTCAAAACTGTATGCCAAAACACTTTCTTCCATTAGCTATTTCTGGTCAAGTGCTTTGTCTCAGTAATGAGAATTAAGTACTATGCTACCTTAGCATAAAAAAGGATGGAAAAAGATACCCCAAGTAAATGGTATCAGGAAGCAAATAAGCATCTCTATTGTAATAACAGAAAAGAAACAGATTTCAAACTGTAAATTAATCAGAAGAGACACTAAAGACCAATTCATACTGAATAAGGGAACAATACGCCAAGAAGATATCACCGTTAAAAGCAAATCTGCACCAAACATTGAGCCAATGAGTTGTTGGCAGGGAGAGTAGAAAGGCCGCCCTATTGTCAGATGCTCTTGGTTGCCCACTAAAGCTAGACATTATGGCCCTATTGCTGAAAATATCATTTGGTAAACTCAGTTGCAGATCACAGAGAAACTAAACTGAAACTGCTCTGGAAACAGACCTTCCTTTCTGCCAGCTGGCTTTCTCTGTGCCAAAAGTTGCTATGTAAGCTGCTAAGGAAGAAAGGGCCCCCAAAATCTTTCCTAGGTTTCAATTCTGTATATTCTACAACCAACCTGCAAATGAAGATAAATCCATTGGTGCAACAGTGGGCATAAATGTTGTGGGGATAACCAACTATTTTCTGGTTGGATTTGAGGTCCATCCACAGAAAGGATTTCATGCCTGTTATTTTAATATTTTTATTTGTTTATTTAAGAAGTAGATGAGAGAGAGAATAAGAATATGAACTTAAGGGCCTCCTGCACTGTAGTCAAGCTCCAGACACATGAACCATTTTGTGCGTGTGACCTTATGTGAGTACTGAACTGAGTAATTAAACCCAGGCCATCAGGGTTTGCAAGCAAATGCCTTTACCACCGAAACACTTCTCCATGCTCTTATGCCTAGTACTTAAACCTGGCCAAAGGCCTATGGCCCTAGAAGTGAGGCCTGGAGTGGGAAAGTAGCAATGAATAAACTTGTTATAATCCTTATTTTTTAAGAAGTTTGCTGTTTACTGGCTGATAACTCAGCTTTTCTTATTGATCTCCCACTGTTGTAGCAGATAGAATAAAACTAAGACTTCTCTTTCCCCTAGAGTTTGAGTTATATATCATGAGACCCTCCAGTTGTACAAAGTAATCAGTCGTTTGCCATATATTCACATAGATATTCAAAACAATATAAAAGTTTACCTTAGTTTCTAAATTCTTAGCCCAGACGAGGTGTATTTGTGGAAACTAATAGGTAATGTAATTTTCCCTTGCTACAAAATAAATGTTTCAGTTACACACTATAATGGCTTTAACCACTGAATATCTTTAGCAATAATTTGCTTAAAATTAACTTTTCTCACAACACTCATTAATTATTTAATATTTAAAAACTCATATTTCAATTTTTAAAAGTATATATTTTATATAATATTTGTTTTTTAACTCTAATACAAAGTTTCAAACATACACAAAAGTGGAAAATTATATTAACTCCTATGTACTGTAACCCAGATTCAATAATTGTGAGGCAGGAAAACAAGGAGAGCAGCTTACCAACTTTGGACACTATTTGGCTTGGGAAATAAACCTACACCTTTCCTCACAATATACCAGGTAACATACTACCAACCTTGGCCCTAACCTACACTGAGTTTCAGGGACATCCCATTTCAAACAATGGAAATACAATTCTTCTCTTAACAAACCTTTGGGAATGCCCAGTTTCTAGCCAAACATGATCTGATAATGCCTGGGGTTTGGAAGAAGGGAACAAATGCAGCCTGGACTGGTTTTGAATGCATGCACCATAAAGCAAACTGTGTCCTCTGAGTGAACTTTTAGGGAGAATCCCCTATTTACCATCTTCTGCCAAGCATAATTGGGCAAACATATGACTAAGATCAGATGCATCATGGGAAAGGAAATGCCCAATATAAAATGTTTATATAACCCAAGGTTGCCAATCAAAAGGTACTACCACTCAATCTACACCCTAGTGATTAGCTCCTCTTCCGAAACCCCACATAAAGAAGCCCAGACATTAATCCACTGCTCTTGGGCAATGGTTAAGGAACCCACTACTTTCTTGCAGTACAATTTTTTCTGTACCATTATTTATTTTGTTCTCTTGCTATGATCTCTAATAAAATTTCTTAATGTTTTGATGTTAATTTCTGTTTCTTCAATTATTTGAATGAGATATCAAGAACCTGGAAACACCCATACAGAGACCACTGGTGACAATTCATTTAACTCTAGACTACTCTTTATCATCTCTATAAGTACTTGCAATTCCATCCCCTATGTTATTTCAAATGATTATCACATACCACTCATGATTCAGTAATTCCATTTGTATTTATAAAACATAAGCCTTCTGTTAAGCATACACACATACACAATCACAATACCATTATAATCATAGTAAAAGTTTGACAGAGTTGCAATGTCACCAAATATAAGATCTGTTTTGCAATTCTTACTTTCATTAAAAATATCTTTTTTCAATTAATTTGCTGTAACATAAGATCCACATATTATTATTGAATGGTGGTTCTTCTTTAGTCACCTCTAATAAGTTGGAAAGCTTTCAACATTTGACCTCATAGAACTAATTTATTAAACAAATTATTTTGTCTATGTTGTATACATATATCATACACATATATACCCAAGGTCACATTAAAAAAAAATAGGTAAAAAGGGTCTTGAATGAAGTTTAAGATGATCTGCCGCGTACACACTGAGTTGCT
The DNA here is from genome assembly GCF_020740685.1 of Jaculus jaculus. Classification (NCBI taxonomy): domain Eukaryota; kingdom Metazoa; phylum Chordata; class Mammalia; order Rodentia; family Dipodidae; genus Jaculus; species Jaculus jaculus. The sequence continues at coordinate 73,285,443 of NC_059102.1, read as the reverse complement.
TAGCTGTCATGTTTGGTGATTGGGTATATTAAGTACATTTTAACTTAAGCTGTGTGGGGGTGGTGTGGTATGCACAGTGTGTATGTGCGTGTGTGGTGTATGTAGATGTGCATGCAGATTCCTTCACCTATCACTCAGCTACATGTTTCCTTGAGATGGAATCTCTTACTGTACCTAGGGCTGCTTTTTTTTTTTCAGTCCTTTTGGCTAAACAGTTAAACCCACCGATTCTCTATGAATACAGGAGCATGTGTGTGTGTGGTGTGACCACACCCAGCTATTATATGGATGGGTGATGGAGACTGAGTTCAAGGAAAATCAGGCCCTGACATAGCAAATGCTCTTTTACACTGACCCATCTTCCCAGCCCTAACTTAAGATCTTTTTAACTTATATAAATCTGCCCAAGATATAACCACCTTATATTAAGTAGCATCAATATACTTTTTCATTTCTAGTTCAAATACTATGATTTTCTTTTTGTTCTTATCATCTTTGACCTTATTTATATTCTGAACTATACTTAAAGACTCTTTCATTATGATTACTGGTATTCAGTTGGCTATATGCAACTACCAGGGCAAAAGTGTCCCTAAAACTAAGGCTATTCTATCCAGGATCATAAATTTTCTTCAATTTCTTAGCACACAAATGTTGAAGTATACTGGTTTTGTTTCTCCACTCACTAGTAGCGCATGGGAATACTTTCCTACTGAGTTTTGATTGTGATGTTGTTAGTAGGTTTTTCTTTGCCATCCTAGACCCTTGGTCTCTTAATGGGAACATTTGGAAAGCTTCAAAATCTGTAGTATTATCTTCCTTATGCAATCTATTTGAGATATAATGCTATGTTACTAAATATAAATTGTTTTCACAGAATATTCTTAGTAGAATTCCTGCGTGGTGTTCTGCGTTTCAAAGTTACTACCCTAAAACAAAGGATATTAAGGATGCTTAATGCAAAGGCCACATCTAAAACCTCCCACCTAGGTGACTGAAATTTTCTTATACCTTAAAAAAGTCAGGAATGATTATGTAGCAACATTTCCAATTTAAATCTGATATTCAAAAGAGAAGTGAAAATGAAGGCAATATCACAAAATACATATCTTTCTTACAAAAGTGATTCCTAATGGTTGAAAGACAGGATAAGAGAAAAAGTTTAGGATAAAGGAGAATTATGTACTATCTATGTAAGGAAAAGAACCAATTATGATAACCTTTTTATGTGCACAATTTCTTGAAGAACCCATTTTTGAAGATAATCTATAATTTAACGTTCAAGTGTGATAAACCAGATGTACCAGGTGGCACATGTGTCTGGAGTTCCTTTGCAGGTGCTGGAGACCTTGGTGTGCCAAATTTCTCTTGCTCTCGTTCTCTCTCAAACTCTTTCTCTCTTGCTCAAATAAATACACAGATAAATAAATAAATATAATAAAAACATTAAAGTTCAAATGTGAAAATAGATTATAACAGAATAAGGTTTTTATTATAAAATGTTCATATAAGCATTAAATTTTTAATATATTACCATCATATTCTGCTTTAATATATTTTATTTATATTTATATACAATTCATAATCTGTAAAATCTATCTTTGTAAATTAAGAATGTGGGGATATTTACATTTAGAAAGCTGTGCAACATTATTACTAATTCCAGAATATTTTCATCATTTCCTTATTCCTGAAAAAATGAAATATTAAAAATCCTACTTAATAGTAATAACTCCCCATTTCTTTCTTCAATCCTTTATAACCACTATTCTACTTTCTATCCAATAAACTTCCTTGTTCTAAATATTTCACATAAATCCTCCCACATATGACATACAGTTGAAAAGATTTTCTTCTTCTCAGAGACATTTTTCATCATATGCTGAGATCCTCAGATGTATATCTGTTGTCTTGTAAAACATAGTGGTCCAGGTTTTTTTTTTTTTAATAATTTGAATCTGTAGTATTTACTAGCTAATGTCTGTTTTTCCCTTATCTGCCTGGACCTTTAGTATCTTGGATTGTGGACACATGATACTTCTTGACTCTTCTTGGATAGAAAAAATATATCTCAGTAGTCTGGGTCAAATCAGTCACCAATTGTTTTGATTTGAGATGCTTCAGTGTCCTCATCTGTGATATATAATGGCTTTAGTGAAAAATCTCTGATGTCTTTGCTATTTAGTTATCTGTACACTTCATTTATCTTTCTAAGAAGAAATTATTGCATTCCTACTGGCACAATGTACCAAGTGATGGAAAATCTATCAGCAAACATAATAGCCATAGACATGGCATTCCTTACAAAGTACTACTGGTTACTTTGAAAGCCCAGTGTTGGAGATTTGGAGAAAGACCTCTTGAAGCCATGTTGTCATTCACCAAAGCTTTCACATGTGTGTAAAGAACTGATTGCACAAGACAACAATAATGGTGCAAAGGTAGCTCAACAAATATTTCTTTGAATTATGAACTCATTCATTTTAATTTACTCACATTTTATTGACAATGACCAATGAAGTTTCTAAATATGAATGGAGAATACATGCAAATTCATTCAGAATATTGTTGAGTTGGTAGACAAACACAATGATATTTCACTGTAATGAAAGTTTCACTCCTATCTTTGTCCATTTTGTGCTGCTAAAACATAATACCTGAGACCGGGTAACTTACAAAGATAGTAATTAGTTCTTACAGCAGGCTAAGAAATCCAAATTTGAAGGAGCTACACCTGACAAAGTACTTCTTGCTATATCAAGGCCTGAGAACACATATACATGCAAGAAAAAGGCAAAACTCAGAATTCAGGTCTTTTCTACTGGCATTAATCCACTTTAAGGTGGAACCCTCATGACCCAATGTAGTTAGAAACACATGAAAACCACAGTATTTCCTCTTTAATCTTAGCATTGACGTGAAGGTTACAATAAAAGATTATCAGTGATCATGGAAATGATCACATTAGAAACTTACTCTTGAAAAACTGTTTTATTAAAGGAATGAAAGAATGTATATATTTGGAGAGGTTAGAAATGAAAACAAAATTTTTATCAGTTTAATGATACTAATTATACCATTAATAAATGACTTCTACTTCTTCTTGGCTCATATCACAATCTGACCTGAACTGGGAAATTTCCATCACCTCTTTAACAAGCAGAATACTAGGAATCCACTTGTCTGTTTTGTAGTACCATCTAAGACATGTGGGTTTGAAGATCTTTACAAGTGGTAGACAGCCTCTAGAACAGATCTCAGTGGCAATCATCTCATGACTCTTCCCTTGTACAAACTTTTCCTTTGAGTGTGGGCTGGGTCTAAATCCTCACCTTTAATGAATAATAGAATATGGCAAAAGTATTAGGATGTCACTTCTGTGGTCAGGCTATAAAATGACCAACTTCCATTTTGCTTATTCACTTTCTCTTTCTCTCTCCCTCTCTTTCTTTCTCTGTGTATCACTTTCTCTCTCTTTCCATCTCTTTTTCCCTACCAGAACAAAGAAAAAAATGACATAATAGATAGTCCTATGAGAGGCTCACTCAACAATAACTAAAAGATGTCTTCCATCAACGTTAGCAATGCTTTCATTCCCACCCATAGCCATTGTAAGTAATCTGCCCATAGTCTTCTCAGAGACTCTGGACCAGAAGAACCCAGCTCATTCATACACAGCTTCCTAATTCCTGATCTATAGATTTTATTCTTATTTTGATCCACAAAAATTTTCAGAGTGTTTAAGCTCCTAAATTCTGCAGTAGATTTTCACATAACCATTATGACTCATGTGCCAGTACTAAACAAGAAGTAATTGGAAAATAAAATGAATCCAGATCCAGCAACTTTCACCATTTCCACTCAAATCCATTGTTTAATTCTCAATATCCCTTGCCACAATTCAGCTCCAAAGAAGGCAAGGAAATGCTGAACAACATATAGATATGTGATACTTCATTTCTTGTTCAGGGTTTTGTGGTGATAGACCAGTCAAATTGGGACTTAAGAATAGGATCCAATCATATATGAACTCATAAAGCATCTAAGCAGGAATTTGCTGGTGAGCACACAATTTTTTTTTTTCTGATTGAAACCCAATTTTTAATGGAAGATAAATCCAGTTATGAAGTCAAATTATCAAACAATAATCTGATAAAATTATACATTTAGAAAAATAAAACTACATGCTTGAATTATGCACAGATAAGGGTAAATCTTATTCATGGTCAATATTCCAATTGCTGATGCTGCATGAGAAATTCAGAAGATTCATCTATGTTGGAATTTACAATACAAACAATTCAAATCATTCCAACCTTCCTCATTCTACTCCAACATACCTCTAAGTTCTAAAAATAGACATTTAAAATAATCAATATGTGGAATGACAATTTTTAGAATTAGACATTCAAGTTACATTTTCATCCCATATATATAAATCCCTTCTTTCCATACTTTCCATACTCAGTTATTTCATTACTTAAAGAAATGTAGATTTAGGGCTGAAGAGATTGCTTAGTGGTTAAGTGCTTGCCTGTGAAGTCTAAGGACCCAAGTTAGTGGCTCGATTCCCCATGATCTATGTTAGCCAGATGCATAAGGGGGCACATGTGTCTGGAGTTCATTTTCAGTGGCTGAAGACCCTGGTGGGCTCATTCTCTTTCTATCTATCTATCTATCTATCTGCTTCTTTCTCGTCTGTCACTCTCAAATAAATAAATAAAAATAAACAAAGATAAAGTTAAAAATAGGAAATGTAGATTTAGAGCTGGGGACCTGCAAGAATTGGATGCTTCCGCACCCCGGTCATGGCTATATGTGATGATAACCTCAATCTTGTCAGGAACAGAGAATAGAATTGCATAAAGTCACTGGTCAACAAATCTGACCAAACACTGTAGCCTTGGCTCAGTGAGAGACTCTGTTTCAAGGAAACATGTGGGTGAGTGAAAGAGGAAACACTGACATTCTCCTCTGATGTTAGCAAGTGTACACAAGAAGTACACACACTTGCACACGCATGTGCAGACACTAAACATACTAAACACACACACAAAGCCAAAAGATTTCTTCATTGAATTTTTACTAGATTATGAAAATATCCCTTCTTGATTGAGTTCTTTTATTTCAGTGCTTTGGTGATGGGAATAATAGTTTAAAATATGCCTGTACTTTATCCAAAATCAACTTTCTCTTCCTCTACATTATCCATGTTATTTTAACACCATTAAGGACTAATTTTGGGAAAGGAAGTGAGTAGGCAAAGTAGTGCTGGAAGATTTCTGGGAGAAAGAGCTGCATGTTTGAAGTCTGGGGTTGAGGCAGAGCATAGTTAAGCAAATGTCAATTATTGCATTCCGCAAGGTGACAGATTATTCAGAGAGGGAAACTGAGGCATATCACTAATTATACTCTGGGCTTAGACAAGAAGTTCATTTTCCATCCTATTATTTACTTGATGGCAATTGAGCAATTGAAGTGTTATAAATATGAAGGAGATAAGTCATACTGGAAGTTTATAAGGACCACACAGCATGTAGGGTACATGGCATATAGGAAAAATTCAGGTTAGGTATAAGGGATAGGGAAGGCACAGTAAAACCACACTGAAATAATTTCCAATTACCTACTCGACTACCTTTTTGGTCATTGTTGCAGTAAGATACCTGACAAGAAACAGATTCAGAATATGAAGGATGTACTCTAGCCAAGTTTATAATGGTAGGGAAGACACAACAGCAGGAATAGGATAGCTGCTCACATGCAGCAACTGTCAGAAAGCAGAGGGTGACCAGGAAAGGGGGCTAGACTATAAACCCTCAAATTCATCTCCCATGACTCACTTCCTCTACCTAGGCCCCAACTTCTAAAGGTTTCACATAACCTTTCTAAACAGCCCTATCAGCTGGGGATCAAATGCAAATACATGTGTCTATGGGGTCATTTTATATTCCAACAGCATATATTAATGGCTACTTAAGATTTCCACTTTAGTTAAAGCCCTTCTAAACCAGAAGGGGCCTAAGATAAGGTGAAGGGCAAGACTTACTTGTACTACCATCATAAATTTTCAAAATGCTATATGCATATGTCGGTTTTATACATAGCTTTACATGGATATCTTTATAAATTTTTCTAATTTGGGAAGTTACAATACATATTGTCTTATTAAAAAATCAGAAACTGTGGGGGTGGAGAGGGAGGGAATTACCAAGGGATATATTTTATAATCATGGAAAATGTTAATAAAAATAAATAAATAAATAAATATATATATATATATATATATATATATATATATATATATATATATATATATAAAATCAGAAACTGTAAAGTAAAATAAGGTAAAACTGAATTTTATATAAATCACCATTTTCAGACTTATTTGATCACAAAATTGGGCACTATATTAGCCTTATGAGCAACCAGCAGAAAATAAAAAGCACTACGGGGAGTGCTATGCTCTATACCTTTGACAGCAAAAAAAAAAAAAAAAAAAAAAAAAGAAAAAAGAAAAATGACACCACACCTGAGACATTGGTTCCAGACCCATTTAGATGGGGGCATTAAGGGTTTACCACTGTTGTCAGATATTTCACTATTAAATGTATTGCCAAGATTTCTATCTAGTCTCTGTATTTATTCCAACAAACACCATGAGAGCATATCAAACTTTTGCCTTTATAAAAAGTGTCTTCATTGTTATTTCATTTTTCAGTTTATTACTAGCCTAGTTCATGGAATACGTAAAGAAGTCTTTCAATATAATTTTGTGTTGGGAGCCATGAACCAAACCTTGGCCATGTTAACAGAAACTGCCATATAGCAAGTTAAGTTTCTACTTCCTCACCTAATACTCAACTACCAGAAACAAAGACTGCCATATAGCAAGTTAAGTTTTCTACTTCCTCACCTAACATTCAACTACCAGAAACAATGGGATCGTACACCTGGCTAAACACTCCCCCATCCTGCCCGTAGCTGATGAAGAAATAAAGGCATTGCGGTTTAACCAGTAACTCTGTGATCTTTGCCCCAACTACGTCCCCTTCCCCTACAACTCCTTGCCCTGACCACGTCCCCTTCCCCCTACAACCATATATAAACCTACATGTTAAAATAAACTCTCAAGGCCTTGACAAACATCTAGCATGGTCTCCTTCTTGTGTCTGTTTGCCTTTTTTCACCCAGGTTATCTTCTCCTTGAGTCCTTGTTCAACTCCCCACTGGCTGGGGCAAGTGGCATCCGAGGTACAAAGTGTGACCTGGGCGTCGCTCAAGTGGACATCTGTCCTCGCCATTGGATCGCCACCTCACCAGGGTGAGTGAAGATCCCCATAAGATCACTACAGGCAAAACACCTGTAAAACAGATTTGCTCCGTGGTCACAACAGAAGAAACCCACCTGTGATACAGACCCCTAAGGTAAGACAAGTGACGCAGACTTCCAGGCAAACCATTTAAGACTTTTTAATCAGATTTGCAAGACACAAGAACTGCGGGTTTTCTTTTTGCTCTTCTTTTCCTCCTTTTACTTTTGTTTAGCACCATCGCATGGAATTGCAACATAACGACAGGACAACTGAAGCCTCTTGGCCAGGGCTACCCTCTGGCATTGGCTCAAGGCCCCTAGCTCTCTATGCGAGTCCTGACAGCCTGTTCGGGCATTGGCAAAGACCTCCTATCTAGCCTCTCTTCCTATCAACAAAACTGGGTACACAACAGCTAGTAAATGCTCTTTGAGTGGCTGCCAGTTCTTAAATTTGCAGTCAGGCTCACGTCAAACCCATCGGGGAATCCCCCATGCTGGTTCAACAACTGAGAATGTTGTCTTTTGGTCATGCCGTTTCTTTTCTTTCCTTTTCTATCATGGGACAGACCCTAAGTAAGCATAAATTGTTAAAGGGCTTAAAACATCTCTCAAAACACAAGGAATACAGGTTAAGAAAAAAAAAATAGCAAAGAGTAAAAAGGAGCTAATTGCCATTGTAAAAATTTTAAAAGCAGAAGAAATTGAGATTGCTTCAAGTTCTTTAAACAAATTTTTATTTTATCAGGAGGATTTGTTCTTTTTATGTGTGTGTATGTGTTTATGTGTGCTCATTGTGCTTGCTTGTCATGTCATGTTTGTGACTGTAACTAAAGAGATGAGAGAGACGCAGGTGACATACATTACTCTTCTAGAGAACCATTTCAAGGAATTCAAAGACCTAAGCATAGAAATTTCAAAAAGGAAAAGTTAAATGTCTTTTGCAGGGGTGAATTTGCCAGATATTTGTTCTAGATCGAGTTCAGCTTACATAGAGGATTATTAAAAAAAAAAAAAAAAAAAAAAAAAAAAAAAAAAAAACTTCCTCTAAAGAGGTAACTTATAATTTGTCAGATATTAAAAAAAAAAAAAAAGATTGTAATGCCCTGTTACTTAAAAGGAGGAGGCAACTGATCTGACTTCTGAGCCAGCGTGCCTCAAGATAACAACACAATTTGCCTTAGTTACTCCTAATAAAATCATTTCCAAGTGTGTTATTGGGATTAATGATATAAAATTGTTTTAAGACTGCTTTCTTTTTAGTAATAGGATTAATCAATTTGATATAACTTTTTAATAGCCTTATAAAAATGATAATCACTTCTTGGCCTTTTGGCTAAGATCAAGTGTAGTATCTGTTTTTATCAGTTTTATATCTGATATGTCCTCTATCTGAGGACAATATAGTAAAAGGATTTTTGGAGCTCAGAGTTGGAATAGAAACTTGCTCTGTCCACTCCATGTATCAACCTGGTATTGCAGTACCTCTAGGAACAGTGCACCCCCTAGGGGGAATTAAAAAAACAAGAAAGATAATTAATGATGGGATAAGATAAATTGATTAAAGGAACTGGGAAGGAATTTTTCAATGATTACTTGTTAAAAATGCCTTCTGAGTGGTACTTAGATCAAAGTGTTAAGGTATACAAATAAAGGTGTGCAGATATAAAAAAAAAAAAAAAGAAAATTTCAGGCTAAACCTAAACACCATGCCTAAAGTTCAAGGCTTTTTTTTTTTAAATTTAATTTATTAGTTTTCTTTTCAGTAAATAGAGGCAGTTTGGTACCATTATTTAGGCTCATCGGTGATCTACCCCTTCCCATTAGACCCTCCTTGTTAATGAAAATGGGTCGTGCATTAGCCCCCAGTTATTGGTATGATAAATGTCTCTGCTAATCATGACCCAACATGTGACTCTGACATTCTTTCCACCCCCTCTTCTGCAAAATTTCCCTGAGCCATGTTGGGTTCATTTTTGGTCTGCTTCAGGGCTGAGGTGTTGGGGGCCTCTGAGGCTCTGGCTCTCTGCTTTGGGAGGAGTTGATTTTTCTCTGCATTGATCTCCTTCCCCTTTGTGCTGGTATCCGGTTCACAGGAAAACATCACCCTTGCTTATTTCGCCAGTTGTCCTTAGTTTCAGTTGGGCCCCTTTTGAGGTATGTTGGGGCAGCTCTCTTCTTAGGATCTGCATCTATCTGGAAAAGAGAAGCAGATTCTCCAATGGAGAGTAAGTTAACACCCGGAAAATTGAGATAAGACTTACTTTTTTGATAGACAGTATGGTAGATTTAGGCCCTCTTATACCCCGTGATTGATGGTAGCTTGATATTGAAGAGTGGGCTTGTGTTTGGGTATGGTTCTTACTTGTTTCCCAGCTCCAGCTATGGGTCTAGTACCACTGAGTGGATCAATTAGCCAAATCAAGAGCAATTGATTCCTCACCATGGCTGTGTACCACTATTGCACTTGTGTGGGCATCACATCTGGTTATTTGTTGCTAATTAGGTTAAACAATGTGTTGCTTGGACAGATCTTGGTCATTTCCCCCAGTAGCCTATGTAGCACCTTCTGGCACTAGACTCCCTGACTGTCTGGGGACTGACTCTCTCCTGGCTTCTGGCCATGTCATTCCATTTTATGTGTCAGCTGCGTATTGAGTCTTCAGCAATAGGGTCTTACCACTGGCCTTTGGTGGGTCATCAAGTACTCTGACAGAAGTCTGTCATTGTTTTGGGAAACCTTGTAGGTTTCTCTGATCAAAAGCTCATTGTGGATGGTAGGCCCAAGCTGGAAGTGGGGGTTACAGGTCAGTGTCCACTAAGAAATTGAGGAAAAAGATAACTAATATACAAGAGTTAGAGAGGATAGAGATAGAGGGGAGAGGGGAGAGGGAGGGAGGGAAGATGTAGAAGATTTAGGTCAGTTTTGATCCTACCCTCTCCAGTGTCTTGTAGTTCAGGTGTTTCCTGTAAGGGTCTAGTGAAGGTTCAGCCATTTGGTCTGTCTTTTAGGAAGTAGAATTTTATGGTACCATTGCCATTTGTGTCCGGATTACTGTTTTCCACCCTTTGATTCCCTCCCCACCCTCCCATCCATCTTATTGTCTAGTTCATGAGGTGCTTGGTGGGTATGTAAGGCATTTTGGGCAGATTCAGGTTAGGTGTTGCAGATGAGTGAGACTATGTGTCAATTTTTTTAAACTGTTTACAAACTTTAAGAAACAAAAAAACCTAATTTTCAGGCTAAAATATGTTGAAATAGCTTCCTGAAGGAGAATCTAAAACAGAAAAACCTGCTGGGTCAAAAAGCACTGAGGATAAGGTAATCTGCATTGTGATGGGCTAAGCAAACAATGGTACTTTACGACTTTTAAAATGATAGGTTTATCTAAACAGGTGGTCAGAGGCCAGAGGCCCCCCGCAATGGAGTGTTTCTGGAATACCCTTAAAATGGAGATTGCTCCAGGACCTTAGAAAAATTAATAAGGCCATGGTACCTATTGGAGCCCTACAAACAGGCCTCCCCACTCCAGTAGCAATTCCTACAGAATATTGTAAAATCCTTATTGACCTAAAAGATTGCTTTTTTTACAATTCCCTTACACCCTGAGGATCATCAGCATTTTGCATTTAGTTTACCTGTGGTAAATTTTAGAGGCCCTATGCAGAGATTCCAATGGCAAATGTTAGCCCAAGGGATGGCTAACAGCCCTACGCTGTGTCAAAAATGTGTGACCCATCAAAGGGGAAAGTGTGTGTGTGTGGGGGGGTATTAACATGGGATATTTTTTTTCATGGAAAATGTTAATAAAAATTGTGAAAAGAGGGCTGGAGAGATGGCTTAGTGGTTAAACGCTTGCCTGTGAAGCCTAAGGACCCCAGTTCGAGGCTCGGTTCCCCAGGTCCCACGTTAGCCAGATGCACAAGGGGGCGCATGCATCTGCAGTTCGTTTGCAGAGGCTGGAAGCTCTGGCGCGCCCATTCTCTCTCTGTCTATCTGTGTTTCTCTCTGTGTCTGTCACTCTCAAATAAATAAATAAGTAATTTAAAAAAATTGTGAAAAGATTAAAAGAAAATTGTGGCCCAAATTATAGATCGATTTAGACATAAGTGGCCTTCCTTGTATATCATTCACTATATGGATGACATCCTCTTGGCTGGTCATGATCCCACTGAACTCCTTACGTGATCTCAAGAGCTTTTAGGGCCCTTACCAGAGCTGGTCTTCAGATAGCTCCTGATAAAATTCAATTAAAACCTCCTTACTTATTCTTAGGCTTTGAACTTTTTCATAACAAAATTCTTTCACAAAAGATTCAACTTCGAACTAATCATCTAAAAACTTTAAATGATTTTCAAAAACTCATAGGAGATATCAATTGGTGCAGGCCTTATCTTAAGCTAACTATTGGAGAGCTTAAACCCTTGTTTGACATCCTAAAAGGAGACCCAGATCCTGCTGCAGGCCGCTCATTAACAGCCCCTGCCCTAGAATCCCTAAAGATAGTGGAGGCTGCAATTCAGAGTCAAGGGGTCACTTTTCTCTCTTATGAAAAGCCTCTTCTCCTGGTCATTTATGGCACTGACTTTATACCCACCAGGGTGTTCTGGCAGGAGGGGCCCCTCTTCTGGGTACATTACCCTCCAAAAGTTAAAAACTGGGGATTTATATCCCATAAAAGGTTCTCCAAGAAATATCCTTCATCATACCATGTTTGTCCTAAACTTTTTAAACCTTGATACTCAGGGAAATTCAGCTGCTGATCACTTTTGGCACACAAATACAAAAAAATATCTTTGCCAAAGCCATGCGGAAAGATCCTTTAACCTTAAAATGGAATGGCCCAGACCCAGTATTCATTTTGGGCCGAGGATCAGTATGCTTGTGTGACACTAAAGCAAATGCTGTGAGATGGCTGCCAGAGAGACTTGTAAAATAAGCTGATGATCCTCCAGTGACATCTCATATATCCAGGGAAGAAACAGTTCCCTGAGAGAATCTCCTTTTTTCCTAACAGGACAAAGCTGGAAGGACCTCTACTTATCTTAATCCTCTTACTCACAATCGGACGTGTTATTATAAATAAAATCATGTCTTTTATATGTCAACATATAAAAACCATTAAGATGCAGCCTTTATAGGTCCATTATCACAGACTGGAGCTGGCAGATCTAGGTGTTGCCACTGAAGACCTACCACCTGCAGCTGTCACTCTCCCTTGATCTTAAATTCTGTACTTATTTACTATACTGCTGTCCTCTACACCTCTGCTATCACTGCGGTCTACCTGTCATGGCCAAATAGCTACCCCTCCTTTAGGAGCTGCATAGGATTCAGACCTATGCATATCAGCTCACAATAAAGTGAGTGCGATATGGGCACCAACATGGGTGTGGGGCAAAGCACTGCAAGGGAAGGTCCCTTTCTGACTGCTTCTGAATTCCCTGAGAGAAATACCTAGCTTGCATGGAGCTTGGTACCATAACTGTTATCACTAAGGCCATGCCTCACTCTCCAACCACATAGGCCTTGCCTCCTCTCCCCAAAAGGTACCAAGGGCCAATGAATGTGTGAAAAAGACATCTCCATGGGAGGAGTCAGGTTCCTACTCCCCAGTTGGTTAATGCCTACTGCTGCAAAGCGGGCCTCCCCCTCTTTTTGTATAAAAGAAGGGAGGAGAGGTTGGGAGCTATGAACCAAACCTTGGCCATGTTAACAGAAAATGCCATATAGCAAGTTAAGTTTCTACTTCCTCACCTAATGCTCAACTACCAGAAACAAAGTCTGCCATATAGCAAGTTAAGTTTCTACTTCCTCACCTAACATCCAACTACCAGAAACAATGGGATCATACTCCTGGGTAAACACTCCCCCATCCTGCCCGTAGCTGATGAAGAAACAAAGACATTGCGTTTTTACCAGTAACTCTGTGATCTTTGCCCTAACTACATCCCCTTCCCCTACTACACCTTGCCCTGACCACGTCCCTTCCCCCTACAACCCTATATAAACCTACATGTAAGAATAAACTCTCGAGGCCTTGACAAACATCTAGCATGGTCTCCTTCTTGTATCTGTTTGCCTTTTTTCACCCAGGTTAGTTTCTCCTCAAATCCTTGTTCAAGTCCCCACTGGCCAGGTCAATTTTGGGGTATTTCTGCAATGAGAATGAGGAAAAGTTCTTGGATGCCTCCATTGGGTGTCACTCCCATTTACAAGACAAAAGTTACATTCAGCCTTAAAACCCAGTTATCAATAAGGTAGGTTTCTGTTGTCAGGGTCCTTCAAAATGTCTTGCACTATAGAGGAGAAAAGCTCTGTGCCTTACCTGGGCTTTACTCTCAAAGTCTGAGAACCTGCCTAAATCTGTGACTGCAGTTGATGTAGTTTGAATGGTCCCAAATTAAGGCAAGTGGATTATGTATTTTCTTTCTTTTCATTATGGATATATGGAAGGGCAGGGTTATTTTTCTCTTGTCCAAATATCTTCAATCATTTAAAAGTAGCATTAGAAATTTAACAAAATGGAAAATGTAACTGGGACAAGTACAATGACCTATATGCATGTTGATTAGCTTTTCCTATCACTTTATGTCTTAAATAAAGAAAATAAAATAAATGCCAACAGGAAAAAAATGAAATTAGGCCAGGCTATAGAAACATGAGATCAAAAGCATCTAGAGCCAAACATATTCTTCCCATGTGGGAAATGAGAAATTAACACTTAGTTAAAACAACCTGTTGAGCTAAATTAGTTCTCTGTTAGCCTAAGCAATTAGTGAGCTGATTTTAAATTATTCAGAAAAGAGTAGCTGACAAGGGGTTTTCTTAGCTAGGATCACGAAGAAGGAAGATCTGAATTTTCACTATGCATTTGTACAAGTGTAAATTTCTGCTTTTTTTTTTTTTTCTTGTAATGGGGTAGTTTTAGGTAAAATGTTCCTCATAGATTCATGTGCTTCAGTACTCTCTACTAGGTGGTGCTGTTTGGGAAGGTTATGGAACATCCAGGAAGTAGAACCTTGCTAGAGGAAGTATGTCACTAAGAATTAAAAGCAATGCCTCCGATATTCTGGCAAAGAAATTGGACCCAACATGTGGCTCTGACATTCTTTCTGCCCCCTCTTCTGCAAAATGTCCCTTAGCTATATTGGGTTAATTTTTGTTCTGGCTCAGGGATGAGGTGTTGGGGGCCACTGGGGCTCTGGTTTTCTGATTTGATAGGAGTTGATTTTTCTCTGTGTTGATCTCCTTCCCCCTTGTGCTGGTATCTGGTTCATCAGGAAAACAGCACCCTTGTTTGTTTCACCAATTTATCTTAGTTTCAGCCGGGGCCCTTTTGAGGTATGATGGGGTGGCTATCTCCTTAGGTCCTACATCTATCTGAAAAAGAGAAGAAGATTCTCCAATGGAGAGTAAGTTAGCACCAGAACAAATGAGATAATCCTTGCTTTTATTTTTTATAGAGAATTTAATAGGTGTAGGCCCTCTTGTAGCCCATGATTAATGGTAGCTTGATAATGGAGAGTGGTCTTGTTTGGATATGGTTCTGACTTATTTCCTGGCTCCAGCTATGGGTCCCTACCACTGAGGACATCAGTTAGCCAAATCAAAAGCAGTTGGTTCCTCACCATGGCTGTGTGCCACTATTGCACTTGTGTGAGCATCACAACAGGTTATTTGCTGCTAAGTAGGTTAGACCATGAGTTGCTTGGACAGATATTGGTGGTTTCCCCCAGTCACCCATGTAGCACCTTCTGGCACTAGACGCGCTGACTGTCTGAGGACTGAATCTCTTCCAACTTCCAGCCATGCCATTCCATTTTACATGTCAACCACATAAGGTGTATTCAGCAGTAGGCTCTTATCACTAACCTTTGGTGTGTTATCAAGTACTCTGACAGAAATCTGTCTTTCTTTTAGGAAACCTTGTAGGTTTCGCTGATCAAAAGCTCATTGTGGATGATGACCACAAGCTGGTACTGGGATTTACAGGTCAGTGCCCACTAAGAGAAGGAGGAAAAAGATAACTAATATACAAGAGATAGAGAGAGAGAGAGAAGATGTAGAAGATTAAGGTTAGTCTTCATCATACCCTCTCCAATGTCTTGTGGTTCTGGTGTTCCCTGTAAGGGCCTGGTGACAGTTCAGCCATTTGGTCTGCCTTTTAGGAAGTAGAATTTTG
The DNA here is from genome assembly GCF_020740685.1 of Jaculus jaculus. Classification (NCBI taxonomy): domain Eukaryota; kingdom Metazoa; phylum Chordata; class Mammalia; order Rodentia; family Dipodidae; genus Jaculus; species Jaculus jaculus. The sequence goes on along the minus strand of NC_059102.1, from coordinate 73,269,945 downwards.
TGATTTTATTGTTGAGTTGTATTAGTATTTGTCTAATGGCTAAGATATGGTCTATCATGGTGAATATTTTATGTGTACTTAAAAACAGTATGTATTCTGTTATTGTTTGACAGTGTTATACAAAAATCAATTTATATTTATATAATAATCATAATAAGTTATATGTTACAATTGCATCTACTTGATTGATATTATTTCTTAGTTTTCCCCTATTTTACAGAATTTTGTAAAGTAATTCTATTACTAAAAGAGTAATGATTATGCTTGAAGCTAAAATTAATGCTTTCATTTCTATTTCACTTTTTAGTTCTATCAGTTTCACTTCCTGTATTTTTATTTGTATTAGTTTGCTAAAACTTTCATAGTAAAGTCTTACAGAAAAGATAAACATCATAATTTATTCCTAGAATCCTGGAAGCTAACAGTCTCAGGTAAAGATATCAGCAGGAATCTTTTTATTTGGCTTATATATGGGCATCTTTTTCTACTGTCACATGGTCTTCTTGCTTTGTGCAAATACATCCTAAACTCTTTCCTATAAGAACTTCAATCATATAATATTATAGCCCAATCACCTCACTGAATCTTATTTCTTTAAAGTGAACTCATTTCCAATAAGTGTCCCATAGAATCTGGAAAAATGATCCCTTGGTCCAATAAACTTGGCTAATGCTAAATAAAATATCTTTTGTTTAAGAAATAGTATATTAAAGGCATTCACAAGTGAAGCTTTCATTGAAACAATTTACAATTATTTAACCCAATATTTTATAACCAATTTCATCACAGAACTATTTTCATATAATAACTAGTATTAATATAAATATTTTAGCATACTTAGAAACATATTTCACAAATGCAACATCAATTTAGGAACACTTATGCATTAAGAGCTTTTCTAAAGGATTTATTCATCCTATAATACTTTCTTCATGTCAGAATATATTACTATGAGTATATTATTATACCCAATTTTAGACAGTGAAGATATATAACTTTTAGTAATGAAACTGTGACTCAAATTTCATTTATTTCTGTCTTTACCCAACAGGTACAGCATACCTTTTGTTTTCTCTCTCTACAACTAATGTCACATTATTTTCTCATAAACTTTCATTCAAATTACAGAGCCCCAGTACTTATAACCTTCTAGTTGATTTCTACTCTCTGATTTATCTTGTCCTCATCCTTTAATTCCCTTCTGTCCATGACTTTAAATTCACTCTCTGCTTATCAAACAAATCTGTGTTACTATAAAAACAAGGGTTGAACATTTCCCAACCCCTGTTTTGTCCTGCCTCTGCCTATCAACAAATGCTCCCTACCTTACAGAGCTAAGTAAAGTTGCTGTCGTGTGAGAGGGCAAGAGGAGGAAAAGAACAGCAAGTACATAAAGCAGGCATCAGACAAGAATGGAATGGTAGATGAAAGCTATTGATGGTTGAGCATACCACCCTATGTAGCTCTACTTGACACTCAGTTTGGAGAGGAATTGGACAGGAGTAGAAATTATATTGTTTCCCAATAGTGCTGAGCCTTTCAAAATATCTAACAGACTTCTATTAAGTCATTACCAAAAATGAGATATAACAATCTTTTTGGTAATCTTATAAAATGACACATTATTAAAAAAACAAGCAATTGTGCTGGAGAGATGGCTTAGCAATTAAGATGCTTTGCATGCAAAGCCTAGGGACCCAAATATGATTTCCATATACCCATGTATGCCAGATGCACAAGGTGGCACATGCATATGAAGTGTGTTTGCAGTGGCTAGAGGCCCTGTCATGCCCACTTTTTCTTACTCTCTCTACCTCTTTCTCTATCTCATAAATAACTAAATGAATAGATAAAAATATTTTTTAAAGAAACAATTAAATTAAACCTTTTTAATGCAGTCTGCTTAAAGTTTTCTTAGTTGTGTGTCCCCTTAAAATGTTACTAAATTTGGGCTGGAGAAATAGCTTAGCAGTTAAGGCACTTGCCTGCAAAGCGAAGGGACCCAGGTTCAATTCCCCTGGACCCACCTAAGCCAGATGCACAAATTGGCACATATGTCTGGAGTTCATCTGCAGAGGCTGGAGGCCCTGCCATGCCACATTCTCTCTATATCTGCCTCTATGTCTCTGTCTGTCTCTCTCAAATAAATATATATATATTTTAAATTACTAAATTAGTGAATCCTAAAACTAGTAGAATTCATCCAATCAGAACTAATTTAGCCACTGAATAGTGGTTAGTATTGCTGAAGCTAAATGATCTATCCATTCATTCAAACATTCATTTTAAAATGCATTCTCATCTAACTTATGGCACCCAGTAGCTTGGTTGGGTCTTAAAAGACTTTAACTAATTGCATATATAATTTGAAATATGTCAGAATAATATCAGAATTTTATGCAGATTCTTCCTCTCTTCATGCCCAAGTTAGGACAGCTTTGTGTCACAGAGATGACTGATTCTGGAGATTGCTGGCAAAGTGAGTAAATTAAAGAAATGAGTGGAAGGGTACTAGCTATAAGCTTGACTGTTGATATCAGCAAACAAACCAACAAACCATAATAAAGGAGTCCAACCTTGAAATTGGACTTCTACCTGATTTAGTTAGAGGTATCTGACATATATGTTTTGCTTTGGCTTCTTTTTATTCTGTAGGATCCTCAATGTGTATATGTACACTTACTTATTCTTTACATTGCTGACAAACACAGTTGAGCCAGTACTCAGTCAGCTCTTCATCTTCTAACAAGCTTCCTTCACTTTTGGGTGGAGTAAGTATACACAAGTCCATGTAGTGCCTTGCCTCAAGGATAGAGCCTTAAGGGAAAGGTCAATGCTACAAAGGCAAAGAAGGGGGTTGGAACAATGGCTCAGTGACTAAGGTGCTCACCTGCAAAGCCTGACCACTTGAGTTCAATTTCCTAGTACCCACACCAAGCCAAATGCACAAAGTGGTGCATGTGTCTGGAGTTCATTTTGCAGTGTCTAGAGGCACACCCATTATGCTTCTCTCTCTCTCTCTCTCTCTCTCTCTCTCTCTCTCCCTCTCTCTCTGTCTGTCTCTGCTTGCAAATAGATTAATATATTTTCAAAAAGGTAAATGACCCATAAACTTGGACCAACAAGGAGAAAGTTACTCTTAAATGTCATTTTTTTGAAAGTTATTAGGTGTCATAATTAATGGTGTTCACTTGAAAGGAATACTTAGGTGGACAAATGCATCAAAATGATGAGGAGGTATCATGATTTGAAAGTGACAGTGAATGTAAACTGTCCCCTACAAGGTCATGTGCTTTGTTGGTCTCTAGATGGTGGTACTAATTTGGAAGTTTGCAGAATATTTTGGACAGTGGGTCATTTGGAAGGCTTTTGGCTCCTGCTCCCATGGAATTGTACCCCATGACCTTCCTTACCATGATGGACTGTATCATTTGAATCACACACCAAGATATGTTCTCCACTTTAACATGCTTCTTTAAGGTATTTTATCATAGACATGAGATGAAATGACTAATATAGAAAATTGGTACTGGGAATAGGGCTGTGACTTTGATAAACCTGCCCACATAGTTCACAGGTTATGGAATTGGATTTTGGGAAAAGTGTGAAGAACTTTAGAGTTGCAGACTTCTGAAATCCTAAAATGCTATAAGCAGAGCTTTGTGGGCCATTATAATGGGAGTGTGGAATGACAGAATTATTTTAGAAATGTGGATGGTAAAAATACTTCTTATGAAGTTTCAGAGGGAAGCAAGTGATGTGTCAGGAACTGGATTATAGGCCATTCATATTATGTTCTGGCAAAGTGTTTTGCCTATGTACAAAAATTTTGAGTGAAGCTGAATTCAAAGTAATGGACTAGTATGTTTGGCATAGGGAATTTCAAAACAGTATAGCATTCAAGCTGTGGCACAGTTATCACTCATTGTCTTTAGATAGGATTACAGAGAGAAAGAAAGTGGAAGATAAAAACAAGGAGGGTCCATTGGGAGGGGGTAGATCATGGATGAGCCTAAACAATGGTACCAAACTGCTGAAAAGAAAACTAATAAATTAAATTAAAAAAAAAAGATTTCAGATCTTGGAATTAAAACCCCTACTTATTTTGATTTGCAAAAAAAAAAAAAAAAAAAAAAAAAAATTTATTTAAAAAAATACAGGTTGGCAGCATGAACCCAGTTAAAGTTTCAGACAGTGTAAATTCACACAAAGTGGCTTCTTTAACAGTTAAAACATTAGTGCCATAAAAAAAAAAAAGAAAGAAAGAAAACTAGGAACTTTGTATCAGAACAATAAAAATGGTATCTTGGGGGTTAAGAATGTCTTCATTGAAAACTCCAGGAATAAAACTAAGTACTGACTGGAATAAAATTTATTTTAAAGGAATATGTCTGAAATGAGAGGGTTTGCAGATTCAAACTCAAATGCCTACAAGAAGCAGATCATAATAACCAAACTCAGAGTAAGCACAAAAAAAACTTCAAGGTACATGAAAACACCAACCCACATTTACTGTCACAATATGGGAGGGATCAAATAAAATCTCAGTCATTACCCGAAATATTAATAGCTTTAATTCACCCATCAAGAGACACATGCTAACAGGATGGATCAAAAAATTAGACCCCTAAATCTGTTGTCTTCAAGAAACCCAACTCAGCGCTAAAGACAGACACTTCCTCAGGGTGAAAGGGTGGAAAACAATATTCCAAGCAAATGGGAATAAGAAACAAGCAGGCATAGCTATATTAATATCAGATAAAATATATTTCAAACCAAAAATAATCAAAAAAGACAAAGAAGGCCATTTCCTACTTATCAAGGGAATGATCCATCAAGAGGACATCACAAACATAAGTCTGTATGCAAAAAACACAGGGGTACCATAATTAATAAAACAAAACCTACTTGACAATGAAACAGAAATAACCACCAACACCATCATAGCTGGGGACTTCAACACACCATTATCAGTAATAGACAGATCATCCAAACAGAAACTCGACAGGGAAGTAAGAAAGCTCAACAAAACCAAGATCATTAGAACTAATGGACATCTACAGAACTTTCCATCCCAAATCCACAGACAACACATTCTTCACAGCAGCCCATGAAACATTCTCTAAAATAGACCACATACTGGGTCACAAAGACTGCCTCCACATATTTAGGAAGATTGACATAATTCATGCATGATATCAGATCACAATGCTATATTGCTAGAAATCAACAAGAAAAGACCCACCATGAAATCCAATGGCACCTGGAAACTGAACAGCATACTTTTAAACAATAAATGGTTAGTAGATGAAATAAAAAATGAAATTGCAAAATTTATAGAATTGAATGACAATGAGAACACATTGTACCAAAACATATGGGACACAGTGAAGGCGGTCCTCAGGGGAAAATTCATAGCACTCAATGTCTTCATAAAAAAAGACAGAGAGATCCCATATCAACAACCTAACCACCCATCTAAAAGCAATGGAAGAGCAAGAAAAATCCAATCCAAAGAGCTCCAGAATGAAAGAAATAATTAAAATCAGAGCAGAAAGTAATGAATTGGAAACCAATGAAACAATTAAGATAATTGACAAGAAAAGAGCTGCTTCTTTGAAAAAATAAACAAGATTGACAAACCCCTGGCCAATTTGATCAAGCAAAAAAAAGAGATGCTTCAAATTAACAAAATTCAAAATTAAAAAGAAGAGATTACAACAGACATAAGTGAAATTGGGAGAATCATTAGGACTTATTTCAAAAACATCTACTCCACAAAACTGGATAATGCGGAGGAGATGGGTAAATTCCTGGATACATACCATCTATCAAAGCTAAACTCAAAGCAGAATAATCTCCTCAATGAACCCATCACACTCATGGAGATTGAAAAAGTAATAAAAAAAAACCTCCCCCAAAAGAAGTGTCCAGGATCAGGTGGCTTCTCAGCTGAATTCTATCAAACCTTCATGGAAGAACACAAACCAATCTTCCTCAAATGGCACCACACAATTGGAGAAAAGGGAAAGCTACCCAACTCCTTTTATGAAGCTAGTATCACCCTAATTCCAACACAAGGTAGAGATGCCACAAGAAAAGAAAACTACAGGCCTATTTCCCTGATGAACTTAGATGCAAAGATCCTGAATAAAATCCTCACAAAATGAATCCAACAACACGTCAGAAGCATTATCCACCTTGACCAAGTGGAATTCATCCCAGGAACACAGGGGTGGTTCAACACATGAAAATCTGTCAATGTAATACACGACATAAACAAGGTTAAACACAAAAACCACATGATCATTTCAATAGATGCAGAAAAGGCCTATGACAAGATACAACATCACTTCATGGTCAAAACATTGGAGAGAATTGGCATGGTTGGTTCATATCTTAACATAATAAAGGCAATATATAAAGCTCCTAAGGCCCAAATAATACTTAATGGAGAGAGACTGGAGGAAATCCCATTAAGATCAGGAACAAGACAGGGTTGTCCACTCTCACCTCTGCTTTTCAATATAGTACTGGAAGTCCTAGCTCAAGCAATTAGACAGGAGTAGGAAATAAAAAGGATACAATTTGGAAAGGAAGAAGTTAAGTTAGCTCTATTCACTGATGACATGACTGTATATGTAAGAGACCTGAGAGACTCCATCCAAAAACTCCTGAAAGTGATTAACTCCTATAGCAAAGTAGCAGGATACAAAAAGAATGTACAAAAACCAGTCGTCTTTCTATATGCAAATGACAAAGACACAGAGAAAGAAATAAAATAAATGGTCCCGTTTTCAATAGCAACAACAACAATAAAAATACCTTGGAATAATGTTAACCATGGAAAAGAAAGATCTATACAACAAAAACATGAAAATACTAAGAAAAGAAATTGAGGAGGACTTGTGAAAATGGAAAGACCTCCCATGCTCCTGGATAGGCATAATTAACATTGTGAAGATGGCAATCCTACCAAAGGCAATATATAGATTTAATGCAATTCCAATTACAATCCCTATAGTGTTCTTCACAGAGATAGAAAAAATGATCTCAAATTTCATACGGAAAGGCAGGAGCTCTTGCATATCCAAACATATCCTCAGCAAAAGAAATACCTCTGGAGGCATCACCATACCTGATCTAAAGCTATATGACAAAGCCATGGTAACAAAAACAGCGTGGTACTGGCATAAACACAGGTGTATAGACCAATGGAATAAACTTGAGGACCTGGACTTGGGGTCAAGCAACTATAGCAACTTGAAATTTGACAAAGGCCCTAACAATATAGGCTGGGAAAAAGACAGCATCTTCAACAATTGGTACTGAACAAACTGGATAATCATATGTAGGAAACTGAAACTTGATCTACACATTTTGCCATGCACTATACTCAAACCCAAATGTATCAATGATGTCAATAAAAGACTAGAAACTTGACTACTACTGGAAGAAAATTTAGGAAGTACTTTCCATTTTATAGGAATGGAGAGGGACTTTCTGTACAAAACCCCAGTAGCTCACAATCTTAAACAGTTACTTGACCAATGGGATCGCATGAAGCTGAAGAGTTTCTTTACAGACAAGCATACAATAAGCAAAACCAATAGATTACCCGCAGAATTACCTACCCCACTCACAAAATGAGGCAAAGAGCTGAACAGGAAGTTCACAGAGGAAGAAATACTAATAGCAAACACAAATTTAAGAATATGTTCATCATCCCTAATCATCAGAGAAATACAAATTATAGCAACTATCAGATTTCTCCTTACCCCAATAACGATAGCAAACATCAAGAAATCAAATGAAAATAAATGCTGGCAAGGATGTGGAGAATTAGGACTGTAAGATGGTACAACCACTGTGGAAAGCAATATGGAGACTCCTGAAAAAGCTGACTATAAAGATACCAACAGACCCAGTTATTCCCTTACTGGACATCTACTATAAAACCCTCAAACAACAGGCCAGAGAGATTTGCTCAACCATGTTTGTAGCAGCTTAATTTGTAATAGCTAAGAGCTAGAATCAATCCAGATCACTACAAGAATGGATAACTAAGATGTGGTATATCTACACAATGGAATTCTATACAGCAGTAAGAAAAAATGACACAATGAAATTTGAGGAAAAATGGTTGAACCTGGAACAGATCATTCACATTGAACATACCCAATCACAGAAAAAAAAATCGCACATAGTCTCACTCATCTACAGCACCTAATCTGAATCTACCCAAGATGCCTTACATACCCAGCAAGCATCTCATGGACTACACAATAGGATGGGTGGGGAGGGAGGACAATGGAGGGGGTAGGAAACACAAATCTAGACTCAAAGTGTAATGGTACCATAAAATTCTACTTCCTAAAAGGCAGACCAAATGGCTGAACCTTCACCTGGCCCTTAGAGGGAACACCTGAACCACAAGACACTGGAGAGGGTATGATGAAAACTGACCTTAATCTTCTACAGCTTCCCTCCCTCCCTCCCCCTCCTCTCTCTCTAACTCTTATATAATAATTGTCTTTTTCTTCCTTTCTTAATGGGCACTGACCTGTAACTCTCAGTACCAGCATGTGGCTATCATCCACAGATCAGAGAGACCTCAAGGTTTCCTAAAAGAAAGACAGATTTCTGTCAGAGTAGTGATGACCCACCAAAGGTTAGAGGTAAGACCCTACTGCTGAAGGCACCTTATGTGGTTGATACATAAAATGGAATGGCATAGCTGGAAGCTGGAAGAGAGTCATTCCCCAGACAGTCAGCGTGTCTAGTGCCAGAAGTTGCTACATGGGCAACTGGGGGAAATTGACCAATATCTGTCTAAGCAACTCTTGGTCTAACCTACTTAGCAGCAAATAACTTGTGATGCCCATCCAAGTGCGATAGTGCACACAGCCATGGGTGGGCACCAACTGCTCTTGATTCGGCTAACTGATGTCCTCAGTGGTATAGGACCTATAGCTGGAGCTGGGAAACAAGTCTGAACCATATCCGAACATAGGCTTGCTCTCCATTATCAAGCTACCATCAATCATGGGCTACAAGAGCACCTACACCTATTAAATTCTCTATAAAAAAGTAAAGGTTATCTCATTTGGCCTGGTGCTAACTTACTCTCCATTGGAGCATCTGCTTCTCTTTTTCAGATACATGCAGATCCTAAGGAGAGAGCCACCCCATCATACCTCAAAAGGGCCCCGGCTGAAAGTAAGAAAAATTGGAGAAACAAGGAAAGTGCTGTTTTCCTGGCGAACCGGATACCAGCACAAGAGGAAAGGAGACCAACACAGAGAAAAATCAACTCCTACCAAACCAGAGAGCCAGAGCCTCAGAGGCCCCCAACACCTCATTACTGAAGCAGACCAAAAATGAACCCAACATGGCTCAGGGAAATTTTTTTGGAAGAGGGGGTGGAAAGAATGTCAAAGCCACATGGTGGGTGATGATATACAGAGACATTTATTTTACCCATGACTGTGGGCTAACTCCACAATGCATGACCCATATACCTCAACAAGGAGGGGCCAAGGGGAGGGGGTTGGTCACAGATGAGCCTAGTAATGGTATCAAACTGACTATATTTGCTGCATATAAAACTAATTAATTTAAAAAAAGAATGTCTTCATTGAAAACTTCAGATATAAAACTAAAAACTGACTGGAATAATATTGATTTTAAAGGAATGTGCCTGAACAGAGAGTTTTTGCCTAGGGAAATTTTCTTTTTTAGTTTAGACATGGAGTTACTTGGCTGCTAAAAACATGGTCCAAAGGGGCCAGGCTGAATGTCAAGTTGACAAGAGAACTTGGCATTATTGTTCACACACTAAAGATTTTGAGTTCATGCCGAATGCTAGACTTATGGTATTATTGAGGCTTGCTCCAAGGTTCCAGAAAGCTATTGAGAACAGAAAATGTGAACCAGGGTTGGATTAAGTTTGTTGTGTGTAGTTCCTAAGCAGGCTGTGCACAAAGCCATGAAAGTGAGACATTAATTGTGTTGTTCATCCAAGGATAGGGCAAATGTTATGAATGTCAGAGATCTGCTGAGATGTGTACAATGGATACATCTCAAGAGAAGCTCACCATATTCTGCAGGCATCACAGCTGAAGCAATGGAGCCCAGATAAGGACTTGTGGGTCTTAGATATGGATATGGAGCTCCTTCATTTAATGTCTTTTTAATGCTGGATTTCAGGTTGTTTTTTTTTTTTCCAGTTTGGTCTTTTTTTTTTTTTTATTTTTGCCATGTCCCCATTCCTCCTTTTTGGTATACCATTGTATGTTAGACATATGTAACTTGTTTTGGATTTTATCAGGGCTCAGAGTTATGGAATTGCCTTGAGTCTTGGGTATGATCCCATGGGGGCCAAGGATGGACTTATTAATGGTTGAAAGATGAAATGTCCTTCTTCAGGCTCACTTGTTTGAACATTTTCTCCCTAGCTAGTGGCACTGTTAGGAGAGATTGGAGGAACTTTTGGATCTGAGATATAGCTGGAAGAAGTAGATTACCAAGGGTGTGGACATTGACTGTTGCAGGTTATCCTACACTGCAGCTTAAACAGTTTGCTTCCTGTTGGAGCCATGTCAAAGTAGCGACAGCACGCTCCCCATGCCACACAGCCACACACTGCCTGCCACCATGGCTTATGTCTCCTTAAACTATAGGTCAAAATAAATCCTTTCCCTCTTAAGATGCTTTTCTTAGGTATTCCATCCTAGCTATGAGAAAAGTAATTGGTAGAAGACAGCAAAAATATGGTCAAACGTAAGAATAGGAGGAAGAATACACCACTGGGTTTTCAAGGGCTGAAATATATCAACCTTTCAAAGAAAGCAGTCATTTCAGAGTTATGCAGATAGATAAGACATTTTGGTAGCTTTATTGAACTGTGATTTACTGTCATATAGCACAAAATTCACAGAGTGCAATTTGATGGGTTTGTGGATGTTTACACCTGTGAAACCATCAATACAATTAAAATATTGAATATAACCATCATCACCCAAAATATATTCCTCCCTTTGGATAATCTTTTGCCCCTACCACTGTTTGTCTCTTTCTTGCTACTCCTCCCAACTCAGGAGACTATGCTGCATTTTCTAGATTTTCAAGAAATGTTATTATAGGTCCTTCAAAAAAAACTCTCCTTAAAAATTAATATAACTTTTGGGGACTCATCTACATAATAGAATGCATCAGAAATTTGTATATTTTTTAACTATTGAAAAGCATTTCATTGTATGAGAATACCACAGCTTGTTTATCCATTTATATTTAGATGGGCATATGAATTTATATTAGTTGTTTATCATTGTGTAACAAAGTATACCAAAACTTAGTAGCTTAAAACAATGAAACAGTATCTCACAATTCCTGGGGTTCTATAGTCTGTGTGCATCTTCTCTTGATGCTTCTCTCTCATGGTCTCACGACAGACTGCAGGGAAGGTGTAACCAGAATGACAATAGTGTCAAGAATCAAACAGAGGAAGATTGGCTTCCAAGTTCACATGTGGTGCAGCCCACATTTGCATATCTAATGTTCCCTAGTGAAACTGGCGAGGTCAGGCTATGGTACTATATAGCTTCTGAAAACCTAGAGTCTCTATACAGCAAAGCTTATTTTTGGTGCCCACTGCTGTCATATATAGTTTGACCAGCTCTTATATATCTCTAGCACCCCATGTGAAACATGTGGCCTCCTTGCTCACCACAGAAGAGAGATATCTGGATGGTTTGCCAATTGTTTTCTGTGATGCTTAACACTATGTCTACCTTCAACACAATGTTGCATCACAGGCCCTCATCACATGTTTGTCTCCATCTCATTTTCAGAATCCGTAACTTAGCCCCAACTTAAATATAAGGGGGCTGAGCACTAACTGGACCATCTTCAGACTCAGACCAGTATAGGTATCTGAATCACATAAGTGCCATGGGTTGGCCTTCATCATTCACTGCTAAATCTGAAGTTCATGTTCAGATTTAGGCACAGAGCAGGTGCTAAATAATTATTTCAATTGGTCTTCCAAATGCACTCATTAAATATCTACATGAAGGAAGTCTTACTGCCATCTGTTTATAAAAAAGCTGAGGCTCATAGATGTTATATAAGTGTCCTAAACATAAGCTGTCAAATAGTGTCTGAATGCAACCCTGATTTTGTATTTCCATGCACAGTAAATTCTGTGTGATACACTAGTTCCCCCCCCCCCCCTTTTCTTAGTGACTTTTAATATCTTTAAAAGCCTTTTATAAAGCTAGGAAGATAGCTCAGTTGGTAAAGTGTTTGCGTCACAAGCATGAGGATCTGAGATTGATTCATAGAATCTTTGTAGAAATACTCATTGTGGTGGCATGCATTTTTATTCCCAGAGATAAGGAGATGGAGCCAGGAGGATCCCTAAGTGTTGGTGACCAACCTGTCTAGCCTAATTGGTGAGATCCAGGCCAATGAGAAACCCTGTCTCATCAAAGGTGGATGGCGTTCCTAAGGAATGATACCTTACATTATCATCTTGCCTACACATGTATACACACACATACAAACAGACACACACACACATACACACACACACATGTACACATACACAGGCATGCATGCATACACACTTTAAAAAAAGAAAAGGCTCTGAGATGGAGAGATGGCTCAGTGATTGAGAGAACTTCCTGTGCAAGCAAACAAGAGAGCCAGAGAAAGCCTGATGAGACCATTTGAGTTTGATTCCCCAAGACCCGCATAAATTGCTGGGTAAAATCACATAAGTCTGTAACCCAAGTTCCATGGTAAACATAAACCTGAGAATTACCAGCACTCATGAAAAAATTGCAAGTTCTGGGATCAGTAAGAGACTCTGCTCAAATCACAAAATGGCAGAAGAGCAATGGAGCGGGACGCCCAATTTCTGCTCTAAACATTGCAGGAGAACACACCCTGCAACAAGCACGTGGGGTACCAGTTACATGTGAATACACCACACACCACACACACACACACACACACACACACACACACACACACACACCACACCACACCACACAAAGGAACACACACACAAAGGAACGCACACTATACATACCTGTAGACACAAGTACAATAAATAATGATGTGTGATGAGTGGATTCTAACATAATTTTATTCTGATGCTACAACCAGACTTCACTACTGGTGGCAAAATCCTTCACATTACTGACCCTCTGTTTATTTGGTGGGAATCTCCAGGAAGAGACAGAGAGTGAGCATGGAATCTGCCAATATTTTCCAAGGTTACCAGGTCACTGAGTTGACATTCCTCTTAAATGCTACCTCTGATGTTACAGTGCCACCCCAGCTACAGCTTTAACCTCTCACAATTTTCTTGCAGTAACTCGCAGTCTTATGCAAGTACAGAGGGTGTGCAACTGAATTCCTTCCAGGAACACAACCTTTCTTCTCCCAAATGATTAAATTGCTCCTCCAGTTCCTGGGTGGTCACTGGTCTTAGTCATTGTTCCAGTAATCCTTTCCACAAGGGAAGATGTAACAACCTTCATTTCAGTCTCCCATGAAGTGATTAGCATGGATTGCCTCCTTTCAGGTCTCCTTCAGAGATTGACCCTGTTTTCTTTCAAAGCCATAGCTCCTTCTATCACACAAGCAACACACAGATTCACTGTCTGCCTCTGCACTCCCCTAGAGGTCATCCTGTCTTGAAGTTAATGTTGTGTTCCACATTAAAGCTCTCAGTACAGGAATGTTTCATGCTGGATCATCTGTTTTTCAAGATGACAGCTTCCTGAAGATCTAGAACAGTGCTGCCCACATCTATTTTTTAGATTCTCCTTTTCTCAAAAAAAAAAAAAATTAAAAAAAAAACCAAATAGATTCTCCTTTTCTCTTCTCCCTCCTCTTCTATCTCATTTTTTCCTCTTCATAGTACTTTTCATCCATATGACCTCTTTCATATTACCCATTAAGGAATATTTCATAATTATAACTCAATACTGATGGGTACCACTATTTAGCTTCTCTAAAGCTTTTTACTTGTTGTTATTTGCAGTCATCATTCTTTTAATTCTGAAAAACTTGGATGGTGAATTCCTCATGTTGTTTCATGTGCAAAGAACACTGGTGGCTGTATCTAGGGTTGCTCAGAGGGCTAGGGCTAGGTATGTCTCTGAGATGAGACAGCATGCCAGCTTGCTTTTAACTTACTGGAAGCTGGGTGAATGGTGCACAGAAACTTCCTCCCCTCATTCACCTGGCTGCATGTAATCAATCAAAAGATGTTTCATTATAATACTAGAAATAGCACATAGAATGGACATAATCACAAGCAAACACAGCCCAAAGGAGGAATGGTGAATACAATAGGGCTTCATTATTATTAGCAGCCAAATTCCTAGAACCTTGGAGAAAAGGGTCAATGAAAATGCCTTTTGAGTTAAGAGCAAGTTAGGATGGCAGCTGGAAAAGTATCTGCTTGCAGTCCCTCACATCACAAGTGAGCACTACTTTATCAAAAGCTGTGTGTGTGGTTCATGATTCATTACAGTATGAATTTGGAGGTCATATATTATAATTTCTTCCTGTCTTGGACATTAACAGCATGTGTCTGGCTTGAGTTGCAGCCTTGAAAATGTAGGAGCCTTTTTCTACTTCATTCAAGAATCAAAAGTATGCTGGCTCAAGAGATGAAGCAAACATAAGTACAGGATTAATCATGCTCTGTGAGGCCTTTCTGCAGTGACTCTCATAACGTTGCACTAAAGGGTGAATTTTTCATTTCCTATTTCTTTCACTCAAAGTCAGTCTGCATCCTGGGACTCTACCTGCCCTAATTTGTGATTGAATAATTCCTTTATGAGTGAAATCACCTTAGACTTTTAAAATTTATATTTCATTATTTGTTTGAGAGAGAGGCAAAGAGAGAGAAAATGAGAGAGAGAGAGAGAGAGAGAATGGGCACAACACGGCTTCCAGACACTGCAAACAAACTCCAGACACCTGTGCCACATTATGCATCTGGCATACTTGGATTGGGGGAATTCAATATGGGTTATTTGTGTTTGCAGGCAAGCACCTTAACCACTAAGTCATCTCTTCATTCCCACCTTAGGTTTCATTTATTTGTTTACTATAATTGTATTGTCCAGGCATTTCACATTTTCTGACATAATCATTCTCAAAGTGGGCATTCTTTGAAAGTATTAAAATACAAGGAATCCAAATGCTCATTTGAGAATTAATTATTCTAAAGACATATTAATGCCCTTTTAATCTCAGTATACCTTCTATCTCTTCCACAAAGCTCCCTTTAATTGACAGAATTCTATTTCCCCCAAATTCATATGTTTGATCTCTAACCTCTGTACCTCAGAAGGTTACTGTGTTTGGAGACCATAACTTTGGTGACAATGGCAAGGTGAAGCCTGAGAGATTACAGTCCTAGGCTTTTAAAACAATCTCTTCTGGAAGAGATTCAAAATGGCATATATTCTAATAACTGAAGTTATTATTTATGTTAAGGCAGAAATGCAGTATGAAGTCAAAAATAGTGCAGACAAGTTGAGTTATGCTATAGGATGCCAAGGACCTTAAGAGATGTAGACAGGGCTGGAGAGATCACTTAGCTATTAATGCACTGTCTGCAAAGCCAAAGGACCCAGGTTCAACTCCCCAGGATCCACATAAGCCAGATGCACAATGGGGTGCACGCATCTGGAGTTCCTTTGCAGTGGCTGAGGCCCTACCATGCCCATTCTCTTTCTGTTTCTCTCTTCTCTCAAATAAAATAAATAAAAATAAAATATTTCTAAGAACTCCCCAATATCAAGCTACCATCAATCATGGGCTACAAGAGGGCCTACACCTATTAAACTCTCTAAAAGAAAAGTAAGGATTATCTCATTTGTCCTGGTGCTAACTTACTCTCAGTCGGAGAATCTACTTCTCTTTTTCAGATAGATGCAGATCCTAAGGAGAGAGCCACCCCATCATACCTCAAAAGGGCCCCGGCTGAAACTAAGGAAAATTGGCAAAACAAGCAAGGGTGCTGTTTTCCTGATGAACTGGATACCAGCACAAGGAGGAAGGAGACCAACACAGAGAACAATCAACTCCTATCAAACCAGAGAGCCAGAGCCCCAGAGGCCCCCAACACCTCATCACTGAGGCAGACCAAAAATGAACCCAAAGTGGCTCAGGGAAATTTTGCAGAAAAGGGGGCGGAAAGAATGTCAGAGCCACATGTTGGGTCATGATATGCAGAGACATTTATCATACCAATAACTGTGGGCTAACTCCACAATGCAGGACCCATATACCTCAACAAGGAGGGGCCATTGAGGAGGGGGTAGGTCAAGGATGAGCCTAATAATGGTACCAAACGGCCTGTATTTGCTGAATAGAAAACTAATAAAAAATATATTTTTTTAAATTTTTATTTATTTATTTATTTGAGAGTGACAGACACAGAGAGAAAGACAGATAGAAGGAGAGAGAGAGAATGGGCGTGCCAGGGCTTCCAGCCTCTGCAAACGAACTCCAGACGCATGCGCCCCCTTGTGCATCTGGCTAACGTGGGACCTGGGGAACCGAGCCTCCAACCGGGGTCCTTAGGCTTCACAGGCAAGCGCTTAACCGCTAAGCCATCTCTCCAGCCCATAAAAAATATTTTTAAGAGATGTAGACAGCCAAAAGACAACTGTAAGACAACCTTCAATCTGATACTTCTGCCATGGTAATTAGTGTTGTAAATGAATTAAGCTTGTGGCGGCAGATGCTCAAAGCTGATGTGGCCCCTCAGTCACTACTCCTGTTATAACCAACACATCTGTTGATGTACTGTATCCATTCTTAAAGGACTGAAGCCATAACAAAGAAGCTAACAACTGCCTATCAGCCTTTCCCCCTTTCCTACCTGAGAAGATTTCCCAAACCCACTTAACACAGAGATGAATTCAGGTGGGTCTTTTATACCACAGCCTGGTCTTTGGTTGTATAAGATTACTTTTTAACCATATAAGATGCCTAAGTGCCTTTTCATCGCATGAAGAAAGCATGCCCACTGGCAAATGAATCATATTATAAAAATTGATTGTATCCCAGAAGGGAAAAATGTTATTGAAGATCCAATGGCCTGGGATGATACACCATTGATCATTGTAAGAAATACTTCCAGAAACTGTTTTTAATCTTTCCGCCAGAGCATTAGCAATTATTCTTTAGCTCATGGTGAGTAATGACTTGAGTTTCCCAGCTTCTCAATCGATAAAACATTTACCCTACCGCTACAAATGTGCTCTTCGCTTAGACAAGCAGAATTTTTCTTCCAATTACTCTTTTTTTATTGTGACCTCATAAAATATTTTTAAACATATTTCAAGGCTTTTTTTGTTAAAGAAAAGGAAAGGGCAATGCTTTTCCACTACTCTTTTTCTTTTCTTTCCTTTGAAAACTAAATCATGAGTAATTCATATCCATTTGCATAAACAAGATCTTTTTAATAATCTTTTTCAAATATAAGGCAAGATTTGAATTCTACCAACTCCTTCATGTTGCAGCCAGACAACAATAAAATGTCTGTTTCTTCTTTGCCCAAAAGAAGGTATTTGACTGAAATTATTTGAAAATCAACAACAAAAAGTACAATATTGAGAATTCTGAGCACCTCTTCCACCTTCTATTATGGCCCATAAAAAGGTAGCACTGGCTAATTGAGAACAACCATAAACACACTGTTAATAGGGTAACAGATATCTATATAGAAAATAGAGATTTTAAAACAAATGTCTAAAAGTCCTCTTTGAAAACTGAAAACTTAAAGTTCCAGAATGTTCTTTGAACAGAAGTCAAGCTGTGCTACTATTTGAAATTACTACCTCACTGTGAGAAAAATATCTAGAACAGAACATATTCTGACATATTGATTAAACTAAGATTCTCATAAAAATAATTTGCAAGTCCTATAAGAAAACTGATTCTTATTGAGTTTACACATGAAGATCTTGGTTTATAATCATAGACTAAAAAAGGGGGCAAGGCTGGAGAGATGGCTTAGCAGTTAAGGTGCTTACCTGTGAAATGTAAGGACCCAGGTTTGATTCCCCAGAACCCACTTAAGCCAGATGCACATAGTGGCACATGCATCTGGAGTTCATTTGCAATGGCTAGAGGTCCTGGTGCATATCTCTCTATAATAAATATATCTCACTATAATAAATAAGTGAAAATTTAAGAATAAAACTGGGCTTAAAAGCCAAATGTAGCCATTGAATTCTGGTGCTTTTTTTTTTTTTTTTTTTTGAGATAGGGTCTTACTTTAGCCCAGGCTGACCTGGAATTCACTATGGAGTCTCAGGGTGGCCTTGACCTCACAGAGATCCTCCTACCTCTGCCTCCCGAGTGCTGGGATTAAAGGCATGCGCCACCACGCCCAGCTATTATGGTGCATTCTTACTGCTTTTTCTTAGTCAGGAATAGCTTTACAGCAGTGTGTGCTTTGATTTGAGTAAATAAGGTGGAATGTGGATTTTTTTTCTCTGTTATTAAAAGTTGAAGATACCTTTGCTAAGTGTGGAAGAATTCAGAGTCCCTCTGATTTGACTAACATGGTTTATGGAATAATACTCAAGATGTTTTTTGATTTTAAAATAGAAAAAGGAATTAGCTGTGCAACATACAGTAACTGGAATATGGATAAGAAAATAAACTGTGATCTTTTAAAGATACTTTATTTGAGAGACACAGAGAGGGAGGGAGGGAGAGAGGGAGAGAGAGGGAGGGAGATATTGGGCATTCCACTGCCTCTAGCTACTGCACACGAACTCCAGACACATGTGCCACCTTGTGCATCTAGCTTATGTGGGTACTGGAGAATCAAACCTGGGCCCTTAGGCTTCACAAGCAACAGCCTTAACTCCTAAGTCATCTCTCCAGCCCCAAATATAATCTTTTAAGCTTCTATTGCTGTCATCAGATATTGGTTAGAATAAAGTTGTATTTAAGACTCTATACCAATAGATAAATACACATTATGTAAGGTAGCTACATGGTTTGTGGTAAAATTATCATATCAATCTAATTAGGAAAATTCTTGGGTTAAAGCATGAGAAAGAATTGGGCTTGAAATCTCTCTAATGAAAATTACATATTTCACAAATTTCCTCCTAGGTTTTTGATCAAAGCTGGCAACAGAGCCATAGAATTTGGATTATTTTATTGTTTATGAGATTATTTCATTTTTTAAAAAAAATTCCATCCACTCACTTATTTAGCACTGTTTGTGCTTGCAACATACTGAATACTGGATATTTTCTTCCACTCTGCCTTTCCAGACCTCATTGTCCAGTCAGACAGCATGTAAAGATTTTCTTTTTCTTATTGTACTTGGAGCCCCAGAAATAGAAATAACCTTGTGCTTCTTCACCCCATGAGTATGCCTGTCTGAAAGAAATGTTTTGCAGAGACATCTTTCCAAGCTCTATGGCTTTATCTAACCCCTAACTGCCAACACATCCCTGCTCCCAACCCAATGACATTTCTTCCTTCATCATTGTTTATACTTAAAGACATTGCTAAAGAAAAGGCCAAGGAAAGAAAAAAAGTGCATTGACAGATAATGAGTTTTTTTTTTTTTTTTTTTTTTAACAGGAGAAGAGCTCTTGGATCCTAACCCTTTGACATAAAGCAAAGTGGTGAAGATCAAGTGGATGCTGCCTGTGAAGCACTATGCTCTTCAAGAAGCACCAGATAGACAGAGGGAGCATCACATCATTACAAATGTGCTGGAGAAAATGAATGCCTGGGTTGGAAGCATTCTTCCCTGAAGGCTGGCTTGTTATTGTAAGATGCAAACTTCATTCATTACACTAAGTTAGCATCTCTTGCTGTGATTTTTCTTGCATCCCCCTAGGAATGCCACATTTTAAAACTACTATTATACTCTGTCATGTAACTCCAGACCCCCAACTGTCCCCCTTTCTACACCTGGAAGGTTAATCAAATGTGAGTGTTTTTTCATTCTGTCCTATGGCACACAATTTGGGATTAGTGGCTGACCCTGCTATTAATTCTGACAGCACACACTCCATCTTGCATTCTCCTTTTAATCAGTAGAACTGTTAGGAGAAAAGGAGTGAGTCATTAGCTAAAAGTTACCTCAGGATGGAAACACCACACACTTCACTTCTGAGAAGCTCTTCTGAGATGATTCCTTTTGTCCTCAGTGACCAAGTGAGAGTATCTCTAAGGATTTCTTAGTCACTTAGCTGTTATTATATCTCTGGCATTGGTGAAAGATATTAGCTTAGAAAACTGCCTATGCAGCAAGCCTTTTCTTTTTAGTGGAGTATCACAGTCCACAAAATGGAAAGCAATAAACATGACAGCCTAGGAGGAGATGGTCAGAGATTCAAATTGGAAACCTCTCCTGTTGGTCTATGGAGACAGCTAAGAAGCTTTCCTGAGAGAAGAGAGACTCTCCTCATTTTTTCTTTATCTAGCCCTCTGTCATTTCTATTCTATTCCCAACTTTCTCAACCAATGCTACGTGTCAGTGTCTTTCCTTACTCTCAGAGTATAAGGTCTGGATTACTTGATTGTAATTAGTCAATTATACTGTGTCATATACCTAAGGTTAAGGGACTGGTTTACTTTAAAGCATTTTTGCTATTTAAGTGATGTATCAATCCATGAATATTAAGATATGTATGTAATGTTCTTATAGTAATATAGATTGCAACTTAGTTTTAAACCTTTATAGTGGCTAATTTTATCATAGCACATTAATGTAGGCAAATTATTTCATGTGTAGTATAAACTAAAATCATATTTCAAAAAAACACCTCAATTAAATCATGATTCATAGCTACAGGTGTAGACAAATTCTGGTTCAAGTGCAGGCAACTGGGATAAGGAAGGCACAGTTACCATGTTGAATTGTGAAATTTGTGTCCTGAGCAACTTCACAGAATTCTCAAGTCGTGCAGTGTGCTAGCTGTACAAGTAAGTATATAAATTGTCAGTGAAGAGTAGGTCTTTTAAGGTGGGAAAGGCACACACAATTAAACTCTTTCACTACTATATGTTGGATGGTCTCTCTTCTGTAAGGTTTCACCTAACGCATTGTAGTATAAAGATGACTGTGTAATGGCATGTATCTGAAATGGCTCCCACAAGCTCACATGCAGAAGACTTAGCTCCAGTGGAGTGATGACCAGAAGTGAAGGCTTATGGGAGTTGGTCATATAATGGGAGTTATGACCTCAAGGATGTATAAATAAATTTATGGATCCATAGTTTAATGAATTTGGAAGAGGGTCTCTGTTATAAAAGCAAATGCTCTTTACCCCCTCTCTCTCCTTTTCTCCTGGCTAAACACACACACACACACACACACACACACACCACCCCCACCCCACACACACCCCCTTGCCGTGATATTCTGCCTTAGAACAGGGCCAGAAGCAATGGAGCTAAGTGTCAATGGACTGAAACCTCTGAAAACATGTGCCGAATTAAGTGGTTTCTCCTTGTGTTTCTCTCTGGTATTTTGTTACAGTGATGAAAACATAACTAAAATACCATGTGAATATATTATATTAGATAAATTACTGGAAAACTGTCTTTTTAAAGAGCTTACTTTGAGGGAATGTGAAAAGCAAAATTCTCAAAGATATCAATGCCCAAATCCTCAAAATCTGGGTATTGGCAATTTACATGAAAAATGTGATAAAGGGTCTTAAACTTGGAGACATTTGCCTGAATTATCTGAATGGGCCTGATTTGTACACATGAATCCTCAAAAATAGAGAACCTTTCCTAGCTGTGGTCAGAGAAAGAAGATTCACAGAGGCACCCTTCTGATTTGAAAGACAGAGGAAAGGGCTATGAGCCATGGAGTATAGGCAGACTCTACAAGCTGCAAAGGGCAAGGGAAGGGAGTCTTCCTGTTGGTAACCTTTTGGTCACTGTGATCAAAAAGGGGGGAAAAACATAGCCGAGAAAGGTGGATTTTGGCTCATGGTTTCAGTTTTAGTATGAGGTTGGCTGGATCCACTGCCTTGTGCCTGAGCCAAGATGGAATATCAGGATGTCAGAAAGGCATTGGAGCTTCTCACACCATGGTAGCAGAGAGACACACAGGAAGTGGCTTAGACTTGTGATAATTTCCCTTACATAGCACACTGCTGCAAACTACTCCCCTTACATAGGCCCCTATCTAGATGTAATCATATTATTTAGGGATTAATCTATTGGTTAGATCAGAGCCCCTCCCCAACAACCTATGTGCTGGCAACCAGAGCTTTAACACATCACCCTTGGGAACACTTCTCCAGAACTTCCTAAAGGCAGAGGAGCCACACTGATGCCTGGAATTAATTCCGCTATGACTCCCACAAGATTCCTATCCTGTAGAGTTATAATATATTACATATAGGTTGCTTTAAGCCACAAAATTTGCAGTGTACTGAAATAGAAGCGGTAAGAAGCTTATGCAGATGGCTAGCCTTCCCTCTTATTCTGTCCTTCACGTCTTCTGCAAATGATTACCATATATGTCTGGAACAAAAGAGTACCTTAGAGCAGTGGTTAGTAAACTGTGTGGACCAAAATGCCAGTACATTCTCCTTTGTAGCAAAGCGGCCACAGGGCAGGTGTGGATATGTTCCAAAGTCTTTTATTTACCAACACAGAAAATTCATTCCTGGATAGTAGTTTTCTAGAGCCTCTCCCATTGAAGTGAGGTGTTACCAAAAAGGTGTTCCTCAAACTAGTAGCCTCCCTTGGGAGCTTGTTAGGCATACCAACTCTTAGGCCATCACCCTAATCTCTTACAGCTGTATTTCAACATGACTCCCAGGTGGTCCATTCAAACTTGAGAATCTTTTTTTTTTTTTTTTTTTTTTTTTTTGGTTATTCAAGGTAGAGTTTCACTCTAGCCCAGGCTGACCTGGAATTCACTATGGAATCTCAGGGTGGCCTTGAACTCACAGCGATCCTCCTACCTCTGCCTCCAAGTGTTGGAATTAAAGGTGTGCACCACCACGCCTGGCTTAAGCTTGAGAATCATTTGAAGAGAGCTTTTCTTTAGAAGAATGTGTGCTTGAGTTGAAGCAAAACAACCAAAACAAATATTCCTAGTAATGCTATCTCAAACTAACAGAACACCACTAGAGTAAGAAAGGCAGAAACAAGATCTTAAAAGAAAGGGCAAGAATATTTGTTAGAGACCTACTATGTGTGCGGCACTTTCAGGAATGTTATTTTTAAAATCCTGGCCGCTAGGCTGTTGAATTTAATCTTCATGATTATGCAGACCATCTTCCCTATTTTTGGATATGGGAACTGAAGCTGATGCTGCTCTCTGATGAGCAAGTAGAGATGAGCTCAGTTGTAGGACTCTGAAAGATAATGCATTCTAACCACCATTTCAGTTCCTACAACAAAGCTTTGAATGTTCCTGAAATATGTGAGATTGAGTCACTAATGATATCAGTCGATTTGATGCATTTCATTCTGTAATTTTAAAATTTCAAATTATTACATTTTAGATCATTCTTACCATGACCTGAAAAACTACCGACTAAGACCCTAGCTACCTTGTAATACAATTTCTACTTCTAGCAAATGGACTTTCGTGATAATTTCAAGTTGAATACTACTTTTATTCTGGAGCCAAGAGGTAAAGTTCTGTCTGCTCACTGTAATATTAAAGTCTCTGGAGGCCATCTAACCTTTAGTGACTGGAAGACATTCAGATCTCTGCCACCTCAGATTCTTTTATTTTAATATTTATTTATTTATGGGAGAAAGAAGGAAGGGGGAGGGAGAAAGGACAAGAGAGAGGGAGGGAGGAAAAGACAATGGGCACACTAGGGCCTTCAACCAGTGTAGGATCTCCAGACTCTTTGCTCTCCATTGTGTATTCCATCTGTGAAGGTCACCTTCCACTCTGCCCAAGTTAGCTCAATCTCCTTTATTTGGCATATGGCTGTTTTTATTAGCTGCTTTTATTAAAGGGCAAGCTCACTGAGGACTCACACTTTGGTCTGTAGATGGCAGTCTAGACCTGTTCAATTTGACTAATTCCCAATTCTGGGTGTAAGCCACAACTAAAAAACAAACACCCCCCACAAATAATAACAAAGCCCAACTCATGAAAAATTAATAGAGGTCCATAAAAAGATTCAAATATTAAGCCTTGCTTGATGTCAATAAAAGGTTGGGTTTCAGCTTTAGATTGAAAATAATAGATGTTTATAAACATGCTAAAATACTGCTTGACAGTCATAATTTGACTATGTAAAATTCATGACTGATGGATGTGAACAAATCCATCATAGAATGATAATTTTGCTGAAATATTACTTTGGAACAAAAAGGCAAGAATATGGCTATTCTCAAATTACTGATGCCTCTTTATATATCCTCTTTATGTGGTATCTATTTACATAGTCATTTAGTCTCAATGTGAGAGGTAAAAAATAACTACAATTTATTGAAAATGGAATGTTCATTTCCATAGAGTAGTGGAAAACTCTTTTGATTGGCTCATCTTTCAAACAATCATGATTACAATGTGGAGATAGAACAAGACAGTTCCTGGCTGAAACTGATCTAGGGCTGACTTGAGCTTTATAGGATTTTGATCCTGTTCAGTCCCCCAAACTGAAAAGCCTATACATGACATAGGATAGGAACCTGCCTCTTGTGGTTACAGATTAATTCTAGTAATGTATAAACATTATGTATTAAAATAACTCTATGCTGAGTATAAATAAATATTGAAATACTCTAAAGCTGATTTCACACATTCTTCTTATTTACAATCTACACTTGAGATTTTAAATATACAGATACTAGCCTACATTGGGATGTCTTGTGAGGATTAGAAGGCTTTACTTGATATAGTAATAAGAGCTTTGACAGAACACTAAGTGGTGTTGTGGGAAATACTTTGGATCAAGGATACCAGTGTACATTGGATTACTAACACTGTGTTAGAACAACTCTGCCTCAAAATCCTCATCTATAAAATGGGTTACAGCAAGGTTATCCTTGCCTATGTTATAGAATTTATAAATCTCAAACTATAGGAAAGAAGTAAATACCCTTTTGAGAAAGCCACACAGAGTATAGTAATTGATATCCATAAGATTCTTTGAATCCCAAATAAAAGCAAGGTTTTAAAAAGTAAATTATAATTTTGCTCAGTGAACAAGGTGCATATGTTAAATTATTCCATTTCATAAACTATCTAGAACAGGTAACTACATAGAAGTCAGAAATGCCTTGCTTATTGCTAAGAGTTGGGAAAGCTAGAGAAACAGGAAATGCTTGCTGGGGTTATGGAATTTCTTTTAGGGGTGAAGAAAATGTTTTGGAGCTGAAGTAGTTGTTCAACATCAAGAATGTTCTAAATGTTCCTGAATTGTTTTCCTTAAAATTATTAATTTTATTTCATGCAAATTAAAATAATACATAAAGACTGTATGTATTAAGGATGGATTCAGGGTTGTTATAGTGTTTGTTCAACCAATTTTGTAAATGAAATCTCCAATCTATGGGCTAATAGGTTCATTTATAAAAGTTTATTATAAAGCTTACTTTTAGTTGCTATTAGTGTTTGAGTATCTCCTTGAAACTAATCGTAGCAGACTCTAGTCACAACATGTCATTGGATGGTGTCTAAAGATAACACATTCAGAGTAACCTTTGATCTCTGTGTTCCTTTGATCCTATGAGCTAATTGCTATGAGTGTCATTGAAGATGGGCCATTTGAGGGAGAAAGGCACAGCTTCATGGGGCACTTCAATCAAAATTGGACAATTCACCATGGCTAGAGCTGGCCAGAGTTTGTACTGGTTTCAGATGCTGTGCACATAGCAGCTACATGTTAGCTTTTATATGTTTAACTTTTTTCTGTGGACCACTTTTCTGAGTTTCAAAGAGAATTTCTCTGTCATGGTATCAATTTTATCACTATTGGACACTAGCATGTTATCCCTGCAAGGGCTTTACTTGTATTCCAAACCTATTGAGTATTTTCAAAAGCTTCCTGTACTGTAAAGTACAGATATTAAGAAATAGAAATTAGTAGAATTAGTGAAGTAATTATCATATGTTTAATTTGTATATGTCAATGGAATATTAGATCTACAGCTTAAGCTATTAAAATGTCACACACTTATTTGGTAGAAGTTGATTTTTCTCTGCGTTGGTCTCCTTCCCCTTTGTGCTGGTATCCGGTTCACAGGAAAACATTACCCTTGCTTGTTTCACCAGTTGTCCTTAGTTTCAGTTGAGCCCCTTTTGAGACACTTACCATCTTATTTCCCACAAATATTTTATTAGATTGGGAAAATATAGCTAAATAAAAACAAAACAAAATTCATTATTTATTGTATTTTGCAGGATCTCAGGACTTTGAAACACTCTCCAACCACCATCCTATCAAATTATTGTCTTCCCTAAGCTGGCTTGAGGATATGTTAACATTAGGAAGTCATTCTTGGAATTGAGTGAAGGTTACCACTCTGCAAGTCCTATTACATAGTTTTGGGTCCATCACTTGGAAATATTCAGAATAAATCAACCATGTCTTTTGCAAAATAGGTTTTATATCACAAGCAGATAAACCTTTGATTATGTTTGAAAATATACTGTTCTTTCTACTAATTCTTATGTGACAGCCATAAATTTTAGTGTTGTCATTATGTCATGTTAACTCATGTCTTGTCAGAATTTGTAGCCCAGACTATTGCAGTTACCATCTCATTGCTGGGACAAACACTCTATCAGAACTAGCTTTTGGGAGGAAAGGGTTTGTCTCAGGCTTATCCTCTGCTGGTATAACTTTATCATGGTGGAAGAAATAGGTTCACTTCATCATAATCCATATCATAGAAGAGACAAAAGTTAGCACCAGCAAGCACAAGCTGACTCTAAATACACACCTAGGGCTGGACTCCACCTCTGGGTCCTCCTCTGGTGACAGTCCTCCAGCAGGCCACCACCTCCTATATACTCCAAGCTGAAGGCTAGGTAGGAAAGTTACTAATAAATACCTGAGACTATTGGGAACAGTTTACATTCAAACCACTATACAGAACAAATACAATTTACAGGATATATAGACATATACAAAGAAAAAAATTAAGATTACAATTCTCTAATATTTTTCATGTGTGTATGTGTATGTGTATGTTCATGTGTATGAATGCAGGCTGGTGTGTCACAGTGTGTATATGGAAGTCAGAGGACAACTTTAGATGTTAGTCCTCACCTACCACCTTATTTGAATCAGGGTCTCTCATTTTCACCAATATGCCCACTAGGGGAGTTGGCCTATGAGCTTCTAGGAAATTCTGTCTCTTAACATTTCTACCTTCCTTCTAGTATGCCACAGAATTTGGCCTTTACTTGGGTTCTGAGATATGAACTCTGGTATTCATGCTTGTGCACCAAGAACTTTCTCCACTGAGATATCTTCCCTATTTATAAGAAAATATAACTATTTTTCTATACCTGGTATTTTTATACATACAATGAATTAGCTATTCAACATTTAATGTGTTTGAGTCTTGAGCTGTGTATCTATTATGTGTACATTTTAATTATAGAATATGGCTCTTAAAATTGAAATTTGGGAGACTGAGGAACATTTTTACAGTAAGATCCATAACTAAAATGAAGATGGTAAGAAAGAAGAGAATTTACATTAAATATGCACCCACAATACACATGCCAAAGTAATTGGACTTTGTACACTTATCTCAAATTTGACCTCAAAAAATACCTCCTCTATTGAGCTTTCACTAATTATCTTCTCCTCTATGTTTTCATAACACTTTATATAGGTCTTTTATGTATTGAATTGATCATCCCACATGAAATTATCATCTATTCACACCTTCCCCACTACATTACAAACCCTTTGTAGTAAAACAAGACTCTCATGTGTGTTGAATGAATAAATGAATGTTTGTCTTTCATCAGCTACTGATAGAGACTAGGAGTCAGATAGTTCATGTTACTGGTGGTTTATTCCAAGTCACAAGAAGAGGTAAACATCAATCTACCTTACATCCTGACTAGTACAACAATGCAGTAATGTCAGTGCAGGCACTGACATTCTAAGAAAACTCCTACTCATCTGGCTGCCAAAATGCTGGCTGATACCCAGCTTTTACCTGGTGCTCTATATTTCTTAAAATATGGGTGGGCTCTCCTTGAGCCTGCACCTTACCTCTCCACCAATCAAAGAACCCTCCATATTTACAATAGGCCTATAATGTCTGTAGCTGATTGGTGCTTGATTTCATTCAGATTTCTTCAAAATCTATAAAAACTGTCCCAAGTGCTAGCTGGTAACTCATCTAAAGTTCTCTACCTCTCCCCTCTTGCTTAATAACTTCCTTTTATCTTTCTAATAAATTGTATCCGCTTATCTTCTTTGCAGACCCTCCTGTCTCTCTTTGTCACTTCATATGACCTAGAAAAAAATTCAAGACCCACCAACTTGAGGAGTTTTAGTGACTACTGAGGGCCCAGTTCTCTAACCCTCAAGCTAAGTTGAGAAAGGCTCCATTGCTCTCAAAACTCACACCATACTTTGGAGGTCCCATTGCCTATTGGAAGAAGGGTAAAACAAACCGCTTTTTAAATGTGCATCTCTTTGGAACTCAGAACCTGTACCACCCATTTCTAGTCATCTGCCAAAATATCAGACTAAGGAGTGATGCCTGCTTTGACAACTCAGTTTCCTTTTGTGAATAGCAGTCAGTTTGCATGAAATTCCAAGGAAGTCTTAAAGCAGCTGAGAGTTTCTGACCAAGGCTACTTCCCAACATTAGCTGAAGACTTTCTGACTGAACCCCATTTCTTATTGACAACCCAGGTGTCAGGCTAAGAAATACCACTCTGCTAACCCAGTTTCCTTTTGCAGAGATGAATCTGTTGCATGAAGTGTTACAAAAAAGTCTTAAAATCAATTGAGAGTTTCTAATTAAGGTTACTCTCCAGTGTTACTCAAATGCCTTCTAAATAAACCATATTTCTGCATCAAGAACAAAACATATTGGGGTATCTGATGGTTTCAGCATAGAGGTACTACCCTTCCAAAGGCCATCACAAAAGAGCTCTACTCCAGTGACACCTAGTGGCACCTGTCAGCCTGAACAAATCTGATCTCTCACATTATCAGCTCCCAACCAGAATTCTCCCCCATGGCAATCAATCTCCAGATTCTGGACTTGCCGGGTGTGGTGGCACACGCCTTTAATCCCAGCACTCGGGAGGCAGAGGTAGGAGGATTGCTTTAAGTTCAAGGCCACCCTGAAACTCCATAGTGAATTCCAGGTCAGCCTGGGCTAGAGTGAGACCCTACCTCAAAAAACCAAAAAAAAAAAAAAAAAATACACCAAAAACCAGATTCGGGACTCTGCTTTTTCTGGGAACTATTTTGGTGTGCTGTTCTCTCACTCCCCCAGGACTCTCGGAAGAATGGCTCACCCTTTCGGATGGCAGGTCTGTCCAATGATCTGCTACCTATTACTGACTTACTCCACTTTCCAACTCCCTGTTAATAGTCTTTTTCCTTTATCACCTATTAAGGTTCATCTCATAAAATGGGTAACTTTCTTCCTGCTAGGAGAATGATGTAATTGTGCTATCTATAAGCCCAGTAAGCAGAATTCCCTTCTTTTAGAGCACAGAAACTAGGAAGTTTAAGTTCAATGTCATATTTCTATGGAAATTTGTCCTCTTCAGCAGGAACTTTAGCTGGATCCTACAAAAATGGCTATAAGAAAAATGGATGGATTAACAACAGTCTGGAAAAGAATTTCTTTAGAATAGGTTCCCCCTCTAAACTTCTTGGTGACAGAAAAATGGCTGAGAAAATTTCTCCCAGAATTAAAAGAATCACCTTTTTAGATACTGTATTGATACTGCAGCAAATTTTGTGTTAAACACCCTAGTGTTGGCAAAGTAGTCATAAGGCATTGTCCCTAGAAGAAGCAAAGGACATCAAAGTGTAGGGAGGAGAAGTAACTGCAGTAAACCCTTGGTCACAGGTGGCTATTGAGAACGCATCAGTGGAACCTAACTTTGGGGAACTTCCCAGGGGGAGTGCAGAGGTCAGGGATGGACCAATAAAAAAGATGATACTTGTTGCCTCTGTTCTTTCAGTGTGGGCAGAAGTGTGCACACCTTTAAAATACATTCCAACTAACTGGGGATCCTTTTATCCCCAATCTCTAAGAAAGAAACACTCCTTCAAGGTATTATCTTCCCTTGGCCAGGGAGACTGACCCCAAGAGGGAGCCTCCTGCAGCTCCACTGCCTCCCTACTCCCCTGACCCAAATTAAAAATCTGTTAATCTCTATTTCCTCCTCTGACTCCTCTTTCAGGACCCACTAGACTGATGGATTCCCCACAAAATGATCAGTCTCCTACTACTCTTTCCAAGAGATATCTGGAGTACTAGAAGTAACTAAGGTTTATGTCCTTGTCTCCATTCTTTAAACAGATAAAATCAGATTAAGGTAAATTCTTGGCCAATCCAGACACTATATTGATATGTTCCAAAATTTGACACACACACACCCACACTCACACACATGGGGAAAGAGAGAGAGGGGGGAAAGAGAGAGAAAGAATCTCAGATTTGACAGCCACAAATAAAAGTAGGCGTCCGATAGGCAGCTTTACAAACTTGGGATGACTTCCTTCACGTCCTGAGGACAGAAATAGAGTTTAAGTCTAGAAACTGCAGGAACAAAGCTAACAATATGGTTGCAGGTTTATCCAAGGCACAAGCTGACTCTGAATCTGATTCCCTTGGCCCTGATGTAGCCTCTATATCCAGGAAAACAGTTGATTTAATCACCCTAGATGCAGTCTCTGCCGGGTGGCAGGGATCTGTTGTGAGTCCTCCCAGTCTTCTTTACCCTACTGCATTTTAGGCAGTTCATGTAACGACCATAAATGGAAGTTTGCAGCTGGAAGAAGGAAGAAGTGAAATAGACTGGAGACATAAACTTTTCCAGACCTGCATCGCAGAAGCACTACATAGAATTCCCTCCAAGCCTCTCAATTATTCTAAACTTTCACTAGCCACTCAAAATCAGGATTAACATTTCCCCAAGTTTATAGAAAGTCTACAAGTTACATTAACCAAAGACACTAACCTTTCTTCAGATTCTGAGGAAGGGGAGTACTCAGCTTACCTTGGACATCAAGCAAAAGTTAACAATGAACAGATATTGAGCAAAAGACAACTCTGGATAGATGACTCAAGGTAGCCACCAAGGTCTTTATATCCACCACCTGGAGATGGTTAACTAGGTGGGAAAAGACCCAAGAGGCTCTAGTGGTGGCTTTATAAAGAGAACAAACCAAAAGTCTGGGTAGCAACACTCCTGGGGAATGTTATAATTGGGTGCAGCTGGGACATTTCAGGATAATGTCTCCAGAAGAGATTGATACCATGTCCATTGCCTTTATGCCAAGGGAAATACTGGATGATTGACTGCCCCTGATGTCACAGAACTCTGAGAATAAATCCTCTTCATCTCCATTTCACAAAAAAATGGCCCAGATGGCTTGAAGGGTCACTGGGCTTCTCTATGGATCTCACTACTCAATTTCAATTCCTTATCACCACCTGGGATCTCTGGGTAGTTTTAGTCACAGAAAGAGAACCTGGTAATCTTGGATACCACAGATTCATAGGCAGTTTTAATCTCTAGTCCTGGTCTAACTCGTTCTTCAGAACTGTGATGGTGGCAGGTATTTCAGTCAGACCTGCAATTAGACATTTTTTCTATGCCTCTTTGCCATAATAGATGAGAGCTACTTTTTTTACCATGCTGTTTTGATTATGCCAAAACTCCTTTCTTTGTCACTGGGTTGAGACCTCCTTGCTAAACTAACAACTTTCATTCTTATGGCTACCTGGTCAGTACTATGAGTACCATTAATGGAAATAGAAGTCAATCCTGAGATTTAGATCACTGACAGAAAAATAAATCAAGCTAACACAGCCAAGCCAGTAAAAATTTATTTCAAGGATCCTTCTTACTTTCCTTTTTAAAGACAACATCCTTGAGGCCAAAGGATAAAAAGGCCTTAAAAACTGTGATAGATAACCAGAAGGCTCACTATCTTTTAGTACTGTGCAAGAGTCCATGCAATACTCCTAGTTATGGGGGAGAGGCATTGCCACTGTAAAAAATGTCCTCACTTGTGGCTCTAGCAATCTTTCTGCCCCTCTTCTACAAAAGTCCCTGCATAGCTTAAAAGGCATTTTTGAAAATATGTTTACTTTATTTCTTTGCAAGCAGAAAGATATATAGAGGCAGAGAGAAAGAGTGCACCAGGGCCTCCAGCCACTGCAAATGGACTCCAGATTCATGTACTATTTTGTGCATCTGGCTTTACATGGGTACTTCGGAATCAAACTTGGGTTGTTAAGAATTGCAGACAAGCACTTTAATTGCTGAGCCATTTCTCCAGCCCATCAAGAGGCATCTTAATAAGCTATCTCAAAAGACCAACCTGCTCCTCATTGCATTAATAAGAACCAAAAATACTATTCAAATACTAAACCTAAGCTCTTCTGAAATGCTATATGGGAGACCTCTTCTCACCAATGGCTGTTTGTTACACACAAAGACTTCTGATCTAATAAAACATGGAACATCCTCAGCAAGGTTCCAAAATGCTATCAAATACCATTTTGAGAACCTGAAAACCTTGTTTAACCCTGGGCCTTAGTACTCATAAAGCCATTTCCTTTTCTAAAGACACCATGGGAAGTCTCATATTCAATAATTCTTTCTACTTCCACTGAGTTATGGGGTATGACTCATGGATCCAGAGTCAAGAAATACATTTGGACACCTGCATGTATGAGGACACAGGTTACCCACAAGAGACCTACTATATGGCAGAATATAAAGGACCTAAAGCTGTAAGGAAAACCGACACAATGAAATTTGAAGAAAAATGGTCGAAACTGGTACAGATCATTCTCAGTGAACTTACCCAATCATAGAAAGATAATCTCTAGTACCAGACAATAGGGTGGCTGTGGAGGGAAGGTAGGGCAAGGGAGGGGGTGGGGGACACAAATTTGGACCCAAACAGCAATGGTACCATAAAATTCTACATCCTAAAATACAGACCAAATGGTTGAACTTTCACCCAGGCCCTTAGAGGGAACACCTGAGTCACAAGGCCCTGGAGAGGGTACGATGAAGACTGACTTTAATCTTCTCCTGTTTCTGTTCCTGTTTCTGTTCCTCTCTCTCTCTCCCTCTTCCTCTCTCTCTCCCTCCATCCCTCTTCTTTCTCACCACTCTATCTCTTTTATAATACTTATCATTTTCTTCCCTCTCTTCTTGGGCACTGACCTCTAACTCCCAGTACCAGCAGGTGGCTATCATCCACAATGAGCTTTTGATCAGAGTGACCAACAAGGTTTCCCAAAGAAGACAGATTTCTTTCAGAGTACTTGATGACCCACCAAAGTTTAGTGGTAAGACTCTACTGCTGAAGACACCATAATAAGGAATGACATAGCTAGAAGCCAGAAGAGAGTCAGTCTCCAGACAGTTAGTATGTCTAGTGCCAGAAGGTGCTACATGAGTGACTGGGGGGAAATGACCAATATCTGTTCAAGCAACTCATTGTCTAACCTACTTATCAGCAAACAAATTGAGGTGATGCTCACACAAGTGCAATAGTGGTGCACAGCCAGGATGGGAAACCAACTGCTTTTGATTTGGCAAACTGAACTGCTCAGTGGAATGGAACCTATAGCTGGAGCTGGGAAACAAGTCAGAACCATATCAAAAAATGAGCCTGCTCTCCATTATCCAGCTTGCACCAATCAGGGGTTAGAAGAGGGCCTACACCTAATAAATTCTCTCTAAAAAATAATGGTTATCCCATGTATCTTGTGCTAACTTTACCCTCCATCAGAGAATCTGCTTCTCTTTTCAGATGCACACAGATCCTAAGGATAGAACCACCACATCATACCTCAAAAGGGCCCCAGGTGAAATTCAGAATATCTGGGGAAACAAACAAGAGTGCTGTTTTCTTTGTGAACCTGGTACCAGCACAATAGTGAAGGAGATAGACACAGAGAACAATCAACTCCTACCAAACCAGATATCCAGAGACACAGAGGCTCCTAACACCTCATCATTGAAGCAGACCTAAAATGAACCCAACATGGTTCAGGGAAATTTGAAGAAGAGGGGTGAAAAGAATGTTAGAGCCATACATTGGGTCATTATACACAGAGATATTTCCTCCTACCCATAACTGAGGGCTAACCCCACAATGCATGACCCATAAAACCCAAGTGGAGAGGGAGGAGGACAGGGAACAGGCCAACAATGGTGCCAACTTGACTGTATTCACTGAGTATAAAACTAATAAAAATAAATAAAAAAGAAAGGGTGGGTAATTCTTCTAAAAGAAAATGATATATTATGAAAATGGATAAAATATAATAGTCTATACAGGACACTTCCCAAATCCAGTGGTAGAAAGGAGCCTGCACTCTGACCAATGAAAAACATTGACTATGATAATACAGATGGAGTCAGAAGTTGCTATGGGGTGATGACCAATGCTTCTTAGTGCAAATACCATGACCAATGGTCTATGGAAGCTTAATGGGATACTCAATTATAAAAGATCATGGAGGTAACTTTCAACTTAAGACACTGCACCTTAAGAGCCCAGGACTCTCAAGTATGCAAATACCTAAGGTATTCTGTAGTACAGTTAGTTGGGGTAGAAAAGATACTAAATAGCAGTTGCATTCTCCTCACTGTGAGATGAAAAGTAGAATTTGGTTGTATTACACAAATCAATGGAATCCAGACTTTTCACCAGTCTGGCTTCTAGCATTCATACTTGCTGTGAACAATATTTGGTATATGGGACAGGGATAATTCTGCTGTGAAGGAATTCAAAACAATACGGTATTTTTAACTGATGTTTTCTATAATTCAATTGCCCATTTACTTCCCCAAATGGGAATTTGAGTTCATGTCTCAGACTTCTCAAACTGTCCTAACTCAGTTCTTTTCATAGGGAAAGAGATCACCTCAAAATAATGTCACTGTCTTCATAAACTTATCTATTTATTTCTTGGCTTGAAAGCTACCTCATTCCCATCACTGTTATATTTTGGATTTAGGCCACTTTGGACATATAGACCTATACATGTTTAAAATCTACAAACAAAACTGCTGCCATATCATTCAGTTCCAACCAGCAATGGCAGCTAGTTCAGATGTGAGTATTTTCTGAAGGTTCTGGCTGCTCACAGCAGGCAGGACACTATGAAACAAGAACACCACTCAACCCCCACCCACCTAAGTGCCTTGTTGGGAAATCCTTCATGAAGCATGCATTCATCTCTTTCATGACCTAGCAAACAGGGCTTCCATTTTCTCAGTGAAATTCCAACCAACCACTGACTGCTTGGTTAATACTTCCCTTCAAATTCAAGGCTTGTGGCAGTGTTCATGTTTTCTAGTATATGGCAATACCTGTTTTTGACCAGAGCCCCACTCTGCATAGCAGAGTTGCTACTTATTCCCCTAGTTTTGGGTAATGTAGTGAGATCTGTCAATTCTCTTTGATTCTGGCAAGGGACA
Organism: Jaculus jaculus; assembly: GCF_020740685.1. Classification (NCBI taxonomy): domain Eukaryota; kingdom Metazoa; phylum Chordata; class Mammalia; order Rodentia; family Dipodidae; genus Jaculus; species Jaculus jaculus. Next base: position 73,234,256 of record NC_059102.1, on the reverse strand, counting down.
ACAAGAAAGACCACCAAAACCAGAGGGTTCAAGTAAGGTCATTCCTCAGTACACCTCCCAATTTGCTGTTCATGCAGCTTCCCAGGCTTGCACCAGGAAGACCTGGATTATCAGGAACATGTTGATTTATAAACTAAGAAGCAGTCAGAGTGGAAGCAGCCTGTTCACTCCCAGTCCCTTTGCAGAGCAATGAATAAGCAGCTTGAATGAACCTTGAAGGTTAGATTCTCATTTCTCCACAGTTGTCTTCCACCTCTGAGCTACATTTTCAAGGATAAGCCTTCTTCCTGTCTGCAAGAAAAGGCCATTTACTAGTTAGCATGCATTCATCTAATGCATAGCATCTTCTGCTCAACACTCTTTGTTCCCAGGATCAGCACACAAAAAAGTAATAAACTTAAAAAAAAAGATAAAATAAAATAAATTAGAAACTAAGGGAAAAAAGATTTATAACGATAATGACTGTCAGTATGTGAACTAACTGTCTTGCACCTATGGCTTTCATAATGGAGAGGAAATGAAACGATGCCATATAAAATACATCAGCAGGGTTGAAAGAAAAGCTTTAAGAAGCTATTGTTTGCCAAATTTTGAAAAAATGTTGATTGTATAAAAAGTTCAAGTTCTGAACCTCCCATGAGGAAACTACCTTTCCTGTTCAGGCAATCCCTTATTTTGTGGATGGTATGATAATGTCATATCCATGCATTAGCTGTAGATGGTAAGGACAGAGAAGGAAAATAAGCCTGAATTAAGCCACATCAATATGATAACTTGTTAACACTATACCCTCAAATCAGGTATTGAGAGCTAGAAGTGAGTGAAAACCAGCCTGAACCTAGCTGCATTAGCACAGAAACCCTTCACATGGTTATTTCTATGATAATGGATTATATGTCTAAAGTACAGTGGAAAATAGCATATATTTTCTGTGGTATTTTTGAAATCACTATAGCCAAGTCTCTACCTGAAACTAAACAGAAAAGATTCTAGTTATTTTTTTTGAAGTTTTTGAGCTCAAATACAGTAATTATATGAGACGACTTTTAGAAAGAGGGCAGATAGACTGGCAGTGCCCAGGGACCCATCACATTACCAAGCATACCATCTTTCTGTTGACAAAAAGAGCCAGCTCTGCTTGAGAGCATAGACTTCAAAGGCCCTGCTGGAAAAATAGCCCCAAATTTGGAAGGAGGTATTTTACAATTTACAACCAGTTCATTATGCCATTGAGGTGTATTCATTGCTTCTTCCTCATGTGGATGCAGGATTTTACTCACTGATTTAAGCTAACAACTTCCGTTTTACTCAAGCTAGTCAGGATAAAGTACTTCAAATGGGTTTCTAATGATCTCATAAACACTGTATTTCTCCTGATTGCTAAGTAGCTTCCTATCCTTTCTTTTTAATTCTCAGCTTCCAAATCCTCTTCATTATGTTTATGAACAGCTGAACTTGGGCTCTGAAGTGCAACTTTCCTATCTTCTCAAAGCACAATAACTTTTCATCAGGTATTATGGACAGAAGGATGTCATCAGGTATTATGGAGAGAAGGATGGATTATTGCTAAAAAGAAAGAAAGAAAGATAGATAGATAGAAAAAGATAGAAAGAAAGAAAGAAAGAAAGAAAGAAAGAAAGAAAGAAAAAAGAAAGGAAGGAAGGAAGGAAGGAAGGAAGGAAGGAAGGAAGGAAGGAAGGAAGGAGGGAAGGAAGGAAGGAAGGAAAAAAGAAAAAGAGTGAACCAGATATGACTTGGAATTCAAATGAAGTTGAAGCATTTCCTTTCAAACCAGTTTAATATGTGTGTGGATAGAGTCAATTTACAAAAAGAAATGTAAAAACACATTAGCATTCAAAAAACAGCATTCCACTTCTGACCCAATAGGTTCCATGGCCACATGATGATGCAAAATATGTTTAGCTCAACTTAATAAGTTCCCAGAGGTTTAATAATCTTGGTATTGGTCAAGAGTACAAAGTTCAAAATCTAAGATTTAAGACAATCTCCCCCATAAAGTCACAAAACAAATTACATACTTTCAACATACAGAATAAACACTTTCATTCTGACAGGGAGAAATAGGGATATAGTAGGGAAATATTGGATCAAAGCAACATTGATAACCAGCAGGGAGGTCCACACAGGAGAAACACTCTGAGTTTGAGGCCAACCTGAGACAACATCACGAATTCCAGGTCAGCCTGGGCTAGAATGAGACCCTACGTCAAAAGAAACAACCCCCACAAATCTAGCATCTCCATGTTCAGTAAGTGAGAGTCATGATGAAATTATTCAGGCTCCAAATGTGTTGGGTAGCCCTGCCACTCTACCTCTGCTGCCTGTAGAATACACAGTTTCGCTCTTGGACTTGCTCTGTTCCAAGCCCAAGATTTCAGCTACTATCCTTGGTGAGTAATTCCATGCTTCTAGCATCTCCATCATCCTAGCATATCCTCTGTGACTAAAGTTTCATCTTTACTACTTAAGACAATGATTTCTCAGGGCAATCCCTCCAGGGAATCTGACCCTGACTCATACTGCCTACTGTCAGTGGCTTTCTGAAACTAAGAATCAAGAAAACATGACTCCCTTGACCTTTGATCTTTCATACCTAAAAGTCAGTATCATGTGGACAATGCGACCAATTTTTTACTGCTGACTTAGGATAAAACCCAGGCCTCGTGGACCAAATCTTCAGTGGTGTATGTGTGCTTTGGTTGCTGAATCTATGAAAACACTCTCAAATGAAGTTTTGAACAGGAAACCCCATCTGGAGCATTCTCTGCTCAGGCTTTCTCCTTTCCAAAGTATTTCTATTCTCAGAAGTTAGAGCTTTCAATGGGTGAATTCTTGTCTCAGTAAAGAAAGTAAGGTTTCTCTAGATTTGCATTGATTCTCTTACTCTCTTCCACAATTACAGTACCTTGTCAGGATGCTCCTTGAATAGAACTTTAAACATGCTCACAAACCTTTTCTTTCTAAACTTCACTTTTTTATATCCTCAGTATTATTATTATTATTATGCTATAGATCTAAATAAAAAGAGTAAGTAGTAACCATGAAACAGACCCCATACTCTTTTGCCTGGAAATTTCTATACAAACACATGAGTACACCTGTTTTAACTTCAGTCTCCTTCATGTATTCAGAACCTTGGCAGAACACAGCCAGATTCTTTTTTTTTTTTTAAATGTTTTATTTTTATTTATTTGACAGAGAAAGAGGAAGAGGAAGAGAGAGAGAGAGAGAGAGAGGGAGGGAGGGAGAGAATGGGGATGCCAGGGCTCTAGCCGTTGCAGATGAACTCCAGACACGTGCATCCCCTTGTGCATCTGGCTAACGTGGGATCTGGGGAATTGAACCTGGGTCCTTTGGCTTTGCAGGCAAATGCCTTAACCGCTAAGCCATCCCTCCAGCCCCACAGCCAGATTCTTTTCCAGACATGAACTGTCTGTAGTTCCAAATAGAGTCTTTGTTCTCATCTGAAACTAGAGGAGCCACGTTTTCACTGCCTGTGTTTATTTCAGCATTCTGGTCTTCCAAACTCCCATCATCTTGGCTCCTTAAACTCAGTTTATAGCACTGAATGGCTTTTCTAATGCAAAGTACTAAATCTGTTCACATTCTAGCTCCAAAAACCAGTTGATCAATGAACCATATGGTCAGGTTGATGACAGCAATGGCTCTGTTTCTCAGTACCAATTTTTGTATTCGTTACTTTTTCATTGAATTGTCCAAATACTTGACAGAAAGCAACTAAAGGAAGGAAAGGCTTTATTCTGGTTTACAGTTTTAATGAGATATATTTGATGCTATCAACTATCAGATGCTTCATGGAAGGTATGGCAGCAGCAGGAGATGGCTGGTCACATTACATTGCAGACACAATGTGAGAGGAAAACAGGAAATGGGGCTAGGCTATAAAACCTCAAGGCCTCCCCCCCAGTGACCTGCTTTCTCCAGCAGGATTTCACCCCCTAAAAGTTCCCCAACCTTCCCAAACATCTCTAGCAGCTGAGGACCAAAAGTTCAAATACTTGAGCCTATGGAGAGAGGGGCACATTTTATGTTCAAACCACAGATACGTTTATATCTAAATCACCACCAAATGTGAAAAAAGTGTAATTGGGCTGGAGAGATGTTCTAGCAGTTAAGGTATTTCCATGCAAAGCCTATCAACTTGAGTTCAATTCACTGGGACCCATGTAAAGCCAGATGGCCAGATGTGCAAAGTGGTAGATGTACCTGGAACTCATTTGAAGTGGCTGGAGGCTCCCTCACTCCTCTCTTCATCTCTCTCTGTCTCTTTTACTCTCCCTGTTTGCAATTCAACACACACACACACACACACACACACACACACACAAGCTGAGACAGCTATACAGCCTTCTTTTCTTAATAAATTCAGGCAGAGAAGGTGCCCATTATTAAATGCATGCTTCTGAAATTACACCAGTGGGACTGGCAGAACAACAACAGAAAAAGGCTAGTCACTTTATGCCCTCATTTCTTGTTCTTATTCATAAATAAAGTGAAAAATTACTAGTAATTAAAAATAGCAGCCATTTTTATTGAGATTTTTTCTATGTACCCTAGTAAATTACTTTTCTAAAAATATATACCTTTTACTAATTTACTGTATTTACCCAAATTCTACTGAAGATTAAATGTTTTCTACTAATTTAGCATTTCCTGTCAGTTTTAGAAAATCCTTATCTACAGCTGTGAATAGAAACCTAGCTATTCATGTCATGAGTGGCCTCTTGTGTTTGGGCTATAAAGAGGAAACAAACATTTACTCCAAGAATAGAATATGAACTTTGCTGTGTCTTATCTTCTCATAACAGTTTCTTAGAAATTAGTATTTGTAGTCATGTAGCCACTTGCTGTTACAGAAAATGTATGTACATTTGTAATACAACTAGCATTTCCTAAGATTTAATACCCACATGGAGGAGAGTGGAGTGGGGAAAAACAGAGAAACAATTAGACGTTAACAAAAGTGGGGGAAGATAAGTATAAGTTTAAAATCATGTACTTACCTTTTCTTTCTTTCTTTCTTTCTTTCTTTCTTTCTTTTTTTTTTTTTTTTTTCCTGAATGTTTGTTTTACCTTGTAGGTCACTAGTTTCCATAAATTTCCTGTTAGCAGCATAGAGGGTATTTTTAAACACATCTCTTATGCTAGAGTGTACATTAAATATTTGTTCAGCTGATTGAAACAGTTCAACATTTATTTAATGTTTGAACAGTACACAGTTTATTGAAAACTGAATTTTTTATACATATATGTATCCTCACACAGACACACCTCTTAGAAGAGGGACTTCTGATATGAGATTTCTCAACTTTTGCTACCAAGAATAAACAATCCTGAGATAAACACTACTTTTAGACATGCACAGTGACCCTTCAGGGAGGCCTGGGCTTCTGGCAGGGGCTGGTCTGAGTCTAGGGTAGGTGGTTAGACTGAGGTGTGCAAGCAGTGAACACCAGAGGCAGAGTGTGTCTTAAAACCAAAACGAGAGTTTCATGTTGATAGAAATATTTGTCTTGGTGTAAAAAACAGACATGGTCCTGGATATAAAATACTTTCAGCATGGCCTCATTGGAGCCCTCTCTATCCGTTTCTATGGTATGTTGTAACCACTGGTATTTTGACCTCAGGTAAACTTGGAAAGAATGACATTACTTTGAAGAACAACAAACAAATGAAAGATAAACTTCACAGCAGTGGAACCTAAGTGAATCAGAAGGGAAAATCATCATACTGTTTATACTGTTGTAGGCAATCCCCTACCACAAGAAGGTTGTGTGTACTGCCCTATTAATTCTCATCTGTTCTTTGTTTGAGAACTTATATGTTTACATTCAGCAGTTTTTTTTCCTTCCTTCCTCCCTTCCTTCCTTCCTTCCTTCCTTCCTTCCTTCCTTCCTTCCTTCCTTCCTTCCTTCCTTTCTTCTTTCCTTCCTTCATTTCTTTCTTTCCTTTCTGAGCTTGGCACTATCTATATTCTAAATGCATTCTGAATAGTACTTTAACCCAGATAAATAAATTCATAATTAAACGAGGCTTTACTTTTGGAAACAAATCTGTATATAAGAATACTCAAAGTTTTCTCATATGATAACACATTGAAAGCTTATAATTGAGCTAAAATCCATCGATGGGCATTTAAAGTATGAGGCTAAAATAAAGAGGACTATAAAACAGTGCTTAAAAGGAATGGAGTTGATCCCCATGTACTAATGAAGGAAGAGTGAGATACATTCTTTGTGAAGAAGTAAGCTCTGGAATACTGTATCTGGTAAAGACACTTTTGTCAAAAAGAATACATGTAGACCTATGAGCATACCTGCCCACAGAGATATGGACATGCATGTGATGAAGATGAACTATATCATTGATGCCACAGTATGGGGCTTTCACTCTATGTTTTGGGAGCTATTTGACTTACATAACTATAAACATGATAAAATCTAATTTGTAACATATATATTATATATACAGATATATGTAATTAAATTTGATTTTTTAAAATTAAATTGGTTGAAAACAGTAAGAATATATGTTATATATTGAAGTAAGCCCCTCTTTTTATAAATAAATTAAGAGTAAATATATTTTTTCCAGTCAAAATGACCTGGCCTGGGTGACTTGTGTGTATGCATAGGTGGCTTGAAGGAACACTAAGTATAATATAATTTTTTGCTATTTTCTTGTTCTCTTGAGATTTTCTCACCAAAAATGATTAGTTTGACTTCCTTCTATCTACTATTACTGTATCTAAGAATCTGATAATTAAGTAGCCTTAAATTAATGCCCAATGGGGTAAATAACTTGAAATGTTTTTAGTTTGTCAGTCTTAAGATATTCTGCCCAACCATCCCTGTATATCCTTTAACAATGTTTTAGGAAGAGCAGTGGTTTTCTAGGACCTTTCTCTTAAACCCTGGCTGAAATTTTCTCCTCACATGTCATTTTATTTCCACCACTAAACTTAATGATACCTCAAGCATTAAACTTATGCGAATTGGAATTTCATTCTTTTCTTCCTGTTTCAAACATAATTTCTGTGATAATAAAGTATGAGAAAAAAGAGCAATCATGTCTTGATTAAATCCATCACTGTTTTTCTTTTTTCCTTTGGATAATAATAACTTTGATGGCCAAGTGGCTGGTTGCTGAAGACCTCAGTGAATAGACAACCAAGTACATGGAATGAATGTTTATGTTTTTGAAGGACCTCCTGCTCCTTGAACATCTCCTTGTATTCCTCCCATCTTCCACACAGCAACAAGCCACTATTGCTGAGGATACGCTCCAAAGATCCTTGCTCCTACATTCTTATTGCCTTGAAGACAGACTTCTTGCATTTTAGGGTATGCAAATCCATGGTCTTCTAAAGATTTTGAAGGTCTGAGGGGAAATTCAGCCCTCCTTACAAGCTCAGAGATGGGAAGGATGAGGGCTCCCCTATATCTCTTTTGTTTCCCTCTCCCATCTTTTGATTCAAATTTCTCTACTTGGGACAATAAGGAACAGAGCAGCAAGTTCACTTCCTAAGCCATGAATAAGAGAAAATTATTGAGCCCTCACTCTTCATAAGTGATTCTCGCTGAGTGTCCTTCACTTTCCTTTAAGGAAGTGGTAAAAGCTTCTTACCACAAAAGCACTATATACACATGAATGTTATTATCATTGATTCTCATAACATTTTTTCTCTGCCTCAACTTTTTGCTTAAATTTGTGGGTAAAGTAATATAAGTTGTGGTCAAGGATGTGGTTGTAACATCCAATATTTTTTTTTTATTTCTTTGCAGTGCTATACCAGATCTCTTTGCTAGTCCCTTTGAAAACAATGGAGCCTTGTCTCAGCTCTTAGGTGGGCTTAACTCAGGAGGAAGATTGCCAGACTCACTGGTCTCAATTGTCACCAAAGCTCTACTAAGTTAGTGGCTCAGAGTTCTTTGTCTGAAATCAAACAATGAATCTCAGGAACAATGAAGAATGTTCAAAAGATACAATTTTATTACAATGAGAAATCTGATTCAGAGAAAAAGCTTGTTTTGGGGAGGATGCTATTTATTTGAATTGAAAAAGCAGAGAGAAGAGCTTTCCTATGGGAAGTATCTGTATGTTTGTGGATCCCTAAAACAGGCTGCCAATGTTTTTCTTTGTCTGAGGACTTATAAAGCTTCCTTACCAGAGAAATAACTTGATCTTTAAATTTACTGAATGAGATTTGGAGAAATGAAGTGCTGGCCCAATCATCAATCCTCATAAGGTGTCCATGTGTCTTCTTTCTCATCACAGAAGTGGTCAAAATCCTTTCTGTTCACTGGAGAGATGACTTAGATGTTAAGGTGCTTGCCTGAGAAGCCTAAGGACCCATGTTCTGCTCTCCAGAACCTACAAAAGCCAGACATACAAAGGTGAGTTTGCACATGCCCACTAGGTGGCACAAACATCTGGAGTTCAATTGTGGTGGCTGATGCCCTGGTGCTCTTTTTCTTTCTCACTCTCTCTCACATTCTAAAATAAAATTAAAAAAAAAAAAATTAAAAGGATTCCTTTTATAAAACACATAACTGCAAGCTTTGTAAGAAGAAAAGTCCAGAGTCAAGGATGAAAAGCAAGGTAAGGTGCGTAAGGGGCGTCAGCTGGAACCTGAGGAGATAGGCTTTGTGGGTTTCTCAGAGTCCCGTCCTTATCGCCTCAGTCTGCTTATCTTAAAATTTATTTATTTATTTATTTGAAAGCGACAGACACAGAGAGAAAGACAGATAGAGGGAGAGAGAGAGAATGGGCGCGCCAGGGCTTCCAGCCTCTGCAAACGAACTCCAGACGCGTGCGCCCCCTTGTGCATCTGGCTAACGTGGGACCTGGGGAACCGAGCCTAGAACCGGGATCCTTAGGCTTCACAGGCAAGCGCTTAACCGCTAAGCCATCTCTCCAGCCCAGTCTGCTTATCTTATACCGGGCAAGCACTCATAGTCTTTTTCCCTAGTGCTCCCAATTTCACTGTTTAGCCCTCTCATTCACTCTGTCACAGCCCAGGGCAAAGAAAAAGAAATAAAGCCATTTTTTAAGGTACTTTCCCTAACTACATAACAAGTTTCTTTCTTTTACTCTCTACTAATACTAGGGATTAAAGCTTCAGCCTTCTGCATGCTGGGTGAGAACTCTATTCTCAGTCCTCTCGACATTTTATTTTGAGGTCAGAATTCAATAATTTGTGTAGGCTGAACTAAAAAAGGAACAGTTCTGGAACTATGAGATAGTATTGTTTGTTTTTTATTAGCCTCATATGTGCTAATCATTGAATGAAAAAATGAGTTTTAATATTCTGTTTAGTTGAGAATTGTCTGAAGAGAACTGGTAGAGTGGAATTTTAACACCATTTTACATGATTAGGATGGTGGAATGACCATCACAAAATTTTCAAATCTGCAAATAAAATATGGAATTTAAATGCTTTTTATTACATGTACTTATTGTTCACACTTGGAACTTGAAATAATGAGAGCTTACTTGTTCATGAAATTAGCTTCAACAGTTTCTCTATAGACTCAAAATATGCCATGACTGACTGACAATTCTTAAGAGTGACCAATGCTGTCAACTATCAGACCTTTCAGACCAAATGTTGTCATTTTAAAATTTCTTTCACTGATTTAATCACAATGATTGGCACTTTGATTTTCATAGACCCAATGCAACTTTACTATTGAGATTCATTCTGTCTTCTTATCTGAGACCTCATAGATACTGAAGATGTTCCCAGGTCATTATGCATAAAATTATTAACTTTGGTATTCCTTCTTAAGAATTTTTAACACAGAAATTAAAATAATGGAGGACTGCTATATTGCTAAATGGCCAAATAGTAAAATCATGGCACAATTAGAAGGAGGGTTCCACCTGTTGGACTTCCAAGATGCAGGAGTCTATGGTACCAGTCCAATTTGGGTTCAGGTTTGTGTCCCCTTCCCACACTTCCCCCATGCCGTACCATCCCTGTTGTTCAAGCCTCAAGATGCTGTTCAGATGTTAGCATCTCTGGCTGACCCAGGTTAGGAACTGCAGATGAGTTAGACCATGGAGGGTTGTCTTCCTGTGATTGTGTGAGTTCACTTGGAATGATATGTTATAAAGGCTACCACTTTCCTACAAATTTCAATGTGCCATTTTTTTTTTTTCTTACTGCTAAGTAGAATTACATTGTGTAGATGTACCACATCTTGGTTATCCATTCTTCTAATGATGGGCACCTGGGTTGATGCCAGTTTTTAGCTATTATGAATTGATCAACTATAAACATGGTTGAGCAAATATTTCTGAAGTGAGATGTAGAGCTTTTATGGTAAATGTCCAGTAAGGGAATAACAAGGTCTTTTGGTAACTCTATATTCATCCTTTTCAGGAGACCCCATGTTGATTTCCACAGTGGTTGTAACAGCTTACATTCCTACCAACAGTGAATGAGTGCTCCAATTTCTCCAAAGCTTCACCAACATTTGTTTTCATTTGATTTTTTTATTTGTTTGTTTGTTTTTTTTTGAGGTAGGGTCTCACTCTGGTCCAGGCTGACCTGGAATTAACTCTGTAGTCTCAGGGTGGCCTCGAACTCATGGCGATCCTTCTACCTCTGCCTCCCGAGTGCTGGGATTAAAGGCGTGCGCCACCACGCCCGGCTTTTTCATTTGGTTTTTTAATGTTTGCTATCCTTACTAGGGTAAGGTAGAATCTCATAGCTGTTGTAATTTGCATTTCCTCAATGGTTAGGGATGTTGAATATTTTCTTAAGTGTGTGTTAGGCATTTGTAATTCTTCCTCTGAGAATGGATGGTTTGATTTTTTGATTATTTAGTTTTTTGAGTTTGTAGATTCTAGATATTAGGCTTCAGTCAGTTGAATAGCTGGCAAAGATTTTCTCACATTCAGTGTGTAATCTATTGGATCAGTTTATGGTATGCTTGTCTGTGCAAAAGCTTTTCAGCAACTGGCTGAGTGTTGTTTAATTTCCTGGGCTACTGAGGTTTTGTACAGGAAGTCTTTTCCAAGTCCCATATTGTGGAGAGTGTCCCCTATTGTTTTTTTTTTTTTTTTTTTCCCCAGTAGTTGAAGAGTTTCAGGTCTTATATTGAGTTTTAATCCATCTTGACTTTATTTTTATATATGGCGAAATGAGTGGGTCTAATTTCATTTTTCTACATATGGTCATCGAGTTTGTCCAAACGACTTGATGATGGTGCTGTCTTTTCTCCAGTCTACATTATTAGCATCTTTGTCAAAGATCAAGCAGCTCTAGTTACTTGACTTAAGATCTGTGTCTTCAATTCTGTTCCACTTGCCCATGTTTCTGTTTTTATTCCAGTACCATGCTGTTTTTGTCACTATGGCTTTGCAATATAGCTTTAGGTCAGGTATGGTGATACCATTAGAGGTGTTTTTTTCTTTATGCTGAAGATATATTTGGATATCTGAGGTCTTCTGTCATTCCATATGAATTTTGAAATCATTTTTTCAATCTTTGTGAAGAATGATGCTGGTATTTTTATTGGTATTGTGTGAAATCTGTATATTGCTTTTGGTAGAATTGCCATTTTCACAATATTAATTCTACCCATCCAGGGGCATGGGAGGAGTTTCCACCTTCTCAAGTCCTCCTCTATTTATTTGTTGAACATTATTATAGTTTCATTATATAGGTCTTTCACATCCTTGATTTGTATTAGTATACGTTTTTTGTTGTTGTTGCTATTGAAAATGGGACAGCCTTACTGATTTCTTTGTCTGTGTATCGTCCTTTGCATGTAGAAAAGCTATTGGTTTTGTGTCCTGCCATTTTACTTAAGGAATTTATCACCTTTAGAAGTTTTGAGATGAAGACTTTTGGGTCAGTTATACATAGGATCATATCCTCTGCAAATAGGGCTAACTTGGCTTCTTCCTTTCCAATTTTTATTGTATTTAGGAGGAAGCAAGTTTTTGTGCTTTGGCCAATGCATGCTCTGACTCAGTTGAACAGGGATGTTGGTACCCACTGGCCAGTCTGGATACCAGAGCAAAAGGCCTGATTCCACATCTCACACAGGGACCAAACCTCCCCAAACAAGGCACAATGGGAACTACCAGGACCAGGAGACTTGAAAGAGTGAGGGAACAGAGATCTGGCCTAGTTAATCAGGGCCTTGCCCTCCAGTGCACAGACAAGCTTAAGGGACTAGTACCAGGGAAATAGGAGGAGCCAGAAAGGAGGGTGTGGTGATTTGAGTCAGGTGTCCCCAATAAACTTAGGTGTTCTGGATGTTATGCTCCCTAGCTGATGGTAACTAGAAATTAATGCTTCCTGGAGGCAATATATTATTGAGAATGGGCTTATGGGTGTTATAGCCAGTTTCCCCATGCCAGTGTTAGGCACACTCACCTGTTGCTATGTTCCACCTTATGTTGGCCAGGGGGTAACTTCCACGCTCTGCTCATGCCATCGTTTTCCGGTTGCCATCGTAGAGCTTCCCCTGACTCCTGTAAGCCAAAATAAACCACTTTTATTCCCCACAAGTTGCTCTTGATTGTGTTATTTCTACCAGCAATGTGAATTGACCACAACAGTAAATGATAATGGAAGTGGTATTGCTGCTAGACACCTGACTGTGTAGCTTTGGACTTTTGGAGCTCATTTTCAAGAGGAATGTGGAAAAATGATGGATGGGGAGGGAGGGGAGGGCATCGAGGGGTGGGAAACACTAATCTAGACCCAAAGGGCAATGGTACCATAAAATTCTACTTCCTAAAAGGCAGACCAAATGGCCGAACTTCACCAGGCCCTTATAGGAAACACCTGAACAACAAGACACTGAAGAGGGTAGGATCAAGACTGACCTAAATCTCCTACATCTTCCCTCCCTCTCTCTCTTCCTCTCTCCTTCCCTCCCTCCCTCCCCCCTCCCCTCTCTAACTCTTGTATATTAGTTTTTTTTGCCTCATTTTCTTAGTGGGCACTGACTTGTAACTCCTAGTACCAGCATGGGACTATCATCCACAATGAGCTTTTGATCAGAGAAACTTAGAAGGTTTCGTAAAAGAATTACAGATTTCTGTCAGAGTACTTGATGACCCACCAAAGTTCAGTGGTAAGACCCTATTGCTGAAGACTCCATATGTAGCTGACTCGTAAAATGGAATGGCATGGCTGGAAGCCAGGAGAGAGTCAGTCCCCAGACAGTCAGCGTGTCTAGTGCTAGAAGGTGCTACATGGATGACTGGGGGAAATGACCAGTATCTGTCCAAGCAACTCATGGTCTAACCTACTTAGTAACAAATAATCTGTTGTGATGCCCACACAAGTGCAATAGTGGCACACAGTCATGGTGGGGAACCAATTGCTCTTGATTCGGCTAACTGATCCCCTCAGTGGTATGGGACCTATAGCTGTAGCTGGGAAACAAGTCAGAACCATATCCAAACATAAGCCCACTCTCCAATATCAAGCTACCATCAGTCATGGGGTACTAGAGGGCCTACACCTATTAAACTCTATATAAAAAAAAAAGTAAGGGTTATCTCATTTGTCCTGGTGCTAACTTACTCTCTGTTGGAGAATATGCTTCTCTTTTTCAGATAGATGTAGATCCTAAGGAGAGAGCCACTCCATCATACCTCAAAAGGGCCCCGACTGAAACTAAGGAAAATTGGCAAAACAAGCAAGGGTGCTGTTTTCATAATGAACTGGAAACCAGCAGGGGGAAGGAGACCAACACAGAGAAAAATCAACTCCTACCAAATCAGAGAGCCAGAGCCTCAGAGGCCCCCAACATCTCATCACTGAAGCAGACCAAAAATGAACCCAACATGGCTCAAGGAAATTTTGAGGAAGAGGGGGCGGAAAAAATGTCAGAGCCACATGTTGGGTCCTGACATGCAGAGACATTTATCATACCAATAACTGTGGGCTAACTCCACAATGCACGACCCATATACTTCAAGAAGGAGGGGCCATTGAGGAGGGGGTAGGTCAAGGATGAGCCTAACAATAGTACCAAACTGCCTGTACTTGCTGAATAGAAAAATAATTAAAAAAAGAAATAATTTGGAATCATGTGAGAATTCTAAAGAGAAAGGATTATAAGAAATAAAAATAATGTTTAAAAAAATCAAAAAAAAATTTGAAGCCTTGCCTAAGAGGCCTTACAGTGCTATAAGTACAGCTTGGTTGACTATTCTGGTCATGGTTGCAAGATCTGAATGCAGTAAGAATTATGGAATGTGAGGTTTGGTTTATGGGGGTGAGAAAGAGCTTTGCTTGGACTGGCCTAGCACTTTGTGTGAGAAGCTTGCTCTTATGCCTATGTCCTGAGAAGTTGTGCAGGGTTGCTTTGCATAGAAATGAACCGGTGTGAGCAGAGGGATATGGCACAGAACGAAAAATCTTTGGGTGAACTGTTGACCACTCAGCTACTATTGAGATTGGGCCAGCTGTCCTGCACTGGGGCAACAGGAAGAATGTAGACTCTTTTGAAGGGCCTGAGTGCTAGAGAAGTGCCCAGTTCCCCAAAGTCTGTTTTATTTCCCCCTGGATTAACAAATTTACACCCTACTTGGTATTGTGGAGTATAAGAAATACAGGAAAGAGAGGGTCATTGAGTTTGCAACACAGTCTTGTGTTTTGGAAATGGCCATGGGCAGTGTGAACCAGGACTGCTAGATGCCTGCATGGAGATCCCATGGGGCCAGGAGGATGAACCATGGATTGCAGTGAAGACCCACTGGAGATGCCAGGACCACGAGATAGCTACTAAGGAAAGCTGCTGGCCCCAATGAAATTTTTCAGGACTGTGAGTAGCCTAGCTGGAGAAGTAGAGTTGGAATGCCAGAGACTTATTGCTGGTTAGAATTACAGAACTTGGAGATATGTCACTGGCTAGAGTTGTTAGACTTAAAGCTCTAAAGTTTGATGTGTGCCCTGATTGTTTTAAATCTTGTATTGGTTGTTTGCTATGTCCAATTCCATCTTTTGCAGTGTATGCATTCTGGGCCATTATGGGTATTTGGGGGAATTTTTGGTATTATGGCTCAGTTGAAAGACTTGAGACTATGAGAATGTATGAAAATCATTGGAATTGATAAAAATATGGGGACTTTGAAAGTTGGACTGAATGCATTATATTTTACATCATGTATGGATATCAGTTTATGAGGGCCAGGAGCAAAATGTGATGGTTTGATTCAGGTGTCCCCCATAAACTTAGGTGTTCTGAATGCTAGGTTCCTAGCTGATGAAGATTTGAGAATTAATGCCTTCTGGACAGAGTGTTGTTGTTGGGGGTGGGTTTATGGGTATTAGATCCATTTTCCCCCTGCCAGTGTCTGGCACACTCTCTTGTTGTTATGGTCCACCTTATGTTGGCCAGGGTGTGGTGTCCACCCTCTGCTCATATTGTCATTTTCCCTGCCATTGTGGAGCTTCCCCTGAATCCTGTAAGCCAAAATAAACATTTTTTTCTCACAAGCTGCTGTTGGTTGGGTAATTTCTACCAGCAATGCAAACCTGACTGCAAGAGAGGTGTCTGGCCTACTCACTCCACACTGCCTGGCTGCCCACACACTGTTTGTGCAGAGAACTCAGACCAGGGAGTTGGTAGGGGCCTGGAAGGAGGGGTCAGGCCTACTCACTCTAGACCACAATGCCCACCTGTACACTGGGCTGACTTTTATTTGTTATATAACTAGGAAAGCTTTGTGAAGCCAGTTTTACAGCATCATGGTATTTGGGACACCCTAGATCAATGTACCTGGGCCATGCTACTTATATTTGGCTGAAGAATGATCTCTTGTTTTCTCTGATTTAAGTACTACTTGCATTGACATTGTCTACTATGTTCAAGATCCTGTGTTCAATCCTTAGAATCACAAACGTTAATTGATTACTTAGTTATTAAAAATAAAGTTAGTGGTCAGGGCTTCTGGTAAAGATGGCATCCGCCTAACCACAGGGCAAATCTCAGGAAGGAGAGGTAAGGAGTCAAGGGGTCACTGGGACTTTTAGGGGAGAGAAATCTCTAACAGATCACCAGTGGGAAGGTACAGAGGGGCAAAAAAAGGAATCAGTTGATTCCCACACTCTAGGGTAGGCCATCAGAATCCCTATCACCCCAAGTGGCTGTTCTAACCAGAGTCCCAGCCTCAGGCAACTCTCAAGTAACTGCAGGCAGGAGACCCAGGCCAGTAGTTCCACCTGCATCCCCAGGCACTGGAAATTGCGGGGATACAACCCCCCCCAGCATGGTCACTGATCCCCCACCACGTGTCTTAAGAACCCTCTCAGCCCCAACTCACCTTCCCCCCCACTTCAGTTCCTCCTTTTTCTGCCCCTGCCCGCATCCTCCATGTTCTTGGAATTGCTGTACTCTCCCTGCCAACTTCCTTTCACCTGCTTTTCTGGGCCCGGCCCCTGCCTCAGACTTCAGATCCAACCCTCTTGCCCCGCCCCCACATGAATTCTGACCCCTTTGGCTCTGCTCTGCCTCTGACCCAGGTGACTTCAGACCTGCTCTTCTTCACCCCACTCCCAGGTGAGTCTTGACCCTCACCACTATGTCCTGACATGATTGGCCCCACTCCACTATAACCTGCCACATTTTTGGAATCACTACACTAAGACCAGGCCCAACTCCAGACTTCTACCCACCCCATGCAGCCCCACCCCTGCAACTTCCTTGGATCTGCTCTGCTTGGCCCTGCCCTCATGACTTTGGATCCTCCCTAATTGGCCCCACATCCCACATCCTCCTTCAACATGTTCTGCTTGCACCCCCTCCCCTGACACCCCCCACTTCAGATCCAATCTGCTTATCCATGCCCCCACATGAATTCTGACACCCTCAGCTCTGCTCTGCCCCCAATCCCCAGGACTTCAGACTTCCTCTGCTCCACCCTTCCCACCCCCAAATGAGTCTTGAACCTCACTGCTATGTCCAGACTCCCTGTCACCTTCCCCTGCACTCCACCCCCCAACCCCTTACCACCCCCCCAAAACTGCACCACCTCCCCCACCCATGTGACCACAGTCTCATTCTCCCTGCAATCACACTGTAATGGGCAGATCACAAAGGGAAAAAATGACATAAAAAATGCAAGTAAATCCAATAAGATCTCCTAGTCCTACCATGGAAGTCTCTACCCAAAACAGAAGAGGCAATAGGATCAGAAACCCAAAGTGAAGTTATAAACAATGCAACCCTGACCAAACTGTTAGTAGAACTTGCACAGAAGCAACAAAGGAATCATAATCATGTGGAAGCTGCCATCACTAGACTAGACCTAATAAATAAGAAGATAGAAGGGGTCCAAACGCAGTAAGTGGATATAAAGGAAAGTGAAAGAAAAAAATAGAGAAGACCTAAAAACACAGCTGGCTATGCTAAATGAAGACATGAATAAATGCAAGGACTAATTTCAAGAAGCATCAAAAAAAATCATAAAGTGATATGAAAAGGGAACTTGACAGAGGGAAGGAAACCATACATAGAAAAATAGTATAAGGGCTGGAGAGATGGCTTAGTGGTTAAGCGCTTGCCTATGAAGCCTAAGGATGCACGTTTGAGTTGATTCCCCAGGACCCAAGTTAGTCACATGCACAAGGGGGTGCATGCATCTGGAGTTCATTTACAGTGGCTGGAGGCCCCGGCTCACCCATTCTCTCTCTCTCTCTCTTTCTTTCTCTCTGCCTCTTTCTCTCTCTGTCACTTTGAGATAAATAAAAAAAAATTAAAATTAAAAAAGAAAAGTAGCATAAAATGCAAACCTAATTGAACAAGCCCAAAACTCCTTAGAGGCTCTCAAGAATAAAGTCAGCTATGTGGAGGATAGAAAGTCAAGATCTGGAAGACAAAATAGAAGAGAGAGTTGGAGAGTGCAAGAGTTTCATTAAGTTCAAAAATTTCTGTGAACAGAACATGAGGGAAATGTGGGATAGATACCCTCAAACATCCTAACATTTGGATCATGGGAATACCACAAAGGATAGAAATTCAGACCAAAGGCATAAGAATTTATTTAACAAAATAATTGAAGAAAACTTTCCCACTCTTTCAAAAGAAAGGCCCATCAAGATACAAGAAATTAATAGAACTCCAAACAGATTGGACCAAAGCATAAACTCTCTAAGATATATTGTCATTAAGACTCTAAACATTTATATCAAATAGAAAATCCTAAAAGCACCTAGGTGAAAACTACACATCATATTTAAAGGTAACCCCATCAGAATCACTTCAGACTTCTCAGTGAAAACCCTGAAAGCCAGAAGGGCCTGGAATGGAACACTTCAAAGTCTAAGAACCTATGACTTGTAACCCAAAATACTCTACCCAGCAAAATATCCCTCATAATAGATGATGAAGGAAAAACCTTCCATGACAAAACTCAACATTACAACTATATGAACACAAAACCAAATCTACAGATGGTATTTCATGAAATTCTCCACACAGAAGAATCAAATTATAAACCTCAAGTACCTAAAAGAAGCAGACCATAATAGCCTAACTCAGAGGAGGCACAAAAACCTTCAAAGTCCATGAAAACACCAAACAAAATAAACCAACATAATATGGCAGGGATCAAATCAAACCTCACAGTCATTACCCTAAGTATCAATGGCCTTAATTCACCCATCAAGAGACACAAGCTAACAGGGTAGATCAGAAAATTAGAGCCCTCAATTTGTCGTCTTCATGAAACCCACCTCACCACTCAAGACAGACACTTCCTCAGGGAGAAAGGGTTAAAAATGATATTCCAAGCAAATGTGAATAAAAAACAAGCAGGTGTAGCTATATAAATATTGGATAAAATTGACTTCAAACCAAAAACAATCAAAAAAAGACAAAGAAGGCTACTTCTTATAAAAGGAACAATCCATCAAGAGGATATTACAATCATAAATCTGCACCAAACACAGGGGCACCACAGTTCATAAAACAAAACCTACTTGAAAATAAAACAGAAATAACCAGCAACACCATCATAGTTGGGGATATCAATACACCATTATCAGCAATAGATAGATCATCCAAATAGAAACTAAACAGGGAAGTGAGAGAGCTCAACAAAACAATAGAACATTTAGACCCAACAGACATCTATAGAACATTCCACCCCAAATCCAAGGACTACACATTCTTTTCAGTAGCACACGGAACCTTCTCTAAAATAGTTCATATACTGGGTCACAAAGCCTACCCCCATAGATTTAGGAATATTGACATAATTCCTTGTATGATATCAGATCACAATGCTATATTGCTAGAAATTAACAATAAAACACCCACCAAATATCCCATTTGCTCCTGGAAACTGAACAGCACAACTTTAAACAATAAATGGGTCATGGACAAAAAAAAAAAAAATGAAATAGAGAAATTTCTAGAAATGAATGACAATGACAGCACATTGTATAAAAACTTATGGGACATAATGAGGGCAGTCCTCAGAGGAAAATTCATAGCATTAAATGCCTTTATAAAAAAGTCAGAGAAATCCCAAGTCAATAACCTAACCATTCACATAAAGGTGCTGGAAAACCAAGAAAAATCCAACCCCAAAAGCTCCAGACTCACTCTCACCTCTGCTCTTTAATATACTACTGGAAGTCCTAGCTCAAGCAATAAGACAGGAGAAAGAAATAGAGGGGGTAAAATTTGGAAAGGAAGAAGTCAAGTTAGTGCTATTCCCAGATGACATGATTCTGTATGTAAGAGACCGAGAGCCTCCATTTCAAGACTTTTAAATATGATAAACCCCTTTAGCAAAGTAGCAGGATACAAAATCAATACACAAAAATCAGTAGCCTTTCTATATGCAAATGACAAAGATACACAGAAAGAAATAAGTGATATCATCCCATTTTCAATAGCAACAGCAAAAAATCCTTGGAATAACATTAGCAAAGGAAGTGAAATATCTATATAATGAAAACATAAAAACACTCAAGAAAGAAATTGAGGAGGACTTGAGAAAATGGAAAGACCTCCCATGCTCCTTGATAGGCAGGATTAATATTGTGAAAATGGCAATCCTAAAAGCTAGGCATGGTGGCACATGCCTTTAATCCCAGCACTTGAGAGGCAGAGGTAGTAGGATCACCATAAGTTTGAGGCCACCCAGGGACTCTAGTGAATTCCAGGTCAGCCTGAGCTAGAGCGAGACCCTGCCTCAAAAAACAAACAAAAGAAAAAAAGAGAGAGAGAGAGAAAGAGAAAGAGAGAAAATGGCAATCCTTTGAAAGGCAATCTAATGATTTAATGCAATTCCCATCAAAATCCCAACATCAAGCTGGGCATGGTGGCACATACCTTTAATCTCAGTACTCTGGAGGCAGAAGTAGGAGGATGTCCATGAGTTCGAGGCCACCCTGAGACTACATAATGAGTTACTGGTTAGCCTGAGCTAGAGTGAAACCCTACCTTGAAAAACATAAAACAAACAAACCAACAAATAATTCCCAACATTGTTCTTCACAAAGATAGAAAAATTGACCTCAAAATTCATATGGAAAAACAAAAGGCTTCAGATATCCATGCATATTCTCAGCAAAAAAAAAAAAAAAAAAAAAAAAACACCTCTGGAGGCATCACTATACCTGATCTACAGCTATATTACAAAGCCATAGTAATAAAAATAGCATAGTACTGGCATAAAAGCAGAAGTATAGATGAATTGAATAGAATTTAGGACCCAGGCTTTGGGTCAAGCAACCTCCCATGCTCCTGGATAGGCAGAATTAACATTGTGAAGATGACAATCCTACCAAAGGCAATATATAGATTTAACACAATTCCAATTAAAATCCCTATAGTGTTCTTCACAGAGATAGAAAAAATGATCTCAAATTTCATATGGAAAGGCAAAAGGCCTCGCATATCCAAACATATCCTCAGCAAAAGAAATACCTCTGGTGGCATCACCATACCTGATATAAAGCTATATTACATAGCCATAGTAATAAAAACAGCATGGTACTGGCATAAAAACAGGAGTATAGACCAATGGAATAGACTTGAGGACCCAGATTTTGGGTCAAGCAACTATAGCTACTTGATATTCGACAAAGGCCCAAACAATATAGACTGGAAAAAAGATAGCATCTTAAACAAATGGTGCTGGACAAACTGGATAACCACATGCAGGAAACTAAAACTTGATCCACACATTTCACCATGCACTACACTCAAATCCAAATGGATCAAAGACCTCAACATAAGACCAGAAACTCGAAAACTACTGCAAGAAAATTTAGGAAGTACTTTCCATGATATAGGAATGGAAAAAGACTTCCTGAACAAAACCCCAGTGGCTCAAGTTCTTAAACAGTCACTCAACCAATGGGATCATATGAAGCTGAAGAGTTTCTTTACAGACAAGCATATAATAAGCAAAGCCAATAGAATACCCACAGAATGGGAGAAAATATTTGCAGGTTATCCAACTGATAGAGGCCTTATCTCTAGAATTTACAAAGACCTCAAAAGTCTAAACAATAAGAAGACAAATACCCCACTCACAAAATGGGACACAGAGTTAAACAGGCAATTCACAGAGGAAGAGATTCAAATGGCAAACACACACTTAAGAAAATGTTCATCATCCCTAATCATCAGAGAAATGCAAATTAAAACAACTATGAGATTCCACCTTACCCCAATAAGGATAGCCAACATCAAAAGGTCAAATGAAAATAAATGCTGGCGAGGATGTGGAGAAGCTGGGACACTCATTCACTGTTGGTGGGAATGCAGGACGGTACAACCACTTTGGAAAGCAGTATGGAGAATCCTGAAAAAGCTGACTATAGTAATACCAACAGACCCAGTTATACCATTACTGGGCATCTACCCTAAAACCTTCAAACCAAAAGCCAGAGAGATTTGCTCAATCATGTTTGTAGCAGCTCAATTCGTAATAACTAAAAGCTGGAATCAACCCAGATGTCCATCATTAGAAGAATGGATAACAAAGATGTGGTATATCTACACAATGGAATTCTATACAGCAGTAAGAAAAAATGACATAAAGAAATTTGAGGAAAAATGGAACAGATCATTCTCAGCAAACTCACCAAATCACAGAAAAAAAAAATCGACACATAGTCTCACTCATCTACAACACCTAACCTGAATCTACCCAAGATACCTTACATACCCAGCAAGCACCTCATGGACTAGATAATAAGATGGATGGGAGGGTGGGGAGGGCATTGAAGGGTGGAAAACAGTAATCTGGACTCAAACGGCAATGGTACCATAAAATTCTACTTCCTAAAAGACAGACCAAATGGCTGAACCTTCCCTAGACCCTTATAGGAAACACCTGAACCACAAGACACTGGAGAGGGTAGGATCAAGACTGACCTAAATCTCCTACATCTTCCCTCCCTCCCTCTCCCCCTCTCCCCTCTATCTCTCTGCTCTCTAACTCTTGTATATTAGTTATGTTTTTCCTCGATTTCTTAGTGGACACTGACCTGTAATCCCCACTTCCAGCTTGGGCCTACCATCCACAATGAGCTTTTGATCAGAGAAACCTACAAGGTTTCCCAAAACAATGACAGACTTCTGTCAGAGTACTTGATGACCCACCAAAGGCCAGTGGTAAGACCCTATTGCTGAAGACTCCATACGCAGCTGACACATAAAATGGAATGACATGGCTGGAAGCCAGGAGAGAGACAGTCCCCAGACAGTCAGGGAGTCTAGTGCCAGAAGGTGCTACATAGGCGACTGGGGGAAATGACCAAGATCTGTCCAAGCAATGCATTGGTTAACCTAATTAGCAACAAATAACCAGATGTGATGCCCACACAAGTGCCATAGTGGTACACAGCCATGGTGAGGAACCAATTGCTCTTGATTTGGCTATCTGATCCACTCAGTCGTACTAGACCCATAGCTGGAGCTGGGAAACAAGTCAGAACCATATTCAAACACAAGCCCACTCTTCAATATCAAGCTACCATCAATCACGGGGTATAAGAGGGCCTACACCTATCATACTGTCTATCAAAAAAGTAAGTGTTATCTCAATTTTCCGGGTGCTAACTTACTCTCCGTTGGAGAATCTGCTTCTCTTTTCCAGATAGATGCAGATCCTAATAAGAGAGCTGCCCCAACATACCTCAAAAGGGGCCCAACTGAAAGTAAGGACAACTGGCGAAACAAGCAAGGGTGATATTTTCCTGTGAACTGGATACCAGCACAAAGGTTAAGGAGTCCAACACAGAGAAAAATCAACTCCTACCAAATCATAGAGCCAGAGCCTCAGAGGCCTCCAACACCTCAGCACTGAAGCACACCAAAAATGAACCCAACATGGCTCAGGGAAATTTTGCGGAAGAGGGGGTGGAAAGAATGTCAGAGTCACATGTTGGGTCATGATTTGCAGAGACATTTATCATACCAATAACTGTGGGCTAACTCCACAATGCATGACCCATTTTCATTAACAAGGTGGGTCCAATGGGAGGGGGTAGATCACAGATGAGCCTAAACAATGGTACCAAACTGCCTGTATTTACTGAAAAGAAAACTAATAAATTAATTTTTTTTTTAAAAAAAGCTTAAACAATAAAAAGTCAAATAACCCACTCACAAAATGGGGCAAGGAACTGGACAGGTAGTTCACAGAGGAAGAAATACAAATGGCAAACACATACCTAAAGAAACATTTATCATCTCTAATCATCAGGGAAATGCAAATTGAAACTACTATGAGATTCCACCTTACACCAGTAAGGATAGTAAACATCAAAAAATCAAATGCAAATTAATGCTAGTGAGGATGTGGAGAAATAAGAAGCCTCATCCATTGTTCGTGGGAGTGTAAGATGGTACAACCACTTTGCAAAGCAATATGGTGACTCATAAAAAAAAACAAAATAAACAAAACTGACTATAGAGTTTCCCAACAGACCCAGTAATTCCCTAAAAGCTCCATGCCTCAGCTGAGAGAGATTTGTTCAACCATGTTTATAGCTGCACAATTTGTAATAAACAAGAGCTGGAATCATCCCAGATGTCCATCATTAAACAAATGGATAACTAAGATGTGGTATAGCTATACGATGTAATTCTTCACAGCAGTAAGAAAAAAATGACATAATGAAATTTGAAGAAAAATGGTCAAACCTGGAACAGCTTATTGTCAGTGAACTCACCCAATCACAAAAAGACAATCACTGCATAGTCTAACTTTACAGCTCCTAACCTGAATCTAACAAAGTTGCTAACATACCTACCAAGCATTTCAAGGACCAGACAATAGAGAGGGTGTAGAGGGAGGGAATGTTAAGGGAGTGAGGGAGGACACAAAACTGGACCCAAAAGGCAATGGTACCATAAAACTCTACATCTTAAAAGACAGACCTAATGGTTGAACCTCCACCATGCCCTTAGAGGGAATACTGGATTCACAAGGCCCTGGAGAGGATATGACAATATCTGTCTATTATCTCCTCCTATTCCTGCTTCTCTCTCTCTCTCACACACACACTCTCTATCTTTCTCTCCCTCTCCCTCTTCTCTCTTCTCTCTCTCTTTTTTACTTATCCTGTTCTTCCATCTCTTCTTGGGTGCTGACTTGTAACTCCTTGTACCAGCAGGTGGTTATCATGCACAATGAGCTTTTGATCACAGAGACCTACAAGTCTCACAAAAGAAGACAGATTATGTCAGAGCACTTGACGACCCACCATATGTTAGTTTGAAGACCCTACTCCTAAAGACACCATACAATGTTGGTATGCATCATGGAGTGACATAGCTAGAAGCTAGAAGAGAGTCAGTCCCCAGATAGTTAGCGCATCTAGTGCCGGAAGTTGCTACATGAATGACTGGGGCATAATGACCAATATCTTCCCAAGCAATCCATGGTCTAACCTACTTAGTATCAAACAACCTGAAGTGATGCTCATACAAGTGTAATAATGACACATAGCCATTGTGGGAAACCAACTGCTCTCAATTTGGCTAAGTGATTTGCCATATACTCCAACAAGGTGGGTCCCTGTGGAGGTGAGAGGACAGGCAGGATGCTAACAATGGCACCACCTTGACTGTATTCACTGACTACAAAATTAAAAAAAAAAATGTTAGTGCCAAATGTAGTGGAGCACGCCTTTAATCCCAGCACTTGGGAGGCAGAGGTAAGAAGACAGTCATGAGTTTGAGGCCACCCTGAAACTACATAGTCAATTCCAGGTCATCCTGGGCAACAGTGAGACCCTGCCTTTCAAAAAACAAAGAAAAATAAAAATGAAAATAAAATAACAAAGTTAGTACCCAGTGTAACAAGTTGATTGGAGAAGCATATTTAATCCTCTTTAAAAAGACAGATTCACTTTTCTCTCTCTCCCCCCTCCCCACACACGAACATTATAATGTGTTCCATTATCCTACTGCCATACATTTACATAATGTACTTTGTTCATATTCAGCAATCAGTACCCTCCCCTCTTCTTTTCTTACTCCACTTTCCTACTGATCCCCTTCTCCTTCCCAAAAGTCCTTCAAAGCCCTGAGTTTTAATGTGTACAAAAAGTCTATAAAGCCAGGCATAGTGGCATATCCTATATTCACAGCATTTAGAGGTAAAAACAGGAATATTGGAATTTCAAGGTCTTCTTCCACTATATAAGTTCAAGACAAGCCTGGGTTACAAAAGACTCTTTAAAGTGGGGGATATAAAGTTGGATAAATATCACAACGTTTGAGAGCTCTGTGAGAGTTCCACAAGTCTCTGAAACATGTAGGTATAATGAAAACATGTACGAAATCTTAAATACTTCAACAGGCACTGCTGTAGTAGCAAATCAATTTAGTAATAGTGGGTGAACAGGAAGAAAAGTAAGCAGTTTGCTCAAGTAAAAAAAAAAAAAAAAAACTAAGTCAGAACATATTTGGCTTCATATTCAACTTTGAATGAGTAGTCAGTTCATTTGTATAATTTAACCTTCCAATAAGCCTTTCAATGACAAATTCCATTACGATACTGTAAATGTTAGATGTTTAGTAAGAATAGCTTGTGAATATGACAAGTACTAAAAATGAGGGTAGACTATGATCCCCTTTGCCTCATTCAGCTTGGCAAACTGAGTGGATGGCAGGTTTTCAACTGTCCTGTCTACAGTTAACATCAACATTACAGTTCATCCTGGCCAAGCCTTAGGGCATAGGGTTGCATTCTTTTAGTATAATAATGGCAAGATGATTTAGCAATAATGGATAAGTAGGGAGCAAATTAAGCCATTTGCTGGGATACAGAAATGGAGCCAGAAAACATTTGGCTTCATGTTCAGCTTCAAATACATAGTCAATTCATTTGTGTAATTGAGTCCTTGCATAAGCCTTTGAGTGATAAATTCCAATACATTTGAAATGCCAGCTGTATGAATAACTTATTGAGTGTTGAGTAAAATTAAGAGATGGGAAAGTCCTTCATTTCATTTCATGGGGAGATTTATGAGAAGATTGTTTGAGAAGAAGCATCTGCCTGCTAGTTGTAAATTGACAGTATTAAAGGAAGACAGTGGAATGTTGTAGTTGCATTAGTAAAAGAAAAGTATTTATGCAAATGCTTCTGAGATTTTTCTTTTTGTGGTTGAAGATTATTCTTGAACGATATGGGAACTTTATGAATATATATGCTGCTTGGGAACAAAGTCTGCAAAGTGAACAATATTAAATGATTGGTTGTTTGGGGGGAATGCTGTCTAAGAAACACAATCATGGGTTGTTTGCTGGAGACCTTTGTAAAAATGGATACTGTTTTCTCAAAGCCTGTAGAGACTGCACAGATTTGGAATATGAATGGGGAATATCATCAATTCGTATTTACCATTTAACAGAACTCTTGTTTAGCCCATTTCAGCAGTTTCATCTTTTATTAGTTTCTTCTAATTGTATGCCTTCATGACAAAATCAATGTTTCTTCATAAAAAAATGGAAGAAGTAGGTATGTAGGCTAAATGATAGGTACTTTGTTTAATTAGCTCAGTTTTCCATTATGAATATGTGATATGTGTCCTATTCTCAATTTAAAGGAGAAGAATGTCAGTTTCAAAGGAATAAAGTAGCCTTGAAAAGACAATAGTTTGTCAGGAGAAAACTTCAGTTGGAAACCTAGGTATGTCTAAGTAAACACAATGAGATTTTAGCAGAGATGTGTTGGTGATGTGAGCCTGTGGTATTAAAACTAACCACTGGGAGTTCCATGCATGGGGTCAGTGTGTTGGCAGGAATCGCAGTCTGAAGTGAGTAGACTAGACCCAATTTTTGGGCTCCTCCCACCTCCTCCTGAGTCTGAGTTTCTTGCACGGTCAGTACATAGGCAGGCACGGAGGTCTGGAGTGAGCAGGCCAGACCCATATCTGCACTCCTCCCATGTCACAGGTCTGAGTTCCTTGCATAGCCAGTGTGTGGGCAGGCACAGCCTTCTGGAGTGAGTAGGACAGACCCCTGTATCTGGGTTTCTCCCACCTCTCCAGTCTATGTTACCTACACTGGTATATATCCTGAAGGGCAGAGCACAAAGTAGGCCAGATCCCTGTTCCCTTACTCCTCTTAGTCCCCTGGTCCTGATAGGTTCAGCTGTGCCTTGCTCTGAGTAGCCCTGCCTCTGTGTCAGCTGTTGAAGCAGGACTCTTGCTCTGGTATCTTGACTGGCCAGTACATACCAACATCCCTCTTCACCTGAGTCAGAGGGTGAACAAGCCAAAGAACACAAACTTGCTTCCTCTTCAATAAAATAAAATCTTCCTAAAGTGGGTAGATAACATTGCAAAAAAGCCAACGAAAGTCAGAAAACTGAGAGAACTCCACCAAGGATGCCTAGTGCTATTACAGAAGCCTCCAGTGAAATAACAGAAATTCATTTCCAAAATGAAGACACAACAACCAATGAGATGTGATAAAAAGTCATTGAACTTGAAGCAAACTATCAAAAAACTATCAATTAAATTGAACAGAATCACCTCCTAGAGTGTTCCGCCTTTGAAAGTAGGCTTAACTTGATTGAAGAAAATGTTAGAACCCTCCAAAGAGATATGAACAAATAGAAGGTAAGCCAAGAAATGGAAGACCTTAATACCCAGTTGATCAAGCTTAATGAAGACTTGATCAACTGCAAGAATGAACTACAGGAAGCATCAAGAAAATCAGAATTTGAATGGAAATCATACCTCAAAAAAGAGATGGACATGATATAAAATAACATAACAGAAAACAAAAATGAAATAGAAATTATAAAAATTTCTCTGGATCCCCCCACCAACAGAGTTACTCATGTGTAAGACAGAACTTCTGACCTGGAAGATAAGACAGAAGAATTTGATTTGGAGGCCAAAAATGCTAAGTTCAAAAAATCAAGTGAGCAGAATATAAGGGAACTGTGGGACACTCTAAAGTAAACAAGCATCTGTATCATGGGCATAAAAGAAGGAAAGGAAATCCAGACCAGAGGCATAGAAAACATATTCAACAAAATTTTTGAAGGAAATTTTCTGAAGTTTGCAAAAGAGAGAACCATCCAGATACAAGAAGACCACCGAACACCAAACAGGCAGGACCAAAGAAGAAACTCTCCAAGACACATCATAGTTAAAACTCTTAACAATGAAAACAAAGACAGTGTTGGGCTGGAGAGATGGCTTAGCTCTTAAGCACTTGCCTGTGAAGCCTAACGACCCCAGTTCGAGGCTTGGTTCCCCAGGTCCCACGTTAGCCAGATGCACAAGGGGGCGCACGCGTCTGGAGTTCGTTTGCAGAGGCTGGAAGCCCTGGCGCCCCCATTCTCTCTCTCTCCCTCTATCTGTCTTTCTCTCTGTCTGTCACTCTCAAATAAATAAATAAAAAAAAAAGACAGTGTTAAAAGCAGCAAGAAAGAAACAGTTCACAACATATAAAAGCAATCCCATTAGAATAACATCAGCTTTCTCAATGTAGACCCTGAAAACCAGAAGGGCCTAGAATGGAACACATCAAAGACTGAAAAACTATGGCTTCCAGCTACTTTACCCATCAAAAGTATCTCTCATCATAAATAGTGAAAGAAAACTTCCCATGAAAAAAGTCAACTCTGTGATTATATGGACATAAAGACAAACCTACAGAAAATACTTGAGGGAATACTCCACACTGAACAGTCAAACAACCAATCTCAAGAGCCAACAAGAAGAAGATACACAATAACCAAAATAAACCAGGCTCAAAGTAGTACATAACACATGTTATCATCCTATCCCATAAAACACCTCATCATGGCAGTAATAAATTCAAACCTCACAGCAATAACCTTATATATTAATAGTCTTAACACACTCATCAAAAGACTCAGGTTATCAAGATGGATCAAAAAACTAGACCCTTCTATCTGCTGTCATCAAAAACCCCACCTCATCACTAAACATAGACACCTCCTTAGGGTGAAAGGTTGGAAAATGATACCTCAAGCAAATGGAAATTTAAAAAAAAAGTGGTTGCTGCTATATTAATATCTGACAAAATAGACTTCAACCCAAAATTAATAAAAAAGAAAAAAAAAGGGCACTTGTGACACATCGAGGGAATGATGCAACATGAGTACATCACCATCCTAAATACATATGCCCCAAACACAGCGGCATCACATTTTATAAAACAAAATCTACATGACAATAAAATGGAAATAAATATCAGTACCATCATAATTGGAGACTTCAATACTCCACTAACATCAATAGACAGATCATCCATGTAGAAAATCAACAGGGAAATAATAGAGCTAAATAACATCATAGATCAACTAGATCTAAAGGATATTTACTGAACTTTCCACCCAAACTCTATAGAATACATGTCCTTCTCAGCTACCCATGTAACCTTCTCCAAAATTGACTATATATTAGGCCATAACACATGCTTTAATAAAGTCAGGAAAATTGAAGTAATTTCCTGCATTATGTCAAATCACAATTCTTTACAGCTAGAAATTAACAGTAAGAGACACATCAAGACCACCACCAACTCCTGGACACAAAACAACACACTTCTGAACAATGAATGGGTCAAGGAAGAAAAAAAAAAAAAAGAAATTGTAAAATTCCTAGGATTTAACAATCATAATAATACAACCTACCAAAACTTATTGGATACAATGAAGGTAATCATAAAGGGAAAATCCATATCCCTAAGTGGCTTCATTACAAAGACAGAGAAATCACAAATCAAGACCCTGACTGTCCACCAAAAGGCACTGAAAAGCAAAAAGTATCCAAACCAAAGAGCTCCAGGTGGAAAGAAAGAATAAATATTAGAGCAAAAATTAATGAATTAGAAACCAAAAACAATTTTTAAAAAAAATCAATAGAATGAAGAGCTGGTTCTTTGAAATAATTAACAAGATGAACACACCCCTGGCAAAAGTGATCAAGCACAAAAATGAGAAGTCTCAAGTAAACAAAATCAGAAATGAAAAAGGAGCGATCACTATAGACATCAATGAAATTGGAAGAATAATCAGGGTGTATTTCCGAAACCAAACCTCTATTCCACAAAATTAAATAATCTGGAAGAAACAGATATATTCCTAGACACATAGCACTTGCCGAAACCAAACTTCAAGCAGATTAATCTCCTAACCAAACCTATTACATTGATGAAGTTTTAGAGGTAATAAAACACCTCCCCAAAAAGAAAAGTCCAGGACAAGATGCCTTCTCAGCTGAATTCTATCAAACTGTCATAGAAGAACTGAAACCAATTTTCCTCATAATATCCCACATAATTGGAGACCAGGAAATTCTCCCTGATTCCTTTTATGAAGCTAGCATAACCTTAATACTAAAACCAGATAGATATGCAGTAAGGATGAAAATTATAGGCCCATATCCCTAGAACTTACATGCAAAGATCCTGAACAAAATTCTAACAAAACAGATTCAACAACATATCAAAAGTGTTATCCACCTTGATCAAATAGGCTTCATCCCACAGATGCAGGGATGGTTTAACATATGGGAATTGGTCAACGTAATACACAACATAAATAAACTGAACTATAGGAACCACATGATCATCTCAAATGATGCACAGAAGGCCTGGGACAAAATATAACGCCACTTTATGATCAAAACACCGAAAAGTATAGGCAGGTATGGTTTATATCTCAACAGAATAAAGACTATATATAAAGCTCTTAAAGGCTAAATCATTCACAATGGGGAAAAAACTCAATGAGTTCCACTGAGATTTGGAACAAGACAGGGGTGCCCACTCCCACCACTGCTCTTCAATATACTACTATAAGTACTAGCCCAAGAAGATAGGAGAAAGAAATAAAAGAGATTCAAATAGGAAAGGAAGAAGTCAAGTTACCCCTATTTGTAGATGACATGATCCTGTATATAAGTGACCTGAAAGTCTCCATCCGAAACATTCTAAAGGCAATAAATTCTTTAAGCAAAGTGGCAGGATACAAAAATCAATGCAAAAAAAGCAGCTTTTTTAAAATACACAAACAACAAATATAGAGACAAAGAAATCAGTGAGGCAACAAAAAAAAATGTAACTACCTTGGAATAACACTAACAAAGGATATGAAAGGACTATATAATAAAAACATAAAAACACTCAAGAAAGAAAACTAGGAGGACCTTAGAAAATGGAAGGACCTCCCATGTTCCTGGATAGGTAGAATTAATATTGTGTAAATGACAATTCTACAAAAGCAATATAGAGATTTAATGCAATAATAAAAAACACCAGCATTACTCTTCACTGAGACTGAAAGAAATGATCTCAAAATTCATATGGAATCCCAGAAGGCCTCAGATATCAAAACATATCCTTAGCCAAAGAAACACCTCTGGTTGTATCACCATACCTGATCTAAAGCTATATTACAAATCGATAATGACAAAAAAATAGCACGATAGTGGAATAAAAGCAGAAATGTGGACCAATGGAACAGAATTGAAGTCCCAGACTTTAGGGCAAGTAACTACAGCTGCTTGGTCTTTGACAAAGTTATAAATAATGTAGACTGGAGAAAAGACAGCATCTTCAACCAATGGTACTGTACAAATTGGATGACCATTTGTAGAAGCATGAAATTAGACACACTCATTTCACCATACACAAAAATCAAGACCAAATGGATTAAAGACCTCAATATAAAACCTAAACTCGAGCAGGCGTGGTGGCACACACCTTTAATCTGAGCACTCGGGAGGCAGAGGTAGGAGGATTGCCGTGAGTTTGAGGCCACCCTGAGACTCTGTAGTGAATTCAAGGTCAGCCTGGGCTAGGGTGAGACCCTATCTCGAAAAACCAAAAGAATAAAAAAATTAAAAATAAAACCCCGAAACTCTTCAACCACTGGAAAAAAAATAAGAGACACTATCCATGATGTAGGACTGGAAAAAGACTTCTTGAGCAAAACCCCAGCAACCAAGGGAATTAAACAAGCACTCAACCAATGGGATCTCATGAAGCTTAAAAGCTTTTGCACAGATGAACATACCATAAGCAGATTACCCACTGAATATGAGAAAATCTTTGCCAGCTATACCACTGACAGTAGCCTAATATCTGGAATCTACAAAGAACTCAAAAGACTAAACAATAAAAAAATTGAAACACCCATTCCAAAAATGGGGCACAGAACTAAATAGGGAGTTCTCAGAGGAAGAATTACAAATGGTTAATACACACTTAAGAAAAATTCAACATCCCTAACCATTAGGGAAATGCAAATTAAAACAACTATGAGATTCCACCTTACCTCATTAAGGATAGCAAACATTAAAAATTAAATGAAAACAATGTTGGCTAGGCTGTGGAGAAATAGGAATACCCATTCACAGTTGGTAGAAATTTAATCTTGTACAACCACTGTGGAAATCTATTTTGAGACTCCTGAAAATGATGAATATAGAGTTACCAACAGAACCTGTTATTCCCTTACTGGTCATATACACCCCCAAAGCTCTATATCTCAGTTCAGAAAGCTCATCCATGTTTATAGCTGCTCAATTCACAATAGCTAAAAACTGGAATCCATACCAGGTGCCCATGATTGGATGAATGGATAACCAAGATGTGGCCTATCTACATGATGGAATTCTATTCAGCAGTTAGGAAAAATGACACATTGTAATTTGTATAAAAATGGTAAAACTTGGGATAGATCATACTAACTGAACTCATACAATCACAGAAAGACAACTGTAGAGTGATCTCATTCATCTGCAGTTCTTAACCTGGATCAGCCCAAGTTGCTGATATAACTGAATAGCATCTTGGACAATAAGGAAGGTAGGGCTTGGGGGAAGGGAAAGGGTGGATAGGACACAAAATATGAAGCCAGATTGAACTAGTACTATAGAACTCTATATCCTGGAAATCAGAATAAAAGGTGAAACCCTCAAGTGGACCATAGAGGGAGCATCTGAGTCAAAGGGCCCTGGAGTGAGTGAGTTGAAACCTAACTTCAGATTTCTCCTGTTTCTGTTTCTTCTCTGGCTTTTTCTTTTTTCTTTTCCTTTGGCACTGTCCTATAATCCCCTGTACCAGGATGTGGCCTACATCCATAATGAGCTGTTGATCAGAAAGGTCTTCTAGATCCCCCAAAACACACAAGACAGACTTCTGTCAGAGCACTTGCTTACCCACAAGAGGTTAGTGGTAAGACTCTGCTGCTGAAGACACCAAACGCTGTTAACATGGACCATGAAGAGACCTGGTTGGAATCTGGAGGAGAGCCAGTCCCCAGATAATTAGCCCATCTAGAGCTGGAAGGTACTACATGAGCTACCAGGGAAAGTGGTCAACATCTGTCCAAGCAACTCAAAATCTAAGCAACTCAGAAGCAAACAACTTGATTTGATGCTCACACAAGTGCAATAGTGGAACTCAGCCATGGTGGGTAACCAAATGCTCTTAGATTGGCTAACAGATCTGCTCAGTGAAAAGAAAACTATATCTGGAGCTGGGGAAAAAGTCAGAATAATAACCAGAAAATGATTCTGCTTTCCATTGTCAAGCTTCCACTAATTTTAAACTGTAAGAGTGTCTAAACCCTTTTCATTCTCTCTTAATTAATAATGATTATCCCATTTACCTGGCACTGACTTCACTCTACATTGGAGAATCTGACTCTCTTTTTCAGATAGAAACTGGACTTGAGGAGATAAATGATCCAGTGTACTCCACCTGGCCCCATCTGAAACCATAGAGGAATTGGGGAAATGAGCAAAAAGTCTGCCCTCTTAGTTTATCTGATATCAGCACAAGGATGATGGATAAAGAGAGTGAGGACACTCAACACCTACCAAACCAGATATACAGACACTTCTAAGTGCTCATCACTGAAGTAGACTTTAAATGCTCCCTGCATAGCTCAGGGAATTTTGTAGAAGAGGGGGCAGAATGATTGTTAGAGCCACCAGTTGGGACATTTTGTACAGAGACATTCCCTCTCCTCCATAACTGACTGCTGCCCCCATAATGCATGACTCACAATCCTCAGGAAGTTGTCCTGCACCCCCAATGAGGCAGGTCTCTTCAGAAAATGGACAGGGAGGAGGGAAAGGACGGCACCAACATGTGATGTTTACATACAAAATATGTCCATATCTAATAACAAAAAAGAAAATATTTTTTTCCATAAATATTTAGTCAATACATATATGTCCTGGACAATGATATAAGTGCTACGTACAAAATTGGTGAAAATTAATCATGTTTACTTTTGTAGATGTTAAAAATTAATATTTAATTCCAACAAGTATAGAATAACAAAATTAACCTAAGAAAAAGCTATAAAATAAAATAAATAAAACTAACCACTGGTAAGAAGCTCTGACAGCCTGCTGTGAATGGAACATAGACTAAATTCATGTTGGTCCTCTAGTCCCAGTTTTTTTTTGTCAATGAACAAGTTTTGGTCTCATTTACATTCTTTCTTTCTTTTTCTTTTTTTTTTTTAATTCCTTTTTGAGGCAAGTTCTCCAAATATAACTAGATTTTCCTTGAACTTGTTGTGCAGCCCACACTGGCCCAAACTTACATGTTCTGGAATTCTAGCTGTAAACCACAACACTCAGCTCAGCTGTGTCCTTAAGCAATTCCTGTTGTAAATTGTCCTGTCTGCATAGAGACACTAAATACTGGCTTTTGTCAATCTTTATCTCTGCCTTACTTTTTCAGGAAATTTGTAGATATGTTTCCCATTTCTAACGTAGAGTTGAGCCCTTGTGCTTCTACTCAGAGGCCCATGTATAATTCTGTACTTTATCTAACACTGTTTTTGTCCATTGGAGTTGCTGGATTTGATTAATAAAATTACATGACTTCAAATAAAATTATAATTTTAACAAACAAACAACATCATTTTTAGTGTTTGGAAATACATATTCATTATCTAACATTCAATTCATGGACCACATTTATCTTTTTTGCTGACTCTGATCTCCATAAGTCAGGAAAATGAGGCTGTGTAGTAAGGAATTAATCTTCTAAAGAGCTAAAATTGACCTTTTGCTTACTTTTCTGAAAGGTAATCTCTAGGAAAAGTATTTTGTTCCATGTGAATCTTTTCTAAGTCTTGGAATTTGGAGCACATTAGACAGTGTGACAATGTGATTTGTGAAGAAAGCTTTGGGCCACCTAATAAGATACTTGATTAAATGCATCAATTTAGCCTCTGGATTGAAGTAAATAGGTGAGCAGGTAGCATGTGTGTGGCTGAGAATAAGGAAAGAGGACGACAATACTAGCAAATGTTTTCTTGTTGATAATATTATGGTCAGACTTCACATACCTTGACTAAAAGGAGTGAATGCTGTCCGTGATTCCACAGGGTAAGGGAATCTGAAAGTTGTGTATTTGGAACTCTCTTGGGCCCTGATACATGCATCTTTTCCCTTGGCTACTGTTAATCTATCGCCTTTCCTGTATGAACAATAACCATGAGTGAATAGTAGCTTTCCTTTCTTTCTATAAGTCTTTCAAGGGGATTTTCAAAACTGATGGTGGTCTTGGTAACACTTGAACTTGCAATTGGTATCAAAACCAATATTCTGGACTCTTCTTTCTCTACTTTTTCAGATCAGGGGGCTTGCTTTTCTGAGTCTGGACCCAAAACCATGCTCCAAGCACTACTATGATCCTGGAATTCTCTCCCAAAAGGGATCTAACATATTTCAAGAGCCTATAGCAAGAAATATTTAAGTATGTACCACACCACTAATGTATGGCATAGAGACATGACCACATGACGACTTTTGGGATCAGTGGTAATAGTTTGTATATGCGAGTCTTATTGTGTGCATGGATTCATTCCCAGTATTTCTTCTGCAAGTCAGAGCTCTGAGGCAGGAGGAGCAATGGAGGCTCCAGCAGTACTTTCTGCCCTTAACTGTAAGGAGCCGTGCAGACGCCATTACAAGATGGCTCCGGTTTCTGGTTTCTTCTTGGTCACAGTTAAAGTAAATAAGCACAGTGCGCATGTTCACTTACGCAAGCGACCTGGTGTGGGCAGATGCTAATGAGGTATCCAGGGAGTAACCAATCACTGGCGGTCACATATCCTTTGGTAACCAATCATTAGTGGACATGCAGTCAAGAACCCTATATAACCCATGGCCTTTCCTGGTTCGAGGTCTTCGCATCTAGCAGCTTGGCACTCCCCAATAAAGTGTGTACAGAAGAATCCTGATTGTGGTGTCTTCCTTGCTGGCGAGGTGGGCGTGACAAGTGGTGCTGAAACCCGGGAAACAAAGACATCTTGCACCAGCGAAGATCCCTGTTTTTAGGAGGATTCAGAACTGACACACGGGACGGACGGATCCGGACTTTTTTCTGAGAGGTATGCTGCCCTGGGGGGTTGATCCTATTGTTGTGATTTTCTTCTTGCCTTGTGTGCTCATTAAAGTGAAAGAGGGCCAGAGGACTTTAGCAGAACATCAGGACAGTATGTCAGAAACAGAAAAAAGGGAACAAAAAGGAAAACAGAATAAAAGAAAAGAACAAAATGTAATGAAGGTTAGTGGTAAAAAGGAAACTAAGCTTAAAGATTTAGAAGGTAATAATTTATATCATTTATTAAGTGAATTCAAACATTTACATGTGGCAAGCTCATCAAGTTCTGAGACTGCTTCTATAAGATCTTTTAAATCCTCAGACAGTGAAGGGGAGTTGGACTTGTATGATGAGGCTATGTTAGAGGAGGAAGCTGCCAAGTATCAGGCTGAGAGATATCGCCCTGACCCGCCTGTTGTGCCTTCTGCCCCACCCTTAACAAATAGGGAAGTGCCGAGATACATAGAGGAAACTTCTTTCTGTAAGCCAAAAGAAATAAGAAAAATTCAACAAATATTTCCAGTGTTTGATGATCCAGCTCAGGGCCAATATCATGGGCCCATAGGGCATAAACAGTTAAAGGATCTTGCAGAGTCAGTTAGGACGTATGGGGCTAATGCCTCCTTTACTCAGGCTCAGGTAGAAAGACTCACTGCTCATGCAATGACTCCTGCAGATTGGTATAATA
The DNA here is from genome assembly GCF_020740685.1 of Jaculus jaculus. Classification (NCBI taxonomy): domain Eukaryota; kingdom Metazoa; phylum Chordata; class Mammalia; order Rodentia; family Dipodidae; genus Jaculus; species Jaculus jaculus. The sequence goes on along the minus strand of NC_059102.1, from coordinate 73,196,669 downwards.
CAGTGAACGCCTGCTTAACAATGGGACAATATCTTGATTGGAAATCTATCTATCAAGATGCCTGTGCCACTCAGGCTTTAAAATGGAGGGATCATGAAAGACGTGCGGGAGAATTCATACCATATGTACTCCCTTTACCAGTAAATTTGTGGGGACGAGATATTTTACATCAGATAAAGTTTAAATTGACTAATGATTACTCTAGTCAGAGTCAACAAATTATGAGAGATATGGGGTGTATTCCAAGAAAAGGATTAATAAAAATGTTACAAGGAAGTCCAGAGCCTGTGACTGTTACTCAAAAATTAGATCGAAAAGGACTGGGTTTTTCCTAGGGGCCATTGAGGATGCTTTGCCCATACCCTGGGTGACGGAGGCACCTGTGTGGGTACCCCAATGGCCTCTCACCTTCGAGAAATTAAGAGAAGCAAAAGAACTTGTGCAGGAACAATTAGAGCAGGGACATTTAGAATCCTCACAATCACCCTGGAATACTCCTATTTTTGTGATCAAGAAAAAGCCAGGAAAATGGAGACTTTTACATGACCTGAGAGCTATTAATACTCAAATGCAAATTATGGGACCTGTACAAAAGGGTTTGCCCTTATTGTCAGTTCTGCCAAAACATTGGGAACTTATTATAGTGGATATTAAAGACTCTTTTTTCTCCATCCCTTTGCATCAGAGTGATAGACAAAGATTTGCCTTTACTTTACCATCTGTCAATCATGAGGAACCTGATGCTAGATATCAGTGGAAGGTCCTGCCACAAGGCATGGCCAATAGCCCAACTATGGGTCAATTGTTTGTTTCTCATGCCATTAAGCCAATAAGACAACAATTTCCAAAAATAAAAATTTGCCATTACATGGATGATATTTTATTATGTGGACAATCTGGAGAGGACCTAAACGTAGCTTATTCGAGATTAAATGAATCTTTAAAATTAAAAGGTTTAATAATTACTCCTAAAAAGGTACAAAAAAGAGTAATAGGTAGTTTCTTAGGTACAAAAATATATCCTGATAAAATTACCCCTCAAAAGGTCACAATCCATAGAGATCATTTAAAAACTTTAAATGATTTTCAAAAATTATTAGGAGACATTAATTGGCTTAAACCTTTTTTGAGGATTTCCACATCTGAGTTAAAACCTTTGTTTCAAATTTTAGAAGGAGAAGCTCATATTACTTCTCCTCGTAATCTTAACCCTGAAGCTATTAAGGTATTAGAAAAAATAGAAAAGGCTATACAAAGTTCTCAGTTAATTAGAATAATGGAAGATCAACCTTTTTCGCTGTGTATAATACAATCATCCTTGTTACCCACTGCTGTTTTGTGGCAGGATGGACCTCTGTTATGGGTCCATTCTCATTCCTCTCCAGGAAAAGTTATTGGACATTATCCTACGTTAGTTGCAGAGCTTGCTTTAAAAGGACTTCAACTAGCCATCACATTTTGCCAAATTTCCTGAAACAATCATTGTTCCCTATACTACATTTCAAGTTCAAACTCTCTGTGCCACTATTGATATGTGGGCCATTTTAAGATGCACCTTTTCTGGAGAAATAGATAACCATTATCCTAAACATCCACTATTACAGTTTGCTCTCACTCAAGAAATAATTTTCCCTAGGATTACTAGTTCTCAACCTCTTTTAGGAGCTATAGACATTTATACTGATGGATCAAAGACAGGTCTGGGGAGCTATGTTATTGACCAAGTGCCAGTACAATTACAATTTAATTTAACTTCCCCGCAATTGGTGGAATGTGCAGTAGTTGCTTTGGTGTTGCGACAATTTTCAAGACCTATTAATATTATCTCAGACTCCCATTATGTTGTAAATGCTATTAAACAATTAGAAGTTGCTGGACCTATTAATGCTAAAAGTAAAGTAGCACATATCTTTCATGATATTCAAAATTCTATCAGAAATAGGTGTCATCCCTTTTTTATACAACATATTCGAGCTCACACTCTGTTGCCTGGCCCTATGGCTAGAGCTAATGATTTGGCTGATGTTGCCACAAAACACCTTTTTTGGGTTGCAAACAGGTACGAAGCTGCTGTAGATTTTCATAAACTGTATCATGTTCCTGCTCAAACCTTAAGATATAAATTTCAGCTAACTAGAGCTAAAGCTAAAAATATTGTACTCCAATGTCCTAATTATACAGGGTTCAGACATACTCCTTGTCTGGGCGTTAATCCTCGAGGCTTGCGCCCCTTACATTTGTGGCAAATGGATGTAACTCATATTCCTGCTTTTGGAAAAATGAAATATGTTCATGTCTCTGTGGATACTTACTCTGGTATTATACATGCCACGGCCCTTGCTGGGGAAAAGGTGTCCCATGTCATCACTCATTGCTTGGAGGCCTGGGCTGCTTGGGGAAAACCCTACAGTCTTAAAACAGACAATGGTCTGGCCTATACTTCAATGACTTTTCAGCAATTTTGTCAACGCTTAGGTGTAGAACACAAGACAGGACTACCTTATAACCCACAAGCACAAGGAATTGTGGAACGTGCTCATGGTACACTCAAGACATATTTATCTAAACAAAAAGGGGAAATAGGCCCCACGACGTTGGGACCTAAAGGAACTATTTCCCTAGCTCTTTTTACACTTAATTTTTTAAATTTGGACTTGATGGGTAGGTCAGCAGCAGACAGGCATTGTCTTCCACCATCACCAGTTTCAGAAAAAATAAAATGGAAAGATGTTATATCTAATCAATGGAAGGGCCCGGATCCAGTTTTAATAAGATCCAGGGGAGCTGTTTGTGTTTTTCCACAGGATCAAGATAATCCCATTTGGGTTCCCGCCCGACTGATGCGAGTGGTCAAAGAGAGTCCTGAAAAGGATGAAGATCATGATTGCTGTGCTGATGATATTACCCCTGTTCAACCTGCCGGGGATATGGACAGAACCCCGTTGGGGAATACTCTCAGTATTCCCAAAACCTCTACCTGTAATGCATGACTTCTATTAATGCGCAATTAAGAGGAGGGTTAATGATTGTTAATCAAAGAATTGATTTAATGCAAGAACAAGTTGATACTTTATGGCAATTGACACAATTGGGATGTGAATGGAAAATGTCTGGATTGTGTATAACTTCTGTTCAATATCATAATTTCACTTATGCTGCAAATCTTTCACGCCAACTATCACATTATTTGCTTACTAACTGGACTACTGAATTTGATCAATCTGTACAAGAACTTCGACTTGCTATCACCCATGTGAATTCGACACGAGTTTACTTGTCTTTGGCTACGGGATTATCGGACTGAATACAGAAAGCTACCTTCTATTTGAAGGAATGGGCTGGAATGGGTTCCATGATGCTGTTGATGATTGCTGCTACAGTCGGATGTCTATGGTGTTTCTGTAAGATGCAAAGTCAAAGACTCAAAGACAATGCCATGCTAGTGCAAGCATTTGCTGCACTGGAAACAGGACATTCACCTAATGCTTGGTTGATAACTCTGAGACAATAATGAGCTGAGGCCGAGGATTGGTGTTTACCCTGGGCCTCTTTGGTAATTGCCTGATGTGCCTGTGCGTAATTTTACAATTGCTTGACCTGTACATTTCTCTCCTCTGTTAAGCTGTCTTGTGGCCTTTGCACCCTGAGAGCTTGTTCTCATTGCACCAGGTTAGGCATAAGACTTCTAGTTTTATTTCACACTCAGCCTTTACACATCCCTGAGGAATAACTCATTGCATGGGATAAGGTGAGTTGTGAGTTTTCCAAGGCCTTATAACCTTGATCGCCTGTTGCCAGAAGTGGGAAAGGCTAGATTGGTGATTTGGTCTCTTGGTGTCTAGATAATAAAAAAGGGGGAGATGTAAGGAGCCGTGCAGACACCATTACAAGATGGCGCCGGTTTCTGGTTTCTTCTTGGTCACAGTTAAAGTAAATAAGCACAGTGCGCATGTTCACTTATGCAAGCGACCCGGTGTGGGCAGATGCTAATGAGGTATCCAGGGAGTAACCAATCACTGGCGGTCACATATCCTTTGGTAACCAATCATTAGTGGACATGCAGTCAAGAACCCTATATAACCCGTGGCCTTTCCTGGTTCGAGGTCTTTGCATCTAGCAGCTTGGCAGTCCCCAATAAAGTGTGTACAGAAGAATCCTGATTGTGGCGTCTTCCTTGCTGGCGAGGTGGGCACGCCACTTAACTTAGTAAAGTAGGGCAAGGTTGGTGATTTTGGCTTCATACTGCTCTTCTTTGTTCTATTATACACCTTAAGACTTGTTTGCACTGTCCATTTTAATTCTTTATTTAGTATGATAGTAACTACAGACTTTACTACTACTTGGTCCAGGCAGAGACATTTTAAATAAAAATAATATAATCTGCATCTCATCTCCGTCCTTTACTTGTGGATGTGAGACTAATCTATATGGACTGTTCTTGATCCTGAGAATCCAGGTGTCAAAAAATATTATACCACTGAGTTAGCAGTACTTTTAATAAAGGCAGAGGGTAGATTTATTGTCAAAGTTAATGTATTAATAAATAGCATTATACATTTTATTTCCAGAATCTTTAGAAAATTAAAAACAATTTTAGATGGAGAAAATGTAGTGAATTTTGATTGTAAATTTGACAATTTTGCATTCACCAGCTAATTGGCATTTTGAATATCTTGATTTTCACATTTAAGTTATTGTGAATGTTACTGCTGTAAAAAATTTTATGCAAGGGATAGTCTCCACTTAAGATTCTTTTGAACATCTACTCACAGGAGAATCATATGACAATTCTTTCTTTTACTCAGTGAGAAATTGTCATTCTACCTTTGCACACTTCCTCTAGTAATAAGGTTTACAGTATATTCAGTCTTTGTAATCACTTAGTTTGGCTCTTTCTTTTATTGTGCCCATAGATGTACAATGGTATAACCTCTTGGTTTCCTTTTGCAATTCCCTAAGGGTAAGAGATATTAATTATGTTCATGTAATTATTGTCCATTTGAGTATATTCCCTGTGGAGAAATATCTGTTTAAATATATTGAACGTATTTTAACTGGTTAGTTTATTTTTGTAGCTTATATATTTTGAGTAGCAACTCTTTATTAGATATATGATATAAAATTATTTTCTCTGTCTGAAAGCTACTGTTTTACTCCATTAATGGTGTGTTTTAAGGCATATGTATTTAAAATTTTCACAAAGTCTAATATTTTTCTATTTTTTTTCTTTTTTTGCTGCCTTTGGGGTCATAACTAGCATATCATTACAAAACCCTTGCCTTTTGACCTTTGTTTTCTCCAAAGTTTTATAATTTTATACATTTCACTGAGATGCATGATCCATTTTTATTTATTTTTGTATATGATGCTGAATATGGCTCAAGCTTCATTATTTTGTAAGTGATTATCAGTTTTCAAAAGTACCTCAGTGATGCTCTTTTCCCATTTGTTTATGTGTGTGTGTGTGTGTGTGTTTATTGACAACTTCCATAATTGTAAACAATATCCCATGGTAATTCCCTCCCTCCCCCCACTTTCCACTTTGAAACTCCATTCTCCATCAAATACCCTCCCCCTCTAAATCAGTCTCTCTTTTATTTTGATGTCATTATCTTTTCTTCTATTATGATTGTCTTATGTAGGTAGTGTCAGGCACTGTGAGGTCATGGATATCCAGTCAATTTTGTATCTGGAGGAGCATATTGTAAGGAGTCCTACCCTTCCTTTGGCTTTCATTCTTTCTGCCACCTCTTCCATTATGGACCGTGATCCATGGAAGGTGTGATTGAGATATTTCAGTCCTGAGCACTCTTCTGCTACTTCTTCTTAGCACCATGGTGCCTCCTGAGTCATCCCAAGGTCACTACCATCTGAAAAGAGCAGCTTCTCTAACCAAAAGTGAGCGTAGCATTAATATATGTGATTGAACATTAAGAGAAATGCTTATTCGGCAGTTTGGTGAGGATAGTATATGCTTTTAGCCAGACAGCAGCAGACATTACACTCCTAGGGCTAATGACTACCCCTGTTGTAGGTTTTCAGTATTAGGGATATATTCCCTCCCATGGAGCTAGCCTCCAATAAAATTAGAGAGTGGTTGCTTTTTCCTATAACAGATGTGCCACTATTGCACCCGTTGGCTCATTTGGCCTGGCTGGCCAAATGTAAGGCTTGCAGTGTCCAATGTTGGGTATCTTCACTGGTGGTTTCTCTTTCTCCCTTTTAACTGCATGCAGCATGGCTTAAAATATTTTTTCACAAGCCTAAATATTTTAATATGTTGGAATATCAGTTCCTTATATTTGTTAATACATTTTAAAGCAAATATGATTGAGAAGATAGATATTTATGTTGATATAACATTCTGCAATATATGCACCGAACTATTGCTACAATAATGTATGACTTCTATGTTTTAAGTGTCAGTTTTAAAAATTAAATAAATCCAGAAAATATGAGCCATTATAGCTGAATGGAATTATCATCATTATCAGTGGTATTAGTGTATAGCTTGCTACAAATTAATTTATAGGACCTCAATAAACCTGTGATCTTCTTTGAAACACATATAATTGAATTAAAAAATTAGTGAATGCATTAGTTACTTTCTTGTTGCTGAAACAAAATACCTGACCAGAAACAGCTTAAGGTAAGAAATGATTTCTTTTAATTTTAATTTTCAGTTTTAGAGAGTAAAGTCCATGGGAGAGAAGGCATTACTGGGAGCAGACAAACAGTATCACATTGTTACATAGGCAAGGTAGAAAGAGAGAGTAGGAAGAAGGGGAAGAAAGAGAAGAGAGAGAGAAAGAGAGAGAGGGAGAAAGAGAGAAAGAAAGAGAATAGAGCACTAAGGAAGCTCCTTAGGCTGTGATGCCATAAGGTCTGCCCTCAGTGTCACCTTTCTTCCAGCAAGGTTCTATCCACCTCCTAAAGTTTCCACACACTTCTTAAATACTCAGCAACTGGATATGGAGTATTCAAACACATGAGCCAATGGGGAATATTTGTATTCAAATCACCATGGTGAATTTCAGACATTCTCCTCTATTATTGTTTGAGTCTTTTTGGTTATATTTTTATAAATAAATGAAGATAGCCTTATTCTATTTCTACTAAAACTCTTTTTGGAAGAACCCAAAATCTTTCCCACTTTTTGAAATGATATATAAAAATGAATGTTTCCTCAATTTACTATCCTTAAAAATGTCTTCAAAAAATTCTTAGCAGAGTTTTATGTAAGTAGACTATAAAAAAAAAAAAACCAAAAAAGAGAAGATTTGATCAAGAAGTTTTGCTCACTTTGCATTTAATAATTTATCTTTCTTTAAAGCCATTGTTCAAAGACAAAGAAAGAAGCAGCGAGAAGAGCCATAGGTCTTGGAAGCACACTCTCTGCCCCTTCATCTTCAGAGGAAGCCAACTTTTATTGAAGAAGAGAGGAAAAGATCTAAAGCCATCTGTGTTCGCAGGGGCATCCAACCAGGCCAGGTGACACAGAAAGCAGAATGAAGGATGGATTTCTAGGGACTGCCTATGAGGTCAAAGAAGAATAGAAAGCTATTTGCTACAAGAATGCTGTCACTACTATTGAACTGTTCTGAATTATGTAGAAACTGATTACAATAGAGAATTCTGACATTTTTTCCCATTTTCAACAATGCAATACTCTGATTCTTGAGGAAGCAGAGTAGGAAAAATGCATAAGCATCCTTAGTTTCTCCCCATCACTGGGGAATGGAGCTGGTTAATGAACAGCTCTTACTCATGTTCCTGCTAAAATTGCTCAGGGCCCTTCCTGACAGTTCACCCACTGCTCATTAGTCAGCGGGTACCTATGAGAAAAAGCCTGCCTCACCAAAGGATTAGTCAGCCTTATAAAACACATGATATGACACCTTCTTTGTGGGGTATTTAATTAGCCCCCATTGATTCACAAAGCAAACCAACTAATGAAAGTTTTTGGGTTGTCATTATGGCCTAAGGACATCCACTCCTTTCTTGGTGTTTTGAATTGTTTTTCTTCTAGTTTCAGTGTAAGTTTCCAGAACAGGGAAACAAAAACAAATAATTTCTTCATGCCATCTCTCAGCACTGATCAACCACATATGTGATATAAGCTGAATGACATAATGGAGGAACATGGGAGAACAGGGTGGGGACCCCTTGCGGGGAAGTATATGCAGCTGGCTTACAGTTGCTCAGACCTGGTGCACAGAATCCATGAGGGGTGCCTCCTTCAACCCAAAGTGGTAGCACATCTCAGCATGTTCCATAAGGCATTTTGCCATATAAGAACATATTATGAAGTAGAACTCAAAGCAAAGTTAAGGGAATACTGTGCACAAATAGATAAGCAAAAAACCATGTGAATTGTTCACAATCAGAACCAGTGAGCTGAAAATGTGGCATTTTGTATTTTAAAAAATGGAGACAGAAATGGGTATATTTACAAAAATGACCTTAGCTAAGTTTTCCATTTTGAATACTTTCACTTATTTTTGCCTGTTCCAGTGGCTTCCAATAGTTCCTAGTAGGTGAAATTAGCATCTAGTGAGATTATATTTACTCATGAAATTAAATCCACAAAGGGATATATTATATTACACAAATTGATCAGCAACTATATGGCAGATCTATGTCCAAATCTTGACAGTTAGTTTGCATCCACAGGACTTATCCTGTTAAGCTTTTGGACAGGCAAGTGAAGCTAATATTCTGACAGCAAAATAACCCATCTCCTTGTTAAACCAAGGATCCAAGTGTTTAATTAAGTGGATAACACAGAACTATAGAATATCTAGGTGATGAGGTTGCTCCCAAAGTGTAGAGCTACTGGCTATAGCTTCCCATTCCTTGCACACAAACAGTACTGATGTCTTTACCATTCTTCAAGACAGTTTTCCTAACCTGAGGCATGTTTTCTTTTCTACAAGTTCAGGTTAGAGAACTAAAGTTAAGAAAACAAAAGTAATGGATATCTCTGACCTAGGTCTGTCTTTTAAGTCAATCCCCTTGTTTCTGACTATGGAAAGAAGGAAGTGACTTTCCAGAAGGACTTCCATAGCAGAACTTATTCTCCAGAGAAGAATGCAAAATGAGAAAGAGAAAGAAGCTGGTAGTTCTTCATATGCCTGGGACACCTCTATTTCTGGGATGATATGGGAATATCAGGTACCAAACTGCCTGTATTTGCTGAAAAGAAAACTAATAAATTAAATTTTTTTAAAAAAGAGAGAGATGGTGGGTGACAAACAGCTGCATTCCAAGAAACAATTATTTTCCAGGTAAAGCACCAAGGCAGATATCACCTCTGGAATATCCTAGCCTGAGTATTTCTTCACATCTTTTCCCAGGGATTGTAGTATCTAAGCATGACACTTGCACCTTCTGAAAGAAAGACATGCATGGGAAGAGTAAGGCAGCAGTTATACAGAGACTAGTTATACAGAGACTTAATCCAAGATGAAAAATATATGCATTATAACACAAGAAACACTAAAAAGCAAGA